>NC_056555.1:12517804-13717804 GCF_910596095.1 Thunnus maccoyii
GCCCTTACTCGTTTTACCCATTTTTCATCCGATGACCAATATTACTAATTTTACCCATTTCTCCATAAACACCCACCCCGTATTCATTTTATCACGTTTTTTGGAAGATCCAACGCCGTTTTTTATTTTCACCCTTGTTCGGCCATTTTTCGGGTAACCCCCCGGCCCTTACTCGTTTTACCCATTTTTCAGCCGCCGACCAATCTTACTAATTCTACCCATTTCTCCATAAACACCCATCTCGTATTCATTTTATCTTGTTTTCGGGAAGGTCTGACGCCATTTTCATTTTCACCGTTTTTCGGCCATTTTTCCGGTAACCCCCGGCCCTTACTCGTTTTACCCATTTTTCGGCCATTTTTCCGGTAACCCCCGGCCCTTAATGGTTTTACCCATTTTTCGGCCGATGACCAATCTTACTAATTCTACCTATTCCTCCATAAACACCCACCCCGTATTTATTTTATCACGTTTTCGGGAAGATCCGACGCCATTTTCATTTTTATCGTTTTTCTGCCATTTTTCCGGTAACCCCCGGCCCTTACTCGTTTTACCCATTTTCGGCCGATGACCAATATTACTAATTTTACCCATTTCTCCATAAACACCCACCCCGTATTCATTTTATCACGTTTTCGGGAAGATCCGACGCCATTTTTATTTTTACCCCTTTTTCGGCCATTTTTCCGGTAACCCCCAGCCCTTACTCGTTTTTACCCATTTTTCCGGTAACCCCCGGCACTTAATCGTTTTACCCATTTTTCGACCGACGACCAATCTTACTAATTCTACCCATTTCTCCATAAACACCCACCCCGTATTCATTTTATCACGTTTTCGGGAATATCCGACGCCATTTTCATTTTTATCGTTTTTCGGCCATTTTTCCGGTAACCCCCGGCCCTTACTCGTTTTACCCATTTTTCGGCCGATGACCAATATTACTAATTTTACCCATTTCTTTATGAAAACGCACCCCGTATTCATTTTATCACGTTTTTTGGAAGATCCGATGCTGTTTTTATTTTCACCCTTTTTCGGCCATTTTTCGGGTAACCCCCAGCCCTTACTGGTTTTACCCATTTTTCAGCCGATGACCAATCTTACTAATTCTACCCATTTCTCCATAAACACCCATCCCGTATTCATTTTATCTTGTTTTCGGGAAGGTCTGACGCCATTTTCATTTTCACCGTTTTTCGGCCATTTTTCCGGTAACCCCCGGCCCTTACTCGTTTTACCCATTTTTCGGCCGATGACCAATATCACTAATTTTACCCATTTCTCCATAAACACCCACCCTGTATTTATTTTATCACGTTTTTGGGAAGATCTGACGCCATTTTCATTTCCACCCTTTTTCGGCCATTTTTCAGGTGACCCCCGGCCCTTACTCGTTTTACCCATTTTTCGGCTGACGACCAATCTTACTAATTCTACCCATTTGTCCATAAACACCCACCCCGTATTCATTTTATCTCGTTTTTGGGAAGATCCAACGCCATTTTAATTTTCAACATTTTTCTGCCATTTTTTGGGTCTATGAAAACCCACCCCGTATTCATCTTATCACTTTTTTTGGAAGATCCGATGCTCTTTCCATTGTTGCCCTTTTTCTGCCATTTTTCGGTTAACCCCCAGCCCTTACTCGTTTTAATACTTGAACCGTGTTCTCTGCTTATTTCCAACTCTCTTCCAACAAACTTCCTAACCATCCAAGATACGTATTATTGAAATGTTAATATGCCACATATTACACATGTTGAAACATAGATATTCAATATGTCTGTGGTTTGCAGAAACCATGCTGATGTTTTTTTCTGGCAACCAGGCTGGTAGGAATGCTCAACAAACTTTTGGCACATTTTACTATGATAACTTTAAGGATTTAATGGCAATTCAGCCTATCAGGGTAGATAAGATTAGTCCAGAAAATCGCACATGCAAAAACTTTACATCAAAAGGCGTCCAGTGTTTCCAAATGCTCATTGTTCTGATTGCACAGATAAACAGTATGTGCTAATGCTGTGCTTTCAACATAAGCCTTTTAATATACCACACACTAATACTCTAATCAACAAATGTACTTTACACTCCTTTTTGTTTTGCTTTCTTTCTCTTTCCTAATCCTTTCTTTTATAATGTTGACTCATTTTTCTTTGTGAATTTATAGGTCAGACACCATGAATCCTTCAACCCCTTTGTCTCTCTGTCATTTCTGTTTCCATGTTGCTCTTTCCTTTGCTGACACCCAAACCAGACCTTTGATCCCTTTCAGACGTTTGCTCAGTTAAAGCTACAAAGCTTCCACCTCTTTCCTCCATCTCTCTACCCCCTTCCTTTTATGTTTTTTTCATCTCCTGACCCTTAAACCTGACCTTAGCAATGTATGAAATGCATGTTAACATTGTAGAAACTCTTCACCTTTCCATCCTTCCTCTTCTCTTCCTTCTCTCTCTCTCTCTTTCTGTCTCCTCTCCCTTTTCACAATGCTCTTTTCATGTTCATACCCGTAAACCTGACCTCTACTCCATTTTAAATGTGTATGTTTGTTTTTTGTCTTAATGAAAGTATTAGGTTCCTGACTTCCCTTTCCTCTCTCTCATTCTTTTACTCCCTACCGCCCACTCTCTGTTTTTATTTCCTGACCTCTGATCTCACAATGTGTTTGTTCACATATGTCTCTCCCTCTCTGTCTTTTTGCAGTGTACTCCTTATATTTCCTGGCCTCAGATACTGATATTTTTATTGATATTTTATATTTCCTGGCTTCAAATACTGTCTGTAAAGTCTTCCCACCTCTGCACCTCAGTTTCTACACTATTTATCCCAACAAAATAACTTCTCTCTGTGTAGAGACAAAAAAAACCTTTTCCTTCTGCCTTCCAATAGACTCTGTAATGCAGTAACAGATGTTTCACAAAGTTGAAAGTTACCTACAGCTGAAGCACATTCAGTTATTCTGACTAGTGTGTTCATGTGAGCTGTTTGGATGTTGGGGATTAACAAAGTTACTAAGTGCTTCTTGCTTCTTTCACACTCGCATTCATTCTTCTTTTAACTCTGTCTGTATATTTCATTTTCGTCCTCCCAGTCTCGTCACCTTGGTCTCATCTACTTTGTGCCTCTGTGTTTTTTTTTTGTTTTTTTATTCTTTTTGGTGCCAGACTTGTATTATTACTTGTATAATTATCACTTTCCACCACGTCTGAATGTCCTTTCTCTCCCTATCTCTCTCCCTATCTCTCGCTGCCTTCCTCTCTCATTACCAGATGGGCTGTACAGTGCAGCATACCACTTGATGAGTGTTTCTGCAGACAGGGAGAACTGGGAATTTCAATACGATGCACTAAACAAAACAAACTGGAACAAGCTAAAAAACAAATGAGCACAATGTTTGTCAGAACTTTTACTTTCTGGATCTGATTAGGTAAAAGGTAAACAATAGTTTTCTTCTAGCCCCATTTTGTGCTGCTCCTACAGTATCAACATTACATCTCAAGTCAAAGAGTTATGCGTCCAATTTTCTGAAAAAAGTATTTACCCAGCAATGTTTAAAAAACTTGGTTGTTTAACAACACCTGCCACTATCTGAAGTATTGCCATTTATCGCAGACTCTTCAGACAACAAACCTTTTTACGCGTTCCCCAATATATGCTTCTTTTTCCTTATCTAAACAAAGATGGTAACTGGAAATAACTGGTAATTGAACAACCAGATATGTAATCTGGTTGTTCAATTTGTACAATAGAGTAAAAAATATGAATAAAATGTATTTTTTAAATTAAAATATTACAGCATATTGATGTATATTGATATTCTACTTTTCAATATTTTCATATAAAATAACACATTCATATTAGGACATGATGTAATTTCTAGTTACCTGGATAAAAAATACTTCTTGAGAAAAATAACTTCTATTTATTTATTTTTATTATGCAGCAGATAGAATATATTTTTCTCCAGATGATTAAGAGTCTTTAAGAATTCATGAAATACCTTCAGAAAAAAAATCGGATGCCCTGTAACTCGAATGTAATTTTAAATACACGAGAGGCAAGAAACTGGGGCCAGTATTCTACATGAATGTGTGCACACAACCTTTTTGCATATTCACATGTAGCAGGGTGTGTGTCAAAAGCAAGTTGACCACTCATTCATCACTCTGCTGTTTCCAGTCAGTCCACTACAATCAGCAACCATTCAGGGATCACAACCCAATATCCAAATGACTTAAGAAAAATACTGTTTTTCGTGCCTTCCAGCTGTGATTCAAGTCTAACCAGAAATTATTTGTGTTTTGGTTGGAGCGGTATAATGTGCTTTTTTCTTGTTTGTTTAAATCAATGTCAAGCTCTGCAAGGAAGCAGCTTCATCGGGAGCCGATTTCCTCGGGCTTCAGCACAGAGAGATCAGTGATCTGACAGAGAGAGGTTGAAGGCAAAACAGGACTGCAGCCAGAGCAAAGGGAGATAATGAGAGAAGTTTGACAAATACTGGGAATAAAAAAGATGAATAGAAATTAGAGAGAGGGAAGCATATGTAACAAAAGAGAAGAAAAAAGAAAAAATTAAATAGAGCATGGCTGAATGAGAGGAGAGTCTCAGATGAGCAAGAAGAGAGAGACAGAAACAAAGTGAGAGCTCCACTAGTCACTGTAAAGCTGTCTAAAGGCTTTATCAGGCACACGTGTACTTTCCTTTTAATCTTATCTATTTTATGAATGCACTTACAGAAAGTGTTAACAGTCCATTTAAAAAAGGCTACAAACTTGCTGACACGAGTACAAACCCTAATCCTCATCCAAACATTAAAAGAAGAGTGTTCTACTAGTTAATCTGACTTTCATTGATCGGTTTGGACAGTGTTTGTGCTGCTTTGTTTCTCATTTCCTATGGAATACCAAACCTGAGTTCAAGTCCTGTCTCAGGTCTAAGGTTAATGTTGGCTTTTTTTAAAACCATGGCCACTTTAACCATGGCTCACTATATAACATAGTATTGTTGCCATGTAAACAACAACAAAAATTACTTCTGGATGTTCATGTTTGGTTCTTCAATGATTGTTGTCAACAATCAGTGGACAAAATACAATGTCCATGCCATCTTACCATCCACCACAGTTTTTCATTTAAATCTCACGCATAGGAAATAAGGTTCTTACCTAATCATGAAAGACCTCTCGAAACATATTTCAGGCTAGATTTTGTTCTCTGGTACAACTTGTTTCCAGTGGGACTGTGGATAATAGTGTGAAAGCTTGAACCAAGCTGCAGGCTCACAGGTCAAGTGGCACACAGAAAGTTGGCTACAGGAGATCAGGCCAAAATGAGCCACACTACCAAAGGACAGGGAAAAAATGGTCAAAAACAGGCTTAAAGGGAGTATATCATGCTTTTTGTGATTTTCTGCTATTTATATAGTGTTATGATGTTGAATGTCTATGTTAAACATGGTCAAAGTTCCAAAACTTGATGTGAACATATGTAAAATGCTAAGGTGGCTCCATGTGTTGTTTACATTGTCCACTCATATTTTGGACTGGATTTTGGCTCGAACATGTATGGATGTATTTGAAAAGTTTCCATTTCGAGTAAAGAATGAGAAAAAAGAATTGTAATCTGACTACTATTTTTTGTTTATGTAGCTTCTGGAACCAGCTAACCAATCAGAACAGAGTGGGCTCATTGGGAGGGGGGGCTTAAAGAGACACCGAGGATGTTCAAATCCTATAAATGCACCTCGGAGGAGACGAGGAGTGAGGAGAGAGGAGGCTCTTGTAGGAGTTTAGAGGGAGGAACCACAGGTGTATCCTCTGTAGAGGTTTTATAACAGATGGCAACACCCCTTTGATCAAATGTCTTTATTGATTGGTCAGCTGATCTGACAGCACAGTAAACAATCCTGCTGTTGTTGTAATACAAGAATGACAGCACCAACAGCAGCTTTTCATATTTATTCATAAAATTATTGAATCATGAATCAATCATAAAAAACACTCTTGTAACTTTATTTTTTTCTTCATTCTGTCAGCCAAAGGCTTCTCCTTTTTTCTTTTCTGTTTGAAGTACATCTCAGCTCCTTAAAATAAAATAAGATGCTGCACAGTCATGTGTCTCCTATAAAATCATCCTGAGCTTGAAAAGGATGTCAGTCTTTCACAAATTAAATAAACTATACTTTATTCAAACATATTCTGCAGGCTACAGCTGTTTTTATTGCTCCTTTTTGTCAGTTCTGTGCTTCCAGTAACTAACCGATTTAAATTGTCTACTTGTGTCTAATTCTGTGGCAGCACCTGGCTGCCACAGAATTTTCCTTCCAGCTATCACTATGTAGAAATTATTGAATAACAATTTAAAGTGTTAATTAATTGTACATGAAATTTTAAGTTTAAACTTTACAAACTGTTACTTAATAATTTCTACATAGTGATAGTTGACTTCTACATATTTGACACTTGAGGTGCTGTGCGTCATGAGTAGTTGCCATCTCCTCAAAATGATGCTGGACTGAGTGAGGACGTCTTGTTTGATTAATTAAATTCCTCCGTCTTTGCATCTCTTCCCCGCATCTGTCTCTCACATCCTTGCTGGGATGAGCTAAGAGACATGGGTGAGGGAACTGAGGAGACATATTAGCCAAATGAAAAGTACCCATAAACTGGGAAGCTAATACAGACAGAGCACAACATGTCATACTCTGAAAACCACGCCCACTGGAGGGGAAAACAATTGGCGCGATAATATGCAACCAAGGGCTGAAACACTAACAAAATGACTGTAGCTAGCTAAAAACATTAGATTTCAGCCTGTCAAAGGATTATTTTAGCACCCTATGTCTATTAGAGAGGAAAAGATTGTTTGTAGTTGTATGCTGAAACCTGTTACATTAAGATGCAAGGGCTGACATCATGTCTACAGTAGAGTTAGCACAACTGTATAGAAAACTCCACCACATAACAGGCTGGCATGACACTTTTGACAACTTATATGGTGACTACAGTTAGTAAACTTAGGCGGGGAAATTACAGCACAGACATGCAATCATTTCCCATTCAGGCTCTTTTTACAGTTAGCATTTCATCTGAATGCAGGTTATTGCAGCTACTCTGTGATTTAAACGTCTATTACAAACACTACATACCTTTCAATTCAACAGTTGTTCTGTTTTTACATTCAACCTGCGTGTTTTCTGTGACTAACTGTCTAGCTGTCCATGCAGCTCAGGTCGGGTGTGTGTCCTCCACTGCACGGCACACAGTAACTTATCCACTTTTGTCTTCTTAAAAGCTCAGTTTTTTAGTTTGGCAACTTATAAAAACTTAGCGCTGGGTTCTTTATCCTGTTGGTGCTGCATCCCGCCACACAGCAGCTTTTAGGCATTTTTCTGTTTGAAGTGACGAGGAGGCACCTTCACGCAATACAAAGTCAATGGAGAGCGATGAATTGTTTTCCCTTCTAGGGTGGGCTTGTAGGATGAGGTGGATTGTGAGGTGATGGCTGAGGCTAGTGACAACTGCTGGACAGGGTGGGAATATCAGGGAAACGGCCTTAATCATTGGAGCTGGAAATAGGGTGACGGAGAAGAGATAGAGCAATAAAAACAGCCCTTTTTGACTAAATCATCAGTCATAGTATTTATAAGCCATGGAAAAAAGACATTCTATAACTACTCCTGTGTGCTGTTGCAAGCTATTATATAGTGATCTGTAGTTGTTTTTGTTTTAGGATGTTGACACGTTTCAATTTAGGCAATTTAACTTTTAAAAAAAGACTAGATTTTATGACTGAATAGGAAACAAAAATGATGTTCAAGATAGACATATTTGTTGGCAGGCAGTGTGTGAAATGGGAAAAGATGAAGCAACTACAGTGGCAGTATGATCTGTTTGGATATGGTTTAAAATCTACACCATTTTGTCTGTGAGTCTCACGAGGCAACATCTCCTCCTTTTCTCCCATCTTTGAAAACTGCCAAAAGAGCATAAAATCATCTGGAGAGACGTTGACAGGTTGGAGCTGTATTTGTGTGAGTTAACAGCCTGCACTGAGCACTTTGTATGAAGTAAATAATCGGGTTTCCACTCTGGGAATTTGGATGTCATTACATCTTTTGAATTCTCGTCATAGCCTGTTTGCTTGCATGTTTTAGTATGTGTGTCTTTTAAAGCATGCCTTTGTCAGCATACTTGAATATGTGTGTATTTGTGTTTTTAGGTTACGCGTGTGTATGTGTGTGTGTCCAGTTGTCATCTTAAAATCCACTTAACATTTGTATAAGGCATATAATCTCCTCTCTGTTGTGAATATGATGACGCTTTTGCCTCTGAGCAGCTTTTGTTCACCCATCACATCTTATTCTTTATGCTGACGTATGTGTGTGTGTAATATTAGCATGTGTGGCCTTAAATGTGTCATTTAGTGGATGTGTGTGTTCTTGTTTAAAAGAGTTTTGCTTATTGCTTGTTTGTGCATATTTCAGTGTATTATATTTGTGTATGCATTGTCAGTTACTTGCTTGCCTGATTCCAATGTGCATGCGTGTGTCTTGACTCCCACCTTACATGTTGCCCCCTCTTCTTTTGTGTGTTGGAGATGGTGATTTGTGTCTTTCATGTGGCTGTTTTTTCCTCTTCCTCCCTCATTTCATTCAAACGCATTGACAAAGTCTATCCATTCTTCAAAGCAGTTTTTTTCTGACATGTTTGTTGCTTGCAAATTGCTTTCTTACTGTGTCACTCACAAGGGTTCTGTTGTGACAAATCTGACAGTCTGACTGAACATCTGAGTGGTTTTCTGACTATTTGCCTGTCATTTGACTGAGTGACTGACTGATTTGTGGAAGGCTGAATGTCTGGCTAGCTTCCAGACAAGGTGACAGACGGATTGACTGTCTGCTTTGTTGACAGAGTGATTGACTGGATGTAAATCTGACCGACTGTATGTCTGTCTGAGTCACTATTGACTGGCTGTCCAGCAGGCTGAGTCACTTCCTGGTTAGTTGTTATGTCAAAGGCTGGCCAGCAGGCTGTTTGACTCAATTGGTTTGCTTGGAAGTGGACAAACTGGTAAAATGATTTGAGTTTGATTAACTTTTTATCTGACAGTTTGGGTAGTTGAATTGACTGACGTGTGGAATGTTTTGTATTATGGGGTTTGTTTTGTCTCCCTTCTTATACCAGTAATACTGTAGCTGTCCCTATTTGGGCTATGACTCTTCCACTAGAGCTCAATAACATTATAAAGGCAATAAGTAAGATCTGTCTGGGTGTGTCATAATTTCTTTGAGTGTAAAGTGTTTAACAACCACCCAGCTCAAAAAAAGAAACCTGAAATACCAGCACAAAGTAACTTTCAAATCTAATCATTATGTGGATAGCTCAGTCACATAGAAACTAAGGAATTGTTGAATTAAATACATAGTCCGACATTTGTTAGGTTAGTAGTCCTTCAAAATCCAGACCTTCCATCACTTCACCCACTCCATTAACCTGCCGGCAAACAGCCTGACTTCCTGGTCGTCCATTCCCAGTCTTTAAAGCCCCCGAAAACTTTGCTTCAAATTCCCCTCCAAAATTGTTTGAGCTTCACTGTGAAGAATGATGTATGTGCAGAGTTTGACACTAGAGGGATGGTTTCATATTCATCTGCAGAAAGCGAAACATTTCTTTGTGCTCACCGAAAATCTGTGTCTAAGACGTGTACCTTCATGTATAATTTGTGACATCACAACTACTTTGGAGCCAGTTGTGGTCCAGTATTCAACTTACACAAGTGTGATGGGGGAACTTGAAGCCTCCAATGCTCAAACACTGAGCATGGACTTCAACGTGAGGTAGGAGACATCTTGTGTACAGCAAGTTAAACTTTTGAAATGGAAATATTCATATATTGCATATTCATTGATTCTTTAATTTTTAATGAGAGAGAAGAAGGAGATATCATTTTAAGGATTTTAACTTGATAATTGACCTTTTCATTGTGAAAAAACATATTGGGCACAAATTATCATTCCAAGTAGAGTGTTTTATGTACATCTTAAAACATATACAGAGGGAATATTTAAGTATTTCTCCAACAATAACATTAAACTTTCAATAACTGTTTTGGCCATTTGGGAGCAGCGGAAAACAAGCTCTTAACAAATCACTGTCATATTATTGCCCTATAAGTTGATAACTTTGGCACAAAATTGTGTGTTAATGTAAGATGAGGGCTGGAATTTCAACATTTTAGGGGCAAGGCCACGTGGCCTTTGGTGTAGTCAATTTTTTGAGGGCACAAAGGCCAAATGCCAGGGCAGCAAGGCCATCAAATTAAGGAGGGTTTTATTTCTAATACATAGTATAACTATCAGTGAAATACATGAATAAAAAATCAGTTTATTTCACAAAATAATTTATTGGTATTTACAAATTACCAATATTTACACAACTTCCTAAATCAAAAGTTCATTCATGCTCAGCTTTGGATTAATCAGAGTCATTGAACTGTTTGAAGATGAGGATGGGGAGTCAGGGGGAGTTGCAGTGTATGTTTTGGGGTTCCTTGGACCATATGGTCAATCTGCAGGAGCACAACCCTGTGACTTGATGAGGGGGAGATCTTCAATGGTGGATGTATGCAGGCTTAAGCACCAGTCTCCCTGGATTCTCTTCATGATTGAGAACTGCCACTCTACCTGAGAGGGAGAGACAGGGAACACTAAGATGATTCTAATGAGATGTAGCAGGTTGGGGTACATGCTTCCTGTCTCCATCAGAAACCTTGACCATAGCGGGAGGAAAGTTTGGCACTTGAGTTGGTGCACTATGTGAACTTTCACTTATACAAGCAATGTTTAACATTATATGTTGACTTTCTTGTCTTCTTCATTCACTAATTTATCAAACTTTCAAAGCTCAGTCAACCTTCTCTTCTGAGAAGTTCACTCAGTCACAGCTTTACAGCATTGGCATATCAGGATGAGTTTGATAAAGTTTTCTAGTTGGCCGGTGTTAGATTCGTGTCAAACTATCATCATAAATAGCCAGGTTTTCCAGCGGCTCATACCAGGCTCAAAATCAAACCCACCACATGTTATGTGTGCAGCATTTCGCTTGATTTTGCCCAATAAGAATTCAGTAGTGTGCTGCTGGTCTTTCTGTTTGTGGTTTGTGTTTGTGGTCTGTTTGGCCAGGTCAGAACAGAGAGAGTGATACTGTCTTGTAAGCAAAAGAAAGATAGCAATCAACCTCATCATCTCCTCTCACCTCTACAGTCAAAGTCAAGGAGTTTCTCTTAGCATCCCACTTCTTCATCCTTCCCTTCACTCATCTGCTCTCATTCTCCTCCACTTGATTCAATCCCATCCTAAAAAGCCCCATCTTCCTGACTCTCTTTTACAGTATCTCTTCTCCCTATCCTTTATTTATTTTCGTCTACACTTTGCCTCCTTTTAGTCTACTGTATCTTTTATTTACACATGACTCCCTCTCTTTCAGTTCAATTCAATTCAATTCAATTCAAAAGGGCTTTACTGGCATGGGAAATGGACGTTTACCTTGCCAAAGCAAATATGAAATATTTTTTTCTCTAGCAAACTTAATGCTATTTTGTATCAAACTGAATACTATTCAGAATGTGATTTTTACACTACAAGGTTTTACATTACACTTCGTACAACATTTCCATGTAGCTTATTTTTATTAGGCACTCCTGTCTGTCTGGCCACAGATTTTGAACAATATCACACCTGATATTTTCACTAGTGATGCACAGGGGGAAAAATCTTCTTGCATGCCACAACCATCCCCTTCTGCTGTGATGTCATCACAAGCAGCATCCATTGCAGCAAGCAGAGAAATTTGATCTTGAGGTGGATGATCATATACTTCCCAATTCCGTGCAGAAAGGAATACCTCATTTGGATTCAGAAATGGAGAATATGGTGGAATGAACTCCATCAGCATCCGTTGATAGACAGCAAACCATTCCCTGATGACATTTGCACAGTGGCTTACATTATCCCACACAGTTACAAAATTTGGCAATATGTCTTATCAAACCTCTCTCACTCTCAGGGATAAGATCTCTGTAGAGGGTGCCCAAGAACATCAGGAGATGCTGGGCGTTGTATGGGCCAGTAATGGGAATATGTGTACTTACATCATTCTCAGATATTGCAGCACACATTATTATATTGCCTCCACGTTGGCACATCCACCGTGGTTCGGTGGCCTATAATGTTTCAGCCACATCTCCTGCCTTTAGCCAGATTGAAAGGAATTTCACTTCCTTCCAGTTCCATTATTCTCTATAACACAGTAAACAATATATCAAATCAATTTTACTGTAGAATCATACAGTTACAGCAAAGTATACAGTAAATGTTCTGTGTTCTTCTCTACAACTTCAATAAGTATATACAGGCCTATATACTGCAAGTATATACAAGCCATAATAAAGGAAAACCCATAACACTGTACAATATACTACTGTGTAGTGCACACCACTGCTTTACCTATACATTCTGGTACCACTGATCCTCCACTCTTTCACAGTTTCTCTTAAATGGTACCCTGTAGAGTTGTTTCATGGTCATCTGATGTCTTTTGTAGTCTGTCTACTGTAGAGATGCTGACAGAGTTGATATTTTGAAAGACTCCATCGTCCTTTAAAATTGCACTCTGGATCTCTCTCAATCTAATAGCATTATTTGCTGTCACCATGCTGCAGATCTCTTGCTGAGGTGGAAAAACTGCTCTTGGCATAAGGTAGTTGTCTGGTATTACACATTGGAATTTAGAAATAGATCATATTAATGTATTTGTATTGTACTGCAATGTACTGTACTGTGTGCCGGCATGAGTTTTAGACATGCATTGTCTTATGGTTACTGTATTGTGGTAACTGGAATACTGTAACATGAATAATTGCAGTACTAAGTGAGTACATACCTGTTTTTCCTGCAGAATGTTTGGATAATTGAAGACACTGTAGACTGGTTTACATTAGGCTTCTCTTGGCGACCAGCCTCTGCCATTGTAAGGCCCCTGTTAATTACATGGTCCACAGTTGTGGCCCACATTTTATCTGGGGCAGCTCTATGTCTTTGTACTCTTCCGCCTCTTCCTCTGTTTTGCTCTCTTCCCCTCACGACCCCTCCATGCATCCTTACTCCTCTTCCTCTTTCACCTCCTCTTCCATGAACAGACTGTTGCCTCTGTTCATTATTTACATGGCCAGATTCCTCCATGTTCAGAAACTACAGTGATTCTGTTGCAGTCAAGCTCTATAAATGTGTTTGACAATATCCATACTCATGAATAGCACCTGTCATCTAACTTGGTTGATGTAAGATTTGAGAAACTCCCCTTCGTTAGTGATGTTCAAGTTTCACCTGACAGGCAATTTAATTTAGCAGATGTTACAAAACTTGCATATTAATGCTTGTTATGGAATATATCCCTGAGAGACACTGACAGTGGAATGGACTATTGTGCATGTGATGACTTACACATTGGAAGAATTCCTACATGTTTTGGAGAACAGAACTATTCAACTGAGAAGCAACATAATTAGTTTTGATCAGCAAGACATCTGCATTTGGTAATTGTGCAAATTGTGTTGTTTTGTTGTCATGTTGTTTTGAAAATATTCATTATCATTTGAGAATTGGGCAAGAGCAACTGAGAAAAACTGTAATTGAATGTATTTAAAGATATTTGTTCTATATGTATGTACAATGAGTATGTCTATGTACAGGGATCAGCACAGTGCAAGTGGTCAGTGCAGGGATACACAGTCTTCATGGTGGTTGTATTCCATTGGATGCCCTTTTCCAGTCACAACAGCTCACAAATCTTGCTTCTGTGTTTGCACATTGCTGTATTTCACCCAGCAGATATGGAAGTTTTTTGTTATTAGCATGTTTTCAAAGTCTTTTTGGGTGGGTAGAATATGTCTTGATACAGTTGGCAGTTGGTTACAAACTGCAGCTCGGTTTCCACCTCCTGCTGTGTGCAGTGGATGCACAGTCTTTGTCTGGAGAGCCAGTGATGGCCTCTCTCCACAGTGCGGTTGTGATCACTGAGTCTGTAGGGGAGAACGGGGTAACATGAGCCACTTTTTACATATGATGATTTAACTGCAAAATTAAAGTGTATTAGTTTCAAATAATAGTTACTATATATACCTCAAGTTGTTGTGTACCCATGGAAATTAAAACAAGTTATCTAATTATCATGGTTTAAGAACAATGAGCCATCAAAAAAAGTTAATCCAATGACACATCTTACCCCAAGGTAGGGGTAAAATGAGCATGGGGATGGGGTAAATAGTGATACCATTATATACTGATGTAAAAATTACACAAAACCAAACAAATGAATTATAAAATTAAAAATAATTTTGAACTTGATTAATGCCATCAATTTAAGGCAAAAACTTGTACTTTTAAGTAAAATGATATGTTTGTGTCCTGTTGTTCAACATGTTACCTGAAAATTTTCAGTAAAGATTAAACTATGATCTTTGTGTGTTAGCTACAGAAGAATGTGTGTGTAAATGTGCTTTTGTAGAGGAAAACTTGGTCCAGGTCTGAATGCTGGACCCCTACAGTGAGGGGGTCTGCGGGCTCTGTTATGCTGTGGGGGGCATTTTGCTGGCATGGTTTGGGTCCACTTGTCCCTTGTAGAGGGCAAATCAATACAAAGTTGTTCTGAATGATCAGTTTTATCCTATGATGAAACATTTCTATCCCGATGGGAGTGGTCTCTTCCAGGATGACAATGCCCCCATCCATAGGGCATGAGGGGGCACGGAATGGTTTGATGAGTATGAAAATGATGTGAATCATATGCTATGACCTTCACAGTCACCAGATCTCAACCCAATTGAACACCTATGGCAGATTTTGGACTGAGGTGTTGGACAGCGCTCTCCACCACCATCACCAAAACACCAAATGAGGAAATATCTTTTTGACAGCGCACTTGTTGTTTGGCTACATTGTGTTAATGATGTCATAGGTTTTTCCCCAACACCACTTTCTAATAGTTGATACAGCAGACACTTGTGCCAAATGGAATCAAAGGATTTTTGAAGTCAACAAAGCAGGAGAATAATCTGCTTTTGTTTTTGTTTATTTGGTTGTTAATTAGGGTGCTGAGGGTGGAGATACTATCTGTTGTGCGATATTTGGGTAAAAAGCCAGTTTTGGATTTGTTCAGGACATTATTTTCAGTAAGGAGTTGTAGGAGTCTGTGGTTCATGATCATACAGAGGATTTTCCCAAGGCTGCTGTTGACACAGACCCCACGGTAGTTATTGTGGTCGAATTTGTCTCCACTTTTGTGGAGCAGCGTGATCAGTCCTTGGTTCCAAATACTGGAAAACATCCTGGAGCTAAGGACGATGTTAAAGAGTTTTAGTATAAGCATTTGGAATTTGAGGTCTGAGAATTTTATCATTTCATTTAGGATGCTGTCAACACCACAAGCCCTCTTGGTTTGGAGTCTAGCGGGTTCTGATAGTCTTTTATGGTTGACTCTAAATTTTGCAGTTTATCTTGTATGTGTTTTTGCTGTTTATTCTTCTCCATTGGACCAAAGAGGTTGGAGAAGTGGTTTACCCATACATCTCCATTTTGGATGGGTAGATCCCCATGGTTTGTTTGTTTAGTGTTGCAATTTTCCCAGAAGTGGTTTGTTTTTATGGATTCCTCAATAGCATGTAGATGCTCAACATCTCTCTCTATTTTTATCTTTCCTCCTCACTCCCTCCCATTCACACATTTTTTTTTTTTTAGCTATCATCCTCCGCCTTTTCTTTCACTCTCTTATTCTCTTCCTCAGTTGGTTTTAGCGGAGGAGTGGGAGAGGTGAAGAAGGTCACTGTGGAGATAAGTGAAGCTTGTATCAGTCTGGCATCTCCTCCCCTCCAGATTGGTTTCCTCCTGCCCTCTAGTCACACCGATGCATAATTCATCTATCCATCTCCCTTTTGTCTTTAATTGTCGATTTTTCTTTTGTTTTTTTTCTCTCCATCCTTTAATTTCTTTATCTTCTTGGCTGTCTTCTCTTTCTATCGCCGTTTTTGCTCTTTGTCTTCTCCTTTCTTATTGTGCACTCTCCTCCCTTTCTGTCTCACTTGACTTCCTTTCTTCCATCTCTCTGGTTCTTTTTTCTTGCTCCCTGTGAAAAGTTGTTAAGTGGTGGTTTTGCCGATAACACTTGAGACTGTGAAGCGAGTATGCGGAGCTGTTGGAGAGAGATGGTGTCCGGAAGTGTTTGTTTGTTCATGTGCGGCAGGCATCTCTCCCTGAATGTGTATGCTTTTGCATTAATGACATGTCTGCACCCATGTCTATGAATTTGTGCTTGTTTTCGTGTGTGTGTGTGTGTGTGTGTCTGTGTGGCCTATCCCTGGATGTATTCCTCGTTGTAATGTCATCATCATAACTCTCATCCACTGTTAGCAACCTAATTTTGAGCTAGACTCTGTTTATTGCAATGTAATGTTTGGTTTTGTCATAAAAAATGACACTAGCACTTTTCCATCTGTAAAAGAAACAATCTCTGTAGCTGTACAGTACAATACACACATCACACACACACACACACCTCCTGAATTGCTCCTAACAAATGAGTGTAAATAAGGCCGTTTAGGCGTAAGTGTGGTACTTCATCATTTTCCGCTGCAATAATTATTGGACTCTTATCTTTTTTTTTTTTTTTTTTTTTGCTCATTTCCTCTCAGTGCAGAATCGGCTGGCTGGTTGAATTATGCATGTTTGTTTGTTGGTTTCATTACAGAAGCAGATGTCTCAGCTGGAATAATGGAGGATTTTGTGTTATTACATTGTTGTTGTTTTTTTTTTATTTTCTCACATTCTCTGCTTGAGGAGATGATGAGCACTTTGGGGTCCTCTGGCTCAATATGAATGAAATCTTCAGACACTGCTGCACACATTTGATTATAGTTAAATCTAGCAAGCAGTAGTGAAAGGGTCAGGGATGGGTTTGCTGTTGTGCTTGCATATGAATCCAGCCTCATTTCCGTGTTCCTTGCTCTCTATTTCTCTGTGTCACATCATCTGCGAGCTTTCAGTCATAATGTTATTTCATCCAGAATGTATTATCTGTATTGTAGTCCTTATTTCTCTCACACAGATAACACATACTGTACATTATGCATCTCTGAATCACACAGATTCACACTATTTCTCGTCAGACATTACAAAAACAAGCTATCCTCACACACACAAATCATACAACTGCACCTACAATCTGCAGTGGAAATATAGTTTCAGACTTTTTTTAACTAAGTAATTTTATATGATAGTTTACTACTCACTAAGTGATTTTTCTCAGTCACATCCAACTGATGCAATAAGGCCTTGGTGACCTTTTTAACCTTTTAAATTGCATTTTTGTCATCCACACCCAAGCGATCGGGAAATTTTTATACTATAGTACACATAAATGGTCTGAATGCACAAAATCTGCCTTATATTGAGCTGCAAGCCCTGCATGCACAGTCCACCTCCAAGTTGGCTGAAAGGATAAAAATCCATCTCTAACTTGTCTGCTTCTATTATCGCCATCTGCACAGTGGTAATGCAAAGTTTCACCTCCTTCTCTAAGTTGCCTCAAGGCTTAAAAGACCTTTTTCAACAGGTCTCCTTGATCATCATCACCAGCCCTCAGGCCAAACTGAAGCCTGAAAATGTGTTTGAATTTTGCTTTATGCTTGATAATGTTACAAGGCACGTAATTTTGAAAACATACACTTTAAATTTTCTCCAATAGGTATAAATTGCTTTAGGCGGTGCCACTGCAGATACCTGATTATACTGAAATGTCTGATTTCTAAGTGATACACAAAATAGATACACTTTGATGCTGAAAAATAAAGTAAATGGTGCTTTTCAACACCATTTGCTACATTTTTGAGAAGGAAAATCAACTGTTATGTCTATTTTCATATCTCATGCTTCATTTAGAACAAACTCTTAAAGATACAACATAAGATTTTCAGCCTATGATCACATCCTGCTCCCCTCACAGCAGGTCAAGTTCCCATTCCAACACTTGTTGCCAATGCTCTACCTTGAAATGACATCTAGCCTGAGGTGAAAGTGATCCTTATAGACATCACAGGTGTTAAAGAGGTAGACGATCAACGTAGCTAATGTGAAATGAGTTCACTGTGTTTTCCAACAGGTTTTGCCTCTTTACTGTAGTTAAGTGTTTGACTACATTCTGCCACCAGGAGGATTTAAACCTGAGGACTCACAGGGTCACAGGGTCCTACGCTATATCCTACTGTATGTATCTAGCAGCTTTACTGTAACATAAAATGACATAACTGACTTTAAATATAACCAAAACATAACAGTGTAAAATCCCAGAACCTGTAATTTCTGCTAATTTACTTAACACATATTGAGAAAATGCATGTATCTGTCATTAAGTAAAGCTATGAGAGCAATATTTAAAATGTACCGTATGATAATTACCTCTCAAAACCAGCGCATGAATACAGAGTATGGTAGAAATGCAGGGTTAGCTGTTTGAAGCTGTCAGGCAGCAGACAGTATGCCCAGTGGGACCAGGGCAGAGTTAGCTTCTCCATCCCAGCATCTTCCTTCATGTCTGGGTCACGGACTTCTCCTCCTCCTTTTCTCTTCTTGGAGGCCAAGGGACTCCCTGGTGGTCTGTAATGAGCTGCAGAGTCAGCACCGACTGCACACACAAGCACAGAGATGTGTACACACATTGACATGCGCCCACGTCTAAAGACAGGCATACATCAGCATGAAAAAACACACAATGCAATGTGTTTATGCATATGTTTGCGCACACACTTGAAGAAGAGCAGCCCTTTGGAAGCAGAATTGATGAAGCGGCAAACAAGGCTACACCGAGCCACAGCTTTTCTTTCCTTTCTCTGTCTTAACTTAGCTTGCGTAACCCTCTGTTACAGCACCTGCTGTCAGATTGAAGTGGAGGGATTGTGACAAGCTTATTATACAAGAGTATCTATATAGATATCAAGATGGATAGATAGATAGATAGATGATCACTTCCTACAGCGATACATAAATCTTTTCTTATTATGTTCTCTCACAAACACAGTATAATATGTAAGATTGCTGGTATTGAGTGTGGGTGCTCATTAGCAGATTCCCTATCGCCAAGTTGAAACTCGGGGATATTAGGTTTCCTTCCTCTAGACACTGGTAATGATGAAACTATAGGGACCACACTTACAGAGACACACAAACACACGGTCAGTACAGTGTAAGGATAAACATGAACAGAAATAGGCAAGAATAATAGTAATAAAAAAACATATATGCATATACCAGACAGCACATGCTTGAAAATATTCAACAGCTTGTAAAATGGCAACACAAAATTGATTTCCTTTACAGTCATGGCTGCGTATTCCTTCTCCTGCAAGAGAGGAGAGCAAAATGAGTCACCCACCATATCATTTAAAAACATAAGTTAGTGTACAAAACCTGATAAGTGACATTTTGTGCTGATTATGTAGAAAACAGATGACCGGGATGTTGAAAATAATTGTGTTACATGTTTACCCTCTCTCTCTCTCTCTCTCTCTCTCTCTCTCTCTCTCTCTCTCTCTCTCTCTCTCTCTCTCTCTCTCTCTCTCTCTCTCTCTCTCTCTCTCTCTCTCTCTCTCTCTCTCTCTCTCTCTCTCTCTCTCTCTCTCTCTCTCTCTCTCTCTCTCTCTCTCTCTCTCTCTCTGTGGTGTAGTGGCACCTGCTGACCAACTGAGGAACAGTTTAAAGAGACAGCACTCAAACTATTCTAGCAATTTCCTTGCTCACACGCAAATATACACATACATACACACACACACACACACACCACACACATACCTCACACTTCCTCAAATAGACAACAACAATTTTATCTTTTCCAAGACATCCAAGCAAAAGAAATGCTGCGGACAAAAATTGGTTTGCTGTTGGCGCTTATGTTTACTTTCTCCACCTGAGCAGGAAACAGTATTCCCACTGTGTTTGAATAGCCAGTGCATGAAATTTCAACCATCTGTGTTTTATTGGATTATAACAGAAAATGTGCTGTGCTCCTTCAGTGTGAAGCAGACCTGTAGGCGACAGAGCAGGGAGGATGAAAAGACAAAGGACAAGCATTAGGTGGGTGGCATGGTGCTTTGGTGACCTGAGGTGAATGAAATGTCACTGGTAAAAACAGCGGTATTCATCGTAGAAAAGCACAGACCTAAAATAAATTATGTGCAGTACACACTTGTACGGATGCACGCATATATTTATAACTGGTCACATGTTCCCCAACACAATCGTATCAATCAATCATCTAATGAAATCATTATGTCGCAATCCACCCTGCACTATTTGTTTGAGTTTTGGGGAAAGATTGGAGAAACATTTGGCTTGCAAGGCAGATGTTACACAGAGCCACAACTAAAAATAGCTATATTAGGTTACATGAGACACAAATGAAATGAAATGACAGGTGTAGTGTAGTGTTGTGATGACATCTTAGTCATCACAGGAATAAGGTCTGAGAATAAGAGTTTCAGTCTTGGGAAGAGATTTGTAATTTAAACCATATACTATATTCTGAGTTGTGAAAAGACCCTCAACACACACTGACTGACAGAAGGAGCAAGCAAGGCCCTGGTCAAACCAAAAGGGGGTGTTGTTGCTCTTCTACAGTAGTAGGGAAACCTACAGCATGCTGCTGTAGTGAAAGTATAGTATTTCCTTTAGTTCTTGTTCATTTCCTGTTATTGGTTGACATATCTACCCATAAATCTCCTGTCTTGAAGTTTAAAAAACATTCTTTACTTCCTTTTCAAATCTGCTATGATTACTACAGATTTGACAAAAGAAAGCAATGCGGAATATTTAGTTTTAGCCGGATTCATGCCTCTTATATGTTTTACATTTACCAATATTTAAAACTAATTAAAAAAATAAAAGAAAAATTAAATATAAGTAAGTAAATAAGAATTTAAAGAAAACTCACTCTGGGAATTGTTCTCTTATAACAGTAATATTTATCATTTATTTATTTTACTTTATATTATATTGTAAATATCCCCAATTTTTCTTGTTTTTTCTCTTTTTGTGTTACTTTATTACATTTTCCTCTAATCTTGCATTCACTGTATATATATGTTTTGTATAACTGACAAAACATTTACAAAAAAAAAGTGCCCTTGTTTCTGGGTCACTGCTAAATGGAGAAGCCCTCAGTAGGAAGAAAAAGAAAAAAAATCAATTAAGATTAAATAATCATGATAAGCTTGCAGAATACAATTAAAATACTCTTGAATGATGCACTGAATGCACATCCTGCTGCTGTGAAGCTACTCAATAATAATAATGAATATCGATAATAATATCGGAATGTTAAACTTAGTAGTTAGATGCAACATAGTAATTATGAAAAAGATAAATATAGAAGAGGAGTAATATAGAGAACAGAAAGTAGAAACTTTCTGGAAACTCTTTACTTACAAGAGATGATGCAGTTGTCTGTCTCCTACATTTACTTCTTATACAACACTTAGACACTCTCTGTAACAGACCACTTTTCATTGATTTCACCTCTGCTTTCAATTCACTTCAATTCAGTGGCATCAGATGATTAAGAAGTTCCTTAAAGCACATTAAAGTTCTCAGCAGTTTTCTTTAGCAAACTCAAAGGCTGATAACACACTGTCAACCACCAGTGACACTGTCATTACTCAGGACTGTGTGCTCAGCCCATTTATTTTCACTCTCTGCACAAAAGAACGTCACACCCCATCCAACGCCCATCAACAGTCAATATCTTACTTCATAAAACGTCAAAGGTGCAATTTTGTTCTCAACTCAGTGTCTCCGAACTGTCTCCTTCATCTGTATGGCAGCATCATTGAACCAGATCTTCTATACTTAACCAAACAAAACTCAGAAAAAGTTCAATCACAAACTACTTTATTTCTGTTTCTCAGATATGTCCAAGAGGTAATTCCATCCTGCTTCACACCAACAAGTCAAAACTACCACTCCTCACTCTTAACCACATGGAAACTGATCACTAAAAACTATGGTTTACATCCAGCCATTTAACATATCTACTATATAGTGTACAGATTCATCCAGGATGTGTGACTGGAGGCAGGTAACTGAAAGCAAATCTCTCTGTCAAAAGTAAGAAAAAAATATCTTCCAATCTGAACATATTGGAGGTATTTCTGACCCACAACTGCTGACAAGGCACCATCTTCAAGCCCTGTCCTCTCGTGGATTGCCAAGATTGCATAATGTCCCGTCTCCACCATGATGCCTTTTGGATATATTAGTTTCTACTGTAGCTTGGATAAAAAAGATGAGCTGAGGTAGACTAAAAATATTCTTGGCCTTCAGTATTTCTGTGCTGCAGACACAGAGTCTATCACCCGCTGTTCTATTCTTCCTCCAACGTGTTGCTGTTGTTACTTAATTACATAAATGTCAGGTTCAAGAAGTCAAGTGTTTCTGTGCCTGCACTCTCCAGGAGAATAATTCATCCACTTAAAGCAAACCCCGATCAGTAGCAGACAGATTTACTGTAATTGTGTCTCTGTAAGGGTCATTTGCTGCAATGATATAGTCATATCATATATAGTTAGATATACACAGCGTCATACAGTGAGAAGGAAATAAACCCCCTCCTTTGTTGCTCGATGTCTTTCAATGAGTCATTCAGGAGCATTCAAAGTAACCTCTACCCCTGTTTCTGCCTCCCTTTTTTGTCAAATATTCACTTTGCATGCTAATAACATCACCTCTCCACCTTTATTGGAGGAGTAAATGTGTTAATCGCAAGTAGGATGAGAGAAATGGACAACAGGAGAGTAATCAAATAGGTGAAAGCCAATTACAAAGAGTAAAGACATTAAGATAAATTTCTCAAAATGGCAAACGATATATTAATTTGTCTGCTCCTGCCTCGGAGAAAAAGTACGTGCGGGAGATAAAATTGGGAGGGAGATAAGACAATATAAGCAATGAGAGAGAGTAAAGGGAAAAGTGCAGACAAATGAAAATTAAAGGTTCACTTCATTTAAATATATATATTATAGATTTCTGTAACTGTTTTATTCAACAGTTCTGGTACAGTCTCTTATGGTAAAATTAAGGGATAATACCAAACTTGATGTTTTTAGAATATCTAAACAATTATCGAATACCTTTCCTCATCTTGTTTGTGCATATTTACCAAATGGAATAAATGTGAATAAATCTGAGGTCATACTTTTTCAAAATGAAGTCTTTTGGGAGAATTTTCAGATGTCGCTATTCCATGAAAACACCAGCAGATGGAGGCGTTTACTAACTATATGTTGACCTGACTTCAGCTACATGAGTGATGTGTTTATCATGACTACAGCCTGGCAGAAATAGACACCTAAGAGCCTCTTGGAGATGTGCTGACACTATTGAGAGATAATGTTATTCATTATAGAGGGATGACGCTTAAAGGACGACAATGTCTCCAGTGAAAAGCTCTCAGAACAACAGCCCTCTGTGTTAGACTATAAGCAGTGTGATAAAAGCCTTAAAGGATAGGTTCACAATATATCAAGCCTGCCTTAAAACAACAGTCACATGTCCAAATTAATATTGAAACAGGTTGTGCTTGCCGTAATTACTCCTCCTGTTCATATTGACCATTAAAAGATCCCCTCCAAATGTGCTTATAATGTAAATGATGGGAGCCAAAATCCACAGTTTAACTGAAGACAATATGAAGCTTCAGCCATCTGGGTTAGTCAAATAAAGTGGATATCTTCCACAGTTGCAGTCTTTTTAGTAAAAAATTCACTCTTTGTGTCTTGACTGACAGTGTTTTCCTGTTCAGCTGCAGTAGAAGGATCATAACAAAAAGAGGGAATCTGGCACTAAAAAGTCATAAACCTATTAGAGAACTAAAGATATTGACTTGATTTGACTAATTTGAACATCTGAAGCCTCATATTAGCTTCAAATAACCTTTAAATACACTTTTGCACGGAAGGAGGACTGGATTTTGTCCCTCATCACTTACATTGACAGTGCATTATGAAGGGATCTCATAAAGGCCAGTAAGAATTACAGCAATTTTCATTTAGGCACCTGACTATTGTTTTAAGATAGACTTGAAAAATTGTGAACCTGTCCTTTAACATGCTCAATAGCAAACAAACTGACTATTGGACAAAGAGAAGTGAAAGTACAGCGCTAAAGGTCATCTCATCCTACAACAGCAGACACATAAATCTGCCTGCAATGTCAAATGCTGAAGAAACTTAATGACTATGAAAATCAGACTGCCATTTCAGTAAATCACTCTTAACTCTCTCTCATATCACACATAGTTTATGAAGACAATTTCACAGTGACATGGTCTTACAAATTGCAGTTACAGGCTTACTGACTAATACAAATTTCCACCCCTCCATTTATTTATATAGAAAAAAATAACTTTTATGAGACAAGACCACAGGGAGGTGGAAGTGTAAATAATTTAAATGGGTAAAATTATGAAAACTGTTTCCCCCACTGGAGCTTCCTGCACTGTAATCAAATTGAATCAAACTGCTTCTATAATTAATTGAAGCCACCATGTAATGTAGGCTTGTGAGTGGGCCTGTTGTCTGTTTTTGTTTGGCATGTGTGAATGCACGAGTCATGGGGTGCCTGTGTGTGACTCTCTTCAGGGTTTGTGTGTGTATAATTTATTTTCCACACAGCACAAAAACAGTGAAATCCATGAAATCTTCATGGCTCTGGCGTGTTCTTCTTGCCGACTGCACGTCCTACTAAACTCAAGACTCTTTACTGTGTGTGCACTCATTCCCTTATTTGTGCTTCGTGTGTACATGCATGGTGTGTGCCCTTGATGTCCCTCTGTGTCTCAACCTCTGAGTGTTTCCATGCATGAGTACATCTGCAAGGGAACCTCTCTTCTTTATCTACACCCACACATGCCGACTAACAGTGTCTCCGTGGACCAAACGTACAATAGACATGATAATTACATGTGAAGTGATGCCCTGTGCCTTCCAGCTGATTAAAAATGGTACTGTGGGTTGCTGTGGTGGTATTTTCAAGGTCAGACACACGGTGTAATTTGAAGGATTTAACCTGTGAAGCCCAACAAATCCTGAACATTTACTGAGTGATTAGCTTTGTAAAGGTTTGCTCGTATTTAGAGGACTTGTTTCAAAATCAAAGGGTAATATCGAATGTTTCCATTTATGAAACTCTGCAAAGTTTGGATGCAAAAAGTGAATCCTCTCCCTTCCCTTCAGCAGCTGCTGTATGCCTTTGAGCAAACCAAGTCTCCCAATTGCTCCAATATATATTACCTTCTCTTGCTGTGGGGATCATTAAAGTTTCATCAATTCCAAAATACCCAAGGCACTCCGTAGACTTTTCTTGGTGCCACTTTACATGTAGAACTTCTTCCTTTTAACTCGAATCAAGGTCAGATGAAGATATTGGCGGGAGCAACTCGAGTTATCTGTCTTCAGTAGTCTCCCCCCTGTGTGAAACTTGGCTGTGCGAGCATGTGTGTGCTTGTGTGTGTGTGTGCTCCCCTGGTTGGAATTGGCTCCAATCACCTTTGATGTAGAAGGTCACCAGCTAGATGTCCGCTGTGTCTGCCAATTCACTCTCCCCTCTCTGTCTCTCCCCATACCTGCGTATGTTTTTGGAAAAGTAACACACAAGTAAATAAGCCTGCAAATATGTTCTCTGTAAAGTTATGTGCATATAACGACATATTTATGTTTGTACAGTATTTCCACAATCTATGAAGCATATTTCAACATGTGTTATGTGTGAACATGCATGTATTCCCTTTATTCCCGCATGGTAAAAACTGCAGTTTGTGGTCTGAGACTCAGACTCAGTGTAAAAGGTCTACTTGCAGTACTTAGAGCACTTGAGACATAATGTGCTCATTTAATTTAGTCCTAAGAGTCCCTTGAATTATTGACTCAGCTTGACATGCAGTACTGTACTTACTCACAGGTTGTGGGTTGTGTATGTACATGCAATACAATGTGTGTGTATTTAATCGCTGTAGCAACACATCCTTTAACACTCTGGAGACTTAAAGTATATACATGTTATTAGCTCAAATAGAAGAAATTGCAGTAAGCTATTGAGACAGACAGACAGGTGAAATCAACATTTATAAGTGCATTATAACATCACAGTGTTTCACTTTGAAATAATTAACACAATACACTTAAAACCCAACCACAAACATTCCTCTAAGTTATAAGTTCAAGTAAGCAAGTTACAGAAAATGACTGCAAGTCTGCATGAGTAGCCTCTTACTAAAGCCTCCAACATTTAGTCAAATATCTTTTAGATAGGCCTATTAAATGACCTCAAGCACCCTTTTTTTAATGGAAGACCAAATTTTTATGGAGACATGGTGCAGTTATTGATGCATGCAGCAGTAGAACAAGCTGCAATCAATGTCCATATCCCCTACAGTTAGGTTAGATCAATCAAGAAACCAGATGAAGATCACTTTTCAGACTTGGTGGTGCTTGCAACCCAGCCAGTTACTGATGTGGGGGCTGACCCCGAATGAGCAGGGACCCTGGAACGTGAATATTTCAAATAGGAAAGCTGTCAGAGCTGTTGTTGGGCTGTTTTATAGTGTTTACTACTTGCAGCAATAAATTAATGAATACCATGAATAATGAAGCTAGATTAACTATCAAGGGTCTAATGATTAGTCTGAAAATGTTAGTTTTCCTAACACAAATAAAAATATGCCTGGAGGGGAAACAAGTGCATATCTTCTTATGGGGTTTCACTTGTATCATCTGATTCCCTTTCAGATACAGTATGTTCAACTGGGCAGAATAATCATTAATATAATAATCTTAGATGAAAACGATTTATTTTCAGAGTGCAACTATCTCTCTCCACTGCCCTAATCTCCTTGAATCAAAATCACATTTGAAATTTAATATGCATTTTGTCCAAGTGCGTCGGTATCACAGCGCCGCCTGTGCGTAAAAATTAAAAACTGAGTAATATATTTATTAGCAGGTCTGTCGGGCGTGGCATGGCTTGTCTGCCGGGGGGGCTGTAGCTGTAGTCTGCTCCGGGGCTGTTGGATGCTCCATGATGGATGAGGAGTGACAGATCGGGGTTAGCCGCCAGGGGAGTCCATTTTCTTGCAGTGCACGGTCCTACCCGAGGAGAAAGCAGAAGAGGAGGAGGAGGAGGAGAGACACTGACTGGACGCAGGAGGAGGAAGGGACGAGAAACAGAGAGAGGAGCGACCGAGTTCCACCCCTCCTCTCTTTCCTTCTCTGTCACCCTCTCTCTCTCTCACCTCTCTCTCTCTACTCCCGTGCATCACAGCGTAGTGGGCTTTACCCGGTCTGCACCGCATTGACGCTGCTGCTGCTGCCGCCGCTGCTGCTGCTGCTGCTGCTGCCAGGCGAC
Source organism: Thunnus maccoyii (assembly GCF_910596095.1). Taxonomy (NCBI): domain Eukaryota; kingdom Metazoa; phylum Chordata; class Actinopteri; order Scombriformes; family Scombridae; genus Thunnus; species Thunnus maccoyii. The sequence continues at coordinate 12,545,303 of NC_056555.1, forward strand.
CCAACCCACTGAACTAACGCACCAACATACACACACACACACACACACAGGGAGAGAACCGGTCCATTTGGTTGCTATTACCCACAGCGGGAAGTGGAAGCTGTGCGGATTGTGTGCGTATTGTGCGGATATGCAACAATTCCCTCTCTACCTCTCATTACTTCTTTCTCTCTGGATTCGCTGTCCTGCTCGGTAATGTCAAGACTTTGGGAGCGGGAGTGACTCGGATAGGAGGCTGCGGCTTGGAGATTATTGCGGCTGCGGTACATAGCGCACGGCAAGAAATTTGGATACAAGTTTGCACAGCTCGCGTCATGAATGTAGCTGTTTAATTGAAACCGTGAGCCCCCACCTTCCCGTGCTGTGTCCAACATGGGTGTTGACTGAATGGAAGAGTGTCCTCGCGCTGCCACAGAGGTATGAGGATGTACTTGTGAGGATTAAAACCGCGCTCAAGTAATTCTCGGACCATGCAGATTCTGCCGCCTAGGACGTTATTTGTGTTACTAGCCCACGCACATGTCTTATTATCTCTGAGAAATAATGGAGAAGTACGAACTAAGGAGGTCAGCAACACAAGCGCATACTCTGCCAGGACTTTCCATGGGTCACTCCGGGAGAGTCATCAAAACAAACCCCGAGACCGTGCGCTCTCGGCGGGGTACGCCACAGGTGCTTCCTCGGCGGAGCGGGCAATTCTCAGAGGGACCCTTAACTCCACTCACCCCTGGAAAAGGGTAATTGCAGGAGAAACGAGGCGATTTGGACACAACAAACGCGACTTCAATAGGACAGTGACACCCATGGAGGATCCCAACGCTGCCTCACATTGGGACCCGACGCGCCACCATAATAAGAGGATAAAGTTGAATGGCGGTCTTAGTAGTACGGGGACGCCAGCAGGTGGACACTACAATGTGGCTAAGCCCTCTTCAATGGGCCGGGGAGACGGAGGAGGGGGACCTGAGGAGGGCGACAGGCACAAGAGAGGCACAAAAGACGAGCAGAAGAAAGCTTGGAAGAGGGGGAGAAACCGACTGAACAAAAGCGCAGGGGTTTTGGCTCAGCCTCACGCGTCGCCGTGGGAACCCATCCCAAAGCCGGTGGCCCTCACCGCCACCGACCTGCCCTTTGACCTCTTCACCAGGAGGCCCGAGTTCTTCACTTTCAGAGAGGAGAACCCCTGGGACGCCACGCCGATCACCCCTCCCAGCTCGCCGGACTTCGGGGACGAGATCAAGAACCCATTTTATCCGGTGACAAGTGAGACTTATGGCGCTTACGCGATCACGTGCGTCTCCGGCGTTATTTTCCTAGTGGGGATAGCGGGCAACATCGCCATCCTGTGCATCGTGTGCCAGAACTACTACATGAAGAGCATCTCCAACTCACTGCTGGCTAATTTGGCTGTGTGGGATTTTGTGCTCATCTTCTTCTGCCTGCCCATGGTGGTTTTCCATGAACTGACCAAGTCCTGGCTGCTGGGGGAGTTCACCTGCAAAGTGGTGCCCTATGTGGAGGTAATTACATATTATTCTTCCTTGTATTCTGTGATACATTTTTATCTTGCTCTGAACATCTCAGGGACAATTATTTCATATTGTAGTGGGGATGATGTTTTGAGGCAATGCCTACAGGCAGGATTCCCATCTGCAGGGATGACAGATGGTAAATGGGGCTCAACCAGTGTCATTATATCATCCACCTTGTCTGAAAGTGATAACACCTCCATAGTGACATAATCTGTTGCACTTTGGGGCATGCAAATTAAGTTCCACACTCTTTTCACCTGAGTAAATGCACTTATAGAATCGAGTTTCAGATTTTAAACCCTGACTGGCCAGAAAGTACACAGCTACTGTATAGGATGTCACCTCAGCCAATAACAAGGGCACTCTGTTTATGTTGTGGACCTGCTACTGGTGAGAGAGCCTCACCTAGCCCTCAGGCATGTAGACATACACACGAATACACATTAGGATGTAAGGCCACAGTATAACTCTCTTTCTCCTGTTGCTTGAGCTACACATACATTGCAACTGATATAGAACATTGTAGGTGTCTCTCTCCTTGTCCTGATTTTCTGTTCCTCTTTCGCTCACAGAGACACACACCTGTGTTCATGAGCGGTGAAGGGATGCTAGACAGGTTGTTTACACCATGTTGATACCTTTCCTTTGTGTGCTTACCACAATCACACCAGTGTCAGATTCACCCGAAAGGTGAACATCTTTTGTATAGAGCAGGGGGTTTCCAGCTCAGGGGTCTTAAGCTTATTTCCAATGGCCTTTGTAACAACCTGGCTTAAGGAAAGACAGAGAGGAGACATGGTTTAAATGATTGAATTTGACCCAAATACAACATAAATGAAAGTACTGTATAACAAACCGATTTGGAACAGATGAAGCTGCGGGTGTTATCAGTGTCAGTGGCAACAGAGGTGCAGGAAAAAGAGGAAGGCGCATGAAACCAAACCCAGAAAAAACTGGATGGCAAGCAGAGAGAGACAGAGAAAGAGGCTGACACCAGCTTCTATAGCCACACAGTGAGCCAGACCAGACTCCACCCTCCAGAGATGCAGAAGAGTATGCAGATGGAGAGGCCAGTCACATCAAGAAGTGATAATATGAGAAGGTGACCAATGTAAGCATCCTCCCAAACCCACAGAATTAGTCATTTTAGCAAATGCCCAAAAACAATATATGTTTAGGTTACAGTCAATATATTTTGTCATTTAATTTTAAGGACTTGTGGTGTATTATCCTCATATTGCCGTCAGTTTTGATGCAAAAGGTTCATTTGAGAGTAATTTGGAGATCTTGAGCTTTGGTTTTCACAAAATGTGAAGCACCGATGGCTTTGATTGAAAAGAAACCTTCAATAATCTCCTTACAGAATGATGTGACAAACTGTTTGCAGAGCCACATTGATTAGTTAATCATTTCAGTGTGAAATGGACTTTTTTCTGGTCTTCTGCAATGCAGTTTTGCCTCCTCTCATTTTAAGAATGACACCTCTAGTAGTTTGGCAAAAAAAAGTAGACCATAACTAGTGAAATAGAAATGTGCTTTAGAGTCACAGCCTACTTTCCCGCTCATGCTCACCTGCATCAGGCATTCATTTCAGTTGTCTCATTGTTCGAGTCAAAAGCTATAACTGACAATTTTCCATGCATGCATTAAATTTCAGCATGATTCCAGCTCAAAAACAAGAAGATTTTGCTTTCAATATGTTGCATTTGCACCATCCTCTCTCCTCTTTGCCATCATTGTCCTCACTGACCACATACTGTATAATCATAGTGCAGCATCTCATTTGCAAACACCTGAGTCTGTATGTTTTAACTAATGGGGGATCGGAGGGAAGCAGACCCCCTCCCTGTGTTATTGCATATGAGCTACCCAAGGACCACAGGATATTATTGAATAACTTTAATAATGACATTTGCACTTCCAGTGCACAGACCAAATGGTTACTATTAATATAGAGAATCCCTGTGTGTTTATTATTGCATGTGTATATGCATTTTATAGTGCATATCTATCAGGACATGTGCACTGGGTCTGTGTATGTTCACAGTGCCTTCAGTGTGTGTGTATGTGTTTGTGCGCTGCCGCGTGCATGTGTCAAAACAGGCCGTGAGTAATGCAGCCTCGGGCTCACTCTCTCCCTGTGGAACATTCAGTGAAACACACACACTCACACTCACATACACACACACACACACACACACACACACACACACACACACACACACACACACACACACACACACACACACACACACACACACACACACACACACATTCTTCACTTAACCCAAATTCAGTCCCAGGGGATAGCAATATTTGACCTAAAATAAACACATGGATACTCAGTCACACATGCTTGCATATACATGCAACAATTAACCCAACTGCATGTGAGCATGCATGCATAATCAGAAGGTGGTATAGATAATGTATTATCAGTGTCCACTTAGAGAGGAGCCTCCCATGGTGCTGCCTTGAGTAAACCTGGTTTTATTCAGTGTTTAGCAGACTTTGGAATTTTCCAAACCTCAAACAGAAAGCATTTTTTGTTGTAAGATGTGAAAAGAAACAGCAAGAAAATAAAGATGTGGGCAACAGCCAGCCTGCATTATTTCAGATACACTCCTGTTTCATGGTGCTGTCATTGCAGACAACCCCTCTGGGCAGTGATGCACAGAGCAACAAATTCAGGCAAAACTAATGGGCAATAATTTGGTTTTGCACCTGGCAGTTGATTAGGATGAGACTTTAAAGCAGGCTAAAATAACAGATAACCAGTGCAGTAAGCATTTTATAAGCCACAGGGGGAAACTGAGTCATTTGTCAGGGTTCATACAGAGCTATGCTGCTGCAACGCAGAGATTTTTAAAAGTTTTTGTCTCATTAGGCCTATGGTAAATAAAGAAATGCGTAGGAATCACCAACTGAGAAAAACAAGCAGCATTGCATGGTGAGATCTAATAGTGATAATATTGTATATGTATCGTTTTCAAGCAGTATTACATGATTTTTTACTGGCGGATGTTTAACGGCCAGAAAAACACGGTTGTTTACAAGATGATAATGTATAAAATTTGTATATTTAAGTCCAAATGTATGTATATGAACAAAACTGGAACCATGTATCCATGGTTACTTACAATCTGCCCATGAGGTGGTCGTATATAGTCTCACAAATATTTTGAAAGCTGTGCAGTAGCCTAATGACTGCTCCCATTAGAAGACAGATATGGATGTGTACACACCTTTTTTTTAACCTGATTTACAGCTAATTGCCAATCATCATCATGGAACATAAATCTAGCGACTCCCTAAAGGCTAATTCTCTCCTTAGTCATATACTGGCAGTTCCATTACCAGTCCTGCCCTATCACTGTCTCCATATGTTACATAATGTAGTTTGATCCACAATGGCTTCTCTTAGTTGATTGTACAAATGTAAGTAATAATATTGTGTCCACATCTACATGTCAGACTTAATCAAGTCCTTATTTTACTCAAATTCTCTTCCTGATGTTGTTCTCTATACTAATACTAGCATCTAATTCTTAGTTAACAAAATGGTGTATGTATTTCTTTAGTTTGTGTGCCTCATTTATACATTTGGCCTCTATTGTGTTGTACAATACCCTCTAGTCAGAAACTGTAGGCTGTTTTTGCTATGGTACAGTGGAGTGGGCCTTAGCAGGCAAAAGACAGAGAAACAGACTATTGAAGCAGAGCAGGAAAGAGGCTGAGGAAAGAGAGAGAGAGAGAAGGCGAGAGGCACAAGGCTGCATGGAACCACAAAGGTAGACACATGTATTGTGTAGAAATTGGCTGTAATGGCAGGACATACATCAGCTTGACACATTCACATTCACTGACAATACGTTGTTCCAACTCACAGATGCACATACACGAACACACACCTTGAAGAAACTAAATCAGAATTACAAATTCAGTTTCAGGAACATGAGGCCATATCACAGGACCAGGAGGGCCCACATCCAATCGTTGTTTTCTTTCTAGTGTTCCTATTAGGACTGGGTGACACATCAAACTAATTAGATTAATTCTATTTTTTGTTTTTGCACAATGTGTAAAATGCCTACATTGTGAAAATCAGGTTATTACAGCACGCACAAAAAGCTTATTTTTGGTCAAAATGTAATGTAGATGCTAGCTGACGACATGAGCCATTTTGAGTCATGGCAGTCCTGTAAACTGGGATGTTTTTGGGACTTTTGTGACTCCAGGTGGCGAGCTGTCTCTGGCTATCTCATCTATCAGAAAGACAGACTGAAAATGACTCTGCACACTGATCTGTGCTCTCAGTTTCGGTTTGCATTGATGAGGTATAATTTCTGGTTACCAGAGTTGAAGCATTGGGAGTCGACTGAACAGTGTGCAGATTCTACTTAGTCTGTCTCTACCTGCTGGGTAGCTAACCTTAGCTGGCAGCAGTCTGCAGATATCAGATTGATGTCTTGTTAAGAAACACAAACAGCAGCGGCTCAATTAGTGAGTGGACACTTCTGCTCTGTCTGTGCTGAAACTGATTATTAAACTGGATGTGATCTACTTAGTTGAAGCATCTGGTACTGACAGGCAATAGCTGTGTGGGAACCTGTATTTTATGTGTAATGATGACAGCCTTGCAGGTGGTGCAGGTCTTTTATTATTCTTGCACAACTGTTTAAAAAAATGATGTTTCAATCCCGCATTTTGCAGGCAAACAAAAATCGCTTAAAATTGTGAATCAACCCCAAGCTTAAAAAAAATGAAGATTGTATTTTTTGGCCATATCACATGGCCTTTGTTCTTTAATTCAAAAATGAAGACTTCCCCAATCACCAGATATAATGAATAATTATCATTGGACCTTTATGGGAAGCTGTGGAAATTTCCACCACTTTCATATATCAAGAAAATAGGTAAGTCCAGGTTCTCACTAGATACAGTTTTATACAGCCAGCCCCATTGGTCTGTTTGTCTATCTAGCATACAATCTAGCCTTCACACACACACACACGCACGCAGAAAGTCAGTAGGGTGTGCTGATCTTCCAGATGGGTGGGATGGCCTTCTCTCTACTGATCGCTGCCCACGGCTGTTCTCCCTCTCGCTCCCTCTCTCTGCATCAGCTATCTGTGATTAGAAGCGAGCCTCAGGGGGAACACACACTCACACACACACACACAGTGACACAGACACACTTAATACGGCATGAAAGCATTTGGGCACACACACCCAATTGTGCATATACTGTACACTGAATGCGCACATAAAGTAACAGAATACACGACACATAAACACAACTTAGGTACACGGATGCATACACTAGATGTCGTGCCCTCAGCCCGTCTATTAGGCTCACGCATGATAGCTAATTGGAAGAAATGTAAATTATTCAGGGTATATAATTAGTGGCTTTACATAATGCATGATCGTGAGTCCATTCAGTCAGCTTTTTGTCCATGGATGAGTAGATATTGTGTTTTGTATGATGAGACAAGCCCACACAACAGAACGAAGGGAAGATTAGGCTTGCTGTTGAATGTAATTAACCAAACTGATAATTATCCATGTAGATATGAAATATTCATTCGGTGATTAGCATTATGAATTAGGTATAGTGGTGAAACGAAAAAGAACGGCTTATCAGTTTCAGATCAGCAAAGAACAGGCCGGCATGTACAGTAGCTAGCCTCCATAGAGTGGAGTAGAATAGAAAATAAAAGCTTCTGCGTTCGGCATCGCCTCCAACGCAACACTTTGAGACTGGGGTCAATGACCTGGAAACAGGACTTTTCTGGCAGCCGCTGTGCACTGAGAGACAAATAAATTTTTTAATGTCCAGGGGAATTCTGCCACAGGTCAGGATATAATTTAATGGAAGAGAAATTTATTGTCTGGAAGAAACTGCCTCAGACACACAGTAAAACACAGAGACAGAAAGCAACAGCTTAGAGTAGAATAATGGACGGTTGCTATTAATTTAATTAAAGAAAAGAAAGAAGCAAGAAGAACATTGGTGCGTGCACTGCTCGCCCCACTTATTTGTGACTTCTATGGATCTTTGTTCCAGGCTGGCAGCACCCTGAAGGACTTTAAACAATTTAATATAAAAGTTACAATTAGAGCCTGTTCTTGCCTTTGTTTTGTCTCTGAATAGAATAGAATAGTTGAGCTTGAAGATTCATTTTTGACCTGGAAACAAAATATTTCAGTCACATGGTCCACTTACAATACTTGAAGCTTTCAACCACATCACAACTAGTCTGCCAATTATTTTTCCGATAAATCAACTAACTAATTCATCAACTATCCATTGCAGCTCTACGTAGGTCATGTGATAACAACTTAATCATTTCCATGACAACTTAGCAACTCCATCAACTGAGGAAGGTCACATATTGTGGTTGAAAGCTTTTTTGTCAAGCTGGAATAGAATAGAATAGAATAGAATAGAATAGAATAGAATAGAATAGATACTGTAACAAAAATAGGCAGCTGTGGCCGTTTAAAGGTCTATGCTCTAACATCATCAGAGAGGAATCTTTATCAGCCCACAAGGATGGATTCAGTGATGAGTGTGTCTGCCATTATCCCACACACACATGGTCATATGTGTGCACCATCCAAAACTAGTATTCACCCACAATGAAATACTAATTTTAATAATTATGCATATATATGGACATGCACACACACAAACGGGTGTGCATGCTGACCCACATCCCTCTCTCTCTCTCTCAGACACACAGCCCAGCTGTTAGACGGATGGTGGCTGTCAGTGGCAGGGTCTCTCTGGTTAGAGTTATGGTCTGGTGAAGTCTGCACTGGGTCACACACACACACACACACACACACACACACACACACACACACACACACACACACACACACACACACACACACACACACACTCAACCTAGAAAAAAGACTGCAGCTGGAATAACCCTTTGTCTCCCTGGCTCATAAGACTTTGTGTGTGTGTGTGTGTGTGTGTGTGTGTCTCCACATTAGCTCATTCATCACCTGATAACACCCATTACCCCTGACAGCGGCTGTAGTCACAGTATGGCCACACAGGCTCCATCATAGTCCTTGTTAAGACCCAATTAATAACGCAAGGCCTTTGTGCCACCAGCTCACAGGACCTTTAATCAGGAAGTTAATGGGCTGTTATTAAAAACAGCACCAGGGGAAAATGTCTCTCTCACCTGCTGTGCTGATAGACGGCCAGAACCTAAAAAACATGTGTTATGGATGAAAAGCCTTTTCATGTGTGGGTTTTTTTGAGCCCTTGAAGTCCAAGGTTGAGAAGAAATAGATATTATGAAGTGCAAAAACTGTACTGCTTTACAACTTGTATATTATCACTTAATGACAAGTGATTTTGAAATTTTTAAGTCATAACTTGTTGGATTAACATTTCAAAAAGACCTTATTTAAGGGAGGTTAATAAACATAGAAATAGTAAGGTGTATCTATCAAACATTTTCTTCATCAGTCAATCTGCTATTTTTGGCAATGTTAGCGGCCGGTTGGTCCACCACTTTGGTCCAGACTAAAATGTCTCAACAGCCATTGAATGGATTGGTATGAACTCTCCTTTAGCGCCACCAGTAGGTCAAATTTTTCACTCATCCATTGAAATATCTACTAGATTGATTGGGTTTTTCACAGACAGTCATGGTTCCCAAAGGATGTATCCTAAAGACTTTGGTGATCCTTTGACTTTTCCTGTGGCACCACCATGATGTCCACATTTGTGGTTTTGAGTGAAATATTTCATTACAACAATTGGATTGATTGCCATGAAATTTGGCGCACACATTAATGTCCCCCTCAGGATGAATTGTAATCATTAAGATAGCTCCATTATCAGTTAAAAAGATTGTCAGATTGTCCGATACTTTTTATGACCAAATACTAATAATATTCTCATCAGCCTTAGCCGTACATAGTGTTTCATGCTAATTAGCCAATGTTAGCAACACTGACTTCAATGATTAATAAATCATTAAAATGGTTGACAATTAAATTTACAAATAATTCATATATTGAATAGTCAAGCTAAATTTGGAGGCAAAGAATTTTCTTTCTTGTTTGCTTTGTGTTTTCTTGAAAACTGCATTACTGTTTTAAACAAGTAGTAAGATTTGAATAAGATTTTAGAGGTACCATTTCCAGGCCCGAGGTTAGCAGTCCTGTCATCTTGCCAGCAGGTAAAATGAACATGACAGGGCCAAGGCAGCTGTTTGGAAGAAACGCCAGAATAACATATTTAATCATTATAAAGATTTCTCTTCCTGTCACTTTAAACTGTCTTACTTGATTTCTTTGCCTGCAAGTGTTCCCTATTCACCCTCTCTCCTTTCTTTACTTCTTTCTCTCATTCTTGGTTTCCCCTACTCTTCCCATTCTTCTTCTGTCCTTGTTTTTCATTCCCTCATTTGCATAACCCCCTTCCATAAACACACAGCTTCATCACCCCACCAGGGCTGACTCTTGGACTCTCTCTCTCTCATCTCCCCTCTAGTACAAAGCTATACTTGTTCGCCCTGCCCTTGCTCTCCGCCCCGACACACTGATCAAAGCTGGGTTTCCTGGTCCTCCATGACAGCCTTTAAAGCCATTCCAGCCCTGTTGTTCAAGCCATGAAATATTCACTGTGTGCAAGCACCTGTCCATGTGTATAGAATGGGGGTTTTTTGTGTGTGTGTTCACTACCATATGGGAATGTGGGTGTGCTTTGTGTGCATGTTTATGGAGGAAGGAATTATGCTTCTTCATCTGTTAGAATAAAAAACCTTTTTTCTAGGGATGTAGGACAAATTAACAGAGGTAGATTATGTCATGTTGTAAGTAGTAGTTTTGACAATATAAAGCCAGATATATGTCTGTCAAAACGCCTCATTGTTTTCCTTTAAAACACTCAAATGTATTCCAGTGTTACAGAGGGTAAACTGTGGATTGGGTTGAAGAAATAAAAAGCAAACAGCCATTTCAGTGAATGATATCCACACTGACGGATGAGTCAGAGAATGACCTGAGAGGAGTGGCTATGACAACATTTTACAAGAAAATGTTAAAGGAAGCTTCTACATTTCCTTGCAATCACTGTGCAGTCAGTTCATGGGGACATCTGAAACTTAAATTCACTAGCTGTATGACTGGTGAATCTGTCAAAAGCTGGTGGTGGTAAAATGGTTGTGTTTACTGTGAAGTATACATGCATTATTTCCCATATTAATGCCTATAATAATGGTATTAATGTATGTTCTACTGCTCCGTTACAAGTGATCCATCACACTTTTTTGTACAGTTTCAGAAACCTGTCATGCTGCCATAGACATTTTGGTGGCAAGTGCAGTAAAAAAAAAAGGCATATCTGAGCTCTTTAAAATCTGCTTTTTCTGTTGTTCATACCAGTTAGAAACACCTGAAGACATTGATGAAAAAGAGCTCAGTCTCCTGCTTATCAGATTTTTGCACCTGGCTTTCCAAACATTGCTAACTAACTATAAGATGACAACTTCTGCCAAGCACACTTATATTTTGATGGGCATTTTTGTCACCTTGCCAAATCAACTAAAGGATTAATCTGTCCACAGTGTGAATAAACTACCTAAATAAAAATGCTTGACTTAAACCCACCTCAAATGAATTTTGAAAAGCCATCACCTAAAGGTATACTATACAGGATTTGTCGGATGCTGTTTGTAAACACCATTCAAAGTTGGCCCCTCCTCCTCGGCTCAAAGAGAGAGAGCGAGAGAGAGAGCAGTGGTGGTTGAGTGAGCCAGAGAGTGAATGAAGAGTGAGCAGCACTGGCAAGAACAAAGCAGTGAATCAGATAAACAAAACTTATTTTCTTATTGTTTCATGGCGGCTATGTTCTAAAGCACAAATAAACACACCCACACCTCCACACAACCCTGCTGGAAAGTGCCACATTGCTGCATTGTATGTGAATGCAGCAGAAGCAGCACTTCATCCTGTCCGCTGTGGCCTCTCTGCTCTGCATGTGTGTGTAGCTCAGCCCCGCCCTCGGTCAAACAGACACAGACAGAGAGCAGAGGAGAGAGACAGAGACAGTGATGTAACCTGGTCGCTATGCTACGAGTCCTGACCTCACACCCTGAGTGCTTTTATTGGCTGGAGGCTACGCACCCACTACCCAAAGGTTGACACATGGAAATGTCCCAAACACAGCAACATAATATGAAAATACAGGCAGAGGGCAGAGTCTCTTTAGATACATACACCACCACACACTTCTAGTGGGTCATAAGTGATGATTGAGAGGGATTATTTTTGTATGAGTCTATAGGATAATCCTGTATAGTATGCCTTTAAAAACCGAATTAATAATTATTGTTCTGCTTTGGCTAAATTTCAAAACAATTCACTGCAAGACTGTGGTGTGACGGCAGGCTTCCTGGTTCAAAACGCAGTCACATTGATCACAGTTACTGTTCAGAGTGCTGTAGTCTGTTGGCAGTTTGTCTACCCCACTTACCTCTTGCTGTTCCGTATGGTCGCCCTTCATTAGCCTGGTTAGGATGTGTGTCAGAAGGTCAGTGTGTGTGTGTGTGTGTCAGGCCTACCCACACAGAACATCATGCAGTGTGTGGATATCTATATCTGTCCAGGAAGTATGTGTTTAGAGCACTAAAGCCGTGGCTCACTGGGGCCATCTGGGAAGCTGGCTCTTGTAATTAAATTTGATATGACAGGAGGAACGGAGGGAGGAAAGGAAGAGGGGATGTTTAAAGGGAAACAATGTGAGACACACACTCTCCAGCTGCAGAGGAATATTTTGCAGGGTGCCCACTCTGCCGAAATGATAATCCAACAGATGCTTTCACATGCTGAAGAAGTTTGTGCACTCTGACAATTCTGTGCAACAAGAATGTGAAGGCAACTGCCTGTTAATTAACAGAAAAACACTGGAATGTTTAGGGAGGTATGTTAATTAGTAAGATTGTCATTGATCGGGAAGGGTGAAAAGACATTTGAATGAATGAATGCGGCAATGACGGCTTTTAATCCACCCTCTCACTCACTCACTAGCTGTGTGTGTGGTCTCACATGCTCTTTCTTTTCCCTCACACATACAATCATGTTTAAGAGAAGGATGCTACACTGTGGTAATAGCAGCTTACAACCTTTCATTGTGTGTTCTGTTGCTCCACTGCTTATAATTACACCAGTGTCAGGTGCACCAAGAGGCCAATACCATTACCGTGTGTTCTGCTTTTTATTTATGCGGGGGGGGGGGGCTGACTTGTCAACTGGTAGTAAGGCCTCCGTTTGTAAAGTACTTGTGTACTGCACAGCAACAATGTAACAGACTTTCTTCCACAGGAGCTAATTTTGTCAGTTTATTGTTATTCTCCTATTCAACCTTGACTATAAGCTCAGTCAGTGTTGCATGCAGCTCAGCCCATCTGTCAGTTGAAATGATTGTAAATTATCACTTGCATGAGGCTACTGTCAGCTCAAGCTCTGTGACTCTCTCTTTTCTCTACTCCCCTTCCCTGCAGACGTGCTGTTTCATGCATAGTGTTTCAAAATACAAAGTTCTTGAGGAAAATACAAAGTTCTTGAGTGAGCCTCTACACGTCACATTTAGTGTACTCAGTGACTAATGTGACAAAATCATTTCTGCTTGTTTCCTCAGGTGGCCTCCCTAGGTGTGACCACTTTCACCCTGTGTGCCCTGTGCATTGACCGCTTCCGTGCGGCCACCAATGTCCAGATGTACTACGAGATGATCGAGAACTGCACCTCCACTACAGCCAAGTTAGCCGTCATCTGGATTGGGGCTCTCCTATTGGCTCTCCCGGAGCTCCTCATTCGACAGCTGGTAACCGAAGACACAGGAATCCCAGACGAACCTCCCGTTGAACGCTGTATCATCAGGATATCCACTTCACTACCTGACATGCTCTACGTCCTGGGCTTGACCTACGAGGGTGCTCGGCTGTGGTGGTGCTTCGGTTGCTACTTTTGCCTCCCAACCCTCTTTACCATTGGATGCTCACTGGTGACAGCACGCAAGATCCGGCGCGCAGAGCAGGCCAGCGTGCGCAGCAACAAGAAGCAGATCCGGTTGGAGAGCCAGATGAACTGCACAGTTGTGGCACTGGCAATCGTCTACGGTGCGTGCGTGGTGCCTGAGAACATCTGCAACATAGTTTCTGCATACATGGCAGCCGGTGTTCCTGAGCACACCATGTCTGTCCTCCATCTTCTCTCCCAGCTGCTGCTCTTCTGTCGGGCCGCCGTGACGCCTGCGCTGCTGCTTCTCCTTTGTCGCCCGCTGGGCAGGGCCTTCCTGGAATGCTGCTGTTGCTGCTGCTGTAACCACGCACCCTCCTCGGCCACAGCTAGTGACGATAACGAACACGAGTGTACCACCGAGCTGGAGCTGTCGCCATTCAGCACCATCCGCAGGGAGCTGAGTAACTACACACCTGCTGGCTCCAACTGCTAAACTGACATTCCTCATCAGGGATGGAGATTTCACTAGCCTGCAATTAGCCTCTGGCTAGTATTTCTCAGACTTGGCTAGGAGAGATTTGCCTTACCTAGTCTAGTCACATTTTCAAATGGGTGCATGAATGAACTTGGACACTGAATAATCACATTCAATCAGTGTCCTAAATCCTCAACTTTCATTCCTAATATTAATACTGTACATTTACAGTAACTGTGTAACCCTTTTTTTTCAGAAAAGCTAACAAAAAGCAAACTGTTTTTTCCACTCATGCCCTGGGGTGCTTGTAAAACAGGGTCAGTACATATTTTTACAGGAACTACACACTGGTCATCGTCTAATCTTAGCAATCCTGCCTGAAACCTTTAAAACGTACAAACCTCCCTGCTATAGACCTTGTATGCCTAAATATCTTGTTTGGACAGTTGGGATGGCCTCTTGTCACCTGTCTGATGTCACTTTCCTCACAAGAGGTTTGTATCAGGTTAGAAGACAAAATCCATGCTACAGTATGTTAGTAAGGGAACATAAATATTTATACTGTACAATATAAAAGGGGTACGTTTGTACAGAATACATGTCACAGTAGGTTCTGTTAAAGATGACAAAACAGTTTGTAATGATCCTGGCTGATAAATGTGTTCAGCTACCAGAAATAATATTTATGTATGGGAAACTGTACTGTACACCCTAGGGGAGAAATAATCAATGCCAATCACCTTCCAAATGGTTCAATGGTGAAATTATAAGGACTAAGCTAATTAATCACAGAGCAGTCATGTATAATAATTAAAATACTGCATCCAGTAGGCTGACACTGCATATAGAAGTACAGGACAGTTTAGAGACTACATCCGCTGTAAATGTACAGTTCATATATCGGTGCACACATTTATAGTCTTTGTGGCTGGGGAACTAGGCTTATGATAATTGAACTAGCGCAGGGTGTCTCTGCAGTAATGACAGTTTGCAAGAAGAAAACACAGAGTGGAGATTGCACTGGAGAATCTAAATATACACAACACTTACACTGTACATCGGAAAACCATCAAGTTGACTCTGCGTTAAACATAACTGGGCTGGTCTCAGAGAAACACAAACACGGACTCGAGTGGAATGAAAAGGTTTGGAGTGGACTAATGTAATCAAATTAAAGTTGAATGGAGTGGAATGGAATCGAATGAAACGCCACAATTAAATTGAATGGAGTGAATATAAATAGAGTGGAAAGTAATGGAACACAACACCGTGGAATATAATTGAAAGGGATGGACTCAGCACGGACTGGACTGAAAATAAATATCTGCACTACACTGTTATATCATGTTACGCCTTACACTTTGGGCTGTATATATACTGTACACTTTCTTCGGTGCTCTTATGATGAATGCGCTGTAAACAACAAATCCATCGGTTCAACTTAGAATTGCAAGCAATTGAGCTGCGCACTTTGTTTCTGGTCAAGAAAACAGATTGCAGTTAGCCTATCTGTGACTCTGAAATAATACACCAACAATAGTGCGGAAAGAAAATCAATGTAGAGTTTCACAGCTGCCACAGCTACTGTTTAGAGAGATCGCCTGAATCTTTGAGTAAAAATACTGCCTTTATTTCAAATGATGGTTGTTAGATGGTTAAATTACAAGTATGGTAGCATTTATTTTACAGTACAGTAATTAGGTCACCAGTAAATATTTCTAAACAAAAAGATAATTACTTGTAATTGTAGTTATACTGTAATAGATGCAATAATTAACTAGTATCTACATATTTTTATTATTACATTGGTACAGAAATATAATTACTTTCTATTATGTAAAATAGTAACAGGTACAGTGGTTAGCAATCAATTACTTGGTAATTACACCATGTTATTAAATTATTATTACAAAAAAAGTGCCAATACTGCATAATTACATTGTAAATACTAGGTAATTGCTGGTCTGTAAATATAGAGGGAATTATATATTTGTACCAATAATCGCTGCAAAGTTCATTGGAAATGTAAAGTAGCTGTTTCATTTGTGTACAAATCATTACATTATAATTACTGAACTGTAAAACAAAGTGCTACCACAAGTATGTAAATCAGCTCAAAAGCGAGACAGCCATTTTAAAGAGTAGAAAAAACTTGATCTCTGATATCCTTGTAATTTCATTACTTAAGTTTTTAAGGAGAACCAATGAAATGTTTTTCACAGTGTATAAATTTACACGTGTATTGTACTGTAAATCTGTTTTCTTAATCCTGCTAATCAGACCTGGGTCAAAACAAGGTTCAAACCACTAAAGTATATCACTTATTACAATGCAGCCAATCAAAATTTTGGTAAAAACTTTAAAGCCCAAACATTTCATGTTAGCATTTAAAGAACCAGTGTGTAGGATTTAGTGGCATCTAGCAGTGAGGTTGCAGATTGCAACCAACTCGCAAAAGGCCCTCTGTGGAGCCAGTATTTGGTTTGTCTGTTCTGGGCTGCTGTAGAAACATGGTGGTGCAACATGGCGGCCTCCATGGAAGGGGACCAGCTCCCTATGTAGATATAAAGGGCTCATTCTAAGGTAATGAAAACACAATGACTATTATTTTCATGGGATTACACACTAATCAGAACATACTTATAGATATTATATTCCATTTCTGCCAAGTCCCTTCTGGTAGATGCCACTAAATTCTACAAACTGCACCTTTAAAAAATGGTTTGAGGGCTTCTTAGGATGACCAAAATGACTCTAAAATGAGCCTTTATTTTATTTGTAAAACTTGTTAAAAAATTAAATTCAATTTCTTTAAATATTTATAATGGTGGTAATCATGTGATGACCCAAGTGTGATGTTCATTGGTATACTGTATATTGCGATGAATCTTTTGCATACGGTTCTGCACTGCCAAACACCTTCTCTCTGTCTGTCTCTTGTGCTCTTGTGGTAGTAGCACACTATCTCTGGGTGTCTCTCTCAGCACGGAGGTCAGTTTGCTCTCAGCTCCATCCATACAGAAAGAAGAGTATTACTACAAAACACAGATCATGAAAGCTTTGACAGCACCCAGGGCCAGTCATACTTAAAATATACACATTCACTATAGTGTGAGAAACTGTGGCTAAAGGGTGTTTTTTTCCTGCCACAGCTGCACAGCTGGAGGCAACATCCCTTTGGCTCTAATGAACTCCCGTTTATGAGCTCCAAGAGATTCAGGTGGATGTAGCCTCTGGTTGATGCTGACCACAGTTCTTCAAGTTAATAGAGTAAATAGGCAGGAACATAGCAGTTCTGCAACAAAGTGACAACAAAGTGTCCTGCAGCCTGTTTGACAACTCATTTTATTACCATCACTATCAGGGCAAATGTTTAAATTTGTCCAGGGATCTTAGTTTATATGTCCTCTCACAGTTTTTCCTAATCACTTCATGAACTTGGGATGGATGTTTTGTATTTAAATTCAATTAGCTAAAGTCTGGATTTAACTCCTGTTTTCCGATGGGACTGAAGGTAAACTGATCTCCTAAACCTGATGATCTTTTTCTGCATATTTCTGGGAGTATAGCTCATTCTAAATGGCTCAGTGTGTAGTGACGTGGTTCAAACTATTAATGAAGTGATTCTTGTAAATCAGTCAGTGAGACGTTTATTCTGAACTTTGTGGGTATCCTCTTCACTCTGAGCAAAATGTGTCTGTATTTGATACCTGAAAATGTAAGCACACAACCACTGTTGTCTCGAAGTCTAGTCACTGGTTTCTAAATAGCTTTTTATATAGCCAAAAACTGTCCCTTTGTTTATCAAAGAACTTTATCTTGAAAACTGTATATTAAAATCCTAAATGTACTATTACTGTTGTGTTGATTTTGATTTGTTGTGTGTATTAGGGGCATTGGCTTTCTTTGTTTCATCTCGAATGCCTTGAGTTAGCCTTTCACTGTTTCACTTCACTACAACAGAACTCTTTCCAAAAAACGCTTCCAGTTTATTCAAAGCAAAGAAAAAAGATCCTACCTCCATGCCAAAGTGTTGTTGCCATGGATACAATCACTGTAAGGGATACTACAGCAAATTAATATTGCTCTTCCATAAAGTCTTGAGACTTGTGAGAGACAGAATAATAAAAATCAATGCAGTAAAGGCCAAGAGATCCTGACTTTTGGTCTCTAGCATGAGTCAAAGTCCAAAAATACTGGATCCTACTATTCCCACAATGCAACTTGATGGTGTTTTTTTTTAATTAGACCCAGGTTTATCAAACTACATGGCTCTAGGTTGTAAAGCAGGGATTATGTTATAAGGAAATCAAAACAATCTGGCGAATGACAATAAATTGTGTTGCACTTAACCTCATTGGCAAGCTTTATTTATTATCTCTAGTGGTCTGACCTTCAAGGAGGCAATAACAGAGCTGGATATTGAATTGGTATAGAGACTGCAACTTTATTTGTCATAAAAAACAAAGAGAGATTAGAAACAGAGACATGTCATGTACCACCACATGAAGGGGAAATGGACCAGAAGATATATTGTCTACTGTACATTAGCCATTGAATTCTTACAGGTGTTACATATCTGTTTCATATAATCCTGTGGTTGGTAATGCTCGGTTTGCTTGGAAGCAGATGAGACCTTGGTGAGGTTGTTCATTAAATAAATAGTCACAAAGCCTTTTTAATGTCATTAAGCGTAGGGTCAAAAGTGTAAAACAGAGTGTGATAATTCTGAAGAGATATGCATTTTCACAGTGGCTTAAGTGCATAAGCTTAACCACAGAAATAAAAGTGCAACTTTCTTTTGAAACGTGAGGTAAAACACTCTAAACTCTGTTCCTCCTTGGGAATAAAAATGTGTCCTAGTGTCCTGTTTTCCTTAAGATCCTCCAACTACAGCAGATCCAAAGCAAAAAGTGTCTTCATTTTTCTTCTTCCCTTTAAAATATTCATCAGCGATGTATCACTGTGCTCTACTCTCCCCACACATCCTACACACCCTCTCTCTCTCTCCCCCCTCTCTGTTCCCTTTTCTTTGTCTGTTGCATCCAAAGTGTTATACAACGATGACGTCCTGGGTCTGTGTTTGCGATAAGGATGCAGAACAGAACTGTTTATACCTCCTGAAACAGAATTAGCTGTCGGTCTGGAACACTGAACAGATGCCAGGAAGCTTCCACAACCACCGAGTCATCTTGCTCAGTCCCCCCAGAGGACGCCACTCACTCCCACTGTTGAGGAGGAGGTGGTTTCTTTCATTTTCTCTTTTTTCTATCTCCCATCAAGAAAGAGAGGACGGAAGAGACGTCAGAAAGAGACTCAGACCAGAGGAAAAAGGGAGATGTCTTTGAATATGCTGCTATTTGATTAAAACAGCCCCTTTGTGTTGCAATTTTAACTCACATTCAAAAATTTAAAAGAATGACAGCAGAGAAAAGCATCACTCACTATGAGTAAACCAAACAGATTCAAATATGTAAATATGTATATGTACTTTAAGTGTGCTTGGTTTATCTTCTCTTACACCCTGAGAACATCAATGGGGGCAAAAATTATTAAATGTCACATCAAGCACAAGCACTCAAATTATTTTAAGTCTAAAATGCATTTGGAAAGTCTTATTTTTAGTCCATTATTGTCAAATCAATTGTTCATTTTGCACTTTGAATCTAATTCACCAAGTCTGCCATTTATCTCTCAGACAGAAGATGAGAGCCAAAGTATGAAATGTCTGATGAAAAATGAGGAATTGTTCACTTTGAAATGCACCACAAATCAGGCTTTTATCTGTTGTCTCCCCTATCTCCTCCCTACTGTCACAGAAGAAGTACTGCTTGTGCGTGTGTGCGCGTGTGTGTGTGTGTGTTATAGGGCATCTCATCCCAGAAAAGCTGACAAGCGATGTGCCGCTCATCTCGGTAATTTCCCCAAAACAGTTGGCCTCCTGCCAGTGCACTCACTCACGCTCAATCAGCCTCAATCAGCAACATACTTGCTAAAGTGTCTGCAGTTCTGGCTGTGTGTGTGTATGTAGGGGGGAGTGAGTGTGTGTGGCTGTTTATCTGTTTTTTTGTTGTTTCATTATGTGATTTGTCTTCAAAAGCCTTTTCTCCTAATTCAAATTCTCATTGTAGCAAAGTCTTTTCATGATCAAACACTGAGAAGCTCTGATCTAGTTTTTTCACTTTTTAATCTCTCGTTGTGCTTCAAATTTGGGTTCTGAAGGACCAATTCTATGCCTTGATTGTAGTTATACAACAGTATACACAAGTGTAGATGCATTGTTAACATTGCTAGGACAGCTGTGCCACAATCAGTGTTTGATGGACATTTGATTTCACTCAGACAAAAATCTTGATTCGCTTCCAGGAAACAAGAAGGTATTGTTTCACTGATTTCCTTGCAGTTAGATTATAAACCAGACACAAACAATCTTGTAGACAAAGAATGTTGTTTGTTATCATTATGTCATTGTATCCCAGTAATTATTCTATACAGTCTGCTGATTTTTCCCCATTTTCACATTAAGTCAAGAAATGAAAATAGGATAAACTTACATCTGTGACATGGCAGGTGACAACATCTCTTTATTTTGCAACTGATCACTTTTCTTCCAGTAAGAGTAATGCTCAGTTTATTTTTGGCTGTGGATGACATCAGATGTCATCTGATCTGACTATTCCACCCACTGAGATGCACATCTGCAAAAATAATTCAATATACGGTGTATGTCAGTCAATGGCTAGCAGAGGAGATCCTTTTTTTTGCACAAGAAATTCAACTTAATTCATATTTAAAAGTTACCTGTAGTAATATTCCAGGTATTGGAGGGGGATTGACTGTGGCTGGTGCTCTGGAAAAAGAGATGGGATGTTTCTGACAGAACAACGTTGTCAGATTTCTTAGTGCAGGGGGTATTTTTGGTTGTACACATCATCAAAAATACATGTTTTGCTTTTCCCTCAGTCCCACTGAACATCTCTGTATGGCAAGTGAGATTTGGTTGTTTCAAATTCCAATCTGTAGAGAAAATGCACATTAAAGACCATTTCTAGATTGCTGTTGCAGACTTCTCACTGCAGGTTTTGGTGTTTGTTCAGACGTACTCCCACCTTTTCTTTTTTCCAAGTGTAACTGGGCATTCAAAAACAGGAAGTTCCAGCCAAGCAATCTGGCTGGGCTAAGGTTTTTCTGGCTGTGCTTTATGAATGGTTGCTAGGTAACCAGGGAGTTAAGTTACCGTCTTTCTAACTTTCTCCTATTTTCCTCTTTCTGGTCTGTATCTTGCATTGAAAAGGACCATCCATTCAGGAAGCATGCATTAGTAACCAATGTATGAAAGTACAGTTCACTAGAATGATATGGGTGCAAACTGCAGCTTTGTTACAAACACAATACTGTAGTGGTATTATAGTATTAAAGCTGTTTTATGTTTCATGTGAAACAGGTTGCTTGTAGTAACAAAACCAAAAATTTTAGAGTGTTTTAGTATATTTCAGCTCATTGTTTTGGTTTTACAACTTGCACCTTTACTGTTTTGGTTCTTTCTCATTAACCTTATTTCCAGATGCAGCCAGCTGCTGTTTACAGGAGGGAAAAAAACTCTGATAAACCCACTGCACTCTACCTGCCCAGCACCAAACATCAGACAGACAAAGTTAGTGAGAAGCTGGTCAACATAGTGGAGCATTTAGCAGCTAAAGACCCCAATATTTCCCTGTGGAGTTGGTGGAGACCAGAACAAAGCTAAAAATGGAGTGAAAATTGGACTTACATACATTCATAAGGTAGCCAGATATGACAAATGAATGCTAATGTTGCTCTGTGCTGAATGCGTAAATAGGTAAGTGGGTAGGTGTTTGCTAACATGTTCACCATGACAAATTTTTAAGGTGATGGTGACAAATTTTTAAGGTGTCAATATCTCCTCAGTTTGTTTCACTGCCCCAAGTGCCAAAAAAAGGTAACTTTTTGCAAAAAAAATACAGTAATAATACAGTACTCATGTTTTGTTTTGTTTTGTTTTGTTTTGGTGGAGGTGGGATGGGGGGGGGGGGCCTCTTTGCTGTATGTAAACTGTCCTTGGGTTATATGAAAGGCATGAATTATTATTATTCTATTCAAGACTTAGGAGTGAAGGCAACTTGTTGATTTAAGATGAAACAAGGAAAATAGAGGTTTTGAATGCTTTGTTTGTGTTAGTGAGTTTATATTTTAACATGACTATTCATATAGATTTCCAATTTTGAACATGAAGCTAATAGTAAAAAACAAAAGCTCTGAATCTTACCTTGAAGTCAGCAGCTACACGAGAAAGGCAACCTTGCCATGTAGCAAGTCAGCATGTAGCTAGTCCTTCCTATCATGTCAACCACACACGTACATACAAGTAATTGGAGGCAGAAGCAGGCCCACGTGCACATACATGCACACAAATACACACAACACAGAAACTGGCATTTTAAACCAATATAACTTTTCAGTATTTACTGAGTGAGACTTTTCATTTTGAAGATTGTGCTATATTGCAAAGATATATTGAGAATGTCCATTGGGAACTGCTCAGCAATATCCCTCCCTCTTCATTTCTCTCTCCCTCTCTTTCTATAGGCTGCCTCTCCATCCATTCATTTCTCATCTTCTCTGAGCACTATCCTGCTCTCTCATACATTTTAATGGCAGCAGTTTGATCCGGCTGGTCAAAAAACATTCAAATGCGTCCGCTCGTGTTGAATAAATACATAATTTAGCAACACAAGTCAACTACTGTTCAGTGTTGTGGAAAAGACAAGATAAATATTTCACTTTCTGAAGAGAGGGTAGAATGGGATTTAGTCTGAGATGAGATGCTGAGTTGTGTGTGGCCGGCAACCCTAATTTAAGAAGTGTTTCTGTTTGAATCTTTATAGGTTCTTGGTCTGGTTTAGATGCAACAGAGAACTTGTGTTAGATGCCTTTTCATCACAGGTCTCATGCATACAATTTTACCTAGCGGGGCCAAGAAAATTGAAAAATGAAAACATCAAGCATATGTGAAAATGATGCTATTCACTTAGTAACAGCGCCACCAAGACGTGTGAAAGGGCAGACGGACAGAAGAAATAATCTCTCAAGCAAACTGTAATACACTTTGTTAGGAGATCCATCCATCTATTTTCCAAGGTCACAGTGACAGCAGGCTAAGCAAGAAGGTCCTTTGTCCTTACCCCAAGTCACATCCTCCAGCCACTCCTCCAGGATCCCAAGGCATTCCCAGGCCAGATGGGATACATAATTCTTTAATTGAGTTCTGGCTCTGCCTTTAGATCCCCTCAAAGTTGGACGTGCCTGGAATACCTCTGCAGAGCAGTGTCCAGGAGATATTCTGATCTAGAGCTGCAACGATTAGTCGATTAATTGATTGCCAGCTATTAAATTAATCAATTAATCATTTGGACAAATTAATTTAAAAACAGTCCAAATTCTCTGGTTCAGGCTTCTAAAATGAGAATATGCTCTGGTTTCTATGATAGTAAACTGAATATCTTTGGGTTGTGGACTGTTAGTCAGGACAAAAAAAGACATTGAGGACGTCATCTTGGTCAGTCACCCATTTGGTTCTGTCTGACATTTCTCCACAACTATTGAATGGATTTCCACAAAAAGTAGTGTTGGGACGGGCAGTAGTGCGTTTGGTTATTAGCAATAATTCATAATTATCATAAATAATTATGAATTATGAAATAAAGATATTGTTAACATTAATCAATAATTCCGGCACCAACTGTTGGATCTGTGAGGGGCACGAACAATAGCAATAAAGCTAAAAAGCTAAATGCTAAACAACAGCACTGATGCTGAAAAGAACACACAACTAACACTGCCTCTGCCCAGACTTATGCCTCTTACTTGGTTGCTTCAGAAAGCGAGCAGGGTGTGTGTGTAGTCCGTCTTTCTGTCCGGGAATTTGAGGACGCTGGTTGCAGCAGCGGTCTCTCTCGGATCCAGAAATGTGTTCAGGTGAACACGGGCGAAGTCTCGTCTTGTCCGGCAAGGGAAGTCTTCGGTGAGGGGAAAACATGTGCGTGGGGTACCCCCTTTAGTCAAGCTGACTCACAGAGGAACAGAAGTTACCCCTAGCTCAGTGATATGGGAAAGGGGTGTTCTTCAGGGCACGTTCAGTTTTAAAGGGGCGGTGATGTCATGGCTGCGTTATCAGGATGCTCCGCTGTGCAGGAGCGTCTTCGCCAATGAGAGGCTGTATGGTGACTGTTCCCTGCTGAGGTGTGAAAATCGCAAAGCATCCTTGGAAATGGAGTTTGCGATGGACTCCCATTGTTTGTAAGCAGCGTTTTGGCGCTATTCCTTTGTCTCAGGGGAAACAAAGGAAAAAGCACCTCGTGGTCAGGCTTCACAGGTTACATGTAGGCCTTCTCTGTGTGACCTCGTGGTTTGAGGCCCAACAGTAGGACACACATGACTAAATGACCAATGCTAACATGCTGAAGTGCAGCCTCACAGAGCTGCTACAGCAACATGAGTAACACTCAGCTCTGTCTTCACCCCAACAGTCCAGCACCATGCCTACATACCAGTGGATGCCGCATCAATCCACTTTTCTATTTCAAAAAGCAACTTACCTTCATTCAAGGACAAAGACACATGATCTCTTTTGTTTAGAAGGAAAAAAGAGTAACATTCACAAACACCAGAAAAATTAAAATCACAGTTGAAGAATGTACACATCTCTATCATGTTGTTTTGATGTAAACTTCTAAAATCTTCACATGGCAGGTTGCCATAAGTCTACTCAAAAGAAAAGTACTGTTGACCCTCAATGAGTCAGATGTATTCAGCAGTTCAGAGTTTATCATTATTTCCCAACACGAAGAAAATATTTCATGCAAAACAAACATTTATGACACCTTAAAAACCTTAGATTTTGGAGTGTGCAGTGCAGCAACGCCCTTACACAGAGGAGCACATGCATAAAAATGGATTACAGGTCACACATACTTGCTGCTGATCATGTTTATGTATAAGACAGAACCAGTCGAGATGTGACTCAGTGGGTCGAAACCCCATCTCCTGCCAATTTCGAGTCTCTGTGAGTCAACGTGTCACTTAGATGTATGTTAACACGGGTGAGAGCGAGGGCACACTGTGTCACTCTGCACACTGTGTCTTTTGATTGTCTCCTTTCTTCCTGTCCCTTCAATCTGGTCCTGGACTAAAAAATGCCCTTGGAAAAGCAATATTAGTCCTTCAGTTTAGTTGTATTCACCATTTAAATGCACTAAGGATGTTATGGCCTTTTGAGGTCAAGTGATGCTGTTTTATTATTGTTGTGTACATTTTTCAGATGGATTTTTCATTGAGTGTTCAATCACAACTAGATTCTTTATTGTGTTTTAAACATTTATGATGCATTTTTATGAGAATTTGGGAATTTTCACTTTGTTCTCTCAATGCATTTCGTCTACCAGCTGCTTTGACAACAAATAGGCTCCTAAACCTAAAGAAAAAATATATAGCAGAAGCCTGTGCTGCAGTCATTAAAATAAAATAGTGCAGAGCAATCATAATCACCATATTTCTGTGTGCACAACCACCTACTTTCCTGGGGCACCTGATCACTCTTGTTGCTATGGATACCATTCAACACTATAACCATCATTTTTCATGGCAATTAAGGTAACATTCAAGTTACCTCAACAAAAAGCAGGTTGCATCTAAAGTTAGTGTCTCCCAGTGCTCAGTGCATTCAGCGGCCTTGATGAGGTGCAGGTATAAAATCAAACAACTTCGTCACAGAGGTCATGATTTTTATGTATTTTATGGGCTGATTATTTCCTCCTCTGTGTATCTACTCTATCCATTTTTTTCAAAATCCTCAAGTGTACTTTAGTGTGGCTTAATTGTAACTACAAAGCACCTAGGACAGAAAAAGGGGGTGACAAAACCCAAACATGAATGTGTGACAGGTGTGTCAGATGGCAGTAAAACATTAATTAAAGCTCTTTTTAAAAACCTCTGTGCACATTTCCAGGTGTATATTTCTATTCTGGGGCTCTACTGGAATATCTTTGCATGATTTACAGATCAAAAACTTCTTATTTATCTCATACTGGCCCTTTATGCAGCCCCTCAGTTCAGCCTCTGTTTGAAACAGGCTGTTTTAGCTCCTGTCTCTGTAAGGCCACCATCCCAAAGATCTCACTCTGTTCCAATTGGTTAACTTCCAGAAGCTGCTCAGACTTCCACTGGCTCCGGAGACTATGTAAACAAGCAATAGTGGGTGGATTTTGCTTCTTTTTCTTGTTTTTTACTCAAAATACAAACTTCTCGAATACATCCATACATGTTCGAGCCCGAATCCAATCCACAATATCTGAGTTGACAACCTTAGCAAGAAAGGCTATGGAACAGTATGTGGACATGCACGGACGATCAGTTCAACGTCAGTTCAGTGGTGAAGTAGAGGTAACTTTGCAAACAGGGCAGGCTGAAGCCCTGGCTTTTGACTTGAAGGTGGCATTTTACTTACATTCAACTTAAGTTTCAGAACTTTGACTATGTTTAACATAGACTTCCAATGTTACAACAGTATAAAAAGCATGTTATGTTTCTTTTAAATAACCCTCATTAAGTATACAGTATACATGGTGACTTTCATCAAACTTTCATCGCACCTGATGAAGGTTTTTTAGACCAAAATGATCTTTGAAAAAAACATGAAATAAACCAGCTCTACGCAAAAAGTGTGCAAGTTTGGACTAAGGTAAAAAGCATTAAATTTCTGGCTTGAGCACAATAGCAGTATGCTTTGGTATTAACCTCTATAAGGGAGTACAAGGCATCAGACTTTTCCAGGTTGAAGCATGAATTGAATTTAAATTTAATTGAACTGGTTGAAAAACCAGGTATCGACATTATTAGTATGTTCCTTTCTATTAAAGATTTGTATGTCTTCAGTGGGTTTCATGACCCTTTGAGCCCCTTAAAAACAATATTTCTCAATGTTTCTCTCAAACATTGAGAAATACTGTTTCTTATAGATACACACTCTTTGCTCGATGACAGAATTCATGAACCATAGGGAGAGAGTGGACTATTTTAGCTTTTGTTTGCCTTGTCATTCATTTCTAGGTCACTTGGAGAACTGAATGCTTGGCTGAGCTTGAGACGTGCTCAATGAAGGATCTCCACATCACTGTTCCCATGTGTGTGAGTGTGTGTGCATGTGTGCAATGAAGCAAAGGACCTTCAACCCAAACCCAAAAGGCACACACAGATCTTTCTGATACATCTTCAGTTTTCATGTCTCAAGCTCAACACACATGTGCACACACACGTGTACACACACACAATCTATCAGGTGTAAGTGCAATAAAAAGTGTTCTTTCTTTACCTGCCATCTCTTTCCATCTCAGAGCTTTGAGCTGCTACTTTGTTAGAGAGCTGCAGCTGATGGGGATCCGTTTCACTTCAAAGGCCTTTACTCTTCTTTCCTCCTCCGGGGCCGAATCTGAACTGCAGGTCAGCAAATCAGGAATAGTCTGTTAGAGAAAAAGCACATTGGATGGTAACTGAAAGAGTCAGACATCTACTGGCATTCATTTCATCTCTTATGCATACTGTACATATTAATCATTAATTCTGACATTCGGTTATAAAGTTATGCTGATGACACTCTACATTTCCTTCAAATATCTCTGTTATGTCAGGACAAAACTGGTGATCATCTAACGAGATAAGGTAAACTAGCCCATGCATAACTGACATAAACAGTTAAAGCTGTAGATCAATCTTATCAGAAATTGCTGCCACCAATAGCCAATAGATAAAACATTGTCAGTACTGTGAATGTTAAAATATATTTGAAAAAGTGTATTCATGCATTGATTGTTATATTACTTTTCTGTTTAGATCCTGCCCTTTCCTGTTCTGCCATACATTCATTATCTTTTGGTTGCCTTGCCTTTACTAATACTGAGTCCTAATGTTTTTTTCTTGAAGAATAAAAACTACTTAAGAAATATCTGATAATGTGATAATTGACTTTCAAACCAGTAATGACATCTTTTTATATAAGTTCTCCTATGCATTATTTATAGAATGGATATGTGCAAACTTCAGTCTAAGGTTTTTTTAAATGTGTCTCTGTGCTCTAGCTGAGCACAATACCACATAAATTCTGTCTGCAAATGATGGAAGGCCGGCGAGCAAGTTAAATATGCAACCCCACCAGCAGACTATAATGACTTGGCTCACAGTACAGACACTATTAGATATCTGACTTTCCTCTCAGCCAAAATCTTATGGGTTCTTATGATGGAGCTGCAACAAAGGGAGAGCCTCAGTCTGGAATGAGATATCTACTGAATAACAAAAACACTTCTACAAGGTGATTGATAGTGCAAACTAAAAACTAAAAAACTAAACTAACTAAAAAGTCTATGAATAAAAGGTAAAAAAAGGTTTTATGTAGTGCATATGCTTGGGGGTTTTATCAATTATATCCACTTTGTTTAAAGGAGAAGATAGGTTTAAACTGTTTTTCATCTGGATTTTAAGTCCCTGCGCTTCCAAAAGTTTTTGTTTCCTTCTAAAAGAAGCTGCTCTTAGCAACATTTTACAAACAAGGCCTTCATCACAACTGAGCTGCTGATTATGTGTCAGAAGATGTCAAATAAAGTTAAAAAAAAAAAAAAAAAAACATTTTCGCTGGATTATTTATCTATTATTCACAAACTTTATTTGTGACTGGGCCCTTTCCATTCCATGAGTAAAGACAATTTTGTACAGGCTAGGCTGAAACAAAATGGCTTTAAATGTTCATTCCTTCAGCAGATAATCCTTGTTTAGCTTAGATCGTAGACACTATGAGAGCTTTGTCTGGTTTAGCCCCAATTAGGCTGTCCTATTCCAGATTAAGAGATCAGAGGAGAAACTCCCCTCATATCCCCCAGGTTTTATGTCAAAGGCTTTATGAGTTTGTGCACGAAGCTTCTCAAGACAAAAGGGAAAGATTCTGGAAAAAGCCTCTTAAGAATAAAGTGACAAGTTTTGTTCTGATCATAAAAACACTGAATGAACACATTTTGGTCAGTTTAGGTGTTACAGTCCCATTGTCCAATATAGTTCTTTCAATAGCACAGTTTACAGACAAAATGGAACTGAGCCATTGTTAATATTATGAGTTACACCTGTGCTTTCCCTGTTTTGAAAACTCACAGTGCTGTGAAAAAGGCCTTTTTGGCAGCATGACTCCACCTGATGAGTCAACAGCACACCACCTGCCGCTATATGAGCCAGTTCATCTTGGAGATAAATGTTGCTTGAACAACATTAGTATGGTAGAAAAATAGTTGCACTTGTTATCTATGTCCGCAAAAGATGGTGATGTAGTGAAAAGAAAGTACTGTGTTTACCTCATTATCTCCACATTTAACTGCTACACGCCAACAGCCACATTAGCAGCAAGCAGATGCTGTCAGACAACTTTTTTGCTTCACCATTAGAGGGAATTCTCTGGGGAAATCAATGAATGCAGTAACCATGCTTATAGATAAATGAAACGCACTGTGTAGAGGATAGCAGAGTCTTGTTCACCTCTTTAGTGACAGTATTTCATTGTCACTAGCATCTGGTTATCAGCATATCAAACATTACCTGTACTGCAGCGCACCAATTGCATAGTAAAAAAAAAAGCTCAGCATCTCAAAAGATCAAAAGGTAAAACTCTGCCTCAAAAACACACCCACACACTGATTCTATTGGCTTCATTACTTCTTAAGTAACAGAAATACAGACGTCTTTGTCAGCAATGACAAAGCCGTCTGTATAGCTATTTTTCACAGTGTCTGGTAATCAGCATTAATGTTTGCAAGGGCCCAGCTGTTTCCTTACATGCTGATGTTCTGCAGCATGCGCTGTGCTTCTAACTGCATTGCTGGCAATGAAGGGATCTGACAGGCATGCGCAGTAAAGTAGACGTGCATGCATGAAAGCTCACTGAGATTACAAAGCACAATGCACACACAGAGGCAGCAAACACACGTACACACACAGAAGCACGGAGAGTCCCGGGAGTTACAATTACAAACACTGTCAGACTACAAATACTCATCTCTGAAAGGTAATTACTTTACTCTCCATAGTCATCTTACCCTCTGAGCCTTAATATAAAACTTCACATTCTGACAAACTGCTGTATTTATTGTTTAAGGCATCCCAGCTCAGTCATATAGAGAGCTGTAGCTAAAATATATGGGAGGCTTGAGATTATGCTCGGCCCATGTGATCATATTGTGTTGCAAACTGAAAAATAGACTCAATGCTCACATGTGGAGATGTTAAATCATTCCTTAGACATGCATGCACAGCATTCTGCTATTCTATCACTATTAAATCAATACAGTGTTACTGTCATTTCAGAGAAAACACAACTTTTTTCACACTACCACTGTAGAAGAATCCTCCTTTAGCTTTGTCCTTAGAGTTAATAAAATAACCAGAGTGTCTCCAGTGTTTGTTTATTTGAAAAATGGATGAATGTACTTTTATGTGGAATCCAGGAAGAATAACTGTTGATGTTTACTAGCGCAAATATCTATCTGTACTGTGAAAATCAAGTTGTTTTTTTTTCATGATGTATATGCTGCACAGTGCTTGCGAGGTTTACTTCAGAATAGCTTGATTACATGGATGCATTGTGCCCTTAAATTAATTAAATTCAATGCACCAGAGGAATTTAAGGACTGCTGTGAAAGCAATATCTGACACTTATACGTTTATAGGGGCTCATAAGATTTGCAGCATCTTTAATTGCACTTGCAGTGTATACAACAGTTGTTAATACACACAGTTGGATATTGGTTTTATACTGTGTATAAAAGTTTCTCCCTAGCAATAATAGTAGGTGTTCTTTGCTGTGAAAATAGAGAGACAACAGAGAACTTTTCTTTTAATAGACACTAAAACTGGCTGCAAAGCCACATGGGAGGTATTTCTCATTTGTTTTGACGGTTGAGCTGAGTCAAATAACAAGAATGGTCTGATCGTATCTGATAAGAGCAGTTCAGACCAAATATCTAGTCCACCTACTCCATGACTGCCAGAATAAGAGGATTTGTAGCTGCCAGATAAAAGAGCCACTTGTGTGTCAATCTGAGTTTTTCTTTTTTTCACTTGTTCAGTGTGAATCTAATACAAAAAAGCAAAAAAACAAACTCTCCAACTATGGCTCAGAACAAAGAAAAACTGCAGATGTAATTGCATATTTCTGTTTAAATCTCAACCTTTTCAACAGCACTATACTCCAAACAAAATCCCACTTGGTATATTGTGCTGGAAAATACCGGCATTCTCAACATGACTTCTGTTGTGTTCTTTAAATAGCATTCAAACCAGATCAAGGAGCTTGCAAGTAGGAGCTGACACAACTCAAAGGTTACCCCAAAACAAGAGGTGAACAATAAAACTTGTACAAAGTTGGCAGTATACTCACTAAATCATATTTGGTGTGTTCTCAGTAAAACAAGTTATGAGCAAACATCACTGGCTCCTCAAATGTTCCTCAAAACAAGAACTAACAATTAAATAAAACTAATATAACTGTATGAAATGAAACCAGAAACAGGGTTAGGGTTGGAAAGCTGATAACGGATTATTCTGCAATTGCCCAGATTAAGTTCAATGAGATTTTTGAACATGCATTGCCAGTATTTTTTTTTTTACAAGTATTTACTCTCATTATACTGTAGTGTGGCAATTATAGTGGGATTCTGGTATGGACAACAGAGAGATCGAGGTCAAGATTTTAAAAAGGTCAACATTCATTTTTTTTCTAATACAGGGCACAAACCTCAGATATGCCCATCCACTACACTCATACTGTCGTTATTAGGGACTCCTGGCTGATGTCTTTTGAGGGAGTGTATATGAGATGGTGCAGCTAAATGTGGCAAATCAGCTTGAAACATTTTTTTTTAGTTCAAGGAGGCGGCGTCAGCAGTCTTGAGTCTGTTTACACAGCAGGACAATCTGCACCAACCACTGTGCAGCCATAGTGAGGACTTATGCTGACCTATTCTGTTGGAACTCAAATAACTAATATTGAAAACAGTTTTAACACAGTTTTTAAGGAATAAATCATTTTGGTCCAATTAGTTTTCCACATTTATTTACAGGTTTCATTAAAAGTTTGGCAAGATAAATACTTTATTTGAAATTATTTAGTAACTTTTATATTTCCTGAATGTATTAAGTTATTGATTTTGCATACTCCATTTGATTGGCTGAAGGGCTGATGATTGGAAACTCTGTGTTTCACTCACACACGTACCTGCTCCTGTTCCGGCTCAGTTGCCCCTGCCTGCAGTGACAGAGGGGATTAGGGGAGAGTGTGCAAGGTTGTCTTTCATAAACTCTCTCCCACACACACAAACACACACACAGTGGATTCTCACTGCTCATCACTTTCTCTGCTCATTCTGCTCTGAGATGGGAGCCCACATGATTTGGAAGATTTGGAAGGTGTGTTCATCAATGTTTTTCTTTTTTTCTTATACCTCTATTCATTTGCCTTTATTATTTTATACAAAACAACAGACAAGCACAGGTAACTTAAATAACACTCGTGACAGATCATTGATTGATATGTGTGTGTGTGTGTGTAGGAGAGCCACAGACGGACACCTGCTGCTGACTACTTGATGGACCCTCTTTAACGAGCAGCACTTATTGCCATGGAAACCCTCCCTACACACACACCCACACACACACATGCGTATGCATGCACTCACACACAGTGAAGCCTGCAGACTGATCATTAGAGTCTAGTGATCTTTCTCCTCTGTGTCCTCTTCTACCCCCACTGTCCTCCTTTGAGATCCAAGCAAATTGCAGCCCTCCCTCTATCACGCCTTTCCTCTCTTCCTCCATCCTTCCTTCCCTTCATCAGCCCCCGTTTGTCAGTAATGGTCCCTTATTTCCTCCCTTCCACTTTTCATTTTATTCACAATCTTATCTTTCATACCTCCATCCCTCATATCTTTTTTTTAACTAACTCTCGCTTTGTCTGTCCATTCATTTTTTTTGCCACAACCTCAATCTACTTGTCTTTCCACCTCTTCCTGTAGTCAATCCATCCATCCCTTCATGTGCCTCTTTTTCCCCCATCTACCCCTGCACCCATCTACTGTATCTCCTCCAATAATTACCCAGTTGGAGGTTTTAATTAGAGAGAGAGGAGGAGCCGTCTGGTGCAGCAGAGCCCTAATTGAAACCCCAATTAGTCTCCTCTGGTTGTCAGAATGCCATGGTGGCTCCACTCTGCTGAAAACCAGATTTTCATCAAGAGGTGAATTTTCTGAAGTGATTTCTTTGACTTTTAATAAAATGTATTAGGGTGGTAAATCAAAAATGCAGACAAGTAACAGCCAACATTTATAATTGCCTCAAGCAATCTGCCTCAATCTGCTGGAAATTAACAGCAGGAAGCTGCAGCAATTGGCAAGACAAACAAAACAACAAAAAAGTCACTTAGGTAACTTGTTGCCTTGGTGATTACCATAGTGATGGTAAAGTCGCAGGAAAGGCAGCCTCTTTAGTTTTGGAGAGGAGGGAAATGTGGGATTGAAAATTGTGTGTACGTGTGTTTGTGTGTGTGTGTAAGAGCTCTAACCTAATGCACTCAGTATGGTTAGGATTTACAATTAGCTAGCTGGCTCAAAGCCTAAGTGGAACAGTTATACACACATACACACATTCATTGATTCATTCTCTTGCTCTCTCAGTCAAACAAATAATCACTGCACTCCTTTTTTGTGCATGTACACACCCAATTGACCGCTCATTAAATCCCTCCCCCGAGTAGTGATTGTCCAATCATAGCTTAACAACTATAACTAGGTACAAAAGGCCCATCAAGCTTTGTATTTCCCTGCATGTCTAAGCCGTGTACATGGAGCTCTTGTAAGAATTTAGGGGGTGGTTTCTCTTTTTAGACTTTGAAAAACAAAAAAAGCAAAAGTGTAAAGAATGGATTGAACAATGCTGCTTTAACGCACAGCTACAGAAGTAAGTTAACACAGTGTTACTTCCAAGGCTAAGGAGCACATCATTAGCTCAGCACATTTTGTGAGGCTACACGTTACGTTAACGGCTCTGTCCTATTCATTACATTTGAGAAAATTTATACTCAACCACAGCATAACTCAAACATACAGTTTGAAAATACAAATAAAGGATAAATCTAGCCAAGTGTCTTGATGAAGCTCTAATAAATCAAACGCTATGTTAGAACAATACAAGATTGTTGTCTGAAACCTTTTTTTCTTATCATACTTATAATACTACTACTATACTTTTTTTCGTGAGACGTGTTAGCATGATATGATGTATGTAGCCATCAAGTGTATATTTAAGACCACTTTCACAGGGTTCTCGTTTGAAAATGAGTCAGCAGGAAACATTAAAAAGTCAGGTGAACTCAGTGAGCGCAGTGGACATTAGCTGGTTAGCTACCGCTGATAAAATCAAATAGCAACAGTTGTCATTTTAGCTCATAAAGTGATGTTCGCTGATTAGGAATGAAAGGTTGCTGCTTGTTGTCTACTCTGTCTAAAATCATGGACCAATTGTTTCAAAAATCACTCAGAATTTCTACTGGTAAAGCTGCCACCATTATCATTTTAATCTGTGTATGTGCCATGCAAAAACAGAGAGCTTTACAGGTGTAGCATCAGTAACTAAGGAGGGCAGCTTTTGCTAAAAGTCAATTCCCTGTGTTCTAAAACACACACATTGTTCTGTCTCTGTCTCACTCAGAACAACACACACATACTGTACTGCAGATCATCAAAGCCCTCCACACACACACACACACATGTTCCGCCTGATTGAAACAAAGACAAGCACACACTCTTCCCTCCATACTTTGCAGTGACACCCAGCAGCACACATTCGCATGAATGCTCAAATCCATCCACACGCACACTCTTGTTAAGCCTTCCCTCTTCTACCCCCTGTTGAGTCCAACCCAGACAGACCCAGCTCAGTCCTATCTGCCTCTGGATTCGGCTGCAGACAGCCGCAGAGCACAGCACAGCACATCCTGATAAGCTCCCATTGATTGGCTTCAGACGGGGCTGAAAGGCTGAACACATTGTCGCCTCTTTCCCTCTCACTCTCTCTACACACATACACACATACTCACTGGGAGTAAAAGAAGAGGGACACAAGAGAGAGAGAGAGATGAGGGGAGAGGGGTGATGGAAAAGAAACAAAATTCACAATGACAAAAGCGAGACAAATCAAGAATAAGGGGGAGGCTGACTTGTTTGGGCAGATACTGCAGATGGAAGGCAGGAAAAGAAAAAGGGAGAAGGATGCAAATCTGCAGGTAGAGGTACAATATATTCAAAAGGAACTGAGAGTAAGACGATAAGGATTTGATTGCAGCAGGGACAGGAAGAAGGGGAGGAAAGGGAGCAAACAGGTTGATGGACAGCTAATCAGAGCCCACCAGGCAGGCGGACAGTCAAAGAATAGGAGTTGAAAAACCTATTAAACAGAGAGACTAAACATGTCAAGATTGTGGCAAACCTTGGGCCAAGAAATGATGCAGGGTTCAAAATCTGACAGGGTGGGGTACTGATTTTAAAATTTTCAGTTTGACCAGTAATTATAGCTTCTCTTTCAGACACCAGTCACCAACTGACTAGTTATCATATTGAATAAAAGGTTCTAAGCATCAAATATCACATGACACTTACTGGAAACCAAAATTAATAATCTAATCAAAACTAACACATCAATGTAGCATTGATGATTTTGTGAGATGAAGGATATATAAAACAAGACAAGGTCAGATTCAAATCTTCAACCTTGTAGAAATGCATTCTGTGCTGTAACCCGCTGCGTCACAAGGACGCCTCCAAACCGAAAGATGGGTTTGTAACGCAGGGAGTGGGCCCCTTCTGTTCCTGAGGTGTGACTGCATGATTGTTCCACTCGGCTGCAAGCTGCGACAGACAGAGTCCTCCTGGGGAGACGGCAGATGATGGAAGGAATAACTGCATTGTTGCACCGGCGGGAGAGGACAAGGGAGGGAACAAGGGCGGGAACATGGGGGGGGGGGGGGGGGGGGGGGGGGTTGATGGCTTCAAGATATCACTGCAGATCACATGTATTTCATTGCATCTTGAGTAAGAAGTTATGAACTGTTTTGTAGTTAAACTGGTACAATCGATATTTTTATATCAACATTTTCCTGCCACAACTTGCAACTGTTTTCAGAAAAAAGGCTCTAAAAACTAACTGTACACTACCTGCCCTGCAACAAACAACAGACAGAAAAACTGAACCCTAAATTGCTTCTGACGGTTAGGCAAATGCCTTGCATGGTGGCTGCCGGCCAACTATGAGTGTGTGTGTGTGTGTGAACAGATGAATGAGATGCAAACTATAAAGCACTTTGGCAAAAAATAAACATAAAATATGAAAAAGCTGGTTATTCATTTGTATGGTAAGACTTTACAATATGGTATACAAAGCTGTGCATAGTTACTAAGGACCGAGTGAGGAGTGAATGAGGAACAACCTGATAATTAATGACTTGTTAATAAGTACTTCCCTAATAACTCCTAATGGAGGACTATATGGTAGATAATGATGGGTTACTAGAGAACAGACTGGGAGATACTATATTAATGAATCATTAGCCATATTGTAACGTGTTAACCATTTGTACATGAAAACAATAACATTACGTTTGTGATCGTCTGCATTGAGTACAATGTCCACTGTGCAGTATTTATAACTTTGATGGTACCCCAGTTTCAGACTTTTACTTTCATTTCAACATGTACATTCAGTCAACATTATTTCATCATTTATCATCATTTTCCTGACTGACTTTTAAAAACACAATAGTTGAAGACAGGCTTGGACATGACAGACAATAGTAAGAAACCTGGATGAGGTGTTTAATATGTGTTATGAAAATGATTGGCAATCGGCTCATTCATAGTGTTAAATGTATGTATGAGTCTGTGCACAAGAGAAAATCAGTAATGACTAAAGGCAAGAAACTGAAGGCTATAGCTCAAGCAGAGGCCAGAAGATGTTCGTCAGAGATGTTCTTGTTCAAGTTTTGTTGTTTGTGGATGGTCCAAAAAGAAAAAGGGACAAGGAACATGAAGTCAAACAGGTGTCCACTCTCTCTCAGCCCAACAGTAGCTCAACAAAGTCGACACACCAATATTAATACGCATGAGCAGTAAATACACCTCTGTCACTGAGTTAATTGATAACTATCAGCCAGACAGAAGGAAAGGGATAACATAAGTCTAATAATATGAGCCTGGAGTACTCCAGCTAGCATGTTCAGGTGTCTTGAAACCAGTATATGATGTGTACATGTTATAACACATGTCTGGGATGCTACAATAAGAACAACAGTATACTATTGTTCTTTGACTGGTTTCGATCCTGACTGTAACATTCACTTCAGTTACAGTATGAAAACTCACTGTTGTGCTCTTTTACAGTCAATAATTCAGGTAGCTTCCAGAGAACCACTGTTCAAAGCCCGTGTTTGTGTATGTGTGTGATAAAAAGAATCATACAGAGAGGAAATATAGCTGTGCCCTCTAGTCAGGGAGAAAACAGCAGGGTACCTAGGCTTCACCTCTCTTCCTTGCTTTCTCTCACTTCCCCATAAGACTTCCTCTCTCTTCTTCTTCCATATCTTCCAACCCTTGTTTTTTTGCTCACTCTCTACACACTGTCGTACACACACGCACACACACTTACTTTCTTGTTGTGTTTCTTGGCACATGGCATCTCTTAAGAAAGGATAACCTGCCAAAAGGTATGAAGAGAAAAAAGCCCCAAACAATGCCAATACAACTTACAGACTCACTGTGTCTTGC
The DNA here is from genome assembly GCF_910596095.1 of Thunnus maccoyii. NCBI lineage: Eukaryota > Metazoa > Chordata > Actinopteri > Scombriformes > Scombridae > Thunnus > Thunnus maccoyii. The sequence continues at coordinate 12,583,228 of NC_056555.1, forward strand.
TGCAGTACAATACACTGCTTTGCTGTACTGTGTTGTTACTTTTCTCCCTCTCTCTCTGTGTCAGTTTGTGTAGTAGTCATGGTCGGCGGGTTACACTAGATTGTCCTTGACTGTCCTGTTCAACTGTCCCTGGTTTGGTTCCAGCACAGCCTACAGGGTTTCAACAGTGTGGTTTTTTTTTAATTGCAAAGCTGGTTTACTATTACATTGGTTTCTCATATTAACAATTTTATTACTACTATTGCCATACACTAGTGTTGTCACTCAAATATTCCTCTTCATTCCTTTTACACCATAATACATTTTGTCAGGTTATACCAGAACATTACCTCAAGGCTTTTTAGATTGCAGGTGTTGGAGAGAAAAAACCCTCCTATTATTTTCAGACACATCCCAGAATGCCTTGCAGTGCCCGCGCAGCACTATACTGTATTGTAATATGCTATATGCAGTGTCATGCATCATAGGACATGAAGTATAATGCTCGACCTCAATTTAGATAAGTGCTTTTTAATCCACTAGAACATATAAATGCGTCATAAAACTCAATATTTTCAGCTGTTCCCTTTGACTGGACCAAGTTTTTGCACCCTTTGTCCGCATGTCATTTCTATAAGGAGGTGAATTGTGATGCTGTGGTGACCTTGACCCTCCTCTTTCTACTTACATTTTCTCTGTCTGTGGGCGATTTATCCATGGCAATATTGACGTCCTCTGTCTTGCATCTTTTCCAACATAATAATCTGTATTGACATCTGCTGGTGTCATTACGAAAGTGACAGTGCACTGATAATGACAGGGATCTTTATTTGTCAGTCTGAATGGCTGTCAATATTACCCAATAGTGCCTAGACATTGGATTGTGACTTTGAGGGTATAATAGCCTTAGTTATAATCAATGTTGTAATCAAGTGAGGTCAGTCTTATTAAAAACATCCCAGGATCAAGAAATTTGTGTTTTTTGAGGCTGTTTTTCAACTTCATGAAAATAACTGATTATAGCAAATTCTCCTTTTAAGTATGGCTGCTTTATGAGTTGACTGAAACAAGTTTGCCCAGAATTATGGATTTTCTGGCAATTTATTGCTGCTGACTAACATGTGTGCTAGAGAATGAAAAGGCCGATAGAAGTGACCATGAAGGACACAGAAAGATGATTAAAGGGATATAAACAGATAAAAATCTAAGAGTCTACAGAGTCTATGTGAGGCTAAGCTTTGCTTTGAGCTAAATTCTAACATTAGCATGTTCACCATCTTGGTTTAGTATGTCAGCACGCTAACAGTTACTAATTTGCACTAAACACAAAGCAGAGCTGAGGCTGATGGTCATGTATTTGGTCATAAACCAAAGTATTAGACAAATTGAAATTTTGACCCGCTGTTGGCGCTAGATGAAAAGTTAAGGGATCACTAATGTGATTACAATTCATTCTGGGAGGACGATGAATGTACAAACTTAAATGGAAATGAGAGTCCAGAACAAATCAGTGGACAGACTGACATTGCCTTTAGCCATGCTGTTAGCATGGCTAAAAGCATTTGTTACAAACAATTATTATTATTTTTCTGACTTTTCTGGGTTATTTTTGCTTTTTTCTTATGAAATATCAGATACTTTTCCACCTCTTCGAGTCCCTTCAAATTATACAATATTTGATGGAAAACTCACTCTCATGTCCACACTCGAGTATAACTTGTAACAACACATACTGTTCTGTATTGCTGCAGTTTATGGGATCACAAGCCAAAAAGGTACGGAACCACTCACTTAACTAGAACTACACTGATCTATCCTGCACTATACTGTAAGTATAATATATAATATTACCTAGGTTTCCAGATAATCCACTTCAAGGTGGTGCAACAGTGAACCCTAAGGCCATGAGGCTCTTAAAATGTCCAGAGCAAGTGTATCATAGCGACATATTTCAGTCAGCATGATGTAGAAACAGGATGTTTATGCCCCAAATCTAGTCTGATGTATCTTCTTGCTCCTCGCTCTTCGTCATTGCTCCCAGGCCTGTGTCTCACACAACTGTCTTCAAATGCACACACCCACAAGGACACATGCACACACACTCCCCTAGCACAAATGTCAGCCAATATTTCAAATTCTCTTCCCCAAAATGTCAGTGCCTTGGACAAAGCTTGTCTGCCGTGCTGCCTCGCTGGCTGTCTGCCCGCCTGAGTCCCACCTACATCTGTTGTCACTGCCTGACATTTCACACGCCCGGAGTCACAGGACAAACATGCCGGCAGAATATTCCTAAGGTGTGTCACAAAAGGTTAGGTTGGCCAGACTAAGGCATGAAAGTAAAATAGACTGAATGCATAAAATACATAGACAGTACTGTTTCCATGATGTGCAGTGATGCGGTTAATCCTTAACTGATATCCTGTTAGTAAATCCACACTAGTCACGAGAGGAGAGGCAGATTCTGGAAGAGGTGTTGGAAGATTTTTAAGCTTCAAGATATAGTAACTGAGATGCGGATTGTGTGTGGGCTGAATGTTATTTCGTTATATTTGGAGACTTAACTCAACATGACAGAAAACATGCTGACAACACTCTGATCTGGGCCAGAATTTACCTGCGAGGACAGAAAATTACACTTGGCTCCGGGCTGTGCAGGTTTTTGTGTCATGTTTTGTTACAGCTCAATTTCCTGAGGGATTATGCTCATATTGGATGATTCTGCAGCATACAATTATCGTCCAGTGCCAAAATTCATTGCAAACCCGGGATGTAGTTTGCTTTTATACAATACAGCAAAAAGTACGGAGGGGTGATTTAACTTTTGAAGCGGAGGTCTGGTGGCGTTTTCCTGTAAACAAAAGCCCTTTTCGTTTTGGAGAAGGCAACATTGCTGGCTTCATTTATATGTTAAAATGATGATAGATGAATGAATGATGTCTTTTTGTCATTCAGACATGGGTTTATTTTACATTGATGCTCCTTATGGCTTTACGCAAACATGACAGGACATTTATGGAACTACATGGAACTGAAAACATGATTACTGTTATCAGTCTTTAGTGCCATTTCTAAACAAACTACCGTGACCAGAATCTTCATGGTGAAGAAACATGTCTTTGGACAACAATGGAAGTCTACGATGCGAAGGAATAAGATATATCAGACTGTGGACACACACACAATTTGTAAATAGAATCAATGGGAGGAATGAAACAAGTTGGACATGTGATCCAATTAACGGGGATGGTTTCTGGCGTGAGTCCTGTTCAGGTAGATCTGTTTTCTCTGCTCTGCCAATCAGCATTAAGGCCTTAATTAGATCAGAGGTGCAGGGTTGCATTAGGAAAACACTGCCTGAACACAATAGACTTTCTGATGTTTCAAACACAGGTGCCACTACTAACAATATTGTGCGTGCTGACTCACTGTGAGGCTACTTGTGATGACAGTTTTGTTCAGTTACCATAAAACAAAAATTGTAATTCATTGTATTAGCTAGTAGACTTTCTTTAGCATTATTGTAAGTATTCAGTTATGTTTTGTCTACTGTTTGTAGTCTATATATAAAGTTAGACTTTTTCTTTATATTGAACAAAAAATGGCAGTTCTTCCCATAAGCCTGTACTATTTGAAAGTCATGAGCGATTGTCTCATCTTTTGCTTGATTGATTTTTTTTCTCTGATCATGATGATGAATGGTTATTTTAGTTCCGAGCACAGTCTTAAGATTTCATTGGTCTAGATGAGTCAAAACTGTTGTGACAGAAAGAGGAGAAATCTTTCTATCTTTCTCCATTTTCTCCTCCTCGCTCTCTTCCTCTCCAGTTCCAGCCTCTCGATACCTCACGCCCACATCCTCTCAGTGCACTGAGTGCTTCAGTTTCTTGTTCTGATTTGGACGCTGATTTCTCCTCAAATACATCTCTGCTTGATTTAAATTTAGCTGAAAGATGCATGACCTCTGCCGATGTGCCTGCAGATGCTGTTTGGTCTCGACTGGGAGCTCCTTGTTTTCACCGTTATCTTGTTTGTAAGATATTTCCTTTTAAGTGAGGCAATTAAATAACTAAAAAACCCTAAACCTCAACATCGGGGAGAGTATATCTAAACCATCATAGCTGTATTTTCAAATTATTGATTTCTGAGAAAAAAAACAACACTTTTCAGTCCTGTGGCTGAAAATGAATTGTGGCAGGGGTTGTGCAGGACAGGAAAACAAGGCATGCAATGGAGGTCCAGGTTTTGGTGCCAATTAGAAAATTAAGAAATTTTGTGCATAGTCCATAATAAAAAAATGTTATAATCAGAGACCCTTTAAAAGCCACTCAAATTATAATAATCCCCTTTAGCCTGTGCCCATGATAATTTGCCATCTTTGCGGGGCTGCAGGCAAAATAAATTAAACAGGATGACAATAGGTTTTCACAAGAGGGCCAATGTGTGATTACAATACAAATAAAACACACATTCACAATTTGCTGCAGGTACACATGAGAGTGCCTAGTGTACAGATGCTTAATATAAAAGACAAGAGCAAACAGAGCATTAGCCAACACAATACAAACCACCTGTTAATATACTGCACACTGCAATTTACAGGCCAGTGAAAATGTACCAAAATATGTCAAATCTGTTGAATCTCTGTGACGCTGCATCTTTGAATTGCCTCTGAAAGTTTTCTGATAATATAAATACTTTTATTATGCACTGCAACACAAAGTTCACAATATTAGTCCACAATATAAACTGGAGCGAGGCACTCGTGCATATCCCGGGGCTCTGCTTCATAACCGTACAGAGACGAGATGGGAAAGGAGAGAGACTTGAGCCAGAGGCTGAACTCCCACAGACAAGGTCAATGAGTCCATTGCATGCTGGCTTACAGTTAACATACAGTTGGTATTTTGGCTGTTTGTGGCAAATAAACACAAATGGTCCATCAATCAAACTTGTACCTGTGACACAAGGTCAAAATTCGCTTCACTTTTTGTCTGAACAGACCATTTTTGATCTCTAACCATCTTTGCTCAAGAACAAATATGTCAGCACTTCATCCAATGTAAGTATGGTGTCACAGTATGGCAGTCCACCTATATTCTCTTTCTGCAATCTACCTTTTCTCATCTCAAACCCTTTTGTAAAAACTCCATTAACCTGATGGTTGCAGCGTCATCCTAAATCTCCGTTTCCTAAATCTCAGGTTTTCCTCCCACCTTTACCTTTAACTCACCGTTTGAACAGATTAGTCTAATCCACAGACACAGACACACACACACACCACTAACACCCACTCACCAACCCACCACCATTACCCACACTTCAAAGCATCATCATGCACACACACACACACAACATGTTCATTCACACCCATACATTAGTCTAATCTCCTGTTCATACCTGCCAATGACTCACACAAAATGGATCAGGGAATGAGGGACTTTCTTATTTCCTCAGTGGTCGGTCTAAAAAAAAGGAACCACTTCATAGCCACACACACACGCAGACACGCACACACCAGCTCAGTAAAATGGTTATCCATTTTTAATGGCACACAGACAGCTTGACCTAGTATTCCTGGGCTCTGTTTGTGATTTGTGTATGTGTGGAGGATGTATTTTGTGGCAACAAGAGGCAGTCTGAGGATACACAAGCATATATGAATGCGTGCTCCTGCAAAGTGTATGTTCGTTACTGTGTGTGTGTGTATGTGAAATGCATCCTAAATAGCATGTGCGGTTTGCAAAAGCCATACTAAAATGAGTCATTTCCTGTCAGCTCACACAGTCAAATGATATCAAACACACACCAGTGGGAAAAAAACATGCACACATTCCTACTAAGCCTACCTTTCTGTGTGTCGATCTAGGTTGTTAGCCAGGTATCTTGTTACCCAACCATCTGCAACATGTCCCAATAGAGGTCATACTTTTGCTCTGTTTCTCACTTACATACAGATATTAGTCATTCATGCATGCAACTACACACACATAAACTTTCTCTCTGTGTGCCCTCTGGTCGACCTCAGTGACTGTCTTCCCTCTGGGCCAGCATTCATCTGTCTCACTCCCTCTCTGCAGTCCACATCCATGCCAGATGTTACAGTGGCAGAAGAGGTCTGCTATCATTACAGAGCTGCTTTCAAATGTAAATTTACTATTACTATTGATTGCATTTCTTGTAAGCAGTCTAGTCCAGGATCCAGTGCAATATTGGCTTCTAATCATTTTCAGGCAACTTTCCCTTCATGACTGATGATGTGAAGTTAAATAATGTGCCAACTGTTGTAATATATACTGTATTTGTAGTGTTTTAATTCATTAAACACATCCATTACAGTATGTTTATGATGAATGGTTATTTTTGTTGAAGGAGCAAATGTATATATTACAAATTCATATGCAACTAGTGTGCATTAGTAAAACACATTTTGAGGGAAATTCAATGCCACTTAGATGCCAAAGTTTTTAAATTGGTTATTCCTTTAGCATCTAAACACATTCGAAACACATTTATTCACTTTCTTGCCAAAAGTTAGACAAAAAGATCCATTCCACTCTTGTGTGTGTTAAGTATCAAGCTAAAGCCAGGAGGCCATTAGCTTAGCTTAGCATTAAGAGCCCCAAAGGTTAAAAAAATGCTAAGGTGCATCCCTAAAGCTCACAAAGTAATATAAAAGTCTTGTCATTACTGTGGTGTTGCCAGGCAACCAGTGGATAGTTTAACTATTACTTTAAGATTTAGCATCTTTAATCACTTGGTTAAAGTTACGAAAGATGGCAGGATTAAACAATAAAATTTCAACACTGATGAAGCTGAGATGGGTTGCAAACTCATAACAACACTTATCCACCTACACATACTTTGAGTTAATGGCATACTTTCTACATTGCACACAATGTTATCCTTGAACATAACTTGATGGGGGCATCTGTAGTACTGATTGGTTGCTCCAGTAGTTAAGTGTTATCAGTCATGAAACCATTATTCATATCAATATTAAGAATATTGATTCATATCAATATTAACAGACAAATGAAATATTTAGGCTATTCTGGCATTTAAAGGTGAGGAAACTTAATGAAGAAAAATCATACTTTTTGTATTAAACCCTTTTCAGGTAAACGTCAGCTGCAGACTGAATGAGACTGGAATATTTCCACGTATCACAAGAACACACACACACACATAACACACACGCAACCTTGTAAAATCAATCTGAATCTCAGACTCATGTATGAGGACAAAATGCTGCATTTCAATTGTGTGTCAGTGTAGAAGGTTATTTGGTTGTTCAGCCTCCTACAGTATGCACATAAAAAGACTGCTATTTACACTAGGATTGGGGCCTGGTGCTTGTGTGTGTGTGTGTGTGTGTGTGTGTGTTCCTATAAGCCACAGGAAAAATGACTCACTGTTGTCATGGGGAAAGCAGAGCAGTGAGACTGGGGGGATTTACTGAACCATGTAAAACACACAGTCAGACATGCATAAAGTGACACACATGTGCACAGTCACAGAAAACTTAAACTGAGGATGTGGGGGGTTTGATTTAACTATAGTACGTATGAGACCACTATACTGCTGTAGCGAGGTAGACGTGCAATCTGCAAACATGCATGAATAAGATTGGGGAGACAAAAAAAGAGAAGGTGAGTTTATTTGAATAAATATCCACAAACTCACTCACTCACACTGAGCAACACTGTTAGGTTGTTTGGAATAGCAGTGAGCAGATCACAGACGCAGATGTACTCACCACAAACTAAACAAACCAAAATAACACGCATATACACACGAGAGCATCCAGAGGACAGTTGTCTCTTCTGCCTATCGCTTTCTGTCTGTGAACACATACAGTGCAGCACACAGTGATTTCAATACTCCCTTAACATTACGCTCTACAAAAACTCATATGCAGCATGGAGGAAGCAGATACCTAATTAGCTGGGGCTGCGAGTCAGAGACCCTGCAGAAAATCTCCTCACTAATTCTGCTTTTGCGGTGCTTTTCTGTGTCTTACTGTACATGAACTAAAGGTTTGTACTGTAATGCTCTTTTTCTGTAGGTAGTGAGTACATTTAATCCTGTGAAAAAACAACCAAAATGTAATTAATACTTCTTATTTTTTGTTCTAGATTGTTAAATATTAGCACTGAATATTTGTTGTAATCTATGGATGTCATTGTCAGTGGCAAAGAGGTTACTATTTGACAATAATCAGCACATTTAACAGTCAAACTTGTTACTGCAGTAATAATGTGATCACATCATCCGACAACACACTGCAAAAATTGGCTTCATGCCATTTAAACAAAAAATAAACATAATTTTCTTAATTTTTCTGTTCCCTCTCAGTCATTTCCTTGTTAATAACCACAGGGAGAGAGCCAGATGGATGGAGACAGACATGGAGGCAACAGAGAGAATGCGTAGTCATGTGATTGGATGTGAACATTGATTCAGAGTGGTAGATAACACATAGAGAGAAGAATGAGAGTGGAGAAAGAGTTCATTGTCAGCCATCTTGATGTGAACATAGATATCAGAAGAAGAGGTGGGTGCCGAGGGAAAAAAGAGAAAGGAGGCAGAGAGAGTGCTCATTGTAAGACACGGCGATGCGAACATGGATATCTGATTCAGAAACACACACATTGCATAAGTTCTAACAATTCAGGTTTTTTTTTTAAACTGTTGTCGCTCCGGGCACTATTTCACCATGCGTATGCTTCCTGTCCCTCATCATCCAGGAGAAGTAATGCACACCGTCTCAGCCTTTTGTGTCCAATTTCAGCAACTAACTAGTGCGTTTCAACATCATAATTCTCTGGATATAGGACTCTGGGGACCGACACACATATCGCCTGAAGCCTACAGCAGGAAGGATAGAGCCGCACAGCAGAGAGAGAGAAAGAGAGAGAGACAGAGAGAGAGAAAGCTGTGTGATGATGGTCAGAGACAAAGCACTGCTGTACAATGCAGACATGCAGGCTTCCCTCCATTACAGAGCACTTATTGTACAGCTCTGTGTGATGTGTTTGTGCTGAAAGACTAACTGAGGAAAGAAAAAGGGATGGAGGGGGTCATCGTTCTGGACAGAGAGGAAAGAGAAAGAGAGAGAATGTGTGTTTGAGGCAGAGAGAGGGAATGGGAGGGTCACTATTCACTGTCATCTCCCTGTTGCTTGTGTTAAGCAGTGTGTGTGTGTGTGTGTGTGTGTGTGTGTGTGTGTGTGTGTGCACACTGTACATGGTTAGACAGCGTGTGTGTACAGGCTACTTGGTGAAAGAAAGAAAGGGTGTGGCCATGTTATGTGTGCGTGCGTGTGTGTGTGCGTGTGCTGGTTTGAATGGAAGAAAAGGATGGGTCACTCTGGTTTTCATCAGCCATGTGTTGTGGGATGTTAAGTGCTGTAACTGAATGTAAAGAGCTACTTGATCAACACATAGCAGTGACTTTTTGACTTACCACTGATTCATACTCCCTCACACAGAGGCAAAATGGACACTGAAGTGCACAAAAGCTAACAGGCATTAACAGTTGCAGCTAGACGGAGCCTGAATTCAAAAATTTCATTTAAAAAAGAAAAATCAAAATAACATACAGACTAAAACAGATAAAAAGAAAAAAACAGAATAGAAGATGTGATGGAAAACCAAGAAAAAGTAATCCCACTGTTGTGTGATGAAGAACAACTGGGAAATACAATAAGAACTGATTGATGAACTGAGTGAATGAATAATATTTTGACATAGATTTATGGATCACTCCGCTGAGCAAAGCAGTGCCAAACAGAAACAAAAAATATTGGGAAAAAAATAGTAAGACCTGAAGTTTTAAGCATTAAATAAGTTTAAGAGTCTACAGCAGAGAACAGAGTTTCCAACTTGTAAATAGCATTCACGACACCTTCCAAGACATAATTATGAGTGGGAATTTTTCTCTGACATATCCGACTTGGCACTTAGTGATTCAGAAGTGCCTGAAAACCAAGCAAACGTGGACACCTCACCTCAGCCAAAGTCTGTCATTTAATGTAATGCATCTGTTTCATATTTCAATCGAATACTTGCGGAGACATTTCACTCAAGACTACAAATGACCTCATCGTTGCTATAGAGGAAAAGTTAGGGATCGCCAAAGTCAATAGGATACATCTTTCGATTCGTCTGAACAAAATTTCACAGTAATCCATCCAGATATTTTTGAGATATTTCAGCCTGGACCGACAGATCATCAGTTCCATCCATCGTGCCACACCGCTAGCATGACTACAAATTGAAAGCATCTATTAATGTAGAAAATAAATAAAACAGAAAAATCCAGTATTGACCAGTTCTGTGGGGCAGATTGTGTATCGAATCTGTGATGCTGGCCTGTGTAATGCCTCAGAACACACTGACAGATGGAGATCAGAGCCTGGAAGTGAAGCAGGATCAGACTTGTATTAATAGACAAATATCATTTATTTGCTGCACTTATGCACACACATGTGCTGCACAATGTGATTCGCTGGCACAGTGGAGAGATCCAAACATTCACCATAAGAGAGGTTTTAAATGTGCATTTCTCTTTTGAGATGACACATATATCCATTCAACCACATATTTGACACATCATCACTGATTATGAATGCTGTAATTATCATACTGTGCTATTCAGACATGATGTTATGCGTGTGCTAAAAGCCAAAACAAGGGCTTTCTGAGGGTTTTCATGGGTTTCCTGAGAAAAACTGCTACATTTCATAGTGCCTCATATTCTATAATATGAGTGTTGGAGCAAAATGTGTTAATGCCTGTTGGATTTCTGAGACCTGCTGAATTCACACTCGACTGTAGATGTTTCTTAAAGGTGGCAAAAAAAGGCGTCACTTCCACAGTCACATGGCCAAGTTGGAACAATAGTTGCTGTGTGTGTATGTGTGTGTTGCCTCGGTGGTGTGATGGTGTGTGTGTGTGTGTGTGTGTGTGTGTGTGTGTGTGTGGGAGTGATCCGAATGGACTAGTCGGTTCCGTGTCACACCACCCATACAGATGTCTGTCCGACAAACTCACCCACCTACACACACGAGCATGTAGATTTTTAAAATTACACGCTGTGCAGAATGCAATGCAAAGGGGGATAAAATGACGCAAACGCACGATTGTGTGAATCAAAGTCTTTCTTGTTCACTCTCTGCTGTGCCCTTCTCTCTCTCTCACACACACACACACACACACACACACACACATTCACACGCACAAAGACAAACAAAAACAGGAAGGAAGTGAGGAAAGCTTTCAATGTAGGCTTGGCTGCCCGAAAACACTTTTCTCTCTAGTGGTCTTCAGTCATGGCATGCATTGTTCCTGTGTGTGTGTGTGTGTGTGTGTGTGTGTGTGTGTGGGGGTCTGACTTATCATACTTTCGGGGACACATTTCAGACTAAAGACCAGTTAATTGGGGACGGCTTGTCTAATTGGCAAAAGCTTGACAAAAGCTGTGTCCCCAATTGGGAAAAAGCTTATTTTTGGCTCAGTGGTTATGGTTAGGGTTGGAGTAAGTCTCCAGGAGATGAATGTAAGTTTATGTGATGTCCCCAAAACTGACCTAGGTAAAAATGCATGTGTGCGTGTGTGTGTGCGTGTTTGTGTGTACCGCCTTGTGTCCTGTGTGTATGTCAGTGTGAATGGATGGATGGAAGAGGTGCGACCAAGGTCAAAGTGGGCGGTGTCTGACACACTACAGTCTTGCTCTCTGTCTGTCTGTGTATCACACCGCCTCCTCTCTCTCTCTCTCTCTCTCTCTCTCTCTCTCTCACTCGCTTTCTGCCTCTCCGGGTTTTATATCACTATTTCTCTTTTTTAGCTTGTTCTTTTATTCATTTGTTCTTTCATTCTTTCTCCCTTTTGTTCTTGTTCTTGCTCTCTCTCCCTCTTTCAAAAAGCTTGGTGGTCACACTGTTTCAGTCAGGATTTTTACTCCCACTGGGACTACAAAATGGCCAAAGTCTATTCCAGCAGTCATCCAAAGAAATGCCTGGAGCATACAAGCACCAATAGCAGACTCACACAAAGGCTTTGCTAGGAGACTGTGTAGGGTGCTTTGCAGTTCATAGTTTCATACAGGGATGAATAATTTTCTAAATATATCTGTATAAGTGCTGGTAGTGAGAGTGAGTGATTCTGATGTATAAAACTGGAGGTTTAGGGACACAAGGAAAGTAACCTTCATTTATATAATCAACATAGAGTATATTATGTATAAATTATACATATAAATTTGCTACCATATTGTTGTCATTCAGAATAAAAGCTTCAATCAACAGAAAAGGGTTTTATTTTCCTCTAAAGAATTTCTCCATTAATAGAAAATGTCTTTTGAGGAGGATTATTAGCATTCACGCCTACAACATGTCTGCATCAAAACACCAGAATATTATTTGTTGGTTGTAATGAAACTGCTTAATTATGACCCTGAGTCAAGCTACCACTTGAAAACACAATAGATTCTTCATGAAAACATTTCTTATTAAATAATAAAGCTTTTATGAAAATAATACCCACTGTCACTCTAGTTAGCAGCCACCAAACGTGAGCTGCTTACTAATATGAAAAGAGCAAACTGCAGAAAGTTCAGCAGATGTTATTCTGTACAGATGTAGCCAAGCATGGTTGTACACATAAAACTCAGAGTATACACACACACACACACACACACACACACACACGGCTCTTTTCTTTGTGCACAGTGATGCTAATTTGACTACAGTACCTTTAGTTTCCTCTCTCATTAGACTCATGGAAGTGTGAAGACATATGGTCTTCCCAGATGGTCCCTCAGTCTAACTCTTCAAGGTGAAAGACGGATGTTTAACACGTATGTGGCCAGGCAAGTTAATTAATGGAAAATACTTTGTTTCCCTTAATTTTAAAATATTTTGTCCATCATTTCTATCAGTATTCAACCAATTTTACTCTCTGACTTCATTTCTTAAATGTGGGAATGCAGCAACTGCCACAACCACCAAAGTCATGTCCTCTGTAATATTTATGTAAATTTGGGGGGTTTTGCAATGACATGAAGCTGAATTTACATTCTACATTTGCTCACATATTACACATACGTTTTTTTAAAGTCTGGTTCTAATATTTTGGGCTACAGTTTAAAGGCAGAAAAATTTAATAAATTTAAATAAAATGAAAGAAATGTACTGTTCAGCCCCAGAATTTACATACATGGCACCAGACCATAAAGATTAACAGAAAATATAATTAAATAGTCAAATGATTTTGATAAATATTCTGAAAGTTTAGAGTTTGGTTGGTAGCTAGTAAAACTGTCTTAGTTGGGTGGAGTTCTTCTGGGAGAGTTTGTACTTATGACTTCAGTATTTCGAAAATCCTGGCTACAATTTTTGGACCACATTCGTTATTGTATAACATTTTGTTTGTTTTTACTTTCATTTTCACTTCTAAATAAGTAGTTTACATTTTTGAGTTGAACTGCATCCATCTCACACAATCCATGCAAATTTTAAAAAGGTAAATCCATCACCTTCCTTCTAGACTGGTCAGGTTAGTCTATTTTCTTAAAAGACTACATCGTCCTGATGCCTTTCAGATTTATTGTACTTAACCAGGGGAATGCTGCCAGAGACAAAGCACCATGTTGCCAAGATCAAGATCATCTCATTCTCCAGTTAATTACAGGGCTGCTTTTCAAGATGGATGACATCCCATCTCAAGCGCCATCCAATCAGCCCCTGGGCATAACAGCTTTTGTTCTACGGAGTGGATCTTCAAGGTAAACAAAAGTTCTTATGATGTAAGGCGCTTTAAACGTTAATGCCATATTCTAAATGAATAATTCCTGGCACGCAAATGAGGGAAATTAAGGGCTGCCGCTAAATACATGAGTCATCTTATGACAGCTAAAAAATAGTTTAAAGGAGAGAAGACTGCAGATAATCATTTATGGTTTTGCAATACAGTACGATCATGGAGGTTTCAGGTGGTAAAATAATCCACAGATAAGCCTGTGATGGATTCCAACACATGTGACAAGTCTATCCATGTATTGCACTACAGGATGAAAGACTATAGCATTTCTCATTTGGGTCATGTGCTCAAAATGTCTAGAAGACTGGCTGTAGAGGTTCCATGTGGCCTATTTGTGTTACATCCCTCTTGGGGGGGAAACCTAGACTAAACACAGGAGCTGACTCTCATCTTCAGTATGTCTGTAAGTCCTGTCAGAGAAAGGCAAAGCACCACCATATAGATGATTGATTTCTTTGCACCAGTGTCTCTTATGATAGTGACAGACAGGGTCCTCACCAAATGCCAGCCAGAGAGACAAAAACCTACAATGATTTCAAAAGGTCATCTATTTCAGCTATGGCGTTGTACTTTGAGAAATGAGTTTCAGTTCATTCAGGTATTTCTGGGAAAAGTAATGGGACAGATAAGAGCATTGGGTTTGTCAGTATAGAAGACAAATGTAGAAAAAAAGTTAAAAGAAGAACATCAGACACATTGTAAGAAACATTTTAACGTTCACAAGTTTAAAGAGGACGTTTCATGCACATTTCTATCTATATCTATTCTGGGACTGCACTGGTATATCTTTGCATGATTTACACTTAAAAAACTCTTTTTAAAACTCTAACTTAAACTGGCTCTTTATGCAGCCCCTTGGTTCAGCCTCTGTCTGAAATAGGCTGTTTTAGCTCCTGTCTCTTTAAGGCTTCCTTTACGATGAGCCCACTCTGCTCTGATTGGCCAGTGGTTCCAGGGGTTGCATAAGCAAAAAGTAGTAGCAGGATTTCACTTATTTTTCTTGTTCTTTACTCGAAATGGAAACTTATCAAATACATCCATACATGTTAGAGCCGGAATCCGATTCAAGATATGCTAGTGGACAATGTGAACATCCCATGGAAGAACCTTAGCAACAAAAACTACAGAACAAACACCGTTTGTGGGCATGTGAGAACAATCTGATGTCATTACAACAAGGAAGTAGAGGTAACGTTGCAGATGAAGCGTTCAGAGCAGGCCGAAGCCCTGACTTTTGCCTTACAGGGAGCATTTTTCCAAACGTTTACTTCATGTTTTAACCATGGTTAACAAAGACATCCTACATCATACTTGTATAAAAATAACAGAAAATCAGTAAAAGCATGATATGTCCCCTTTAATATAGTTAATGTAATACACCATGGACTCTTAATATTTGGGTTTCCTGCTTTAAATTACCAGTTAAAATAAATCAATAACTAAAAGTAAAAACATCACTTGGACGCCCGCTACTGCTGTCTGAATTTAGATTCTGCCCCAGTTTTTGCAAAAGCTAGGCATGTCTGTGTGTGCGCAGACATTAGAGAAATATATTTTCATATTCAGATAGCATGTGTGTGCATGCTGTTTGCTGTGTGTGTCTAAAAAAAAGAGAAAGCAACAGTATAGTGTACGCTAATACAACATATTAAAATTAAAGGTCACTAGATCTCCATTTTTAGAGGTGCCTTCATTACACTTACAATATTTACTCATATGACCATTTCAGAGATGGTGTATGTGTCTGTGTGTGTGTCACAAAGCAGTAGAGCGGCATACAGAAAGAGAGAGAGAGAAAGAGCGTGGAGAAGTGTGTGTGTTTGTGCATGAATTTGAAGTGAGCTCTCAACCCAGGTATAATTACATAGAGATATGCTCAATCTGACTGCATTTATGAGGAACTTGTCACATTTGTGTCACTGTCATTGCCATAGTAACCAAAAGGTCTCTTTTTGAATATCATTCTTTAGAGGCTTTCACGCTGCCGAAACCAACGTCATAAGATCTGCTTAAAGACCAGTAAAAGAGCAGCTATGTGTGTGTGTGTGAGCCTGTGCCAGTATACCTGCATGTGAGCATGTAAATTCATCTCCAGTATTCCCAGTCACAGCATGGGAGGGGGTTGAAAGGGAATGAGAGCAGAGAGGGGGCAGAAAAAGAGAAAAAAGGGAGATTGTGCACTGTGTAAGAGTGCAGGCTGTTGCTAGGTGGAGCAGGGTTGATGCTTTGAAGCAGAGATGTTTGCACCTACACTTCTACACAAAGAAAATCTCTCTTGCAAATGCATAAAATGAGCACATAGACAAAACCACACATGCAAACATACTTATCTATCAACACATCCTCACTATTAAATCTGAAACAGCATCAATACACAAAATAGCATATAGCCTACATGCTGTGGACTTGTGACTCAAACAGTAGTGCTGAGTTTAGAGCCCACGCAGAGCGAAGGAGACACAGAGCGCCAGGAACCGAGGTGAGGTTAGAATAAAAACAGGAAAAAGTCAAAGATAGAATAACTGAAAGAGCAGATAAAAGAGTAGGAACAGATAGTGAGAAGAGGGTGAAGTAGATACAGCAAGGGAATGGAACTAGGTGGAAGATAGAGACTCAGAGGGCAGGATGGGAAGAGATGGTGAGGAGAGGAGAAAATGAGAAAAGAGGGGGGAAAAAAGCATACAGATACAATGATGGAATAGATTTGAGAGAGGGATGATCATAGACTATGAGAGTAAAGTGGTAAAAAGAGAAGAGGAGAGAGGTAAAATCAGGCACTCGGGAAAAGACACAGGAGGTGAAAAAAGATTGCAGCTAAGATGACAGCAAGCTCATTTAGTCTGTGCAGATGCTCTGACTTTATTACAGTTATTAAGAAAGAAGAGAAACATTTGTCTTGTATCTCAAATTAAATATGCTGCAATTCTGAAAATGTGTAGAGAAAGTGTACGACATATATCACATATACTTTTTCACAGCAGACATTTGTTATAGCAGGGGAAGCACAGGTGTTACTAATAACATTAACAAGTGTCCCAGTAAGCCATTACAGTGTTCCAGTGAACCAGTATGCACAAACAAATACGTTTCTCACTGTGATATGTCAAAATGTCTTCAGTCAAAATGGCCAATAACTAAAAGACTAACAAATCATTGCGGTAGCACTTTATTTTACAGGTTCTTTAATTTTATGCTAATTTCCTAGAAAATTTCTGTATAATTTTCAGGTATTTAACAGTTCATTTTTAGGACATTTTACAGAGAGGGTGGTGCAATTTGGTATAATTTATAAGAAAAAATGTGTTAAGTTGGTTTAGTTGGTACTCAGTCATTATTTTTGGGTTCCTATGTAGTTTTACAAAAAACAAATAAATATAAATTTACAAATTTACAATAAAACAAATTTACAAAAAAAGTCATGATTACTCTTACCTCTTTAACTGACAGAAAAAAGTTTTCTTACTTAGTTGTGTGTCAATCTATATATTAGCATTTTAGGTTTTTCCTGAAAGTAGCTGCTGTGTAACTGTTCATTCTTAGGACATTTCTATGAAAGGGTTGTGTAGTTTTGTAGTGTACAGGAAATGTTCTCATTATAGAGTTTCTAGGAAACAACCTAATATGCTAATAGTTAGTTTGACACACCAAACTATACACTGAAAACTAAGTATTTTCTGTCAGTTAAAGAGTTAAGAGTCTAATTTATTAAGAATTTCACTTCTACCAAATTGCACCACCCTCTGTAAAATGTCCTAAAAATTAACTGTTAAATACCTGCAAATTACTCCAGGACACTAGTATAAAATTTATCTGGACCTTCATCATCATTTTACATCTCATTCTAACTAGCTAGTAACTAATGTTGTTTGTTTTCATGTATTAATCAGACATGGCGAGCACAGAAGTGTAATTGTCAATTGAAACTTTGATGTTGACACACACAGAGCTCTTCACCGTCAGTATAAAGGTCCCATTTGTTGCAGCGTAGGCTTACAATCTACCCTCAGTTTCTCAGACACCCATCCTCAGCCTTTCCAGCCCTTTTCAAGTAAGTGCTGCTTTACTTGAGTGCGCACACAAGTATGGCTGCAGTGTAGATTCAGATATTTCAGCTGTCAGTTTTCGACAGTGTCATTGACATATTTTCTGAAGCCGCCTGCAGTCACCTTCGTGTGTGAGTAAGATGGCGGCGCTAGGTTGCAGCGGCCACTTAGGGGACCATAACATGGCGATTTTTTCTGTAGCTTGTGTACTTTTTTCTTTTTTCACTGGACCCTTACTGGACCTTTGCACTACTGTCCTGTCTTAACGTCTATATTGTTTTTGCACCACAGTCTTCGTCTATTGCACTATTATGTTATGCACAGATTTTTCAGTTATGTCCTTATGTTTTATGTAGTATATTTTATGTCTTGCACTGTCTACCTGTTTAACTGTTGCACCATGGGCTCCTGGGAAACAATATTTAGATGGGTTGACAATTAAGAGAGTCTGAGTCTGAGTCTTTTGGAAACAAGCAGAGCTCATCAACTAGCTGTCCAGTTTGTTTACCTTCAATTGGGGGTTTCTAAATGTTAATGGTATTTCCATTTAACAGAAAAGACACTGCCATGTTCCCTTATGGAACAACCTCATTAGATTTATGTTTTTTTGTCTGAAATGATCGAACAAAAGATTAGCTTGTCAAACATAATTGTCTATTGATTGTGTGACGGATTATTGTTTATTCACCTACATGTTGTTGATAGTCATACTGCCAGTTGTAATCTGTGGCTTGTTAAAAAATGTAAATTTTGTTTTAGGATTTGAGAAATTTGGTTCTTCATGTCATGCTTTCATAGCAGCCTACATAAAAAGAGAGAAATGATTTAGGAAAGAGAGACAAAGGGAAGCATCTGGACGACAAAAAGCCTGCCTCACTAAAAGAGGACAAGGACCTCTTCCTCCTACACTCATGTGAGTCATCAAACCCCTCCTCCCACATCTGTCTCAATGCTTGATCGCAGAGGACACGTGCGCCCAATAAAACACTGGCTGACACTCTGGCTTTGCACACATACACACAAATGGCCACACAGACACTGTCACCAGGTGCACACTGGTCTGAACACACGAGAGTATGCACACATACACACACACACGTTAAGAGCAAAAGTTGCACACATGAACACACACCCACCTATACACTTGCTGTAGGCCAAAGGGAGTTCACCATGGCAACAGGAGAGTGGGGCAGCAGGATGCAGTTTCTGGCCGACACAGGTGTGTGAACAGATAACGCTTTGCACGTGCGTACACATATCGACACACATGAAAGCATGTGCACACAAACACGAGCGGAAAGGGAGATCCTGCAGCACACAGCTTGCATATCTGAACAGCAAAAGCATACCTCTTTTTTTTTTGTTTGTTTGATGTTTGTGTGAATAACACATATGAAAGCATGTTCAGATTATTTGTGTGTCTTTAAAGGTGAATTAAATAACTTCCGCATAGCACAAAGTAACTCTTTTATAACTGTAAACTGTAATATTAAAAAGGTACCTATGTATACTTGTGTGCAACTGCAGAGACTAAAGGAGCCTGAAAGCTATAAATGTCCTATGATGGTCTAAGAATATATGTGACAGAGCAATACAGTATATGGGCTCACATCCAAAACTATCCCGACTAAACTGATTGTGTTGTCACGAAGTGACCATCAGTCTAAATGACAAAGGACTCCTGTCTCAATATCTGCTAGTTTGAGAGGGACAAAACAACAAGGATACAAGGTGAACTTATTGTGGTATGGCATGAATATCTGTAATTGAGCTCCTTCATTGGAACAAGGGCGCTAAATTTTTAACAACTCTATACTCTCATTTGTGGACATTAATCCCAAACATGATGCAAAGTTGAGTGTAGTCTGTTAGCCTCAAGCGCAGACCACTGGGGACATCATATCAAGAAAATTAAATAAATGGTGCTAATACACGGGTGTTACTTTAAAAATGTTTCAAGAAGATTGTGTTTCAGTGTTAGGAAGCAGTCTGTGAGAATTACATTGGACATGATGCTGACATCAGCCCCTGTCTGGCTGACTTGCTTACTCCCTGCAGGCAGATAAGAGTGCTGTAAGGAATAAATCACTTGATGTATTCTGAAGAAAGGCTTTTTATCTATTTAATGAGAAAAATGTACCCAAAAATATATCTCAGATATTTAACACCAGCACTGTGAAGGTATTCGTCAAGTTTAGCCCAAAGAACTAACGTAAGGCACTTTAATATGTTTTCCAAAGCATTACAACAATTCACATTCAATTAATGAACAATATTCAGAGGAGAAAAAACACTTTTTTTGACCTCACATGCCTGAGGTATCACCAACTTTGAGTTAAGTGAAATTAATTGAGAAAGATGGAAAAAGTGACCAAGGAGGAAGCATTGTCATTACAGCTACATGGTCAGTGATTGCACATTTGGATGATGGCACAGCTCTGTGTGGTTTTAAGAGGGAAAACTAAATGTGAAAGTGATGGTACTAGATAAATACAGAGTTGTAGGATTTAGGTTCAGATTTAAAGTTGTTGGTATGGTCTTCACTGTATATGTAATCTGGAAGTTTATGCGCTAAAGCAACAAAATATATCAATGTCAGTTGAACAGCTCCAACTTGTAGCTCCTGATAAAATCCTGGATTTAAGTCTAGGAAGCTTTGCGATAGAGAGGGTTGGGCGGTTGGGGAGTTGGGGGGGGGGGTCACGTTCACAGATATTGATTGAACTGTCCTTGGTAAGAAGAACGTAATATGCGAGTTAAAATGAGTGGTGTTCCACTGTAATGCAGACAGGGAGATTGGATATGATGATAGAGTGAATCCATTACTACCACAGAATGACTGAGAGAATTGGGTCACTGCCTAATTGGAGAGAAATACATCAGCCTGCCCTACGTGTACACACACATACAAACACACACACACTGACACGTTCAGTACAGATTGCTGGCACACTCACACATTCAAACCTGCATGAATACACATGTGTTTAACAGACTTATGTATGTATTCACTTACAAGTGATTACATTTGACATAAATGTGGATATAGAGCAAATACACTGATAACACCTGAACACACACAGCAAGGCATTACTCTATAGATAGCGTGTATAATGGTAGATTAGCATATAATAACCATTTAATCAATTAACCCCCATCACAGTGGGGTAGCCCAGACGAGACCCAGGGATTTTCATTATGCATTACCAAGTCTGGCATGCAGAAGCCCACCCACATGCATACAAGTGCACATACACACAGCCTATAGGCCATTACTCACATTGATTATGATCACAGTGCCAGTGTCTACGTACGCATGCACGCAAGACCGTACATGCATGACATTTCCATGCAACCAGATTTACAGTAGAGTAAGTGAAAGTGGCTATAAATAGAGTTAGGCAGATGCTGTCATAATTCTGAATAAATTCAGGAGAATTGTTCACCCCTGAGTTTCTCTGTTGCAGGGCAGAAAAGACTGGAGGAGAGGAGAGGAGAGGAGAGGAGAGGAGAGGAGAGGAGAGGAGAAGAGAGGAGGAACAGGAAGAAAAGAGGAAGGAAGAGATGGGAGGAGAGAAACAATCAGGCTTGAAATAGAAGAGAAGAGGGGAACATTAGTTATTGGTTATATAGTGATATAATAATTATTTATAATCATTTTGTCTGACGTCATAGTGTCTGAGCTTCAGGGGGTGAAATCTAAAAGAGAAAAATAGTCCCAAAGACAAACAATAACACTAATTTTACTCATTCAAGGCGTTTTTGCAGTTTTGCTGTATCATGCTACAACCAGGCAGCTCAGGGCTGAAGGAGAAGAAGCAGAAAGGTTGGGGAGAGAGAGGAAACAGAAGCACATAGATTCACACTTGAGCCTTGATGTATTTCATCTCTGAGTGCCAAATAGCAGGAGAAATACTTTGATCCATACGATTTCTGAGGATTGTAAGATTATAAGGATTGTTAGCTGGAGATACAGCGAAATGTGGATCGCTGAAAAGGATTGTGTCAGTGAGTGTGTTTGTGTTCTCACCTCTTCCCCTCTTTCTCCTTATCTCCAGTGTTTTGTCAATACCCTCTCTCTCTTCTTGCGTTTTTCTACCTCTGTTTTTTTCCTCTTTCCTCCTTTGCCTCTTGCTCTCCCTTCCTTCTTTTCTTTTTCCTTCCTTTCTCCTATTGATTAATCAATTCAGTCTAGAGGAATAATTTTTGAAGCTCTAGCATTATGGCAGCAAACATCAATATTTACTGTAGATCCAAGTTAAATAAGGCATGATTTAATGATTAGATGAATGATTAATAAAACACAATCTTATAGCTGGTTATTTGCTCTGTTTGAGTAGCAAAACTAACCACAGGAAGACACATTTTAGTGATCATAGTGCACTTTTTTTTCCCACCTAAACATTATAAGGTCACACAGAACTAGAAATGACATATTTGCCCAGCTTTATTCTTTGTGTCTCGCTTTTCTGACTGCTCAATTATGCACTTTAAAAGCTCAGAGGGAGAACTTTGGGAGTAGTAAGAAGTGTTTCCCTGCTTCTCATTTACTTATGCATGAGAGAGGGTGAGAGGAAAAGTCAGATGGCGGGCAGAGAGAGAGAAAGAAGGGATGAGAGATGAGGAGAAAACAGAGAAAAAGGAGGAGAGAGAGAGCAGATTGGGGGCAAAGAGAAAGCAGAGGAAGATAAGAAATGGAAAAAAAAAAGAAAAGGGTAGAAAAGAGAGATTTAGATTCTTTTCTTTTTATTCCTGTCTGGTACAAATTAACAGCAGGGGTTGACAGCACACCCTCGGTGCCACAGGGATGGAAAAGTGTGCGGTGCCTGAACAAGACTGAATTATTCAAAGACAAGCTGGGACTCGCTGAGTAAACATTAAGTCGACATAGAGATGCAGCCTCACACACACACACACACACACACTGCTCTCCCGGTGTTCAGGGAGACTCTCGCCTCCTCTGGGTCCCGCAGACAGATGGAACAGGAAATGTGTCACTGGGTCAAACTTAGACGACGGCCACTAAGACAACTGTCACCTCTATTAACCCTCAAGGAAAATGGGTGGCTTTTTTGTGTTTATGGAGACCGTTAACTGCTGTCGGGGGAAAGTAGTTTACCCGTATTCCTGCTGGACAAACTGTTGATGATTTGATGAAATGTGTGAAATCAAGGAGAGTTCAGTGGTTGCAATCAAGACTGTTTTGCATGCATATGTAATGGTTTCACTGGATGGAATTAAAACTGATAGTAACAATCAGGGGGAGTGATGTTTGACATGCAAAATCAGAAATGAAAATATGAAAGGGATACTCCACTGATTTTACATGTCAAAGTCAATTTGCGTATCACAGGGAGTACTGCAAAGCCTGTAAAATAATTTGTATAATGTCTGCTGTGGCTCAAGTGACATCATTTGATTTATATCAGCTGGGGCTTGGAGGAATAGTTCAAAATTTTGAGAAATGCGCTTATATGCTTTGTTGCGGAGAGTTAGAAGAGAAATTTAATACCACTTTCATGTCTGCATTAAGTAGGAGGAGGTGATTAGCTTATCTTAGTATAAAACTAGAGGCAGAGTGAAACTGGCTCTCTCTCAAGTTCACAAATCTGCCTACCAGCACTTTTAAAGTTGACTAATTAACACGGTATAAGTTGTTTGTTTAATCTGTACACAAACAGAGATGTAAAAATAACAGCATGTGATATAAGAAGGAGCTACATAGTGTAATTATTTCTCGATGAACAACAGTTCACCTGTCAACCAGCATCTCTGTGCAGCGTCTACAGTGGTTGCCTGGAAACCAAATAGCAATGACAAGACTCCAGGAATACAATGACCAGACATCCAGGTTTGCTGAACAGTACATTTTTCGGTCATGCACGGTGGAAATGCTGATATAAAAGATCATAATAAGATGGCCAAACATAAGCAGTGGCTACAAGTGGGATAAAGCACCATTGCAACTTACTTCAGCGGGGCAAATGCTGGTGGCAGACATCTGAATACTCCCAGAAGGTGTGCTAAGCACTGAAACAATTGTCCCCATCCTGATGAAAACACCTATGGTGCGTGCAAAAGCACATACATGTGTACGTGCATGAATGTATGGTAATGTACACTTAAGGGTCCCAGTTTGGGAGGTTCGAAAATATGGCCACCCTATCCAGGATGTCACTGCACCCAGCTAGTATTCACCAAGAAACCATTACAGCACTTCATCCAGATATACTGTAAGTATAAATGATGGAGGCTAGCTGTTTCCCCCTGCTTGCTGTATTTATGCTAAGCTAAGATAACTGCCTCTTGGTTCTAGCTCTACAATTAACACAGACATTGGACATCATTCTTCTCATCTAACTCTTGAGAAGAAACCATATAAGTATGTAGTATTTCCCAAAATGCTGAACTACTCCTCAATTACAACTAGCCCTCCATTACAAACAAGGGATGTGGACTTTAAAAGAAATGGCACCATCTTCTCCATTTGAAGCCAGGACCTTCTAAATAAAGAGAGCAGGGTGTTGTCTTTCACGATCTGGAAACACGCCCCGCTGCCTCGGACCGAAGCTAATGCCAACTTAGTGGAACACTGAGCAGTTCCCTTTTGGGCTAATGTAAGCTACTTTAGCTAAATTGTGCTAACAGGGCAGGTATCATAATCAGGCAACATGAAACTTACTGATATATTGTGACAGTAGTCTGACTCAGTGTGAGTCCCGGAGCTGGAGAGAGCAGCAGGTGGACCAACTGTCAATCACAGCTGTCGATCAACATCCACACAGCAGACATCAAAGCTACTATAAGTCTTCAAATCTTATTAACAGAGCAATAATTTCCAAAATGACCACCAGCACACTTATTAGAGGACCCAATTTTGGCAATTGAGACCATTATGACTCAGAAGTTATGCTTTTTGAATGGGAGTCAGTGGCAGCCAGGGATTTTTTTTGGAGCAGCATCTAGCGGCTGTTGGTGGTATTGCACTTTAAGGTACTTCCGCATTGGCTTCAGCCTCAAGCCGTGATAGTTGCCGCTTGAGCTCGAACCATAATAGAGACGAAAAATAAGAATATCTTGGCCTCTGCAGCATCCATTTTGATAATTTTTTAATGTCTCTCTAGTCTCTCGCACATTCAACTTCATGGAAGTGCAATACTAGTGGAGCAGAGGACAAAGACTGAGATAGCAATGTAACCAACCTGCATGCTGGTATTTGACATGTTTTTTTTTTCTTCCCAAAAACGAATAATTTTTAAGATATTTGTATGAAACAAATATTCGTAAAAAAAAAGACTCATTTGTGCTTTGCCAAATAACGGACACACCCCTAATAATAATGCAGTTTATAAAGGTTAACAGTGATTTTTTGAGTTCACATTGTTAAGCTTTCATACTGGCGAGTGTCACGGTCTTAACGTTTCTCCCACATATTCTTGTGTATTGATTTTGTTAAAATGAGTGGCTTACAGTGATATGAGTGTGGCACTTTTAAATTGTACTTTAATCCATAATTTTCACTCCGTCTTTATTCATGAGTGGAAATAATTTGGTTTTCAGGCTTGTTTTGATGAAGAAATATCTTGAAGTTCAAACTAATTAAAAATTAATGATTTTGCCATTCATTGTAATGTTCGGAGTAAATGAACGCTGCTGTCTATATGCTTAACAATCCAGAAGTAATCTCTTTGATTATTTTCGAACATATTTTTTTTTACCTGAGTGCCTTTCCATTGTTCATCTTTTTATTCCTTTCATTGGTTTTTTCTTCTAATTTCACATCATTTAAATGGAATCAATTGTTTCTCCATTTTAGATTTTGCGTGTTTGACTCCAAGGAAAAAAAAGCTTTAGCTTTTCTTTACCCTGTGTTTCTTGCATTCTAATTCCTCTGCATGTTTGTTTCGCTCCGGTCTGTCGGCGGAGCAGTGGAACAGAGCACTGGGATAGCTGTCTAACCCCCGTCACCTGTCGAGATACGCTGGTAGGATGCACCCTGTGGAAATTAACGCCAGGATTATGCAAATCCAAATTGAACTGTGAAGTTAAGAGGCTCGGCCCAGTGACCTCGTCATCTCACACAGGCAGGGGACTGGCGTACATACAGATCGTCGTACAGTGTTCACAAGCGTGCGCACACACACTCACAGACACACACATCAATGCATTCAGACACACAAGCAGACATGCACACATGCAAAAATCCACAGACATGAACACATGGTGACAAATCATTGCTTTTTCTGTCTGTCTGTGTGTGTGTGTGTGTGTGTGTGTGTGTGTGTGTGTGTGTACACTTGTGAGTCCACTCCTGCTTGTGTGCATGAGCTGAATTATAATTTGGTCATTAGAGCTGTGTCCCAAATTACCACACACACACACACACACACACACACACACACACACACACACACACACACACAAACACAAACACAAACACATATATATGCAGACCACTGGCTTCTACAGCTGTGACTGCTGAGTCTATGAGCACTCTCGAAAAAAAGAATATTAGGCTTATTTATCCAGCACCAGTCTTTAAACATTTAATGAGGCAGCACTGTAGCATACAGCAACTGAAGTATTTATATCCTTTGTATGCATCCTTATCAACTAGTACCCATGACAATAGGAACTATATTAAATGTGCCAGACTAGTTCAGTCGGTAGAGCATGAGACTCTTAATCTCTGGGTTTTGGGTTTGGATTTAAAGGAACAAGACAGTACACACATGTACAGATGTCTAGTTGTACACTGAGGAATAGCTTGGATAAAGGTAACATACTTCCTGTTTGTTTCCTGTGCCCTGCGGTCCTTGAAGGAGTGTCAGTGTGTACAGGTACTTTATCAAACACTTGAGGTCAATGTACTGGCATGACTGCTATTGGTATGTTGATTGATTTCGTGGAAAGATGCAGAATGATCATATTTCAGGACAAACTACTGTCTCTTCGATCCAGACTGCAGTCTGTGCACCGTATACAAATCTGTACAAATCTGTCTGTGCTGGACACACTGTGCACCCCTGAAGTGAAAAGCAAGTATAAAACTTTTGTACCGTAAATGATTGGACCAAACAATCTGATCTGAAATACAACCACAAACAGTTTATAGAGGCTATGAGTGGCAACAGCTGTCTCACAAGTCCTCATGCAGAGATGTGATTAGATATTTTATGGCAGATCCAGGCTCAGTTTACTCTAATACATTGTTGACATTGTTAAAATAGGATAAATAATCAGCCTGCTAATAATAATCAGCTCCATACCATTTCACTGTCATGTCGCACAATATAGGAGTTTTTAGAGGGTTTTTTTGCAGATCATACAAAGGACTAAATTGTCGTATACAGGTAATAACAATTGTCTTGCAAATAGGTTAATTATCCAGCAACACTGAGCATCACTACCTCAAAACTTCCTCAGCATTTGCTTTGGTTTAGTCCAGGAAAGCACCTGGAGAAGTGACATCACATTATGCTCAGATGGTGCTAAAAGAAAGATGATTGCTGAGCATATGAGAGGAGGAAATATGAGGAAAAATAGAGAGAAAGATTTGGGTTGAAGAGCTGATATATGGAGCATGTCCTCTATTTCTCATCTCTTCATCCTAGATACTGTCCTTCTGCTTGACCTCTCTGACAGATGATAGATGACAGATATACACACTGATACGTACACTTGTGTGCTAATGTAACGACGCTTGCACAATCATGCACGTTTGCTCACACACACATGTGCACAGCCTTATCATATTTAAGCTTATGTGCACACAGCCTGCCAGATTTCGAATGCTGTTAGAATCTAATGGTTGGCATTAGCTCAGCGTTCCCTTGACATTTCACTGGAAAAGGGCTTCAGCTGCTAAGTGTGCGTTTGTGCGTGTGTGTGAATGTGTGTGTGCGCTCGCATGGCTTGAACAGACAGGCAGACAGCAGTGGGTGTGGGTGTTGTGTGGGAGAGAAAGAGAGAAATGATGAGAGAAAGGTGGCAAAGATGGAGATGGTGAGAGAACCAGAAAGGGAGAGAGTTAGCAACAGACAGTAACACAGAGAAGAAGAACTAAAAGAGCAAAGGTGAGTCACAGAAGTCAGATGGAGACTGTATGAAAGAGAGAAAGAAAAATATCCACCCATGCTCTCCCAGATGCAGCTTGCAACTATCAGCAGATAAACCAAAGGCCTCGTCAGCCAGCATGTTAATGTCCTCCAAATGCTGTTCCATGTCTTAAATATTCACTGATTTTCTTTCATGGCCCTGCTGTGTATCACATGAGAGTCTCAACTGCAATTTTGGTCATTTTAGTGAACAAAGAAATTGCTGTTTAAGGGATAATTCACATTTATTGCAACTTGGGTCTTTTTTCATATTTGTGGATATCATTTCTATTGCTTATGATAACTGAAGACGTGACAAACTGAAGTATTTGCTGAGATCTGGGGACACAGTAACATCACTACAGTGAGTCCAAAATGGCAAGGAATACACATTCAAACAATCAGACATGTTGTAAATAAGCCAACGGTTAGCATTGGTGGTCAGTCCACCACTTTGGTACAGACTGAAATATCTCAACAGCTGAAGAGCAGATTGCCATGGCATTCATGTTCCCCAGAGAATGAATCCTAGTGACTTTAGTGATCCTGAGTTTTCCTCTAGTGCCACAAAAATGTCTACATTTGAGTGAAATGTCTTACAGAAATTCATGTCACCCTCAGGATGAATTGTAATAACTTTAGTGATCGCATAACTTTTCTTCTAGCACCACCATCAGGTCAATATTTTCATTTTATCTAGTGCTTAAGTTTATAACCAAATAGGACACTGACACTCCCATCAGCCTCAGCTGCACTTTATGTTACGTGCTAATTAGCAAATGTTAGCATGCTTACATGCTAACCTAAGATGGTGAACATCATACCTACTAAACATCAACATGTAAGCATTGTCATTGTGAGCATGTTAATATGCTAACATTAGCGTTTATCCCAAAACACCGCTATGCCAAAGTACAACCTCACAGAGCTGCTAGCAACGCTGTAGACTCTTATTATAACTCTTAAGACACTTTGACATGAACTCAAATTTAGGGGTTTTGATACTCTGCATGTGTGCGCATCAGTCTTCCCTTCATCCTCTCCAGGATTTACTTGTGCTGTAACACTCTCTCTATCCCTTCATTTTTCTCCCCATCTCTGTCAACCCTCACATTCTCCTTCATCCTAGCTCCCTCTCTCTATTTGCCACTCCTCCTCCTCCCCCACTGCTTCCATCAAGCCTTCATCTTCCAGTGACACAGAGGATCATATCCTGTCTCCGAGGAGTAGGATGTAACTTAATGCGGGTCAGTGACACACAGAGAAATGCCCTACCCCACCCCTAACCCACTTAGTCACTGTTACTGAGTGCGGACCTTGGGGTGTGTTTTGTGCTTGTGTATAGATACCATATACCCTATATGCATGAATCTGTGCAGCTATTTGCTCTGGTGTCATTTTGCATACTGCTTATGATTATAAATGTGTATGATGCCTGCCAACCCTGAGCATTAGTCATGGACAGTACATACTGCTCTATTACTCGTCCCCTGTCTCCCACAGCGGGCTAACAGGGTCATTATGACCTTAACACACTTCCTGACCTTCTTTAAATGCTCACAGGCTCACGCACAGTAAGGATAATGATGATAATAATGATCATAATGTAGGCTTTCCAGTTCTTTGATATTCATGGATGATCATAGCAACAAAAATAAGAATTTTCAAATTCATTATGTTGAAGAAAAAACAGCATGTCCTTGTCTGATCTTCACAGGGTTCAGAGGCTGCATGAAAGGGCACTCTGCTGAGGAGAAATAAGGAGTGGGTTGATGTTTTTCTATAAACACATATCCCAATTAACTGAGGGTCCATTTTTCATTACATAAATTTTGAGTCACATGTTTTTTTTTCCTGGATAGGGTTTAACATTCTGTGCTCGGGGCAATGTTTTCCACCATGCAACTAGCTGCTGTGTGATCATAGTCTGTCGGGATTAACGAGCATCATGGTGACCTTGATTGGGACTGGCCAGCATCAATATTTAGTATCAATTGAGCAGTCACAGTGTATATTCCTACTGCAAGTTTTTCTCTACTGAAAGAGGCAGATAAACCCAAACAGAGAGATAGCAGAGTCTGCTTTCACGAAGCCCCTGGTCTGAACACAGTTGATCTCTGTGTCTAAACAGCCATCCAGGTCACTGAACTTAAGCAGTTAAGGTTATGTGGAAATGTTTGTTAATCACTGCTTTTCTTCAACTTGAGCCACTGCAGGCTCACAGTAGGGAGAGGAGCCAAAGATAAGGCCAGCGGTTGCCTCACTATCTGGAATATTAAAAGGAAAAAATTCACCACTGTGAGTATGATGATTCCTTAAAACCAGGTCACCTATGTAATGGAAATGTGCAATTATTTTGGAAATGTGTGCCCTATGACTATAGAAAACTGAGAAAAAGGCTGTAGGTTCCCCATATCACTTTTAAGAGGGAATAAACCAGATACAACAACCAGAATGCATTGCATGTCTTGTCCAATCAGACAGGCTGACTCTACTGACAAAGACAAAGTTAGTGCAGCATTATATCTCTTTACTGGGGCTTATTTTCATTTACAAAACATTTTTCCTCATCGAGTCTGGATATATTGAAACGGTGTGCAAACACTGTTTTTTTTTACCTATTTTGGACGCCAATGAGCTGGACTAGATTGTGGTCAAAGCTGAATGTAAGTTGTGCGTCAAAAAGTATTGCACTGTTGCTAATTGGCCTGCAGGCTCTATCATAGTGTGTAGAGGGGTAACAAGTTCATCTTTTAAAGGGGACATAACATGCCTTTTGCATGATTTTCTGTTTGTGCATCCATATTTGTGCATGATACGTCCCCTTTAATTTCCAATAACTTAATTTTGATAATAGCTGTTGGTTCACTCTCGGTTTAAAATACTACATACAATGACAAAATCAATGCATTGTGCATATATTTGTGACTGAGCCAGCATATCACTTGAATATCACTCGGCATAAATATGAGAAAATTAGATGAACACACGGGTTGAGTATCTGGGGGTTGGTTGTGATGGGCTAACCATTTAAACAGGTGGTTAAAAAGAATAAAACTGATTATTGTAGGTTGGATATTTGAAGCTGTTGTGTTGGTCACCTTCACAGACAAAACAGGTGGGAGCTGAGTACAAGTACTCTGCTCATCTCATTTGTTTAATGAAGCAATTGAGTTGATGAGTCTATCATAGTTAACAAAAAACAACAAAAGATGATTTTGTGCATATCTAAGATTTATCACATGGTTAATCCCATTTATGACAAAAATCTTGCTTTTGCTCCCTTGAGTGGTATAAAAAGTAAACATGAAAAATAAATGCAGCATTTGCTCCTCAAGTGAAGCCTGCAGCCAATTTTTGCTGCTGCTTACAATCTCACTGCTACTATAGATGACATTTTAATGACACTCATCAGGAAATTGTGTTTTTATTTGCTCCTGCACCATCCTTTCCCTTTATCAATGCGTGCCCTGTAGTCAGGAGTAATAGTTTAGCACAAGAGTCAGTCATGGTTCAGCTGAACTGCTATTCTGCTTCTGTTTATTTTAAACTATTGAATACTAGTGAGAAGAGGCCACAGAGAGAACAATGAACACTGGATCAAATGTATAAATGTGGATAGATTTTTTTTTAACAGGTAGAGGTCTGAAGTGTAGGAATAGATTGCATACGTTGTTATTTTAAGCAAAAGAATCTTGTTGTTCAGTATGTGTTCATATGGCAAAAACAACTGGATTTCAAATTGAAAAACATCTTCACATATTGGAACCTGTATTCTCATTAGGTTACTGTGCTTTTTCCCATTTTTGACCAACCTCTAATGTCAACAACAAATTAACCTTCAATTAAAGTGACCGCACAGATCTGGGCGACCTTACCCACCCCTATAAACAATGTAAAACAGAGATGCGCTGAGAGAAAATTTAAGAAAGTGACCGTCTCCATACAAATTGTATGCAAATGTAACCAGAGCATGCAGCATCCGCATCCTCTTAAACATGCATCGCAGGGAGCAGTAACTAAGGAGGAGCAGATATTCATAGCTGACCCTGAAATACAAAGCTGAGGCACATTCTTAGAGGCAGAGGACGAGAATGAACGGGAGAGAATAATAGACAGAAAGAGAGAATTGCTTTGCATGAAGCTTAACTGAAAGAAAAAAGAAGGATGACTGGAGGCAGATGGAAAGAAAGAAAGACAAATGAGGAAGTGAGTGTTGTTCTCATAAATACGTACAAGGCATAAATATTAGTTCCTTGGGAACAGTAACGTTAGAGACGTGTCATGCTGATTATTTATAGAGTGGCAGACTCCTTCAGGAGATCACCTGTAAGGAAAAGCATTAGAGTGTAGCTTGTGTGATTTACATTCATTTTGAAGCTATCATTTTAATGGTAGTCATTCTGTTTTAACCCGAAGTAATGATTGGCCTCAGTGATTCATGGGAAATAAATTGAAAAAGTCATTTGGATATTTGTGAATAATGTTAATGCAATAAGCCTCTGTTAGAGACTTGCCTACGGTCACTCATTGCTTTAAATCAGACATGAAGTCAATTTTAATGAATGGGAGGCCTGGAAAAAAAAAATACGATTGTGATGCCCACTTCAGGTCATATGAAGGCTGCTATAATAAAATAATCAATCATGTATCTAACTTTACTATCACAATTCATATAGAAAAACATACAATTTATTAATTATAATAAGTTGTAAGTAGTATGTGAGCTAAGACATACACGTCTATAGCAGTATGACCTCTTCCTAACCTGCCTCATAGCTTTTCCTACGAAACAAATACAAGGTAAAGCATTGGAGTTTCAGGGTGAAACATTCAAGAAAATCCACCGGAGAGTTCCTTTTGTTAACCTGTGTAGGAAGGCCGCCATGGGATCTCATTAGGGGAAAGGTTTTGTTTTGTTTTGTCTTGTTTTTCTCATTGAATTTTTCCATCAAGAGCAAAGTCGCATCTCTATATCCATCTTCAATTGAGTTTAACAACTTTATTTTAGGGTTGCGAGGCATTTTTGACATGATAGAGTTGAAGACAGTGTTTTATTTCCATATCCAGGCAGTTGTTATGTTCATCAAAGACACCAATTGTGCTAAGAATAGGCTTTGTAGAGCAACAATAGAGGTGCGTTTCCCTCGGAAAGTGATACTTAATGACAAAATTGATTTATCTTTAATGAGACTGAGCATTTGTGTCTGCCTACAAGCACGGCAATACCCTATGAGGTTGCTAAATTATTATTTATGAGACTACGATAAAATAAGACACCTTATATTTTTGAAATGGTTGAAGGCACACCTCGCCAAATTGAGCAGTTATTGTTAATAATGATATCACAATGTTGTTTCACCATGTTACAGGGGTCACCTGAAAAAGTGTTTTGTTTCTTGCTGTGGAGCTGTAGCACTGCACTTCCCAAACATCACCTGCCAATAAAATATTTATTCTAGGCAGCACTGGTAATGCCGGTTCCCATTTATACCGAAGATGCTGGATGTGGTCTTAGAACAGCAAATAAAAAGGTTACATGAACTGTAAGGCGTTTGTTATTTTCAATATAACAAAAATGTAAATGTATATTTGTGAGAATGTTGCAGAATACTGATTTATTTTAATTCATGTATTTTTTTTCTATAGCTCTTTATCATGTTCAGAATTGCCTGAGGCTAGAGCCTATATCCCAGCATGCACTGCGTGAGATACAGCTCCTGTCACCGTAAGCACAAAGCACAGGAGGAACATACTAACTCCACTAGAAACACTGCCAGAAATACTAAAACGCTCTTAAGTTTAGAGGTCAGGTGAAGGTCAACCACCTGCTGCTTTTTCCTGTTTACCTCCTGTTGCCACAGTTAATAGACAGCATCCTATACTCTCACTGGATGTCTACACATCTCCACACAGCATTGACCCATCACCCACCCCACTGATCACTCTCAGTCTCCTGCTACCTCTTTTCTATTCCCCTTTCTGTCCCCTCTCTCCTCTTCACTCTGACTCTCCCTGGCTCTCTCTGCCTTTCTCTGACTGTATGTGTGCGGACAAGGAAAACGGGAGACAGGCAGTGATTGTACGTATAGACAGCAGAGAGAGAGAAACAGGCTGAGGGGAATACACAGAAAAGAGACAAGGAGCATCATCAGTGATCCATATCCATATCACCACAGGTCTAATAAATGCCCCAGTCGGTGGCCAACTGAACCAATCAGAGCATGACACACGCTCATAGAGTCTCGGTATCCCATGGCTACAATCTCCCAGACACCCCCTGGGGCGTAAAGAGGATGGTAAACAAAATGGGCGGGATGCACAAAGGCTCTCAATACACAGCCTATAGCGGTCTGTCTATCTGCACTGCTTTTTCCTCTATTCCAGAAAATTACAAAAGAACTAGTCCCACCATGAGAAAGACACTTTTCCTCACCAAAGTTGCAACACTAGGTGAGCAAAATCAAATAATGCCATCCACTGTTGCTGCTGCTGCTACCCCAACTGTCTAGACAGACAGAGACAGAGAGAGAGATGGAGAGGTCCACATATAAAGCCTGAGGCAGACAGAAGACAGAGACTGTCTGGCAACAGGTACTCAGAGGGCATCTGGAGTGCTGGACAGTCAACTGGGTTTGCTCTGAGCTGATAAAACATGCAGAGGAGAGGACAGGAGAGGAGAGGAGAGGATAGGATAGGAGAGGAGAGGAGAGGAGAGGAGAGGAGAGGAGAGGAGAGGAGATTCAGGCAGAAAAAAGAGGAGGTTTGAGGGAAAGTAATTGGAACGAAAGGTCAGAGGGGGGACAAAAAACTAGTAATTGTCAGTTGCAACATTGCCAGGAAAGTAAGGAAGCGCTAGAATTGGGAGAAGAGGATTGAGGATTAGGATTGGAAAAACTTAAAAACCTACTTACTCTCTATAATAGTGGATATATATTGTGGAAAGAATGGACTGGTGCAGTATCCCAATAGTGCTGAGATGCAATAATCATAGGTTTATATTGATTTTAATGCGCAGACTGCCAAGTACTCAAAGTAGAAAGAAAATACTTTTGAGAGTTTTTAAGAGTTTTTGATGTTGTTGTTTTACTAATCACTACAAATTAAAAAAAAAAAAAAGTGTGCTTTCTTCAGAAAATGCACGAAAAAACAAAAAACTTTGGCCAAGAAGTGCATTTATGAGAAAAAGGCTCCATTTCATTTATTTTTCCACCTTTTCCACCGGAAAATGTTGAGGAAATGTTGCATTTGTGTACAGCCTTTATGACAAATTATGTAGTAATATTTAAATTAAAACCAAGAATTTTTGTTGGCTTTTAGTAAACTCAATAATAGTCTTAGATAAAGTACAACCAACGTTATCCACAAGCATTTGTGTGAGGCTCTTCCCTAAAACAGAGTCACTCATGGACTCAAAATATGGAGGAAAAGTATCAAGTATGAAGAGGGTTAGAGGAAGAGAATAAATGCTTATGCAGCTAGCTGGGGAGCACGAGAGGTTACAACACGTCAGTTATGTGCAGACTATAAAAGGCTCTGCCTAAAAGTAGTAAAAGATGTTTTGTACTGAAGACCATGCAAGCTATGTGTAGGGCAATAAATGGGGTAGGGGGTGAAAATGGGGGGAAATGAAGGTTAGGTTGAGGTTGAAGAGACATACAAAGGAGGAGGAGGTGGTGAGAAGGTTATTTAGGATGACAAGGTTAAAAGGAGGGTCACTAAGGTTACTGCAGAGAGGATGAGATGAAACCAGAGAGGAGGAGAGTATAAGTAGGAGAATGAGATGGGTGAAGAGGAGTGGTGAAGGCACAGATTAATTATATGAGTATATCCACTGGGACTTGCACAGGAAAGTATAAGAGAAGAGGAGAGGAGAGGAGAGGAGAGGAGAGGAGAGGAGAGGAGAGGAGAGAAGAGAAGAGAAGAGAAGAGAAGAGAAGAGAAGAGAAGAGAAGAGAAGAGAAGAGAAGAGAAGAGAAGAGAAGAGAAGAGAAGAGAAGAGTTTCTGAAAAAAGAAATGAGATGAGTAGAGAAGTACGGTTGAAAGACTCCAACAATAGCATTATCTAGGTTGTATTAAATGAATATATTATATTATCATCAGAGTTGGAGAAGATGTGGTTCATAAAATTACACTGGAGGAGAGGGAGTGAGTGAATACAAAATGGGAGAGTCAGATGTAAATGAATTATCTTGGGTGAGAGGAGAGCAGAGGAGGGAAGACTAGGTGAGACAAGATAAGTTGGCGTGTTGTGTTGCTGTGTGACTGGGTGTGCCCTGGAGGGTCTTGGGGTTGCGTTGAATTCCTAATGAGGAAAGAACTGCAAACAAGAGCTTGAACTACTCCGGGGAATGGTGTAAACCTACTATCGGAAAGACTGATCTTTATCCTCTCTTTATCCTCCACCCTATTCCCTCCTTCCATCTCTGGAGGAAGCACAAATTCACACACACACACACACACACACATATGCAGACGTTCTCACGTAAGTCACACAAGCATTGGAAATATCTCAAGATCAAAAATGTATAAAATGAAAACAAACAAGCTACATGTTCAAACACAAGCACAGCATGAGCTTAGGCACACACAGACACATAAACACATTACCCAACCCAACCTCACCATAGACAATGTGAGAGCATGGGGCCAGCAGTCCATTCAATAATGGCTCAAATTGGAGGAAATGGCTTCTGAAATTACATTTTCGGGGGGGTTCTCATTTTAAGTGCATGACTGCAGATTCACATTCATTTCCTGTGGGACTCGGTCAAGCGTCGCATCAATCAAACATCACATAGCTTCATCTTACAGCCATTCACAACCTGTAATGAGCCTAACCGGACATATCTGATGAGAACATTTTTTTCTGTTTGCAATTGAGGAGAAGCTGTCAAGCACCTAATGTGATGTATCTCTTTTGTGCGTTTACAAGAGCCTTTCAAGTGTACGTGTCTGCAACACTCTCATCATGAAAGGCATAGAGTGACAACAGGAGAAGAGCTTCTTAACATTTAAATCAGCCATAGTGATAAATGTAAAGTACTGCAAGGCTGTTGTACATATATATTAATGCAGCATGGCTATTCAGGCTACACATTCAAGGTCTCTTGTATTTGTCACATTGGCTGGAGACCATAATAACAGTTAGTATTAGCTTGGACATCACTGTTGCACACATAAGCATTCCGCTTATCATGTTTCTGTGAATGAAAACAACATTTCAGAGTCAGAGGGGCCCACCCAAGCCAGGAATGACTGTGTCACACTGCTGCCATCTAGTGTTCAGCCCTCCCAAAGTATCCCCTCATAATTAGTCTCTATACCAAACTTCTGAACCGTGAATCTAAACCTCCCCTGTCATTAATAAATCGGTGATCCTTAATTAAGCTTTCAGAAAGCAGAGGGAGAGTATTCTTCATGTTTTACACTATTTATTTTAGAATAAAACATTTAGGCCTATACTTCACACGTCACACTGTATTATGGTCTCATGTTACTGAAAAAAGGAGAACATAACAGCCATAATGATTTCTGTTATTAACAACATTTTTGAAAACATATGGATCACATTGAAGTACATACATAATACAGTATGTACAAAAATGTGTACCAGCTTCACAAAAAAAGTTGAAATGTTTCTATTTTTGTATATTCTGGCTCACTTTAGGAAAAGTCATAAAACTTCAGGCATACAGAAAGGTGTTTATGGTGTTTTTACTGCTCACATATGTAACAATGGGTCAAATTTGAGCTGAGGGTTAAGGCTTCTTTCAAAAAGAACAGTTGCAGAAGGGTATTATTACTGTATGTTCTGGTATTTATGATAGATCTTTGTGTCAGCCATTTACAGCTTTAAACAGCTGCCAATTATTGCATTTGTAATGTAACAAATATAAATGAAGTACAGCACCACTCATTCAAGTGAATGGGAAGGTGTGTCCAGACCTTTGACTGGTACTGCATATAAACGTACATGAAGACTGATTACAGAGCTTGTGCGAATCATGCAGCTACAGTATGTTTGTAAGTTGCTCTGATAGAAGCATTTTATGTTTAGAGTCTGTGAATATTACACTGGTGAAAATAATGTTTGTAGTAGAATAAATATCAGCACTTCTTGGTAAAGTCCAACAGAAAACAAGTTATGTGGTTAAAGGATTGGGAAAGCAGTTTGGTCTGGTCTTCTGGCATAACAAACACTTTTTGACTACAAGCAGGAATTATTTAATTAATTAATTAATTTTCTGCACCATTGTATCTCCCCTATATTTTAACACTTGGCTAACCAGGATGCCTCAAAACATATTGAAATGCACAAAACATACCCAGGGAGACAAAAAGAGCAGACTGACGGTCTGTGGGACATAAAGTCAAGGTCTACAGTGTCTTATCTGGTGAACATAGAGACTCAAGCTCATCAAACTCACTAACAAGCAGATGTTTCACTGAAGGACAGGTGTAAGATGAGAGATAGTAATGATTGTGTAAAATATCAAGACTCAAGTCTTTTTGAATCTACAGGAATTTGTTTTGGTGGCATTGATGATCAGACAGAGTTTATCAGTAAAAAGGACAACAGACAATGACATTCAGCACACAGGGAAAATGAGCAAGCTTCAATCTTTGACTTCAGTAAAGAAGCATACTGAAGATTCCACAGTTTGCCTTCTTCATAATAACTAAGCCATTGTGCAATCTCAACTCTGGAAGTAATCTGAATAAATTACTGTAATAAGACATGAGGATAGGATTGAGTTGTGGAGGTCACACCATCCAGAGGGCTGCAAAAATAATCTTGTGACATCCTCAGAGACAGTTACAGTTCTGCAAAAAGAACATGTTTTTTTCTGAATAACAAATATCACACCTATTATTACTTTGTTCTCAAGAAATAATGAATATTTGCCAGGATCTCTGTGTCCTCTGATACATGAAATGAAATTATAAAATGTAATTGATAGCACATAGTAATACAAAAGAATCCAATATATGAGGCAGCACTGATATCTTGTATCTCTGTTGCTGACTCGGAGAACTTGTGGAGTGAAGCTGACTGGCTTCACAGCACAGAATACTAATCCAAACCCAAAATATTATCTGTGAGGAAACTCATTTTGCTGTGTGATTCATCATCTGAATGCTGTGTCATACAGCAGTTTGCCTTTAATATGTATGAAATATGGATTAATTAAATGCATTACAATTTTAAGTTGGTGATTTCATATAAAGAATTATCTGTGAAAAAGTGTACTGTGTTCTATGTGGCAGCATCCTCGGTGCCACAAAGTGTTTTTACTTTTCAAAATGTCACTTAAGTCAACTATACTGACATTAACATTTTGACTGTTTTGTAAATTAGTTTTTTACACTTTTGGTTTGTACTTAAGGCAACATTACTGAACTGCATTTAGCCAGTGCCATAACAGTAGCCTAAGATTCACTGTTGTAATAATCACAGCAGATTAATGCAAAAGTTCCTTTTTGTCCACAATCTATTCTCATCCTTTTTATGTATGTCTATGCCATAATTAAAACCAGATCCTAAAAGTAAACACACATTTGGGGGGGACATATCATGCACATTTCCAGATCTACAGTATATTTATATTCTGAGGCTCTTCTGGAATATCTTTGCATGATTTACAGTTCAAAAATTTCCTTGTTTATCTACACAGCTCCTGAGTTCAGCCTCTGTCTGAAACAGGACGTGTTAGCTCCTGTCTCTTTAATGCCCCCCTCCCAATGACATGGAAACTTCTCAAAAACATCCATACATGTTCAAGCCTGAATCTGATCCGGAATATGTGAGTGAACAACGCCAACATCCCATGGAACAACCTTAGCAACAAAGGCTACCAATGGACAGTCGTCTGTGGGCATGTGCGAACAATCTGACGAAGTGTTCAGAGCAGGCTGAAGCCCTGTGCTTTTGAGTTTCAGAAAGCATTTTTACATACGTTCGCCTCAAGTTGTGGAACTTTGACCATGTTCAACATAGACATCCAACATCATAACAGTACAAAAATAACAGAAAATCAGAGGAAGCATGATATGTCTCCTTTAAAGCACAACCAATTGGGGGAACTAAAACCTAGTGAATGAATTCACATGAATTTCAAACACTGCATTGCAGCCAGAAATGCTCACTTTTTCTTTTTTTTTACTTCTGAAAATAAGCTCTATTATTAAATATTAAGGGAGATTTAGACATGTGTACTCTGCCTAAATCTGTGATAATATCATTTGTTTAAAGTAATTGCATTATGTCTCAAAACAAACGAGGCAATGAATTATTGATGTTTAAAGGGTATACTGTTTACATGCTACACATGAAGAAAAATGGCCGCTATTACCTGTGCACTTAGTGGAGGTAGAGAAGCTATAGGAGAGGTAGAGATGTGCATGTGTGAGAGAGTAGGTCATAATTCTGTATTTGACCCAAGCTATTTGAAAACGTGTCATGCTTTTCCATCTCTGTATCAGCTATGCTGGTTTTGGGTCACTGCAGGCAGGAGTTCATTCTGTGCTAAAGTGACTCTGTAGGTTTTAAACCATGCTGAATCACACTGTTATCTCTCTGGCCCAGAGAGACAACTGATATCTGTATTTGCTCTGAGTGCACGCACGCAAACACACACCCACGCTCATGCATTCATACTAACAAACATAAACACACACACACACACACACAGGCATAAACAGGACACGGGCAGGAACAAAAGCACAGAAGGCGGCACAGTTTAGGCACACAAAACTGCAACCTACAGAGATACAGTATGCTTTCATACGAAACTTTGCTTGATTACAAGACCACTGCACCATCCTGCTCACACTGTCTGGACTTGCTTCATAGCCTGTAAATAAAATGCACTTAGTTCCCCTTGGTGAAAATGAGCTTTATCTACAGTATCTCTTAGTCACGCACTCAGCAGTGCTTCTCTGTGGTAATGTAGGTGTACTGCAAGTTTTCTCTCATCTGAAAGCACACTGTGTATGACTGCAGACTGTACAATGCATAAGAGTTAGGATTAATGTCTGTTAGGATTATGTCTACACATATATCATGCAAGACACCGCACCTTTATATGCATGTTAAGTTCTTGCACAAGGTCGTGTCACAGAGCATAAATGTACATGCATACTCTCCTGCCTGCTGTTTGCACTATTTATTTGCGCTCTTACCCCATATTGTTATCTCTACTAAGCATATCCAATACTTGTAATTATAGTCCATTAAATGTCCCTATATGTTTTCTTCATCAGAATAGTAGATTTGGTTTTATTCTTCTAGAGCAGATGTTATCATTTGGAATCAAATTACTGTACTGTACTCAATTATAATGCATATTGTTCTGCTAGTGGCTGATAAATACCCTCAATATCTCACTGAAGTCATGGTCCATGGTTGAGATTTACAGCAGACAAATGAAATATGCTTAAATATATTATGTCTGCTATGAAAATTAAACATCTGCAAAGTGGTGAACCACAAG
The DNA here is from genome assembly GCF_910596095.1 of Thunnus maccoyii. Lineage (NCBI taxonomy): Eukaryota > Metazoa > Chordata > Actinopteri > Scombriformes > Scombridae > Thunnus > Thunnus maccoyii. The sequence continues at coordinate 12,624,664 of NC_056555.1, forward strand.
AGGAAGCAGCCAGAGATATCATGACTGCTCTGCATCCCCTTCATTCAGCATGCATCAAAAGAGTGCATTCTCCTTCACTTTAATTAAACTTTAACATAAAATGTATGGTATGAGATCTATCTATCTATCTATCTATCTTCCTTCTTTAGTCACACAGCCTAAGGTGTTAATTTGACATGAATTAAAGTAAGTAGAGAAAGTAGAGTCGTCCATAACATTTTACTACTTCTACTGTAGTCCAATCTGGGTCTATCATAACAGAATAATCTGCTGTAATTATCATTAATGAGTTGTAATTAAACTGCGTGAGAACGTCGCAGGGAGACGTGATTAATAACCACGTCAGGGCCAAAAAACGTCTCCACCACAGCTACACAGCTGCAGCACACCGCTTCCTCTTTCTTATGCTGCCTTCATATACTGTTGGAAATTTGTAAATCTTGTAATTGTGATGCAAAGCACCGTCTGCATGAAGCCTACAAAAAAAAGCCTGTTCGTCACCCCTTTAGATAGGTTGAACTGTATCAGGCTTGCAATGTTTTTGTTTGTACTTAAAGATTTAAAGGCAGATATATCCCCTGAATGCAGACCTGCTATTTGGGCTAGTCTGAGCAAATTACTGCATGACAGTCATCTGCACTATTGCATATAACCTAATATAAATAAATAATGCCGCATTTTACAATTTCTATCAGCAGCAACGTAATTATGGTTTGTAAATCCTCTTTTTATCACATCCAAGTCGTTGAGAGGATATAATAGGAAGCTGAACTGTATCAGTTAGGCTATTTGTTAAATGTTGAGCTTTCATTTTGACTCATTTATATCAAAACATCAAGTAAAGCTGCCTGCACCAATTTTTATTCTACTATTGAGTTCTTGGGTTGAAAATAAAACCACAAACATTAGCGTTTATCTATTTAATTTTAAAGGTACCTTGTAGGGTTGTTGACCACTAACAGCACTATGGAGTAATGTTTTTAGTGGTTCCTCATTTTGTTTGTATTGTGCACAAGGCCGCACATGTGAGTCACATCATGCCATTGGTTTCACGCTATTCCTCTGGTGAACAGTTGGTGAAGATACCGGGCCAACAAACATAGTGCCCACAAAGGCAGGGAAGAAGATGACTGCTGGGAAGTGGACATGGATGTAAATAATGCACTACTTAAATGCTTTTTAAAATTGGCCTTTAAGGAAGGAAATGTCCTCAAAACGTTTGTTAGATCTTAAAGACACACACAAGAAGAAACACTGAATGTTCAAGAGAACTTTTTTTGTTTACAAGAGACCTCTACTGAACACATAAACGCACCATGGGCTGTATAAACAAAATCGGATTTTTCCAGGGGCCACTTGAAAGCAGCAGCCACTCTACAGTTTCAGGAGATGGTTGCAGCCGCAGCGGAACATAACAGAGAACAATGTGTTTGTGCAGGAGGAGGACAAGTCAGTCTCTCCGGACACAGTGAATGATTATGGCTGGCCGGTTGCGAGACGGTCCTCGCAACAGTTCAGGAGACTGCGCCGGTGGCCTCCAAACGGCGCGAATGCCCCGGCAACCAGAACCGTGCAGAGAGAGCGAGGACGCGGCGGAGTCGCTGCGGGAGCTGCCGCGATGGATGCGGCTTTACTTCTACGGGATGCACGGCGTGACTTTGGATGTCTTGCTCTCATCGGTGCAAGGGGTTTTAAATGATCGGGACCCCAAACTGGTGGGGTTTTCCTCTCCGTATCTTTGCATCATGCATTCACTGACCCACTTCGCGCTGGAGAAGATCTACTCACAGAAGAGGTGTTTTCGAGGTCGGCCTGTGGTGTTTCATCTTGTTTTCTATCCGTCTGTCTACATCGGGCTGCAGATCCTGATCGGGAACATCAACACTTTGACCGAGCAGGTGAGGGTGATATCTGGGACGCAGCTGGCAGTGCATTACATCCTGGCTCTGTATTTCGCCCATGTGTTTCACAGAGGGCTGTCCAGGCTGCAGTATAACACCTCCTGCCCTCCCGACCTCCAGAGCAAGCCCGGCCCGGAGAAGAGCGCACCTGTGCGGGGGCCTCCTCACAGCCTCCCCGGCTTTGTGCGGTTCCTGTTTTTCGGGATGCATGGCTTTCTGGACGAGGTGGTTTTCACCTCCATATTCAACCTGGTGGAAAAATCGGACAGGACCCTCAGCGGTCACACGTCACTGTGGTCTTTCCTGATGTACGGAAGCTGCAGCTTCGTGGTGGAAAAGCTCTACCTTCACCTGCACTTCAGCAGAGGCTGGGGGACTTGGCGGCGGCTCCCCATCTACATCTGCTTTATCTACACCTGGGAGTTCTCCTGGGGTCTGGTCCTGAGGCAGTTTGACGCCTGCTCCTGGGATTACTCCCACTATCCTCACAACTTCATGGGACTAATCACCCTCCTTTACCTGCCAGGCTGGGTCTGTCTGAGTCTGTATCAGGACGTGCTGTCTAATGTCCTGCTGAGGATCAAGTGCACCAAAGATGTAACTGATTGGAGTGGGGAGAATGGCGAGGTCAATGGACAAGTGGAGTCTAAGAAAAAAATACTTTAATTCTTTTTTTAGGTTATTTTTAATACTTTTTAGGAAAGGTCTGGCCCCCGAGGAACATACAGGCTTCACTTTTGTTCAAATTTAGGGAGTGGATGTCTTTTTCAAAGTGATAAAAGACTTAAAATTCAATGTTTGTCAAGAAGTTTTAGAGGTAATGATATAAAATGGGACCATATTTGGCCTTTCAACTATAATCATGGTATAAACATGTCTGAGGATGTGTTTTACCTGTGCCAGCTCAAGTTTAGCATTTGTCCATGCACATATTGAAGTATTAACTACTTTGGTTCTGACAGGAGAAAGGCGATATGTTGCCATGACAACAGATGTTGATATGTTGCATACAGGAGTCTGGACACTTCTTCCTATTATGCAGATTTGACATTTTCCTGCAATGTCAATATTTCTGGGCCCAGTAATGAAGGTAAAACACAACTAAGGACCATGATTGTTTACTCAACTCATTTAAATTCATTATACGTACTGCCATTTTTATCTATCTGATGTAAAATATAGTTGTAATATTAACCAGTTTTACAAGTCTTCACAACTTTGGAAACTTGTGTGAAAATATTGAGTTTTCTAATGACTGCAGTGGCAGGCTTGCCACCTTATATGTTACTAGTTCTGGTTGGATCGATTGTGTCACTCACTTATTCATTAGCATGCTTTAACTGTAGCTCATATCTGCATGCTAAACAGACAAAGCAGCAAAAAAATATGTATAAATAAAATAAAAACATCTGGAAGGTTTTGTTTCAAAACAGTCATGGTTTAGGTTTGGTTAACCAAAATACATGCATTGCTGCCCTAAAAGTCAGTATTTTCAAGAAAAAAGAAGACATAATGACAACAAAAATGCAAGCAACCAATTTTTAAGATGATTTTTTAAACTGTTAATGTTACATTTTGAAACAAACTCCCCCATTTTCACCCAGATTGTGAATACGACCCTGAATAATGCATGGCAACTATTAGAGTTAGAGATAATCCCAGTGAATATGTAGCAAGAGAAAACCTGTAGCTGTGCGGATAAACGGAGCCAAGTGAGATTTTACTGTGAATCTTTCATGAACCAAATGTTACTTTGCTGGAGTGCCTTCCTGCGAAAACTGAGTTAACTCAAGCAAAACAAGGCTCAGTGTCCTAGGGGCTCCTGTTTTTATCTGTAAGTGCTACAGTTGTGGGAGTCACAGCCCAACAACACATATTTGAAGCACAGCACTCTTTTGTTAGATATTACTATAAAACATTTTAACCTTGAGCCCTAATGACAGGCTTTTAATCAATGAGACTGAATTCTTTCAATAATCAGCAATGAGAAAAAGATGAGATTGCATCCTAAATGATTTGTTTTTTTATCTCCACTGAAAAGATAAAATGAAATAACCAACGTCAATACAAATTCAAAACAGGAATAAAATATTTAAGCTTAATTTATAACCAAAGCAGTTAAAAGTTACACATTTATATGACTGACAAGAAGGGTTTCACCATCAAATGATTTTTTGTGCAGGTTTATGCTTAAGTATATACTAAAGGGACAAATAATGTTTAAATCAGGTGCATTGTGCTTTCTATGTTATTCACTGTAAGAAATGCATCTGGTCCTGCCGTAAAATAATGATAGTCACACATTTGCCACACCCCTGTTTTGCAATACTTTTACTGTACTTTATGAGAATTTGTTATAGCTCCATGCAGCAAGTCTAGTGAAGTCACATTTCTAAATTAGAAAGTTGATCTCAAAACTGATGTTCACATTTTTTTAAAAGCATCAAGCATCCTCAGAGCTGCTGCAGAAACAGAGAAAAGCTTATAGGCCATTCAGCCTCAAAGACAACATAATTGATTTGAATCCATGAGTCAAATTAAAGCCTTTAGTTAAACATCCCCAATAAAACTCCAGCTGTGTGTATTGTACTGTGCTGTCCTGACACTCAAATTGGCTTGACGATGGCCTTATGCCTTATGAAAACACCAATCTAAGTACCTTGCACTGTGACTATTCAAATGGTTGTGAATCTTGGCAAAACCGTCCTACTCTACCAGTCACTTTGTTAGGTCACCAGCCATCATTTTGAGTTTGTTTTTTAAAGCAAGTAGCTGATGAACTGATGGAGGTTTCACTCCCACAGTAGCATTTTAACTTGGTGCTGGAATCAGTTGTCATTCATGAAGCTGCCCTTTATTAATTTCTTGATAATTGATAATAATATATTTAGTTTTAATCACACCTCTAAAATAAGATGGTTTGAATTAAATTACTGTAGGTATGAATAGCATTTTACAGATCTTTAGATAAGCTTGCGATCCTGTTACAACATAGAATTGGCTCTAAGGATTCAATAATTACTGGTACCTTCAGTGCAGGACAAAGTAATGTTTATCTGCCCTTGTATGTTGTGGAAGTGACACTGAAAAACACACACATAATTTAAATATATTAGAATATTTTTCTTAACATGTGAGAATCTATTTCCTTTTATGTCTGTGGGCAGCAGTTTATCAAGAAATCAAAATTCATTTTGTCTATACATATTTAGAAAGATAATTGGCACATCTTGTGAATTGCTTTATCAACAAACATAGTTGTCAATGTTTATTTCAAAACCATGTGAAATTATATCAGAAGTGATACAGCTAGAACTGAAAGTGAACAGTCCTGCCTGTGTCTGGTGTGTTTCGCTTTCGACTTGGCAGCTATAACGGGTTTTTCAGCATTTTCATTGTCTGAACCACAACTGCTGGAGTGAACTGAAGTAGAATAACTGTATTTTAATCAAACATTTACATACTGTGCTGATGTGTTATTCACCAGTTTGAAAAAAAAGACCAAACTGCTTTTTACAAAGTATGAAAGGTTGGTTGAAATAAAAGACGAAAAAAAAGTGACTGACTTGCAATGGCATGTACTGTACGACTTACAACTTCCATTAAATCTGAAAGATTCCTGTGACACGACTGCCTTTCCTTCATGTCTTTACTGTTGTGTTGATAAGCAGTATTTACACTATTCAGAAAAGTGTGCACAAAATATTACTTGATCTCTTCATAAAACTAGCTCTGTTAAAACATCAACTATCATAGGCTATAATAAAAAAAAGTATGTAGCCTATTTTCAGGCTTACTCATAATGTAAAAAAAAAAACACTGACTTGACACTGTAGGCAGCAGTTTCTTGCACGTTTGTGTTTGTACATGTATCTTATATTATGCACTATACAAGTCTCAGCATGAACCAACTCACAAGTCCACATGCACAAACAACAGATTATATGACAGATAGTGTTGGTTAGTTTCTGTAGTACAGCACAGACTAGTTCCTGGTACACACACACAAAGGCTGCTTTTTATCTCTTGTTACTGCTTCCTTGTTGAGATGTAGCCGTGATAAAAACACACAAATTAAACAAGACTCTTGGAGGAACCAAGAAAGTTCACCCAAAAGCCCAGTGGTGATTTTTCTTAGTCCTGAACTTGTAAGGGAGATTTACACTGTGCTTTCTGCTGCAGTTTATACGTGTGGAAAGTTGTCAAGGCAACATGTGTTTGTTTGTGTGTGTGTGTGGTTGGGTTAGTTGCATGGTTGAGACAAATATGTATCATATGGCAGTGAAATTGTCTATATTTCTTGCAATGAGTAATGTTGGCTTCATATGCAGGGTTTAATTTCATGCTGTCATAGCAGTGACAATCATTTGAAAATAACTGAAGTTTAAATCAGTCTCTTTCTCATTGTGACACAAGCAAACACATACACACCTCACATACTTCCCACCCAGAGGACACAAAGAATACACCAATGACCTCAAGTATCTGCTGACAGCAGCACAATGGGAATACCGTACACTAACTCCTCCATAAAGACTCATTAGTACCCTCAAACCGAGAGAAGTACGTGACTGCTGTGTACAAACATGGAAACATGGTTTCACACAAATGAAAACAGGAAATGAGATGTTTTCCTGTGTATCAGCGTCACTACTAGCCATTAAGTCACTACTCCAGCACCTGAAATATGGACATTGTAAGTTGGACACATCGACTGAAAAAAATATGGACGTAGTCACCTTGACGTCACCATTGGTTTGCGAACTGCCGTTTTGAAGCCTCGAGTGTTGCGATTTGACCATCGCCATCTTGGATTTGGCCATCGCCACGTTTGATTTTTGGAGCCAGATGCGACCATATTTGGACGAGAGGGTGGGGCTCACCATAGCGCTAGCTGCTAGCTTGGTTAGCACGGTGCATTTACAATCTATGGTTAACAGTGATAACGCTAATGCTAATGCCAATTTTCGCTAGCGAAAAACAGGCCTAAAACCGTTAAAACAAAATGTACTCACCGGAAAAACTGATCATCCGACTCATTGATGGGTCTTTTATTAGAACCAAACGCCAGGCTGTTTTTAGGCGACCACAATGTTACAGTTAACTTCAGTGAACTGAAAACACACTGTGAAATAGCAGCAGCCAAGCCCATACGTAATGGTTACGTTACGTAAGTAATGTTATCGCCGTGGTAGCGACTTGTCAATCACAATGTAGCCACGCCCCAAAGCATGCTCTGCTTTATCATCAAATTTAAATTAAATGGGACCATAATTTACAAAATGACCATCATGCTGTATTGAAGAAGACTTGAAACTAGCGATTGACTTCATAAACTCATTAGGAAACAGTTTACTGAGGTAATAAATCAAGAGAGAAGTAGGGTCATTTTCTCATAGACTTCCATACAATTAGACTTCTTTTTACAGCCAGTGGAGCCGCCCCCTGCTGGCCAGTAGATAGAATGCAGGTTTTTGGCACTTCCGCATTGGCTTCATTTTTCAGCCCCGAAGGTTGCCGCTTGGTTGGACAGTCCATATTTATGTATGCCGGTGTTTTATATTAACAAATATTAACTACTAACATTACATGTAATGTCAAAATGGCTGGTCATAGCTACAAACAGAGAATTATCACACAACTCTGCAGTGTTAGATACACCACATTTTAGCTTTTCTTCAGCTCATTGATTGAGTTTTATAGTTGCATTTTTATGTCTGTGTCCCTGCTCTTTTCAAACCTGTTTCCAGCAAAAGGCAGGGGATTTCAGCTAAAACATCTCCAATAAAAACACTCAAACAGCACCTGCTCAATACCAAACAACACAAAAACAAAGTAAGCTTTTAGCTGGTCAAACATCTAGCAAGCTAAGAGGACTTATTTGAGGAAGTTATTTCTCTCAGGAGTTGAAAACAGAGCAATAAGTAAATAAATATAAACTTCCTCAAAAAATTCCTCAGGTGGCCTGAAACACAACTCTAAATCAATGCTAATGCTGCTCCATGTCTCCTGGATGTGTAAGTAGGCAACTGTTTCCTAACAAGTCAGCCATAACAACTTAACAAGGTGCTAAAATTTCAGGCAGGAATCTGTCAGCTTGTTGTGGAGTTTTTCTGCTTCTTATTGGCCAGAAAAATCTATTTATGTATCCTTAAATGCCCAGTGCCCTCACAGGTGTTATCAACTCAGGTTGAAGTTGGTTATGACTTATGCTGTAATTTATGTGATGTCCATGTGCTAATAGAAATGTCACAAAGGACATTTTGACAGGGTCCTGGTATTGTGCATGCTGTCACACTGTCATGGTTTACTGGGACGCTTGAGCAGGACAGAGTCACTGTAATGTTTTTAGTGAAATCTGCGATTTCCTACTATGACATGTAATCATGACTGCTCTGAAAAAGACCTATCGAGCACAGTGTGTACACACAGTGCTGAGATGACCTCTAATCAGGCATATTAAGTGAAAACACCTGTGGGGTGCACCAGTGGTATGCAGGTGTGAGCAACCTTTTCATCTAATGATGTGCCAATAATATTCTGCATTTTAAAATAGAATAATAATATAGCAAAATTGCTTAAAACTAATTAGATTAAGTAAATAAAAGAAATTTCACATTTTTAACTGTGATTTTTGGAACTCTTCATTCACTTAATACCTGGTCATCCTGTTTTCTCCTTTGGGAAGCAAGTTGAACATGGAAACAACGATGCTGTTGCTCCATCTCTTTTCATTTATTTACATAAACAGTCAAATCATATGCAAATGTCCAGAGGGGATAATATTGTCACACCTAATTACTTGATATGGCACAGTGTTAGTTTAGATTTGATCTGAGATGGAGGCTCTGCTCTTCATGATCAGTGGTTAGTCAGCGGTCATAATGAACACTTTATATACAGTCTTTTTAATCTTCTGACAAGAAACACAAACAAGGTTAGAGAAAAGGAAAAATTTTACAAACAAAAGATGTTACACTATACAATCTAAACTTTTAAGTTCTTTTTAACATTGTCCTTACTAATACTGGTCTGTTGCGTATCATCCAACACAGCCTTATTTAGAGTGTAAGCCTTTTGATATTTGGTGTGCAACCCATGTTGCACACTAAATATCAAGGCCTTGGCTAGCTCTCTGTATGTCCTGGGAGTACAGTTCAGTCCTTTGTAGCATTGACAGGTAAACCTCTTACTGAAAGTCTTCAGGTCTGTGAAAGTAGGTCTCCCTAGAACAAGGTAGCGGTTCTGCACATGCAAGACTTTGAAATTCTCAGGGTTTAGGTGGAGGTAGTAACTGGAGTTGTAGTTTTTTCGGACACAGCGTCCATTCCCCTGGCACAGGAAGTTGCTGCAGAGCTGAGCGGCTACGGTGACGTTGGTGATGTAAGGGTTGAGAGTGGAGGAGAGGTAGGATGAGAGGGCTTTACAAGAGGTCTGAGAAAAGAGTAAAGAGAATGGAAGAAGGAAAAGGATGAGCAAAAATTCAGGGAAAAGTATTCAAAACTAAATTTTTACTCTGTATATAATACTTTATTATCTGAAACAGAACATCGCAACAATTCAACAGCCCTGAAATATGTTAATATGCCTATTTATGATTAAAGGAATAGTTCAACATTTCAGGGAATGTGCTTATTCGCTTTCTTGCAAAGAGTTAGATGAAAAGATGATACTACTCTTACGGTTAGCTTAGCTTAGCATAAAGATTGAAAACAGGTTGAGACAGCTGGCCTGGCTCTGTCCAAAACGTTATATCTCGTTTTCTTTCATCCATAAAAAACACTGTGTTGTAGTTTTAATTAGCAAGCTTTAGAGGTGTTGAGCTGAACCAAGTTAGCCATTTCCCCCTGCTTCCAGTCTTTATTCTGAGCTAAGCTAACTGAACATAATGGACATAGGCCTACATGAGATTAATATCAATCTTCTTGTCTACCTCTTGGCAAGAAAGCAAATAAGCGTATTTCCCAAAATGTCGAACTATTGCATGAAAAGTACGTTGTTGTTACAAGTTGTCGTGTGTCAATCAAGTAAATTTAGAAGTTCATTAACTAAAGTAAAAGCAGACAAAGCAGGTTTAGAAAAAGTGGAAGCATCAAACATTTAAACATAAAAACAACCTATTGCACTGAATGATACACAATAAAGATATTTTAAAAAGTGAAACATTCACTAACTTGAATTTACATGGTGGAGACTCTTTCAGAAGACATGCAGTGAAAGTCATAATCTTGGCTTCCCTGCTTTGGATATTGTTGTAGTACCAACCATCTCAATCCATCAGTAGGTTTGTCAATCAGTCACAGAGACTAGCAGACTCACATATCATCTAATTGAACTCTTTGTCTGTGTCTGACTACCTGCCATCAGTGCTCTGTCATGTCTATCAGCAGTGCAGCGGGGGTCTGTGGTGTGATGTTACCTGGTCATCATAGTCTGCGCTGGCCCCCCACAGCACAGCGCCAGATGCTCCCACTGCTGCGCTCTCTCCGATGGTGCTGACCAGATCCCCCTGAACATAAAAAAGGTTAATTTATACCTCTGCGCACATATGCCGAAACAGCCGCTGGTGTTCAAAAATGAGACAAACAAAAATAGGCTAATGTATGCATGTGTAGTGCACAGACTTTAACACTGCTCTTTTTTAGCAGAAAATACACACATCCTACAAGGTGAGAAGAGAGGATACAGATTATGCGGCCAGGTGAGGTTTACTGTGTCCTGAGCAGGGTGTTGTTACACCAAGAAACCAAACTCCTCTTAAAACTGGACCTCAGGCTGGAAACACCTCTCCGCTGGGATGAAGAAGTAACCTAAGATGAATCTAATCTAGTCAAGTGTGTGGTCACTTCCTAATGAGTTTTTGGATGGTGAGTTTATTCAGTTAGTAAAGTTGGTGAGAGTAGTAACATTAATACTTTGTTCCATAGCATGGCTGGGTCCAAAATACATAGAATGAGGTGTATGAGGTGTATTAAACAAATAATCATTTAAATATCTTTACCTGTGAGCACTTCTCATTTACCTGGCTGAGGAAGCGTTTGTTTCGATCAACGAAGACAGGTCGAGTGTAAACAAACACGGGTGCAGTGCCAGTTCGTCTGGGCGAAGCAGACACCCTCAAAGCTTCCTGGACTCGGTTCCTCACCATCAGAGCGGCTTTGAGATTGTCTGCCAGAGATAACTGTAACAGTGCAAGGACGCAAGAAAAAAGAAATCAGCCTGAGGAATGGCCTTGTTTAAAAAGAGAAAGTATTATTCTACAATCCTAACCAACCTGCAGGTACACAGATGGGTAGAGGGCAGTGCTGGACTTCCATAGCCAGAGCAGCTCATCATTCTGCCTCCTCACCTCCTTGGAGCAGTGGCCTGTGTAGTCTGGCTTCTTCCAGCCGTAGTTGTAGCAGTTAGGAAACAGGTAGAAGCCCCAGAGATAGTTGGGTCTCATAGCTCTTCCCACTGCCAGCATCCCTGACATAAAATTCCTGGCTGCCACCTAGAAAAGATCAGGATCATCAATATTCATTAACCACCCAGAGCTATATTATTAGTTTCTATCTTCAGTTCGTTCTGACCTGAAACTGTTTTTTGGCTTTTTCTGTGGCCTGCCGCAGTGTGAAGAAGGGGTTTGTTTGCATAATACGGGCCACAGATAAATTTTGGTATACTCTCTTAGTGCCCCAGTTTCTGTCCCATAGGGGGCGCCATTCCTCCCAATCTATCACAGCTAAGCCACGGGATGTCCTGGAAGGATAGGAGAATGAAGAGGAGGATCAAAATCAACATGTCACCATCACATTTTTGAAATACTCACTTGGATGGGATGTAGTAGTTAATATCTGCTCTGGCCTTGTTCAGACTGGCTTCCAGGTTACCTCTCTGTGGGATGCCACCATTTAACTGTTTTTTACTGGTGAGGTTTACATGTGGGTAAAGACCTAGTCGGTCCGTATAAAACAGAGACAGGAACTGGCCTGGAACCTACAGCAGAAACACAACGTGAGTCTACTTGTGTAGCATGAGGCTTTCAGGAAGAAGACAACATTGACAGCATTTGATTTGCAGCTAGATTTGATTGTAAGTAAAACAGTTTATCTCCAACAAAATCACCTTACCTTAGCAGGTGTGGCCACTCCTTTAAAGGGCGAGGTGTCCAGTGAGATGTTGTGCCTGTTACAAACCAGATCAGGGATGTTCCAACTAACAATGAAGGGCTGGTGCTCAAACAGTGGACCTGTGGTGTGGGGGAGAGGTGGAGGTGGAGGTGGAGGACGTAATCGTGGCTTGTGAGAGCTTGTAGATTCTGGTGGCAATGGCAGGCTTTTCAGGATAGGGATGTGTGCAACTTTGGCAAATGGAGGTGGTGATGTTTTGGGGGTTAAAGATAAGAATGCTGCAGGAGATAAAGATGTTGTAGGAGGAGAGGGTGAAGCAGTTTGAGAGGGAGATGATAACTTTTTGTGAAGAAGAGATGTGTTGGTGAATTTATAAGGTTTAGCAGGATAAAGAGAAGCTGGATACAGACACATTTTGGACCAAGGTGATGGAAGTTTTTTGTGCAAAGGAGGCACCATAGTTTTGAAAGATGTAGTCAGACATTTGCAGAGGTGAGGTAGCAACTTGGGAATATTAGGGGAAAAAAATTTTAAGGTTCGAAGGCCAGATATGAAGGAACACTGGACTGGACCAGAACTCAGTGAGTATTTTTTACCAAGCTGGAGGAAAAAAGATTTTGTCGAAGCTGTGGGTGAGGTTGTGAGGAGGTCTGTGGTGGATGTTTGATTGAAGAGTGACGTAGAGGTGATGGTGGGGGTGGATGATTTTAAGATTGAAGGAGTGGTAAAAGTTTCAGAAATGATTGACATGTTTGGGTTAATAACGGGAGGGGGCGTGGCTTTTGTTGTTCTCAGGACAGACAATGAAAAAACAGGCGAGACAGAGACGGTGAATGCGGGAAAGATAGCGAGAGGCAGAGGGGCGAGGATTGACGAGATGAGTGAAAGATAAAGCAGCACACAGCTCCTGCTCTTCCGTGTGACTGAAACCATCCTTCCCTCCGGCTGAAGGAAAAAACAGAATAAAAAAAACAACCAGAACCCATCAAACTCAAACAAAAAGAAAGATCATTAAGTTGAGTGCACTTTTAAATATGTTTGCTGTAATACAAAGAAAGTATAGAACTAACTTATACCCCCAAAATTATACCATGAGAGTCTGATGTTGTTTTAACTTGTTTACAGAGTTGCTTCACACATGTATTTAAATTACATGCACTGTCTAATACTAAAATATATGACACCAAAGTCACTTTACTGAAGCTAGGACATTATCAATTTGTGCTAGCCTAATTTCTGCAGAACATAACGTCACAGGCTCCTTTTGATTCTGCTAAGCTATCAACTCTAACCTGACATTTTCACTTATGCAGTCCCACAAGTCTTTTCTTGTTTAGCCAATTCTGACATGTAGTTTTCTCAGTTGACTCCAACACACTCCACCTGATTCAAATCCAACCTGCCAAACCAGCATGATTTTACTCTCCTTGCCTTGCCAAACATAAACCACAAGCTTGACATCCAATGATGTGAACCGATCTGTCCTATCTAGTCATTCCCATATCATCATAAACTAAAAATTAACAGACTGTGTAAAAAGACACAATACCTTGACATGCCTTCAGTGGAACTGCATCACCATAAGATGTGTTGACTTGTTCCCTGGAGCACAGAAAGCGAGAATATCCTTACAAAACTGTCACTGTCTGATATAGGTAGGACAGATGTCCAGAGGGAGAAAGGGGAGGAGAGGTATGGTGGGCAGAGCTGCGTACAAGGATGCACTCTGCTCTCTATTGTTTGTCTCAGAAAAACATCTTATTTTGATCGCCCCCATGCCAAGTTTAACTTGGAGCAGAGGAGGAAGGCACACCTAGGTGTGAGGTTATGGAGTGTGCACTGTCTTCATACATGCTGAGTAAGTCATCAGTATGAAGTTTAGATCATTACTGCACTAGTGGTGCTTGTCTCCACTGATGGGGTAAACAAATGTTTACAACAGTGTTAGTTAAAAGGCAATCAGGGTTAAATTTCTCTTAATATCTGACATCTACATGAACAATTGAGGCCAACCTCTGTGGACTTAAAACAGCTTGTGATGTCATAGCATTTACTTTTTTTGGCTATGAGTGTTGTGGGTTCTCCACTCAGACAGATTAAATTGATTTTTTCACCAAAAGATGACATGTTGAGAGCAAAAAAAAAAGCACATCAACATGCTCACAAACAACCATTTTGTGAGAGCAGGTGGTTAATCGGGTCCAGGACCACCTGTTTTGATGCAATATTTATTAAGTAATGCAATGTGCAGCATGTTTCAGGCTGTCTTTTCTCATCCATCTGGATTTGAGCAAATGGAAATAGAAAATCTAGTAGTTAAATAACACAATATGCATGCATACAAATAGCATGATATGATAAATGCTATGAGTCAGCAGCCAAAACACTTACCTACTTTTCTCCCCCTGCAGTCTGGAGACAGGATAGGTTGACACCTAGATGGCGAAAATGGAGTTACCGGTTATACTGGTCGCATTAATTGTGCCACTTCTCCGAATCTAAGTGTTAAAAATTTATGTGAAGTTTACAGACAACAATAACTGGAAAGATAACTAATAATAGCACTTTTCTTCTCCACATTACAAGTAATTGTACATACATAGGACTTGTGTTTACCTTGTAAGTACTGTATGTGTTTACATAACTGCTCAGGCACATATAACGTGCCATTTGGTGGTGGTTACTTCACAAGTTAGTGACACAGTGTGAACACTGGGGCACTGACCCTTGACCTTCTTTGTTGTTTCTAGGATGGTGGTGTGTGTGCATGTGTCTGAGTGTAGACTGTGTGTATATTAACTTCAGAGCACGATTTCATGATTTCACATTAACATTTTTAATGCTGCCCCTCAAAACTCTGCTCTCACACTCAAACATAACCAGCTTGTTGCTTAAAGCTGTATGTTTACACTCAGATACACTCTTGCTCATGCACAAACCCTTCTCCTTGTTTTCAAGCTTTTCCTGCATGCTAACAACAACTTCTTCCCTTCCTTTAATTCTCCCATGATACATTGATATGTACAGTGCATTTCCATTTACTCTATTTCCTTTTGTGATTTTTGTTAAAGCAGTTGATATCTGCATGAATTCAGACATATATATTAGTAACTTAAAAATCATGCTCTTGATTAAAGATAGAATGGTAACCTACATCTGTTTCCTGTTAAATAAAATTAAGGTGAAAGATGATGTCTCAAGTCGAAAAGGTGTCTTCTCATGTCTGTGAGAGGATCATATATGTTCACTTTAGGTGACTCATAGCATAGCTTTCCCATTTTATGATAAGAAATCAGTTTTTCTGCAGACAGGATCAGCTACTATGATAATGATCAAATGTAGTTTTTAGGACCAGTCACAAGATGGCAGCTCTGAATAGTTCAAAGATGAAGAAATTTTCCTCCTGTCGTGTTTTTTCCAAGGTACAACAGCACTGAAATAATAAGACTTAAACACGCTGCACTCCATCTTAGGCCGGATTAGATTAGATTAGATTAGATTAGATTAGATTAGATTAAAACTAGCATTTTTCCAGGTGCAGAGTGGTACAGCACAGTGGATGCAGCATTCAGTTCAAAAGGTACTTTGTGTATACCACAATATATATACAGTTTATACATGCAAAGCAGTGAAAAGTGAAAGGCGTGATATCGACATGCAAATTCATTTACAGGTTCCTCTAAAGTCCTAGTGAACTACAGGCTTGTTCAGTAATACTATCAACTGGCCACTAAGCACAGAAGGTTTGGTGCAAAGGCACAGTAAAAATGAAAATAAAAGGCAAAAATGTTTCATGTACTGATGCAACGTAAGATAAAAAATATTCACAATCCAATTCCTTTCTTTGTATGTCATTCTTGATAGGTAAGCACCCTGCAATAAACTGATGAATCAAATCCCAAACTGCTCAGTTACAGTATGGTTTATGCACAAAAGCCATGTGAGTATTCCTTATTCCTGAGCATTCATGAGCATTTACAACAGAATATGGTTTTAAAGAAACTCCCAACCACCAAGCCATACATGTGTACAAATTCTGTCCTGCAGCTTCATTGTTAATGTAGAGAAGCACTTTGATAATCCAACAGATGGACAGTAACTCTGCAGCATGATTTCATCACCCTCATTATTCTCATAGTTGTATGAAGATCTTTGCAGGCACCATTATGCAGAATAGCACAGGATGTGTGTTGTGCTTTGGACCAAACATGTTTGACAAATGTAACTTGATACAGTAACCAATGTGCTGAGTGCACCATTCAGCACTAGTGGTATAATATTTGGTGTAATGCTGCCATCTTGTGGTTAAATTGTAAAAAGAAGAAGGTTCAAGTTTCGGCAAATGTGGTTCAGATTCGACTCTATTGCAGTGTTGATAGTTTGACTAATACACAGATTTACCCAAATGAGACCAGTTATGACAGATAACTTAATACGCAGCAACATATGTGATAAGATGGTAACATGTGATGTAATAACAGGGAATAGCAGAGGGTGTAATTCAGTGGTTTACTCATAAACACCTCTCACAGGTTGCATATGTCTGTAAATTGTGGGCAATTTAATTGTGAAAAAGTGTAAAAGTGTGATGTTTCCTTCTCAGATTGTTTCATATGACTAGTTTTAAAGATCTTTGGCTGCCAGCCAAAGTATTTCACACAATTGTACTTGTGTAACCGGAGTGACAATAAACATCTTGAATCTTGACTCTCTAATGAAGTAATATTTTATCACTTATTTTATTGTATTTTTTTCTTATTTCTAGTCTTGCTAATCCTTTTACGTCTCCTCAGACTCATCTCAGGACTCAGGACAGGGGTGCTGACCCCCAGGTTAGTCTAATTATTTCCTTACATTACTATTATCACTGTGTTTGTAACAAAATGAAGCTGTTCCTGCCTTCTTTCCTGTGAATCAGTATGTAGATATAATAATAATAATAAGGTTTATTTGTGTAGCACTTTTTCAAAACCAATATCACAAACATTATTGTATATATATATATATATATATATATATATATATATATATATATATATATATATATATGGGTATATACTCCATGCAATCACCAAGCAAAATGCCACCATCGGCACACCAAAGTACCTGGCTGTTGAATAAATAGTATTTCTGTTTGGAGCTGACCTTGTCGTGATATTTCCAAAATCCACATTGTATTACATGCAGAGGAGATGTGGAAAGGCCAGCTTTATGAAATATTCATACAGAAGCCTGTAGGGGACCTCTTCCTCCAGAATCCAAAATATAATATTCATGTTATCCTCTTCCCTCCTTCTCTCATAACCTCAATCTTCTCTTGTTGTGGAAAGTGGGTCAAACGAATGTTTCACTAGGGTAGCCCCAGAAGGTGTGTCCACACCTCCTTAACACATGCCACATTAACACACAGATAATGTGTTTTCCATTCCTTAACATTCATATACAGGACTGTAAATACACACACAGAGGTCCTCAGCTCAAACATTCCTCTCAGCCTTGCTCAGAGATGTCAGTTAGGTATCTTACACAAGCAACAAGCAAGTATCTCTTCTCAATCCAGTCCTCTTGTTATTGAGTGACTAAGTGCATACCAAGCAATATTAGCTGTCAGTATCATTGAATTTGTATGAATAGAGCATCTGTATCAAGCTCAGTACATGGAGGGATACCGAATTAAATTCCCCGCTTACGTAATTACCTACTTACATTATGATGGCCTTTGGGAATTTTGGGTTTAAGCAGGCTGAAAGTTTAGAAAAATAACGCTAGAAACCACTTTCATAAATCAAAAGGAACTGAAGCCACCTAAGTTCTCTTTTATTCACAGTAAAGTATGGAAACTGTGGTGTTGTTGGCATTTGGGGATTTTGTACTCTCGTAATGAAAAATATCACTGCTGTCATCGTGGCTAACTAACATCAGGCAAGTTCCTGGAATAAGAGCAGGAGGTGGGCTGTTTCTCATTAATATTAAGCTGATGGCCTCTCACCTAAATTTTCCATCTTCTCTGTCCTTTGTCTTTCAAATTTGCTCTGTCAGCTCTCTCTCCCCACTTCCCAACCTTCTCTAACTCTCATTCACTGTTTCAAAATGCCAATCTGTCTCTATCTCTTTCCCTGCAAAGACATAAGTGCTCATAAAACCACTAACTCAGGATGACTCATCCCTAATACCTCTATACCTCGCTAAAGCAAGGGTAGGTGTAGCAGCTCAGAATTTCCTGGGGTGTTTCTCTGCCTGTCAGTCAGGTTTTTCAAGTTCCACAAGAATCTGTCAAAGTGCAGAGAATGAGGTTTCAGCAGGTGGAAGCACTCTAGTGTAAAGGAGCATATGCAGGACATGCTGAGTTTATGCTCAAATTCAGGTTTTGAGAAAGGTTTAAAAGCATTGATAAGGATAAGACTCAACCAAGAAGAAAGAGACATTCACTGTGATTCATCAGCAGTGAGAGTAGGAAGGCAGTTCATCTGTATGTTTAAATAATTTTCCCTTAAATAATTGCCCAATTTATGTGACAAATGTATCAGTGCAGCAACTCACCCTTTATTGAAACACTGTAACCTCACTATCAGCTTTATTTACAAAGTAATCTTTTTCACTTCTGACAGGAAAATACTTGACAATAAACCTAAATAAAATAATATATCCCATAAAATGTGTGTTTGTAGTGTTGTGACACACTGGAGTAAACCTCACTTGTTTAGTTATCATGCAGCAGTCAATAACATAATACAATGATACAAAGATCTTTATCGTCTCACCACAGTTATATTTATACCTTTCAGTTCAAATGCTATATTTGATGACATGAAATTGCCTTTCCCAAGGCTTTGGTGACAAGGTAGCATAAATGCAAGAAGGTATTTAAACTTCAGAAGAATTTAAAATTAAGCTTTAAAAAATATAAATAAATAAAGAATATAGTGTGCAAGTTTCAGTTGGTACAGGCTGCTGAAACTGCAGCACATGACGCATATACTCCTCAAATGTAGATTGTAAATTAAAAAGTAATTGTCAGATTTTACTTTTATGCTATGGTAAAACACACATTTTCATCCATGTTCATCCTGACAAACTGCCCAGAATTGAAGAAAAAGCCATACTCAACAGGTGCTACTGGTGACATTTTCAGGCTGTCATCTGTCTAAGCTCTGCGGTACTTTCTCTCACACTGATCCTTCCACAGGTGCACTTTACATACATGCCCACATGATCACATTCACATACAGTATGCATGCATACTCACCAAGCACTTTATTTGTTGTGTACTGGAGTGCATTATCTTGAATGGTGTTCCTAATATTTTGTCCATCCCATTAACATACATGACAGGGGCAAAATATTAGGAGTACTTTTCAGTATAATGCACTCTAGCACACCACCACCGCCACGACCCACTATGACCTCAATAATAAACATAAAGTAGAATTATCACCTTTCTGACAATGTCAAAAAAACCTGACAATGTATAAGCTCTGTAAAAGTAGAATTTATAGAAGAGCAGTTGTATTGAATTGCATTAAATTGCATGTACAACATGCATATACAACCACTGCAGGACTCTCTGGAATCAGGACCACAGAGAAAGAATAAAGGCCCCATGATCAAAAACAAGTAACAAGTTTCAATGAAAGTCCAAATGAAGCCTCCCTATTACAAACTGCCTGACAGCTTGGCTACAATTTTAATGAAATCTGTGCTTGAATAATTTATCGTGAGGTGACATTTCACACTAGTTTGATGGACTGTGTTGACATTATTTGGCAGCCGACAACATCTGCAGTGATGTAAATGTATGTGATTACAGTATATCAGAGTAAATTGGGTCATGAAGATTATGAGAGGGCTCATTTCAAGTCAAGCTCTTATGCAAATCAGCTACATAATAATATAACAAGAATTTTGACATTATGAAGTGAGGTGCAGGTATGTACACGCACCCTTAGTAATTGTACTTTAATTAGATACAGTATGTCTTCACAAGTTAGAAAACCACTATATGTGAGGCTTTACAAAGCATTCAAAAATAAAAAGTATAAAATGTTTGTAGAAGCTTTACAAATAAAGGCTAATAAAGCAAAATCACTTCAAGGGTGTATTTATCACAAGGGAAAGTCTTTTCTGTTTATAACTTAACCTGCACACAACACCTGTTTATGAACTTGACAGAGCGTGTTACAAACTATTACAAACAGCCTTAGGCATGTTATTAAGATAGGGGTGAGCCATGTATGCTGCTCTCATTCAAGACTATAATAGCCTTTAAATATATCTGTAAAGTGATAGTGTGTCTGATAATAGTGATAATAAATGATAATGTCTGACATGAAAAGCTATGGTAAAGACTTGCAATACATCAGGAACATTAGGGAGGCTTTATGTGGTCTGACTGACAAAGATTCTGTAGTAACACACTGAAATGTACACTTTGAAGCATATGTCAGACATGGTACTCCTACCCCTGAGGCTATGTATAGTAACTGGAGCAGTCTTAATTTTTACTTCACTTCTATCGTAGGTTATTTTTAGTTTATCGCAATGAAAGGAAGTTTTGTTGACCCACAAGCATTTCAGTTCAAGAGGGCCAATCAGTCCTTTACCCAGGGTGTTTCATGTACTATGAAATCATAGTTGAACCATGCAATGACCCCTCTGACTTTAAGAATGAAATGCCACATTGTTATCATTAGAAGGAAATTATAATTTCCATGATTCCTTTGCTTAACAGCTATTCAGGTTTAACTTTCTAATTTAAAGTGTGGGCTTAGATTTGCATTAATTTCTGCATTATAACATCATCTTGGCAACTTGCACCTTCTTTCTTATCTCCTCCCATTCTGCACTCGCACACATTCCTGTCATAAAAGCCAGGGGCGGACTGGACGGAACCATCGTCATGGAGAGTCTGCTGAGAAGTATACTTTTTATAAAGCACAACATGCTCACCAAGCTTTTACAAGAATATATGAAATATTTAAAATGACTTAAATATAACATTTTCACCGTGTGTCGTGCTAAGATTTTCCCTCGCTGATTATGTGGGACACCGCTGGGAAACGTGTGCACCCCTTTCCCGGCGCAGTGGAGTCGTCCTGCCACTGCCATGTTGGATGGAGCTGGCTGGCTCCGGGCTCTCTGGCGGCCGGACTTCCCAGGAAAGTTTTCACCGTTTTCCGTCTTCGCTCAGCCGCTGCAGTTTTGACCTTATTTTAAAGAGGAGCGGGACGTCACATTGCATTCCCAAACAGCATACAGTTTTTTTGGAGAGTACCTTCTCCTTTAGCGGACCCCCCAGGTTTAAACCGAGCCGGTGAGAGGGGCTCGGAGGAAGGCCACGGATGACCGAGGGATTGTTTATGTATCTTATAACGAGTTAGAGTCGGTGCATACTTTATAAATTGATCACCAATAATGAGTGGACATCCGTCGCAACGGCGGCAAGCAAACGTCGGCTCGATCCTGCTGACACCGCAGGAGAATGAATGCCTTTTCAACCAAATTGGCAGGAAATGCATCGTAAGTTTTTTTTCCCCATGAAATTGTTGTATGATAGCTGCCTTAAAAAAAGCTAATACTAGCTAACTTGCTCCGTGTTTCCTGTCCCGACACTGGGAGACATAAGGCGAGCTATGAGGTGTAACTTAACGGTGTGTTTGTGGCCTACAGTTTATATGTTGTGATTTTTTTATTTTTTATTTATTTATTTATTTATTTTTTTGAGACTTAAAGACTGAAGAGGTTGGTTTGTTGTGACAGCCGAGGCGACGAGGGAGGGCTGTGTTAAACGTCCCGTTTGGGACGGTTGACATTTGGGCAAACAGCAAGTTTCACTCCAGCCTTGGGCCTGGTCTAACTTAAAGCTTGACACACCTGAAAGCACCCAGGAAATCCTTAAAAAAATCCGCCGTCACGCCTTCAACCTAGCTTTGACAGAGTGGAGTTAGTAGTCAGGGTTTTTTTGGGAGCTGTTAAATCAATCAGCAGGGCAAAGAAAGGACTGGTTTTTGCACTGGCATTACATAACACAGCTGAACCTTGGTTGTTTTCGGGAAGTGTGTCCACTGAGAAGAATGTACCAGGCTGAGGACAGTCCCTGTTTTAATGCAAGGAGGTGTACAAAAGGGGACGAGAAAGCCTTGCTGTTACCAGTGTGGCTGCAGTCAAGATCAGTAGTGCAATGTCACGATTCAATATTGTGTGATAATTACGTAACACGTTTAGTTAGCGTTCAGCTGACTCATTTTTATGTGCTCCCCCCTGCACCATGCCCAGCAGAGTGAAGTCACATTTGCAGCTACATCATCATTATTAGACAACATAACATAGCTTATCCTTGTATTTCCCATACCCCCACTGGCAGGGAATATTCATGAGCAATTTAAACCATTTCAGCAGGTAAAACCAATATCAGAAGACCCCCGAGCATCAAACCAATGAATGTTTTCCTTACATAGTGGCTTTAGTTTTTAACCGTTTCTCACCACAGTCAGAAATTATTACCCTTCACCTGATGATCAGTCGTTTCACACCCAGATTATATAGCTAAACTAAATTGTATGTAGGTTTATTGTAGTAATGCGTGTGCACAACTCCGATGGGCATTATGGGGGAAGTGGTTTCTTCTGCCATGCTGTTAGGAGTATCTTCCTGTCTCGTTTGCTGACTTTTGCAGTCCAAAAATGTCCTGTACTTTACCACCATTAAGGCAGAAATGCACTTGCAAGTCTTTCACTGTGCAGGAGGGTCATATTGTTCCCCAATAAGGGTGTGTGTGTGTGTGTGTGTGTGTGTGTGTGTGTGTGTGTATCACTGTTTTCCAGCAAAAGGCCAAAAGTGAGACTGAGGGTGAGACATCATCAGAGTTGCAACGATTAATCCATTAGTTGCCAACTATTGAATGAATCGCCAACTATTTTAATATTGATTAATCATTTGGAGTCTTTTATTTATTTATTTTTTTAAAGAAAAAAATGTCCAAATTCTCTGGTTCCAGCTTCTCAAATGTGAATATATTCTGGTTTCTTTAGTCTTCTTTGACAGTAAACCGAATATCTTTGGGTTGTGGACAACAAGACATTCGTCACCTTTGGCTCTGGTAAACAGTGATCAGGATTTTTCACAATTTTAATAATCATCAGCCATTGATGGCTGATAGTCATTGACCACCGAGCCCTTTACCACCATAACGTTGTGATTTAAAAGCGGCCACCCCTAGTATTTCAAATATTTTTTATAATCAGATGATCTGCTTAATGAGGTAGCTTAAGCATGGGCTATAGTGAGGAAAAGTAAGGAAAGACTGGGTGAGTAGGTGAGGATGGGCTGTGAATGGGCTCAGATGTGCAAAAAATAGAAATAGTAATCAAGGTACAACATACGTACATATAAAAAGTATAAGAAGGTATATTAAAAAATTATAGTACCTTTTGATAGGAGATGACCATAAGTAAACCCCCCAACATCGATATTATCGTCCATTGCAATGTTTCAGTGTGGACTTCATCATAGACATCACTCAACCCTAATTTGTATAAATCAACCCTAAATACATGTAAATCGTTTCCATTTTCTTTTTTAGCAACAATGTTTTTCTGTGTACTTTTAAAACTTGTTCGTGTCTCATGAGTTGTCACCCAATAATATCAGCCAGTAGACTGTAAAGGTGTCAGATTAATAAATTAATGTTAAACTATGTTATGTCTTTCATCTATAAAGCCTAATCAGGTTTGCTCTATAGATATGAGTCAGTCCGAGAGGCAACAGTGTCCATTTCTGCATTCATATAATAGTTAACTGCCCTTTCATAGTACACACCTTTACGTAGCCTGTTCTCAGGTTATTTCCCCATAACAATCATAGCTTCCTTTAATTGTGTATAAGAAAGGTGGTATGTTTGAGGGACAGAGAAATGGCTCTTCCTCTTTGTCAGCAGAGCTCACCTACTTGCAGTGAACCAGTCATGCTGTGGGTGGGTGTGTGTGTGTGTGTGTGTGTGTGTGTGTGCACACCTGTTTGCTTTGGAAAGAGCACATTTCCTGTCCCATGACACTATGCCAGGCCCATATGTGGTCACACTGTGTGATGTCCCGCCTCCTCCTTTGCGTGGACACACAGGTTTATGGGGTGTGTCTTTCTTCACCTATGTAACCTGTTTAGAAAAATCCAGTGACAGCACTCCTCTGGCATTATAGTAATTGTGTCATTCAGCATGTGACAGAGACACAGAATCAGGAACATTCCTCACAGTCCTACACTCTTGTGTGTCTGTACACGTCTTTGCATGCAGAGAGAGTTCGAGACAGACTGTATGTATGTGTGTGTGTCTGTGTGTGTGTGTGTGTGGGAGAAACTAGGGAGAGGAAGATTGGAAAAGACAGACATTGTGTGTCTCCCTGCCCAATCTAATTAGAATGCCCACCAGTGATTTAGTGGCTCACTGAGTGATTTTGTGTTATGTAATGTACTTATTATGCAGAAAATGTAAGAACCACAGAGTCACCTTTACTTTCTTGGTACTGACGTCTTTCTGAGATGGCTTTGTGCAACTGAATTAGACTTGATTTACTCTGTTTGTATACTTGCTAGGTATTTAAAAGCAGAACGTCCCTACTGTTATTTATTGCTTGCTTTTAGTCCCTGCAAAGAGGCAGTGGTGGAAAACTTGATGTCCAACAATGATACACAAGGCAACTTTTTGCACTGCATTGCCCCTAGAGTTACATTAATATTGCTGCTTTAATCTCAGAATTAAAATATGGTTCTATTACTCTCTTTGTTGCTTGGATTGCACAAAAGATTTCACCACGCTTGCTAAGGCAAGCTATTGCTGTTAAGTTATATTGAACATGGTTGTGAATTTTAACAGATTCTGTTAGCGTTTTAATACACTGCATTCATTTAAAGTCTGCCCTGTGTTGCCAGTAGCTTTATTTTGCAACAGATCAGGGTACAGATTACAGATTAGGAAGTTACCAAATGCACAGTGAATAATTACAGTTTACAGACCTTTGCCTGGAACTGTAAAACAACTTGAAGTATTTCCACCTGCTTTCTGCTTTGGTTGAATCACACACATGCGTACACCAACAGGTACGTGCACAGTGGTCTTACTCATTGGTTGTACTCATTAGTATTCCTTGTGCTGTTTTCACCATCAGCAACACTGTCTGACTGGGCAAAAGGTGGAACGGGTCCAATTCACACTCTGTGTGTGTGTGTGTGTGTGTGTGTGTGTGTGTGTGTGTGTGTGTGTGTGTGTGTGTGTGTGTGTGTGTGTGTGTGTGTGTGTGCGCGCGCGCGCGCGCGCGCGCACAGACTGCCTGATCAGCAGTCCTGTCCTACAGGAAGTCCCGTGGTCGGCCTCCTCTGGTGATTTGTGCTGGAGAAGTGGAACATGACTCCTCTTTTCCTCCACTTCTCCCCCTTTTTTTCCAATTTTCTCTCCTTCCTTTCTAAATTTTTAAATCTCACCTTTTATGTAGACTATTCCTATCCCCACTTTCTTGTCATTGATTTTCGCCTTCATCTCCTTTTCAAGCCTGTTTTGCATCTCTTCCGTCATTTCTTTTCCCTACTATCATTCACTTTCCTTGTCTCTCTTCTCTTTCCCTGTACTACCTTCCTGCCCTCACCCACTTTTCCTGTTGTCAGGTTTGTCCCACCATTTCCCATTCCTTTGCATCTCACTTGTCACTTCCTACCTCTTGGGAAGATCTATTACAGTCTGGTACAAATGGTTGACCAAATGGTTTATGGAAGACGTCTAAATTAAAGCCTAAAAATAAAGTAAAATTAAAGTTTCCTCCTGCATTTAAGCAAAAAGGACACCAGTAAATAGAATCTCCCCCTGCTGATTCTCTGTTAACCGATCAAAACAAAACTTCTGGGGTTTGAAGGTCTTGTTGTGATGAAAGGTCAGCCATGTCACAGCAGCTTCTAAAACATTTCACAGGAGAGTAAGCATGCACAGTGTCAGAAATTGCCCTCTCCATATCACAAAACGTTTTGCACATAAATATTACGCCTGATTATTTGTTGTTATCCATAGACTCTTAACTGTTAATGTTGTCCTTATTTAACAAATTATTTAATCTTAACGACTTTTGAGCACAGCTTCCAGCCCTTAGGCAAACAGTCAACGATCCTCTCTCAGGAACTAAAGTGATGTTTTCACTTTCAAACAGAGGTTGCTGTTTTTTTTTTTTTCTTCAGCATCAGGCCAATTCATTCTTTTCCACTCGGCTCATCACTACCGATGGCCAAAGATGGTTCATGTAATATTTCCCAAAGTGGTCTCAGGCATTTGGACCCTACCGTAGGACCGCTCAGAATTGATTCAGCTACTTTGGCTTACCACCACCAGAGCGCCACTACCCTCCACCTCCTCATGAAGGCGCTGAACAGACTGGTGACGGTCAGATGGGCGGCGATTGAGGTGACAATTAAGAAAAAAATGCAAGCAAAAACGACCAGCAATGAGCAGCTGCTGTCAGACTCTTCATGTCGGCGCTGACCACGCAGAGTCTGCTGGAACTTTGACATCAACTAGAGGCACATTCATGGCCCTTTGTAAAAGTTTCTGTGATAACTGTTGTAGCTCAGCTAGCAGCCCTACGAGTGGCTCTTCGGTGTGTCTGTGGGGAAGTGTCAATACATAGCCGCTGCTGTTAATCGTTAATGTTTAGCCTACTATTGTCACTCATTAGCCCAGAATATCTTGTAAAGTTCTAAACATAGAAGTTAGTTATCGGCAGATCGTGTTGTATTTACTGCCACGGAAAATGAATAAATCTTTGGGTTATCAGCATGACGTCACCTCTCTGTTGTCTCTTATCAGACTTCCTAACTACCAGCAGCTCTATGAGAGGCACAAAATGAGGCTACAATTAGCAGTGTTGTGATATTTATACTTGGCGGCATTTCTTTTCTGTGAAACTTGAGCACTGATAATGAGCATTGTACATTATCTGACTATCCTTGCTGCTCTTTGAAATATTTTTTTCTTTCTTCAGTTACAGATATCGTGATATATATATATATATATATATATATATATATATTTCTTTGTGACATATCGTGTATCGCAGAATTG
This sequence comes from Thunnus maccoyii, assembly GCF_910596095.1. Classification (NCBI taxonomy): domain Eukaryota; kingdom Metazoa; phylum Chordata; class Actinopteri; order Scombriformes; family Scombridae; genus Thunnus; species Thunnus maccoyii. Next base: position 12,651,768 of record NC_056555.1, read on the forward strand.
CCTTTGTTGTGATATATCTTAATTGTGGGAAGAATATCATGATAGTATCGTGACTTCATCTGTGATTCCCACCCCTAGTAAAAAGTGTGTTTGTTCTTTATTTTTTTCTTTTTGGTGAGATGCCTCTACAAGCTGGGAATACCATTGAAGTTGATTAACAGATAAAGCACAATGCTGTTACTTTCAGAGAGTCCAGCATCATGTTGATAAAATCTTCAATCACAGACTGGTGCTTCCTGGTCTCCTTGTTCTGATTGTGAAAGAGAAAGATTGTGGTTGTAACTGTGCAGACTGTGTCCTGTATGGATAATTAGCTTTATCATTGTAGCTCAGGTCAGATGTAGAAACAGTGAGTTTGAGAACAAGTGCACAAGGGAGAATTTATTCGTGAGTGAGCATTTTGTCGGGTTTTGATGACGCCATAGAGTGAGCTCCACTTCCTGCAGCCTTTGGCCCTGTCAGGAACAATCAGCGCTCCATGGGCAGATGAAACCCCAGGGCCTCAGCGCATGGACACCATTAAAGCCTCTGTGAAAGAGAAATTCCATCACATAGCAGAATTCACATTATTCATTTGATCTTGTGTATTTGTGATCTAAATACAATCAATCAGGAGCTGTCAGGCTGCCGATAAAATCAATGTTTATATACACATGAATAAAAATATCTAAATAACACAAAGTGCTGACAGACAAATGGCCTCTGTGATGACAAACAAAGTCTGTTAATGCTATAATGATGTAGTTGGACGCTGATTCGGGAGGAAAACAAAAAAGTAACATGCTTGTAAAACACATTTGAACCTACTTTGATTATATTGTCTGTCAGTTAGTATTAAGACCTGTCTAAATGCTTAAAATTAATGTCATAATATTGATGATTGCAGCCAAGTTTGTGGTAAAAGTGGACTCATTCATGCTGCGAGGTTATGAACTGATTCATGACCACAACATAATGGTTCTGCTGCATGTGCTTGTGCCATTGTGTTATCTCATGCACTGTACGTTGTGTTGTGTGCAGTGTAATGTTAGTCATACGATGTGGCTACTACAAGCCTTTCAGCCGTTCCCTTTAAGCCTTGAGGCTGTGTAACCCACTTAGCAAAATGCAACTTCCTATATGAAGAGCTGTGGTGCACTGAGTCAGTAAGTAATCAGCTCTTATTTATGCTGGTGGAGAGATGTGTGACACTCTGTCATGCTTATGTTTTGGATTTAAAAGTATTCTTAGGATAGTAGTGCTGATGAAGGCCTTCTGTCAGACAAGATAAATAGTAAATCTCTGCTTCTGCTTAGAGTAGCTTTGCAAGTAAAACCAAGGACAAATCTTACATTATGTAATAGCAACTCTTTCTCCTTAAGTTTTTCTGACCTCCTGTGCAGAAGTGAATGTAAAATGTGAAAACCCATCAACTTGAACTGCATTTTGATGCCCTGAAAGGTAGCACTTTCTGAGACACCATAAGGAAGTGGTGCTTTGTTTGTGGTAGGAACGTGATCCAACCCAACTACTAGGTGTGCTCAGCAAGTTCCCATAGCCAGGTGCACTTTGCATACTGGGATGCGGATGAGCGAAATCAACAGTTGCTAGCAGATAGCAGCAGAATGATTTGAGAACCGACCTGGACTAGCACAGCAAAGTATATTGCATTTGGCCAGAGGACCTTCTTCAGGACCTTCTTCCTGTGTTTACGATCTTCCTCCCGTGCCAGACACAACTAACCAATAAGCAAAGGGACTGTTCTCACATGGCTTGTAGTGAAGCATTTTGGTCCACTTTAATTTTTTCTTTATGAAAAGAAACTGAATCAACAGGAAAACACAACAAGTTTACAAACTCATCCACTGATTCAGACCAGAGCAAACAAACTGTAGGTTTGGCTGTGGTCCAGGAACTATCATAGTGGAATTTATTACACTGAATTTTTCTGGCTTGTCAGACACAAACCTTGAGACCGCTACAAGTTGTGTACAGTTTTCATTCCCAAGCAGGCTATGGTTTTATTAGGTTAGATTCAACTTTATTGTCATTTAACAAGTACAAGTGCTTAACAACAAAATGTAGTTGGCACCTAACCAGAAGTGCAAGTTGGGCATAAAGTGCAATAAAGGAGAAGTGTGCAGATTGAGGAAGTAATTGTAAGCCTGTACAAAATGTGTATGAATGTGATATATGTACAGTTCATAAAAGGAACTATGTGAATGCTGGTATATATTTAGGTCATAAATGAACAGTATGTTGCGAGTATCAATATTAGGACTAGGATTTATTCATGTACTTAATGTTTATTAATGAGCTACTACAGTAGCAAGTTTCTCTACAGTTCTTTTTTTTTTTTTTTTTTTTTTTGCCTATGCAATGTCTTCTCTACTTAAGCATCACATTCACATTACACTAAATTACAATGAACAACACCAGAGCTCTGTTTGTGTTGTTTGATTGCATGCAACAATTCCTGGAACCATTCAGGCATTTCCCTTGTTGATGCTCTCGCTTTCATCTGTGTGTTAATGGCTGTGAACCTGGACCCCTCAGTGTGAGGAAACCCTGCAGCAACCTGTAAAACCCTGGGGGGTGTGGGGGTCTCATCTGGTCTTATGATCAGAGATGTGTCTGTGAATGTGCCACATGTGTGTTCCTTAGCACGTACTGTAGGTAGATATCATTATATAGTAGTCTCAGACTGTAGACATATGTCTCACTGATAACTTAAGGTTTAAAGTAGAGTCTTAAACTCCAAACATCTTAAAATTGAAGGTGATATGAGGGAGTCAGTTATCAGTTTTTATGTAACTTTTAAAGACTTGTTATGTGCTTAAATACTGGTAAGCAGCATGGCAGATGCTGCATGAGAGAAGTGCTAAGTGTAATGACTTTTATTCTTACAAAGGGTGCATGTGTATAGGCTCTTAATATAGCTTGGATCCTTAATGGATATTAGACTTCAAGAAACGCTAAAATGTTCTTAATACATACCAGGAGTAAACAAGCAACCACAATTAAGGGTGCTTAGTGTCTGTGACGATGTGTCATGTGTGATTTTCCTGGCATGGTTAAGTGCACCTTTGTTACAGTCACCAGTGTCAAAGGAGAAACTGTCGAAACAGATTTTTTACAATTCTGTGTTACAACATTGATTCGGTATGACGACAAAATCAGTTTTGGTTCCTGTTAGTGCCCTTTATCTGCGTAGTCTGACTAACCCCCCGCTGCTCTCATTCAATTTAGCGGATGTTCCTCTTCTTTGGCATTGATGGATTCTCCTCTGATAACCGCAGGGCAGAGCATTTTGACCCCCACAGAGTCACTATCACCCCGTCACTCAGTGTGTTGTTGTGTCATTATATTTTCATACTGCCCATCAAACTGATAGGCGCAAAGCAGTGGATAGCATGGACACATTTTCAAATTGATTTCACCTATTTAATCAACTGTTTAAGGAGGCCCTCAAGCTCATGGTAACCTCCCTGACCAAGGAGGTGGTCATAGAGTTAGTATTTTAGAGTTGGTGCAGGTAAATATTTTTTGTGCCCTCATTTTGATGTTCTCTATTTGGGCATTAGTAGAATGAGTACTATCCTGTACTGTTAAAACAAAGAGAATCAAACCTTTAATCGCTTTTCACCCTACACAGTGATGCAGGGCTGATGCGAAATCTTGAGCATCGCAGCTCTCAGATGTTGAGTTTTGCAAACATTGGCTTTACAGATTTCAGTGGTCGATGAGTTCACAGAAACCTTGAAGCCTTTATCACTAACAACCTACATTGATTTATAATCAGTTACTTTAATTTCATAGGAAACAATCAGTTTCTATACTGTATGTACAAAAAGTATTTATTCTCTTCTTCTGTGCAGCTTTACATGGCTACTTAAAAAACACACAAACCATGTTCTAGCTATTAAAATACACCGTATAATCATGACTCTCTATCTCTCTCCAGACATTGTCCTCAGCAGTGGTCCAGGTGTTCACAGCAGACAGGAACTCCAGCTGGAACAAGAAATGTTGCGGGGTGGCCTGTCTGATCAAAGACAACCCCCTACGATCCTACTTCATCAGGGTCTTTGACATCAGGGTAGGTACATACAGAGCAGTTCTGCATGCTGCTGATTGCATCTTTGCTGGCACATGGCCAGCTGATGTTACTTAGCACTATGACTATCCAGTGGTGGTGTACCACCATTCAATTTAATGTTTTTATAGGCACACAGTGGAATCTGTGGGATGTCTATTCATCAACAGAAAACATAAATTAAAAACAACTCCAGTGCACAGCATGTTTAGTTACACTTACACACATTTCCTTTTGTTTGTATACATGCCTTCTTCTGTATATATAAGCAATTAATTATTTATTCAATATCTGTTTTTTCCACAGGACGGTAAGATGATGTTTGAACAGGAGCTGTACAACAACTTTACCATCTACCTCCCCAAACCCTATTTCATCACATTTGCTGGAGATGTGAGTTGCCCTCTTTGTAGAGTTTCACATTTCTCTTTTACTTTCTTACTTTTAATCCTCTTTGTTTCAGGTCACCCAAATTTGGTCTCAGATTAGTACTTTTTTTCCATTTTGATGTATTTTTGCATTCATTCATGGAAAAAGCTGGAGAGGACAGATGAGGTAGTAGTTTCTGCCTCTCTTGCCATCAGTTTACTTTATAGACTATTTAACTGATAAATAGGTTCTGGTAACAGAAAAAACACACTGGTTTCCTCAATTAAATCCTAATATTAAAAACTAACAGATTATTCAACAACACTTGATGTTCCAGTTTCCTCAAAAACTCTCCTATCCTAATGGTGCAAAAAGAATCTGTCCCCTGCACATTAAAGTCAATTTTTAACCCATTTAACTAGGTGTGACTCTTAACCGAAGAGCTACTGTTTGCCATATTGTAAGCACAATAAACCTGCATTGGCACATGCATAACAGTTGCACTAGGTTAAAACTTTGTTTTCAGAAATCAACAAGTGTAAAAGCTTATATTGAAAAACATTTTGTGTCTTCATACATACACGTGAAACAGCTTGAGATCTGGTTCTCAACACCCAACCCTCGCAAAAACTGTTGATTTGTCGAGAGGATTTTGTTTAACAAAACATGTGTATATATAAGTTTTAGTTTGCTACAGAGCTTATTGTCTTCATCAAAGATCCAATACACTGCTGTCACTCAATACACTTTGTCAGAAAACTACAATGAGAAACGTGAGCTAACTTCCAGGTTTGCCTTCCATAAGACACAACAACATCTTTTAGTACTATTCCCATCATGTAAAACAGCATTTATTTTAGGAACCCTAGCTTTATGTCATATCTGAAGCATTTCATGTGACAATACCTTTTCATTTGTGGAGTAAACATCTTAGCTGGTGAGTACAGTGGCTCAGACTCCAGCAGACCATGAAGTATGTCAGATTGCAGATAGTGGTGATAAATTTGAGACTTTTAACTGTACACAGATCTTGAAAATAGGCTTTGAAATGGGATTATAATTAGTTTTTATTTTAAGAAATAAATAGATTTGACAAGAAGTAACAAAAGGAATTTATTCTGCTTTTTATGAAAACATTAGAAATCTTTTACATTATGTGGAGAGTTATGTCCATTGTTTTAAAGCAGCACATTACATGACAGTAAATCAGTTCTCAATGTTTCTCTTGTTTTAAATTTAGCCAATTTCTGTTTTGTGTGTGTCGTTTCTGTTCATACAGTCATGCCAAGTGGGCCTGAACTTTGCCAGTGAAGAGGAGGCCAAGCGTTTCCGTGCCCATGTGTCAGAGCTACTGGGGAAAAGACAGAGGAAAACTGGTACCAACTGACTGCTGACTTGCCTACATATCGACCTACTGATCTAACTAAAAAATGACATGCTTAGCAATTTTTTCAATCTTGTGTTCAAAATAGTCTGCTGTTATTTAGCTTATTTCAAGTCGAACCATATTACTGTAGTGGTACAGTACAGCAATTTCCTAATTTGTCGTGCAGTCTGTGCAGTGAGAGGTGTTAGCTTGAAATAATCTGAAGCTGGCTTGGTAAATGTGAACACAAGATAAAGTCTATTTCTAAGCTTGTTATTTTTACAGTGCTTAATCACACAGAACTGGGCAAAAAATGTCTAAATATCAATACATGAAGTAATTGATATAGAGGCAATGGATTGATGTTGTCATGAACAATGTATTGCAGTTGAGATGTGAGATGTTCTATGGGTCTGGCCTTTTTTAGTTCATTTGAACCAATCCTTTACCAAAATTGAATATATTGAAAACTATTTAGAATTTTTTGCCTGGGTTTGTTTACTATACCATCTGTTCCTCTTCTCCTGATCTACAGCAGTCTCTTATGATAACACATAACACCATTTTCAAACATAAGTCTGTAAACTCTCCTTCAGCTTTAGCCATTCAGGTGCTCATATGAAATTGACAAAGTAAAAGAGAAGTGGACAGAAAGATCATGCAGTGAGTGACAGGTCACATAATAATCACTTTTTAAAGTTTACTAAAATGATCCCCACAGTAGAGTTGGAGCAGAGATTCAGACAGCACCAGATTAATTTTTTAGCAAAACCTGTAAGGGATGCACCACAACACTCAGGCGTTTGGAAAATTATGGTGACTGGCCTAATGGGGGCACTACAGTTTCAGGTTAAAATGAAAAAAACAAATCAATGATCAGCTGTGAGAAGGACTTCATCCCTATTTTCAGACTTGCCATGAATTGAAAATGGTGATTAATGTGAGGGGCCCTGAAAGGGTTTTTTGTAAATAGAAAATAATCATAAATGGCACTCAAAAATTGAATTTACATGGATTTCATCAGCACCAACAATTAGACATTGTGACTGCAATCCTTTTTAAGGGAATTTTACAAAATGTAGTTGAGCATTAAACCTTCTATCTTATCTAAGGAAATGAGATGTGAATGTTTGTATGTGTCTAAGTTCATCTAAACACACTCACAAAATGCAGATTAGATTGAAAAAACATTTTTTGTGCGCAGCTGTGCACATACTAACTTCACTTAAACTTATTATTGGCACTCATTCTTGAGACTTTTATCATCATGTGCTTGATTAAGACCGTCCGTCTCTTCCTCTTCCTCTCCTGCGGGTCATTTCCTGACCCTTCAAATGGATCTCGTTCTCTTTCATCTACTCCTCTTCAGCCCTCTGCGTTGGGTGCCTAATCTTAGCTACAAGGCTTCTTCTGTTTGACCTTTGGGCCATTGGAAAACTCAAGCCATCTGTGTTGTGAAGTGTGTGTGTGTGTTTTAGTTAATCAGCTCTGCAGAGTAACCCTCCTTTTTAACAGCCTCTGTGCTTCTGTTACATCTAAAAGACTCTACTCTTCAGTCCTGAACATCGATATTTCTATACAGGGGATATATGTACTGTCCTCTAGACCTTTAAATGTATGTATGGATATATTAATCACCGTCATGTGTCTTTATACATACAGAAATGTGTGATTTACGTCTCCTAAACACACTAACAGAACACTCTGCTTGGCAATTTTTCTGAATAACTTTCCATTCTGTGCAGCACAAGCACAACCCCGCCGAGCCTTGCTCTAAAGAACCAATAAACTATCTTCTCTTTGTACGTCTGCGTTCTGACGCTCTGACACATATACGCCTTCCACTAACACAACCCACTACTCAGCACAGGATTGTAATGATTTCATTTGTCTGTGTGTTCACAGAAAAGAGACGCGACCCTCCAAATGGTATGTTTTCCACTATTTCCTGTCAGTAACTTCAGAATAACAGAAGAGAAGTGTAAAACCAGCATCAGACCAGTGTCTGGTGGTACTGGCAAACATTTGTGTCAATCTGCTCGGTATGCCAGATGGGTGGAGCTTTAGGATAATTTGGGGTTTTGTGTTTCTTGGCAACCAGTCAAGACTGTTTCCTTTCCCTAAGATTGTGGAAGCATTTTATATTATATGAAATTCCAAAAATGCGGCATCCATTAAGAGCAAATTGAAATCCAAAAAGATTGATTATACAAATAAAGACCAGTTAAATTGTACCTATTATCAACTACATAAACAGCTGTCAACAAACTATGTATTTACATCATCTAGTAAGACTACATACTTATTAGGCTGTAAGTATACTGTGTGTTCACAATAGAAAGATGACAAAGTCTGTAAATAAACAAGCTCAGAACTGGCCCACAATGAAATATGCAAAAAGGAAAAGGAGGAGCTGCTCATAGCTGGAAAATTAATTGTGGATGGTGGTGAAACAGCTTCAGGAATAGCTCAGCTATTAATTCTTTGGAGAATCATTTTCTACTTGTGAGGTTTAATTGGCAGTGGAGTTCAAAAAATTATAGTTTAATCGACATGCTGATACATATCAGTCATGTCAATGAAGTCTTGTGACATTAACTGGTAAATGGTAAAATATGTTGTTTTTGTATACTAGCTTCAAAAACTGCATACTATGACAAGTAGTATGTATTACATAATAGTATGTGGTGTGCAAATGAGACACAGCTGTTGTCTGTTTTGCTTCCTTTCCTCCATCTTACTGTACTCATTACTAGAGCTGCGTCAATCAGTCGATCGAAATAAAATTTATGGGCAACTATTTTGGTAATAGAGTAATTGTTTCAGTCATTTTTTTAAGCAAAAATGCCGAATCTTCGGTTCCACTTTCTCAAATGTGACAATTTGCTGTCTTTTTTGTCATATATCAGTTAGTCAGACAAAATAAGCAAATTGAAGACATCACGGTGGATTATGAGAAATTTCCCTTTTTTTAGCATTGCATTGACTAAAAGATCAAGAAAATAATGGGCATATTAATCAATAATGAAAATAATCGGTAGTTGCAGCCCTAAAACTTAAAACGCCTCCAGTTGAGAAAGACAAACGAGCAGCCATGGTGCTGCTGCTTCATCATCATCATCATTATGATGATGCAGAGTAATTAGCCATATTGTTCACAAATCCACAAATCCAGGCTCAGCAACTTCTAAGAAATAACTGTTGTTTTTTGGTTTGTTTTTTTTACATAGCTTTGGCTTACAGTCAGTGGCAATGGATTCCAAAATGATGGGAATGGTGGAAGAATGTAGAAGAAAAGCAGGCAAATGATCATAATACTAAAACTATGTGATAACATACAGTGTAACATAACATCACAGTGCCTTGTAATGGGGTTTTTGTATACTGTCATTGCACCATTAGTGAATTAGAATCTAGAGTCTTGATCTGTGAACTACATGCCCTTCATTGCCTCGCCTCGGCTCTCAATACGATTTGATGACTAAACAGATGGCATACATTTGTAGATATATACACGTGCTTTTTGGACATAAAGTATAAGAAACGCAGCCTAGTTCTGGACAGGAGAGAAGCAGTTTTGGATAGACAGCATGATTTGACGGAGCAGGCTTATTAATACATCTGTGTGTGTGCGCATGCAGCCGTGCAGAGGTCTTAACTACACACATGACACATTTTAGCTGATGCTCGTATCCAGAGCAGCTTAACGGCGTCAGGCATGTGGATGTTTTGCTTTGTGTCAATAGAAATTAAAAAAGGACATTAGTCATATTTAACAGCAATAAATCTGTGCTCAGTCATGCACTCTTATAAATGTTCGTTACAGTCTCCATCTTGGATTTGCCGTGCATGGTTTCAGTCTATGAATCTTGATCTTGGTGTATGAATTGGTTCATCTCCAAAGAAAGTCATCCATGTCCTCCCACAGGAATATCTTCTTCATGTCTCCATCTGTCACTGCAACATAGCTCTGTTACTGTCTAAACAACTCTAGCAAGGTTCTTTCTCTCCTTCTGTTCTGCCATCTCCAGCTCTCTCCTGCTCATCACTTGTCCTAATCTGCCCTTTCCCCTCTGCTCTTCATTTCATCTTTCTTCATTTTCCTCTTTTCTGTTATCGCTCTGCTTTTCTCGCTCTTCCTCTTACTCTGCAGATTCATCATGTTTTAGAAACCCCTGAGATTACTGTGGGATTAGGCATGGATGGGTTTTAATGGTTACGTAAAGTCCAGCATTAAAGCCAGAATAATTTGCCAGGATTAGATCCATTTGTGTGTTTTTGTAGAGAGAGGGAGGAGACACCGGTAGAAGTGGGTGGAGAAATGATCACAGCGAGCCAATCCGAGCATGATGATCTAACACTGCGTCCTGCTGTGATGGAAAGTCAGGGTGATAGAAAATAACTGCAAAATAGATATGAATATGCTCTGCCGGACAGATGCAGCAGGGAAATGGAAATTAGTGAACAATTTGCGTGGAAGAAATCTGTTGCGGTAATGGAAGGAATGCAAGAGAAAGAATAAACTTTGGCTTTTGGCTGGCTAAGTGTTGGCTGGCTCTTTTCCCCTTCAATGGCACTGCTGGATATCTGCCTGCACAGCTCAGACACTATTCGAGTCAACTCCCCCATATGTCTGATGAGGATATTAATTCAATAAATCCAGACTGCTGCGCCAAGTTCGTCACAAGTTGGCTTACTTTCTGCACTTGTGTTTTGGTCGTCTTTTGGAAACCTCGGAAACCATCTTGGCTTTCAGGTTCAAGCAAAGCAGAAAACTTTTTCCTGAGAAGACTGGGACAAGTGGATTTTGCATTTTTTTCCTGCTCACTATCAGGCTGAAGAGGGAGTCCTTTTTGTGGAGACATTGTTTCACAAAACCGCATTTAAATAATTTTTTCAAATTAGGATCTTTCTTGGTGTCTCCTTCTGGGCTTGCTCTCGCCGTATTGCCCATGCTCAGTCAGCACCTACGATGATGTTCTGTACCACCTTCCTGTCTGCGCCCTCTGAAGAACTCGGATGTGAAGGGGGCGGAGGAGGAGGAGCAGCAGTAGGTGGAGGTTTGAGCCCAGGTAGCTGCCTGTCCTCCTTACACTGCCTGGTTCTCCCTCAGGATGAACTTTACCCATCTCTCTCCGACCCCACCGCTCGGCTCTCCGTTTGTCCCGAAGAGCGAACAAGCAACTTGGTCGGTAAAATGCTTCTCGATGTCAGCATGACCACCTGCAGAGCAAGAGATGGTGGGTGTATTTGGGACAGGGTGAGACGGCGACGCAGTCGATCAGCTTCACCTTCACCCAGCAAAACACCAAAAAGTCCCTGTAGTGAGAGTGTCAAAGGTATGAGATGCTGATAGGAATCACAGGGGCAATGAAACTACGCTGACTCTGTTTTCCTTGAGTGTGATACTTTTGGTGAATACATTGAGAACGACTTTGTTGACTCAACTCAAAATCCACATTAGTACAAATCTACAAGCTGGAGATAAATAGCATCGATGTTAGGCGCAATAATTTACTAAAACACTGACTATTAGTCCAGCAGTTGAACTGTTGGAGGACATTTTGCAGTGTGTTGATGCTTTATCGTTGATATGAAATCCATGTTAATTGGCTGCATGCGTATGGTGGATTTACTGTTAGTGCTGGTTCATGGTGATTGCTTTTTTGCAGTTCTCGTTACCATGTGTGGTTATGTCATATGTGGTTATGTCTGGGCTGCCTGTGTCTAGTCTAAATCAACTTCACAAATTTGAAAAATATAGTCATATTTCTACTCTTCATTACACTAATATATAAACACAAACACACAACATTTTGTTTTGTGAATTTTATGTTATAAATCTGTAACTTGTTATTATTGTTTCCTATACTAAAGTTTAAATATATTTTAGAAATATTCATTTACAGTAACTGACAGTTTGTATGATTGACCGGGCAAAGCACCAGATGCAAAAGTGAACTCACTTCAGAATGAATGTTGTTTGTAAGGGATGGCAGGTCACCAAACTGACAGAACAAGTTTTACCACAGATTTTCATATATCTTTATCTCTAAGACATTGTAAGTCTTTGGTAATAATGTTTTGTGTCAGCTTCAGTTCTGTCTTTTAAAAAAGAATTCCCAGTGCTCTCTCTGAGCCAGGTGAAGTATGTAATAGCTGTTAAATAATGGATTACTGAACATAATTGGAAGAACATTGCTGGCCCTGAAATGCCCTGTGCTTGGATTTCAACATGGAGCCAAGGTCTTATCATTTTTTTATGAACTGTTAGACTCAACACGTCACTGTTGTCACAGTTATGCCAGACTCCATTAAAAATTCTTGTACTCCTTAAGATGTATGTAATGGGAAACCTCTCAACCCAGTTTTTTCTCTATAGTCTGATAAACTGCTGTATTATATAAACTGTAACTTTAATACTGTGTCGATCATTTTCCAGGCCCGACGTTGCCCATGGCCACCGTCGACATCAAAAACCCAGAGATCAGCGGTGTTCAGCGTTACCATAACAACTCTCAGATGAACAACATGGTGCACTCCTCCTTCCCCAAGAGGGAGAAAAAGACCAAAGGGAAGAAGAAGAGGTTGACCAAGGCAGACATCGGCACACCGAGCAACTTCCAGTGAGTCGCTGGGCACTAGCAGGGTTGGGTCCAGTTCAGGTGATGGATTAACACTGACCATAGTTTAGTTTTTTAGGATGCCTTGGATAGATCTGTCAGTCTGGGCTGCACCCCTTTGCACCAGAACAGATTCCCAACATTTTGGATTTGTTGCAAAACATTTCTATCATCACTTCTACAAATCCACCAAATTTCATACATAACATATTTGATTAACTCCTATATGACATATTGGCCCAGGGTCCAGCTCATCCCATCGCCCACTCGTCCATAAACATCACAAGTGCTGGTGAATGTGTGGGAGGTATTAATCCTATGCAGTGTGTAGCATGATTAGTAATACAGGAAAATCTGTGCTGTGCTTTCAGGAATGTACTGTATATCTCTTCAGCCCTCTCCTCTCCTCTTTTTAACTTTTACATGATCTCAAAAGCTTTTTCTTTTCTCACAGGCACATTGGGCATGTAGGATGGGATCCAAATACAGGTTTCGATGTAAGTATAATTTATAGATTGTAATGTCGATGTGACTGCACAAGAAGGAGTATGTGACCTCTACATGTTCTTAAAACATGGCCTATAGTTAATCTGTTTGTCAGTCAGACATCCCTCTTATAGATGGATTTTTCAAATTTACTATCAGGACCAAAATATTAAAGCTGAGCCGCATAGCCAAGTCATCAGTAGGGTTACACAAGAAGATTTCGGAGGGAAGAGAATCAACCTGCATCTGCATAATCCATGGACTCATTCCCAAAAAGCATCATCAGTAATTATGATGGCTGCTGGATGATGAGCATGAGATCATACGGGTCAGAGGACTTACTGTATCTCTAAACGGGGAAAAAAAAGATGAATTTCAGATGATTTGGTTTCATAAGTTAATGCTTTCAAGGATTGATTTGAACGGGTGACGTCATTCAAACAAAGCTTACTCACTTCTCAAATCCTCCAGCTTAAAGCTGAAGCACAAATGAGCAGGCAGTATATTTTATAGTCTTACCAGCTAAATTTGTCTCTTTTCTCTTCAATCCTTACATCACAAGGATTGAAAAGATGAAATACTTTAAAGTCCTACCTTTTAAAAGGATCATCTTTTTTAAGTAGCAAACACTTTGAAAAGTTTTGTAGTTTTCTTCACAGTATTCACACAATTCAAATCGTGACATGAGGATATACTTTGTGGCATTGGTGCACCATCACACAGTTTATCCAGAAACAGAACATATTGACACTATTAAATAAAGAGTGTATTGTTTGTGGCTTTAGTTCCTTTCTTTATTATCTGAGCTGGCAACAAAAAATAAACGGAAATGGTTGAAAGTGAAACTTTGGTAACAGGCTTGTTTTAACTTGTGCTCAGATCTGGGTTAGTGAGATCTACTTTCTTCCTGGGTGCCAACCTCATAGTGCTACCCCATGCCACTAGGTGGCAGCATAAAGGGTGACAGTGTGGTCTCCTTCTGAGCAATTTTAGAGGGTTAGCTGAAAGTGTTCTCACAAAACAAAATGTAACACTACAAGTTACTTCTTACATTCAGCTCCTGTGTAAAACGGTTTACATGGTTGAACAGGTTTCTAACAGCCAGTCTCAAACTGGGTTATCCTGCTTTTTCCAACATCCCCTGTAATCCTAAATGACCACACTTAACTTTTCACATGTCGGTCAAATAATGTGTTACTGAGCTGTAAAGCTCATAAATACAGATAAAAACCAGTGAGATAACATCACAGATCTTAACATGTAGGGCATGTGATTATGTATGTGCAGGAATATGTTTATACATGAGCCGGTAAACTGAAGATACTGAATTCAGAATATTTGCAGAAATATTTACAAGTAATATCAATAGAACTCTAAGAAAATTGTAAACAAGGAGAATGATCAGTTGTATCGCTCTTGATTCATTAAGTCTGACCCACTGTTGCTGTTGGCCCAATTGACTGACAGTGAAACTGGAATTTATTCAATTAAAGCTTCTAGCAATGTGCAGGAGGATGAATTAATGCCTTCTTATGTCACACATTTATGAAATGCCTTGTATTTCTTGCTATTTACCATGTCTGTTTGTATTTCTGCAGCCTCACATAACCCAATTAGTAAAGCACAGCGGTTCCTTTTCCAGGGCTAAGAATTTGATTACCACTGTGGTAACTGTTTCTGATTGTCCATCCTGAGCAGATTGAATAGATGCATTTATCAAAATGGCTCGTCTTCCTCTGTTTTCTCCTTTCAGTTAAATAATTTGGACCCTGAGCTGAAGAACCTGTTTGATATGTGTGGCATCTCTGAGGCTCAGCTGAAGGACAAGGAGACCTCTAAGGTCATCTATGACTTCATCGAGAAGAAAGGAGGAGTAGAGGCTGTCAAAAATGAGCTACGGAGACAAGGTAAGGCACAGAAGCAGCTGGGAGTATAAATCATATCTTATTGCTCTGAAGATCATGTTTACTCATATAGCAGCAAAAGTGAATTAAGAGGATTTACAAAGAAGAGATGTAGGTGAAAGATCTTGAGACTGTGAAAAACATAATTCAAAAAGGGAAGATGGTTAGAAAAGGTACAACTCATCACATGATGTCAAAAATATTTTTGTTAAATGTGATCTATGCACATGTTTTTGCAGGGCACTGTCCATGTGAAAATGCCTTTTTAAAAGGGTTGATTGTCATTTTAAGACAATCTAACAAGTGTGGTGGTTTTATCCCCCAGGTCCGCCCAGGTGGAGCGGTAGGTTTCTATGCATGACCTGCTGTGACAGCTCATGGCTGTGCATGTAGAGTTGTAATATGAATCTAATAAGAATTCAACCAAAGTTTGTGAGGTTGTTGCGGTTACTTATGTAGTTCAGTGTTTGCTGTTCTACACTTGATTTCACTTGAGTTGGATGTGCTATAATTTTCTGACTCTAGGGCATTGTAACTACAGCTGGAGACATTAAAAAATGCAGCTTTCAAAAATGCTTAGTCATGTTAGTCAGACTTCCTCCCTTTCATGAAATTATTGTCGTGCAATGTAGGGCTGGGCAATATGGATAGAATCAAACATCACAATATTTTTGACTGAAAACCTTGATATCGTTATTGTGACAATATTGTAGGGATGACTACTGGTGCTTTGATAAATAATCATCAGTAATGTGGATATAATGACTAAGTAGGTAAAGGTGAATAATAGAACAGTCTGGTAAGTTCAGAAAATTACATCTCTTTACTGTAAAACCAGGAAAAGACAACACTTATGCCATATCACAATATTATGATATCTAGTCTCATATCATGACATTTATATAATATATATTATTATATCAATATATTGCCCAGTCCTAGTGCAATGATTACTTTTTTTCTGTGTGACTCCTGTCTTAGCATTACGTGAAGCTTTATCACACTTGTAAACTCTATTTCTGGTCTGCCATATTGTAAACACTTTGCATGTGAACTGACGCTTTTTTTAACCAGCAGTTGACTGAAGCGCATTAGGCCCAAACTAGCTTTTAAGAATCAATAAGGCAAATTGAAAAGCATGTTTAAAACAAATCCCTGGTTCTCCTATTCAGATTCTCAATTTCAGAATTCAGTTTCATCTCATCACCGTCTCATCTTTGTCATGGAAAAAGCAAATATATTATGTCACAGTTTTAACAAAATTAACACAAGTTATATGCAAGAAGGCTGCCCCCAGTGGTTTAATTTTTTAACAGCATGATGCAAAGATGAAAGCAACAAATGGAGAACTGACGAGCATTTTGGACAGATATGCTGTGAAAACTTTAAAACTCCTGAATCCCTTAATGAATGTAAAAAAATACATCTGTGTCTTCTTCAAGGCTGCAGTGTTAACTCTGAATGATGCATAGTGATCATTACAAATTTTCCCTTTTTTAACCTGTTTTTTTTGTTTGTTTGTTTTTCTCTTCAGCTCCTCCGCCCCCTCCATCCAGAGGCGGCGGCCCTCCTCCCCCACCCCCACACCACAGCTCAGCCCCTCCTCCTCCCCCTCCCCCTGCCCGGGGGCGAGGTGCCCCACCACCTCCCCCCTCCAGAGCTCCTATCTCCGCGCCCCCACCTCCCCCTCCATCCCGACCAGGCATGTCCGCTCCACCGCCTCCCCCGCCCAGCCGAGGCTCTCTCCCGCCTCCTCCTCCACCAGCCCATGCCTCAATTCCTGTGGCGCCTCCCCCACCTCCACCTCCCCCCTCATCTTCAACTCCATCTAGCACCGGAGCACCACCTCCTCCCCCTCCTCCTCCTCCGCCGCCTCCCGGCCCCCCACCCCCTGCTCCTCCTCCGCTGCCCACAGAGGACAACGGAGGGGACAGCAGTGTGCCCGGCAAGTCGGCATTGCTGAGTCAGATCAGAGAAGGCACCCAGCTGAAGAAGGTGGAACAGAAAGAGAGGCCGGTGTCCAGCACGGGCAGAGACGCACTTCTGGACCAAATCCGACAAGGAATCCAACTTAAATCTGTAAGTATTCATCAGTCACATATAACTCACCTCCCTACTAATTATGTATAGTAGTGAGTATCCTGTGCTTTAACTGTGGCTGCTCATGCCATCTTCTCCACAGAGGGAGGACAATGTTGATACATCTCCTTCCACCCCGGCCCCATCGGCAGGCATCGTAGGGGCCTTGATGGAGGTGATGAAGAGAAGGAACAAGGCTATTCACTGTTCAGGTACATATAGACATATCTACCATCTGCTCTGTTCATAAAATTTTTGTTTTTAAGTTTAATCCGAGCTTCAGTGGGCATCAATGACATTTTCAGAGCACCCCCGTCTCCTGTCATGTACAGTAGAAATCCACAAGATTTTTACCATGAAAATTACTTTACATTGTATTATATTACATTCATTTAGCTTTTGCCCAAAGCAACTGATAATAATAATAAGTGCTGACGCAGAGGTAAAAAAGTCATCCAGCTCGGTGCTACATCGGCCAATCAAAACATACGTGTTCATTCCATGTAAATTACTTGTTAACATTATTGCCGCTTGTACTTGTTACTAAGTGATTTATACATCTTGATAACCTTCCAGAGTTAACCTTGTCTCTCTCTTATTATTACAAACCGCTGTGTAGTTATTTGGCCTGTAAAATAATGGATCTATTTCTCAAACCAGCCTATTTGGATTGTATTTCTTGGCCTCACTGGTACATGAAACAACATGCCCCCCGCCAACGCAAGTAAAACTTCTCTTAAAAAATAGGGCAGTTCCTTGACACCACTTGCAAGAACTCAATGTGTTGGCTTAACATTAGACCTCTAGACTTTGCGTCATTTACGGTACGTCAGATGACACTTTGTCGCCAATATATAAATCAGACTTTCCCCACTTCCTCATGTACCTTGTGATTTCTTTTTTCCACTTTTTGGCCTTTTCTGTAAAGGAAACTTTTCTTTCCTGCTTGAAAGTACTAAAAATAGATTCAAAGAAGGTACAAAGTCAAAAATGTAAATGTATATGTAGTGTTAATATAAAAATGTATTTATGAAGTACTTGTTATCCCAAAAAAATATGAATTTCATCAGGGAAGGAGAGTACTTATATAATAAATATAACATTGCCTGAATTAGTGTGGAAAAAAACATCTTTTTTGAGCTGTTTCAGTTGACTTCATATGAAGGTCTTCTTCTCTTCCACAGATGACGACGACGATGATGAAGATGATGAGGACTTTGAGGATGAGGATGAATGGGATGACTAGCGATTTTTTTTTTTTTTCTTTATTATTTTTTTTTATCCCTTCCCCAACCCCCCTCGGGATGATTGACACTAAAATTGTTCTTGTCTTTCTAAAAAGAAATCTTTAATTTCAAATTATAAATGTAAATGTTCTATCAATTTGCTGTATATTTTTGTTGCCTTTATGCTTTTTTTATTAATCTGTGCAATACCTCATTTAATCTGTTAAAGTTTGTCATTCTCATATCTTAGTTTGTTGTTTCTTCATCTTCGTCATGTTCACTTGGTTTGTCTGTCGGCTCCATCTCATTCTCTTAGTAGCAATACGTTACATCTCGCATTTTAACTGTCTTCTGCTTTTCCTCCGTTCATCCCATCTCTCTGTATCTTTCTCCTCCTCCCACATCCCCAACTCTTTGCTATTTATCTCCTCCATCTGTCAACCATCTCAACCATCTTTCATGTCTGCTTCCTCCCATCACATGTTCTCTCCCCGTGTCACTCTCGTGTTCTCTTGCTATCCCGTGTTCCCAGAATAACGTGCAATTTTACATCAAGTTGTCTCTTGAACCTTTAGAGTTGAATGTTTTTTTGTTTTTGTTTTTTTCTTTTGGTCAGTGATTGAAGGAGGAGGGCTTACAAAACCAGTTGCCAGAAATCCTTCATCATGTCATCATTGTTCGTCAGGAGGAAGAAAAAAAATTAACTATTTTCATACCCTATTGCTCTGTAGTTTATTTTTACTTATTCAAATGATCCTAGTTTAGCACTCATATTTTCTTAAAACAAAGAAGAAGAAAAAAAAGAAATGCTTTTTGGAATATTTAGCTTCATTTGCTGTTGACTGTAAATTTGCTCCAGAGTTTGAGTCTTGTTATATTTTTGCACAGATTGAAAGAGGAGACTCGCTGCATGAGTACAGGACATTTTCAGGTCTGTATCATTATGAAACATACATATGCTTTAAGATACCAGGCAAAATACACTTTGACATTAAGCATTTTTAACCGTTAACACATCACACTACAGACTACACGCATGGAGGTAGCCCACAGTCTTAAGGCTGGCTCTGTTGTGAATTTTAGTTGGGTTTTTTTTTTTGTCAGTCACACTACATTCAGTTGAAATTGTGTATTTTTTTTTTTTTAATCTTTTTATTTTTTACAGTAGCGAGCAGAGCGTCAATAAATGCCTGTTTGTTTGAATCAGGACATTCATCATGTAAAGCTTGAGGAATAAAGACATTTTAGTTTTACACACCTGATGCTTATAATGGGTCCATATGCTAAGTTACTGTACAAAAACAGCTGGGCTAAAGTTGTGTTCTTCCAGTTCTTCCTGTTGTAGACACTAAGTGCTGATGCAGCGTAGGGAGAAACATTAGATCCATGGCATTATGCATAATAAAACAAGTATCAATATTTTCCTGACTAACTAGTAAATAATGAAGTGTAATATAGGAATTGCTTATCTTAAGAACTCAGACAGTGGGCAGTTTTTCCCTACAAAGAGCCAGTGATTGAATGTGAACATGCATCCAAATTTGGGTTGAAGGTGCAATGTGTAGAATTTAGTGGCATCCAGCGTAACGGACTTGGCAGAAATGGAATATAGTATTAATAAATATTTTTTAATTAGTGTACAATCACCTGAAAATAAGAATTGTGTTTTCGTTACCTCAGAAGGAGCCCTTTATATCTACATAGGGAGCAGGTCCTCTCCCACAGAGCCTGCCATGTTGTACCGCCATGTTTCTACAGTAGCCCAGAACGTGCTTGGAAGGGGAGGGTGAGGGGTTATCAGTTGGTTGCAGTCTGCAACCTCACCATTACATGCCACTAAATATTACACACTGGTCCTTTAAATAATATTAACAAGTAATTCTTGAAATGTGTGTAATTTAATGGAGGATTTGCCACAAAGGACAATACTCAAAACACCGGATTTAAGAACACTAGATTTAAAAATGACTTTGTTTACTTGGAGTGAATGACAACTCTCCTGAGATTGTCCAAGTGTGGTAAACTCCAAATACTAGCAAGATAAGTTAGAGAAAGAAATCTATTTATAGCTGTTATTTCAGCAGTTCCTTTAAATATGGCATAACGTGGAGGTGTTTCTCACTTTAAAGCAAGACCATGTAACTTTTGCTCAACAGCAGCTACTGCTAGCACAAGTTACCATTTGAGATCATGCTAAATGCTAAAATGTAAAACTCAAACAGAAGCACAAAGGCAGAAAAGTCATGAAGTTGTTGAAGTGAATCAGTAATGTGTTATAAAACAGTAGCTAAGTTTGCTAACATTAGCCATCTTAGCTAACTGGTCATACCAGACCAAGAAAGGGGCAGTGTGTAGAATTTAGTGACATCTAGCTGAACGGACTTGAAGAATGATTGTGTGTTTGTTACCTTAGAATGAGCCCTTTATATCTACATAGGGAGCGGGTCATCTTCCACGGAGCTCACCATCTTGCACCGCCATGTTTCTACAGTAGCCCAGAACGGATAAACCAAACGGCCACTGTAGGTTCTCCTACATGCTTGGAGAGGGAGGGGCTATCGGTTTGTTGCAATCTGCAACCTCACTGCTAGATCCCACTAAATCCTACACATTGCACCTTTGACAGCAAAACTCCTGAGTGTCTTCTATTGAGCAAGAGTGTGTTTTATTGCCTATTAATTTAACTTTTCATTTGTATGAAGAAGAATTTGTTTTCTTCTTTCAAAAGTTAGGCAGTCTCACTTTAAATCTTCACATTGCAGGACACTGGGACCTTTTAATAGTCAGGGACAAAACTTGGCCATCCCGCTTTACACTACAGCAGGCATATTAGCTCTACGATATGCTTAATATTCAAAATTATGAATCTTAACCTGCCTTCATGGGTTGGCCTAAAGTTGTGCAGATTATGATTTTTAGTCTGTTTCCTAACTGAAAGACAAAAGCATCTAAGCATTAAACAAGTGCTATATGGCAAGTCAAGATGTTTAATTGATTAAAAACATTGTCCTTTAAATATTCTCATTAACATTTTGTAAGAAATGCAATTATTGACAAGCGACTAAGCAACCTAGTATTTAGCAGATATAATTAAGAACTTAGCATTTAGCATTTCTGAATGAGGAATGCTTATTTTGCACAGGGTGACAAGCAGCATGCTAACATTGCTAACATGTTTTTGGGTATAGGAGAGCCAATTCAGAAACATCTTTCCAACTGTGTACACAATAATAACACAATGGCATATTGATTTTTTTTTTTTTTTTTAATTTTTAAATTTCCTTTATTTTTTTTTGTTTTTGTTTTGTATTTTGGTTTTTCACTGTTTTCCAGTCAGTGAAAAGAGGAATGTTGGCATCCTCTTTAAATTCTGTCTTTGAGAGACAAATTGCCACTTGTTGGATGTAAGAACTGACCTCTTTTGTCGAATATCATGACACTTTTTTGGGAAAAACCTAGCCATGTTTTCGCAGATGTTAGCTTCTGTAGGTAACTCGGTTAATAAGATGTTATGGACGCCAAGCCTTATCAAAGAGGCTGGACAAATAATGAACTCTTACATTGTACACTCCAATAAAAGGTTGATATTTACATATTTTGGTATTTGGGCCTCTTTTACCGTTACCGTGATTGAACATTGAAACTAATATGGTATCACAGTACTAAGTGTTTTAGCATTAATGTGTAGAAGAGAGCACAATCTTGTCTGTCAAGTCTGTAGTTTGAGTCTGTGCATAGTTTGTCTGTGTGTGTGTGTGTGTGTGTGTGTGTGTGTGTGTGTGTGTGTGTGTGTGTGTGTGTGTGTGTGTGTGTGTGTGTGTGTGTGTAATACAGGCCTCATCACCTGCAATTGATAGCCAAGACAGAGTTGGACAGATCTATTAACAGCTGAGCAAAGGATTATCACATCCCTTACTGCTACCATTTCGCCATGCCAGGTAGAAACGTATGTGTGTGACATGATAGGTTCTGTGTCCAAAAAAGAAAAGTAACAAAAGGCGTGATGATGATTCATGATTCTTTGTTGACCCATCATGTGTCTATTAATAGCAATACACAGCTATAAATGCATATCTTTGTGTGTGAGAGAGACAGACATAGTTGGACGTTGAGAACATCCCGATATTTTTTATGTGGCAGTCAGTTCAACCTGTTTCTCTTGTGTATGTGAGACAGACTCTGAGAAAGGATAGAGAACAGAGAGTTTGTGTGCCAGGACCGGTCACCATTGGATCAGGCATCTCAGCCGACTACCATCTTATCTATTCCCAGGTATACATGAAGCCACATGAATTTCCTCTTCACTATTATTTTAGGTGCATGCGAGCTGAAAAAATTAGTCAGTGAAACATACTAAGAAAAAAAAAAAAAGGACAAAAAGTGGAACCAAAAATGTGTCTGAACTCTACAAGAATTTACCCTGTAAACAACTGTGTGTACAAAACAATAATAACCACAATAGCTTTATTAATTGTATTCCTTTACCATTTATTTTTAGTTATTGTCCGCATCAGCTGACACCACACTGACCCTATCAGTTCTCTGCTGTGGAGCTTATGAGAGGGATTAGAGCAGGTATGGCACTTTCCACTAGTGTGGCAGCGCTGCTTGGGTACAGTGCATCCATAGTGACCCCAAACAAAACACACATGCAGAAAGTCAAAAGCTTTTATAGAAGCTACAGCACGCATGTAGCATATTAGCATAAAACTGGTTAATGGACATTATTTATACAGCATTATATAATCAATACTGGACAATTTTCTTGTTAAACTGAATGTGAAAGTGTAACTAAATGTCTATGGTTTACAGATAATGTTTAAAACTTGACCAGTATTAATGGCTGTGGAGGCTCAAAAGTGACAGGAAAAAATTATATCAATAAATGAATGACTGTGATTGATTAAAAAATAAATAAATACATTTAAATTTGTTCCAAAAAAGAATAAATTAGCTAAAAAAAAATAAAAATATTATTTTCTTATTTATTTATTTCCTGTATCACCTTTGGGCCGTCATAGGAGTACAATAATCTGACCTTAGCTATTGTTAAGTATAAAGTCACAAGTAGAATATTAGGTCAATTCTTGAAATTGCCCTTTAAATGCACTTGAAGCAATTAGCATTTTAGTAGCTTAATGTAGAATGCAGAAAGCCTTTATTGTCATTGTACTGCAGATACAACGAAATAAGGAGTGCTACTCGTGTTGGTACATTAAAAACACAGTACAACATAGTTTCACACAACCACACAACACACACAACACTAAAATAAATAAATAAATAAATATTAAACAGTAAAGTAACTGGAGAGCAAAGAGCCGCTGCACTCATGTGTGCCGCCATCTTGTATTATGAAAAGAAAAAAATTAGCAATGTAGAAAAGCTTTAATTTGTAAAGCAGCAACCCCGCGTGCGTAATTCAGTGAGGAGCGCAAAGGTCAAAATGCGTCTGTGTTGTGACTGAGGAGTTTAGCGGTTTCAGGGATCTACTATAAATGTAAAAGGGATAAATGCAAACCCTGCATACGTAACCATTTTGTTGCGGTTCAGAGACTGGTATTACATTTCCTTATAGAGCATGATAATCTCCGTCCATCCTGAAATATAACGTCTTTAATTCTATATGAGGATAATGCAGTGACCACCCTGAGTGCAGAAACCACACTTATAAACAGGATGTCTGTAGATTTTATGACAGATTTCATGGAGGGATTCCCCTATTGACAGTTTGACACATATGACAAAGTGCTGTACTTAAGTAAAGGAAGTTTTATTCTGAGGATACTTAGCTAAAGGAATGCATTGTGCATGCTGAGCTGCTGGGAGGGCCATTGAGCATTCATGTACTCCGCTTACTCACCCCAAACAAATATAAGTTCTGTCCAACTAATAAAAAGGAAAAAGTCTGATTTAAAGTTGGATTTTCTCTTCAATTATCTTTTTTCATGCAAACCAAACGAATAAAACACTCAGATTACTGTTTTACAAATTACCTATAATCTACTCTACTACTGTAGATTGACCATTGCTCAAAGAATATCATTGCTTTTTGATGCCAAATTCATATCATCATTGCATATTTAAACTGTGAAACGTAGGGGAAAAAAACAATATATCATGGATATCACAAAAAATATCATATAACTTTGGTAACTTTCTGCATTAACAAGGCTTCTGTTCAGCATTCAAATCTCAAGTCTCAAAAGTCAGAAAGCATGTAAAACTTCAAAATAAACTATGCTTTCAGTTGCACTATCTATTTTAAATACCTTTCTAGTGCAAGTTTCAATTGTTGACACATATTTTTTCTTACCGTACTGAGGTCAATAGAATGCCTATAATAGAAATAAATCTAGAAAATAAATCTAAAAATCTCTGATTGTTTTGGGAAAGGGTCGGTTGCAATGTCATTTGTAGTTTTCTGCTTGTTGCCACCCCTAAGCCCCTGACCGTGTTGTCTTTGAACAGCTGCTCTGTGGACTGAGGAGTCACAGAACTCTCCCAAGACACGTAAACAAATGCAGGACCAGGATTAGCACGACCAAATCTAATAGCTTCCATCTCTCAGTGTCTTGGTGTCACACTCTCCTCTATCATCCCTGTGGTGATCCCCCTGACCCAGGCCGAGTTCAGACTAGTTCTTGGATTGGACCTGTTTTACTTACTTTACTGAAATTTTGACGAGTTTGTTCTTTATTTTCATTTTCCTGTGGGTGCAGAAGTGCCCAGACTATAATGTTACATGAGCAATTACAGAGAATACATGCTTTTTTAGTTGGTGGGAGAGAGAGAAACAAGTGTATATTTGCATAAAGCCTTTGCCTCCTGCAGCCTTAAACTATCCCATATCCCATTTTACCTTGTAATAATGTACTATAGTTGATGCCTCTTGCCTGCACTTGTTATGCATTGTGAATTGCTTAAAGTGCGCAAAAGCCCAGCTCTTATACGTGCTAACTGAGTGGGTGTATTGTGAATGTGATGGAGAGGGAATATGCATCAGTGGTGCTTGAACAGTAAGCTGACTCACTGATATAAATAAACTTAGTTAAAGTGGTAATGCTGCATATGATTCCGCATAGAAGCTTGATCCTTTTCTTTTAAATGGAACCGAATAAAACAGTCTACATACTTCGACAGGTAAGATTGTAAACACCAAATGGCTATATTCAGAAATGAACACATAATTCAACCAACAACAGATCATATTTACAAGTTTACAAGAAAACAGTGAGTTAGAAAACTGATCAGTAAACAGTTCAGACAACTTGTTTCAAAATTTAAATACAAATATCATAAAACTTTAACATTATTCAAATGTAAAGCTATTACTGTATAGCAGTGCAAATTTCCAGCATATTTTCATTTTCATGAGTAAGAATTCAGTTATTTTTGCCTCCACAGTAACATGTTTTCATCACCTTGTGCTTTCATCGTTGCCGGTCACTCCATCGCTGTCGTTATGCACATTCCCCGATTTCCATGGCAACAAATAGACCTCATCTCTTTCCTTTTGTATTATCGTAGATGATGTGGGATTTCCACCTGTAAAAAAAGTGCAGTGTTGTCAGTTTTTAGTGCAGTTCTGAGGAATACTTTAGGAAATAGAGTAGTGACAGTAAAGATAGTGTTGGGATAGGCAAAAGCAGCCAGATGTGATTAAAGTCAGCCTTAGCCCTGCCTCATAACTGTGTAAGATGTCCCCTGTTGTGTCAACCGATAGTGTTTGTGGGCTTTGTTATTGGCGCGTGCTGTGGTAACGTGTCATATCTGTCTTTATCAAAGCTCCACTGAACAGTTTCTATAAATACCAGCACAAAGTGGCAGGAATTTCACAGCTAGGAGACCCCTCCATCTGAGGGCAGAGCTGATTTTCCACTCTAACATTGTAACGAGCTAAGAAAAAAAGATAGCATGCACACATGAAATAATACAAAAACAAAGCTCAAACATATTGAGCTTACAGACTTTTGTATTCTTAATTCTTTCTAGTTCTCTAACAGTTTCATTGTTTTTTTTTCCTTCCATCTTTCTCTCTCTCTGTATCAGTTTATCTTCCTCTTCTGGTTGAGCATACTTGACTGGCTTGGCTGACATTATTATCTGCTTTATGTTGGCTTTTCTGTCTCTCTCTCTCTCTCTCTCTCTCTCTCTCTCTGGCTGTAAAAGCATTGTGATCATGCCACAGTGCTGACTGGTGGTAAGCACCATTTTCCCTGCCTAACCAAGACCAGCCATAGAAATGACTCAGACACCACTGGTTCTTTGTCATCGTCATCTAAATTAAACCTTCTCCTTGTTCAGTTTGCCTGCAGACATCCCAGTTTTGCAGAAAGTACATTGCTTGATTGCTTAGAAGAGTTCCTGATCATTGTTCTTGTCATCCAGTTGCTCAATAAACAAAACAAGAGTTTTATGTCTGTCAAGGGAGGAAAACGTTTCTTTAATTTCTTCTTTTAAACTCTTCCTCTGTAATATGTGAATAATTTAGATTTCAACCAATCAAATGGTGGCTCTCATCATTTGGATGTCCACTAGTCATCCCACTCACCCGTCTCAGGTTGCGGACGCTGCTGGTGCGGATGGATTCCATCAGCTGATCATGCGCCGACCTCATTGGTGTGGACGGCCTGCTGCCCTCCTCTCCTCTCCTCTCCATGGGCCTCAGCGCATTCTTGAGCTCCTTCAGGATGCTACCTGTCTCGCCCTTCCCCGACTCCTTCGTCTTCCCCTTCTTGCCCTTCTTCCCCTTCGTCTTTGCCACCTTCTTGCTGCCAGCCTCGTGTGCTTTGATGACCTCTGCAATCATCCTGGTGGGCTTCTTCTTCTCCTGCTGTGGAAGAGGCGGTGGGGGAGGAGGTGGGGGAGGTGGAGGTGGAGGCGGGGGAGGAGGAGGTGGAGCAGGAGGGATCTGTTTTTTAGCCAGGTCGCTCCGGGGGAGTTTGGGTGAGGACCAAGGAGATGCTCTGGGTGAGCTGTATGGTGATGAACTTGGTGTTCCTTTCTACAGGCAAGAGAGGCAACAGTTACAAATACATAGATAACTAGAAAAGGCAAACATTTCTGAGGGAAACTGAAATGTTTTTTGCGTGTGCTGACAATTGCAGGTGTTAATTGTTTGCATGTGAGATTTCAAAGCAGTTGAAGTGTCAGTTAAAGTTGAAGCGCTGAAAGGGTTTTCATTTTTGAGCCCTGTATGCAATTGAATTGTCAGTTTGTACGTAAACTCTGAAAGTAGAAGAGTTGAGGAGTAAGAGGTGAAAGCAGCTGAAATGTCAACTGATAAGCACTGAAGGTAGTTGAACGGTCAATTAAAGTGCACAAGATGAAAGCAGTTGTACTACTGGGTGAAGTGTTGCAATGAAGTTGAAGCGCCAGAGATAGTTGAAGTGTGTGCACTGACAACAAATAGGTGAAGTGTCAGCTGGTAAGTAAGCAGTGACAGCAGTTAAAATGTCAGTTGAAGAGTAAAAATTAAGTGTCAGTTAATGTGTAGAGGCTCACAGAGTTAGGGACTTTGAAAACAGTGATGGAGAACAAAGACAAGTCAGACATTTTATAACATATATTATTACAGAAAAAAGTTACGTACCAGTGCAGTGGTTCTGGGGTTAATGACTCCCTCCAGTGCCCCCTGCTGGCCCTGCTGCTGCCGCTGCTCCTGCAGTCGTTTCTGTCTCTGGCGGTCCTGGTTCCTGGTTAGGATTCCCGTCATGCTCATCCTCGGACCAGGGAGGTTAAACTGGTAGCCCAGTTTGATCAAGGTGTAGTTTTCTCTCAGAATCTTCACCATCTCCATTTCTACCTGCGGGGGGCAGTTTGAACAAGGGAGACAGTATTACACCTTACATATTTGCAGGTGGACAAGAGGGATGTCTTCATAGAAGGAATGAGAGAAAGAAACCAACCTGTCCTCCACACATGTGTCTCTGGTTGTGAAATCGAAGCTCAGTCAGGGTATTGTTTCCTGGAAGTGCTTGAACCAGCGCCATCACACCCTTCCCAGTCACATAGTTAGACTCTATATTGAGACTGATGATGGACGAGTTCTCCCTCAGCATCTTAGCAATGGCCAGAGCCACAGGATCATCAGCGTGAGTGTTTGCAAGACTGAAGACCCGCACATGTGTGTTGGATCTCAGTGCTTCAGCAAATCGGATGAGGGTTTCCTAAGAAAGGAGTTACAGAACATCTGACAACCACTCAGCGGGACAATAAACAGCCATAGTTACTTTAACTAGAATCCCTTTTTGCCATCGTTGAGTTAACCACAGTATGATGACAAGAGAGCAATAAGAAACTTTTTTGTTATTGAGTTAGGGCACCATGTTATCGTCTGTTCTCCAGTCATATGAAATGTTTGCACCAAATATGTAGCTATTCTCTCTTTTACATAACCCTGGCAAGATGCCTGGTTCTAAAAATAATCTGGCATACAATCAAAACTGAGAGCAGGATGCTAGCAAGCTAAAGGCTAACATTTCTTCCACTGCCCAAACTCTACCACACTTCATTAGGCCATGAGAAAATGGTTGGTTTTTGGTGCAAAATTGAATCAAATTGCAACTCTTGGACCAATTCTTACAAATTTGACTTTCTCCTTATGATAAAAAAATATTTTGTGCCAGCTGACTAAACTGAACATACAGGCCTGTTTTACTACCATGTTTACACATATTTCTCATGTAAAGCAAACTTTTAACAGCATCTGAACATAATAAGAATGTAGATTTTGTTGTTTTCTAATCCTAGCAAGATCCGATAACATTTGAATTTTTTGCCACTAGCCACATCACCAAAATTTCACCATCTCTATTTTAAAAATCCCACTGATGTATCTCATTAAGGTCTAACATTGTACTTTAATGTAGTTAGGGTCCAGATCAGATAAATTGTGCATTTCCCTAACTTACTACTAAAGTTGTTAATGAGCACTAGCTAACAAATAGAGTTAGCTAGCTAAAATAGTTTAAAATAGTTAATAAAAAATAATAGTTTATTTAAATAATATAGTTTTGCTGATTAACAATCCCTCAAACTACATGTTGAATCATACAGTATAAAATGCACCCATGGTGTTCAGTGTGGGTAAAAGTTCCTCAACAGGTAAGTAGGAAAAATGTCTTGTAATTTTTATTTTGGGCAGGAATATGGGAAGGGTCTACTGAGAGATTTTTTTGTTTTCGTACCTGCGAGATGTCGTCAATATTGTTAAGATTAACCTCTGTGAGTTCAGGGTCGTTATTAATGGCTCGTTGTAGAGCTTCGTCGACAACAGTGGGGTTTCCGGACGCGTTGGGGTCAGCAGGTGGAGGGGGAGGGGTCAGTCTCATAGGCTCCACCCTCAGAGGCTTTAGCAGCTTTGGGGTGTCGGCCTGTGATGTCAGCGGCCCAGAATCCTTTGGGGGCTCAGGCTTTGTTTTACTATCTTCTTGCTCCTCTTCCTCCTCATCCTCCTCTTCTGTTACTGCTTCCTCCTCTTCCTCACTCTCCTCCTCTTCTTCATCTTCATCATCCTCCTCCTCCTCGTCCTCCTCTTCTTCTTCTTCTTCCTCTTCTTCTTCTTCCTCCTTTTGTTTCTCATGCTTTTTCTGCTCTTTCTCATTTTCATCATCTTTTTCATCCTCTGCTTCACTGTTTCTCTCTGTCACACTCTCCTCCTCTTCTTCCTCATCCTGTGTCACATAAAATTTTTCAGGGATTGAAAGAGAATTTGCTTTTCTTTAAAACTTTTGTAACATGTATATTGTAAGGCTAATGAAGATGGCTTAAGGCAACTAAAGAAAAATGAACCATTTGTTATCTTTTTAGTACTTCAGATGACTTCTTACTTTTAGCTTTTTAAGTAATCTGTCCTTTGTTCCATCTGATACAACTTCAAACAAGCTAGCTTTGCCTCTGGCACATTTTAAAAATGCGAAGCAAATCTAATTAAATGTCACCACTGACCGGTTTAGGGCTTCCTCCACCGATCTCATCCTCCAGAATTTTACGCGTCTCATTTTCCCAATACTTCATTAGGGCCTCTCTGCTGAAGGTGCCCGTTGGGCTCTTGTCTGTCTGGTCTCTCTGTCTGAGTCCTATGGGCACGTTGGCATCAGGGTCGATGTCCGCCAGCTCCTTTTCCAACTCAGCCAGTTCTTCAGGGCTGAGGGAAGCCAGAAGCTCGTCCTCGTCAACATCTTCGTACTTACTCAGCTCTCGACGGTACCCGAAACAACTCATGGCCAAGGTGTGATTAGCACAGACCAGTCAGTCAGTTAACTACCACAGAAAGACCAGTTATTGAGTTGCATGTGAGAGATTCCGACAAAAGACAAGGTCCACTGTAAGGTTGCTGGAAATCCAAGGACATAAGGGGTCATTGGAAATTCAGAGTCCAGTTGAGGTGATCCTTGCCAGGCGAGGGTTTTTGGACGTACTGGGTCCAGTCAAAGTGTGCTCCTGATGAAAGCTCACTCCAGTCTGAACTGGATCTGTCCTGGCTGGCTGTGTCACCGCGAAATAGAGTGCAAGTGTGTGTGTCGGTGTCCTCGCCTCTCTAATCTCTCCAGCTGCCGTTTGGGCCTTAAGAATGGGATCAGGGGGGAACGTACCAAAGTGTGGGCCCCATGATGCAGCGTCTTTTTTTGGGAGGCACCGCTCTGAGAGACAGAGCCACAAAAAGCATGTGAGCTCAGAGACTGTGTGGCCAGTCAACGTAGCAGTCTGTCACCAATGCCTGAGTGGCTTTGTTCATGGCCAAAAAAGACCAACTGGACCCAACAGATACACAGAGCGAGAAAGATAAACAGAGATAATGTATCTCTCAAAAAAGTGGCACAGGCTCGATCCCCACATGTCCATCAGTGGAGAGGTTTCAAAGCATCCTCCTATGTTATTGTCAGTAAATCTGGATGACTCCCATAGCAGAGACACATATGGAGATAGGGGCAAAGAAGATACTTAGAGCTATGAGGTTTATGGATGTGTTGTTATGATTTTTGTGCAGTAGATTAAGATTGGGTGACCTATAGGCTATGGTATGAACTGACATATGTAGTGTTTTTCCTGTTCTGTTTTAATGTTGTCACCTGTCTAACTGGTTTCCTGATATTTTTTTTATGTTTTAACCTGACAGACACAGACACAATAATAAAGCCCTAATCGAGTTTATTGGGTGGTTGTTTGATTTCAAATGGATTAAAAGGCATGAGATCAGTATGATCTTAATAGACTAATGCACAGTAATACTGTTATGGTTTTGTGTCAGTCTGGCTCCTTCTTGTTCCTTAGCTGCCATTATCTGCCAGTCCACCAGAGACCCTCAGCTTTTTCTCCCTTTGATGTTAACTTTGGACAGAGTGGGAAAAGGACAGATACTTTGAATATTAAGATGAATTGACTGTTTAATCTTGCATTGTGCTCTTACGTTGCCATAGATGCCCTTTGTGTTTATTGATCTGCTCTCTATCAATATTCATGGATAGATTGAAGGGGAATCTGTAGGTGGACAGAAGGTGGATCTTCTGTAAATATCTAACATGCTAAAATGATTTGACAGTATCAGTCTGTCAGATTTTTGTTGTTCCTTATGCTAGTTTCACTTGTATGTTCAAAGTTTAAAATGTGAGTGTGACATACTGAAGAGAGGATTTTGTTTCTAGGTTTTTGGTTCGCTCTGTGTTTTTCCTCCTGTGTTCCCAGCCTGTTTTTCCCTTCACACTTTCCCTCAACACCTGACCTGCAATAGCCTCATCAGCCTTGCCCTGTGTTTTGCCTGCCACACTTTCCTAATCACCTTGTTACCCAATCAACATGCTCCCTCCTTATTCTGGTGCCTGCTCACCCCAGCTGTGCCTTGTTTTGTGATTAGTCTTCTGTGTATGTATACCTGTCTGTTCTCTTAGTTGTTTGTCAGATTGTCGTCTATGTTTCCGGTGTTCCAGTTTGTTTATGTTCCTTGTTTCATGCCAGCCTGTTACCTGTATCTTCTGTTACCTGACTACTGAACTCAAAGTAAAGATCTTCGATCAGTAATTCTGCCTCGGTCTCTGCATTTGGGTCCACTTCCTCTGCTACCTGTGACAAATACTAAATTGGGCTGCAGAATTTGACATGAAATACAAGGGAACAAATATCTGTTGCATCACAGGATTTCTCTTGGAAATAGTTGACCTCATAGGCAGGCTCATGCCAGTTTTTTCTGTTCTTTTTAGGTCTAGATAGAGCAGATTTATTTTTGGCTGGACGTTATTGAATGCAAATCAGCAGTGAGATTACACTTGTATCTCTCACACACATAAACACACAGAGAACATATGTACACTCTCCCACATGCCGGCACATCATCAACGTCATCACTCCAAATCCCTCTCAGTCTGGCACAGACAACATAATGAAAGAAGAGGAATTATGCTGATATTATTAAGGGTGTTTAAACAGCTCATAGTTCTGTTTGTCCTAATCTGCTGTAGGCTGATGAATTATGGATATATTTCATCAAGGCCCAGCACAGAATACAATAATTACATTAAAATATAACCGCATAACACCTTTTTTGTGTCAAATGCTATATATAGTTTGTTTTATTTCATTTTATATTTTTTTGTCTCTGCTTGTCCAGGTCCCATGTAGGATTGAAAATATATCTTTTGTTTTGGCTTTCTTTTTCCTCTTCATCACATGTGAATATTTGGAAAAGTCTGTTATGTGTAGGTTATTTATGACTGAATAAAACCAAACCAATAGAGTGCTTTGTTTTCACATTTTGGTCAGTAAGCTCCATACACATCACTGCTTTCAGAACCAAAACTTTCCAAACACAGGTTGCAAAACTTTAAGTTTCTAAAATATTTATTACAAAAATATACTCAAAAATCCATGTGCTACATTTAGGCAACAATACTGTTTTTTTTTTTCTCAGCCTATAACACATTAGGTGCACACTGAAAGCCAGCATAAAATGTGCACTCATACAGGTGTTTTTATTTACTTGATTAGACCTCTACCTTGAACCTCTTTGAAGGTGCCCACACATTGTGCTTGATTGACATTTGTTTGGCACCAGTTAGGGCAGCAGAACTTAATTATGTAATCATTCTGATTTGTTCAGTTTGGTGCCCTCACATAATTTCCAGAATAGCTCCACCCAACCTAAACATGAGCAGAGGTCAAATCAGCCAGAAGTGAAAACATGTGGGTGTGTAGAACCATCATCTATATCTGGCATGTTTGCAATGCAATCAAGAAAATAAAAAGTATAGTGACAATGTTGCAGCAGAAATGATTAAGAGATGATAGAAATATTACAGTTTTTCTCCAAGGCATAATATACTACATCTGTCCAGTGTTAGACATGACAAGGAAGACAAAACGATTTTGATTTAGAAAAAGGAAATGAAATGCTGATGCTGAAGTAGATTCCTAAAGAAAAGAGCCATTCAAATAGTTTAAGCCTGTGAGAAACTATTCCTGTTGTTTTTGTGACACATATAAGAAATAGTATTCACAATATGTGTTGCAGTCACAATCAAACGTATAAAACTGAACGCGTGCAATACAAAGGAACAATCAGTGAAAATATACCCTGATCATTTGATAAGAGTGACTAGTGCTTTTTTCATTATTTGTGTTTCAATCACACACGTCAATAGAATGTCTTTCATGTTCAAGAGAGGTCACCGTAGAGGTCGTACTCTCTGTAGGTCAGGTAGTTCTTCAGTCTGGGAGGAAAGGGAATGACAGCCATGGTTTCAGGGTTGTTCAGTGTCCTGAGGCTCATGTGACCCCTGATCACTAGTCGACACAAGTGCTGCAAAGAGCGTGGTTTGCCTGGGGGACCCAGAAACAGACAAGTTACTTAACTCACACTTAAAAGTTACAGATTTATCCTGTCCTTAATGTAATGTATATTTTGTTTTTCTTTAGTCCAAAACAGAGGGTTGGAAGTGTTTACTCAGTATGTCAGAAATCTCATCCCATTCTGGTCTCTTCTCCAGGATGCATTTGAGGTTTGCACAGATGGTGACATGGTTAACGTAGTCCAGGAGCATCCTCACCACACTGCCCACTGCATGTGTCAGCCATGACACTGAAACGAATTCACAGAACTGACAGAGACAGACAAGATTGATTGGGGGTGTTCATTTACTGCAAAAGTCAGGTTATTGGTTGATATATTATTTTTTTGACTGACTGACTGAGGACACGTGTCTGCCCCAATTAGCTCTTACTGAAATGACGTTTGGTTGCCGATAAATCTGATAGACTTGGTCATGGACGTCCATCCAGGTACGATCTGTTTCTTCACTGTTACCATGAAAACACTGGAAACACCTACCAAAGATAGTGTTGCAGTGGGTTAATATAAAATATTAAAATGCCTAATATGCTCAAATTCTTAAATATGGGATAGTTGTCGAAATTTACAGAGAATATGTACTAAAATGTTGGATCATTGTAAGGTCAAGATGTCTTAAACTTTTAAGATGCATTACTACCCCTGTCGTACTTAAAGACGCCTGTTTGACCAGGTGCAAAGATTAGAAACAACCTTTTTACAT
Organism: Thunnus maccoyii; assembly: GCF_910596095.1. Taxonomy (NCBI): domain Eukaryota; kingdom Metazoa; phylum Chordata; class Actinopteri; order Scombriformes; family Scombridae; genus Thunnus; species Thunnus maccoyii. Next base: position 12,686,443 of record NC_056555.1, read on the forward strand.
TCATCTCTAAGAGTGTGTATGGAGTAACTGGTCCCAGCTGGAAGAAACAGTAACTTGGGGAGCTGTTTGCATCAGTTTGTAACCCTGTTATTGTCAGTGTCAGGATTAAGTGAAGATTTTGGATGTTTATCTTTAAGCAGTTTTTGTATATGCATCATTGTGTGTATAGCATTCTGTTACTGCATTCTGCGTATGCTTACAACTGCTTCCTGGGCTCAGAATTTAAGTACTTTCTTGTTATGACCAATTAAATTATCCATCAGGGATCCAATTTGAGAAAAACTGAGCTGGAGCTCTTCCTCCAATCAAATATGTCATTGCTCTTGTCATTTTTAAAATAGGTAGACATACTTGTAAGCCTGATATCCGTTGTTGAGCAGCAGTCGCAGCATGATCTGATCCCTCAGACTGTACTGCAGGGCTGTGGGGAACAGGGTGTTACTGATCACTCTGAAGTAACAGTTCACCTCTGCTCCATAGGATAGCAGCAGTTGCACCAGCTCATGCCTGAATAGAAAGGTCAAAAAGTTTCTGTGACACACAACCAGGATGCTCCTTCCTGCCTTGTCTTCAGCACATAGTTTATTTGGAATGAGAAAACACACATAAGTACACCCCGCACCTCTCGGCTCGTACGGCAACCAGGATGCATTGTAGTGGGTCCAGGTCAGTTCTCGCTCCGGCTTCCAGCAACATCTCAGCACAGGTCACATCACCGTTGGAAACAGCAAAGTACAAAGGAGTCTTCCTAAGGTCTCCGTAGTTCTCTGTAACAAGATTCACATTAGATCGATGAACAAGTGCAGAAGGGCACAGATTCTAACATCCACCAGTAATGCTCCACCATCTAAGACTAAAGATTCATATTGTATGTCTATTAATGACACTAATGACATTTTTGCACATGCTACTGTTCATGCTTGCTTGAAACTGCCAGGGTTGAGGGTTTAAGGCTGTTGAGTTGTTGTGAAACGTGCATCCAGCTGTAACGCACCAGAGATGTGTGTGTCCAGCAAAGCGTTGACATTAAACCCCTTCTGGATAAGCAGCTCCAGACACTCAACCTGCCCCCCATCAGCTGCTGAGTGGACGGGGTTCTGGCCCGAGAGACGAATGGCTCTCTTTGTGGTGAGGGGGATGAGAGTCCTCAGGACTCTACAGAGAGAGAGAGGGGGAGACAAACAGGAAGAGAGTGAGGGACAGAAACAGTTGAAAACAAACGCTACAAGAAGAAGAAAACAGGACAGGGAGAAAAAACGTTCATTAGACTGTGGTTTTGAGCTACAGTGTTATTCGGTGACGGAAATGACAAACACAATAAAACAGAAGGCTCTTTGTGGACATGATTATGGCGAAACACTGCAGAGCTGTGAGGTGGGGACAGACATGTTGCAGCTTGATCACTTTGGCTGCAGAATGGAAAAGACTGTTAATTTGTCTTTCTCTTCTGCTTTTGACATGAGAATACTGCCATGTCTAGAACATCAGGATGCCTCTTTTGCAGCAAGGTCAGTGCTTTGTCACAAAACTGCAGGACATGAATGCAAGCTTACAGTATGTGTCCTTCATAGGCAGCTCTGTGGATGGGGAGCTGGCAGGCATAGCTGGCTACATTAGCATTGGCTCCATGCTCCAGGAGTAGTTTGACACAGTCCAGGTTTCCAGATCCAGCAGCATCATACAGGACTGTGTCTCCGTTGCTGGCCTGGGCATTCACATCCCCACCTAGTGGAGTGCAGAGAAAATACTGGGTCTGATGAGTGTGTCATTAAACCATACAAACTGTCAGCTTTTTAGCATTTTACCATGCTGGATGAGTATGTCCAAAGCCTCATTGTTTCCATATTCAGCTGCGATCCCCAGAGGTGTCACTCCATGAGCATTTCTAGCACTCACTTTGGCTCCATGTCGAAGCAGCAGCATTATAATGGCCGGACACCCCACCTGGTACAAGAGATACGGAGGAAGACATGTATGTGAGACGTTTTAGGCTCTGATTTAGTTTTAGTAATGCTTTACCTAGTCTCACACTATGCTGCTCACCTTTGCAGCTTCATGTGTGGCCGTCCACTTAGTGAGACACACCTGCTCCACGAAAGCGCCACCCATGATGAGGGATAAAACCATGTCATAGGATCTCTGTCTCACTGCTACAGAATGTAGATAATCACAAAATAACATGGTAGATTGTGATAATAATGGACACTAATAAGGCAAACAGCTACTGTTGTTTTAAAAATCAGCAATAATATGTTGTAATTTATAGCTAACAAGCAATTCTGTGTCAGCCAGGTCAGTCATACCAAGCATAATTCTCCCTTACAAGTGTGTACATCTAAGCCTTCCTCAGCCTCACAGGTTTTAAAGTCTGATCCCACTGCTCCTTTAAAGTCAGACTCTACTTTAAACCACATCCTTAATCCTTTAGATTTTAAAAATAGGAAAGGTTTAGTTTTTTTCATTTAAATATTAGGAGCCTTACTCAGCATGACAAATTGGATCAGCTGAAAATCTTGGTAACACAAACTGAACCTGACATTGCTGTATTATCTGAAACTTGGTTAAGATGCACAGTGAGTGATTCTGAGGCAGCCTTGGATGGTAACAATCTTTTTTGAATGGACAGAAATTTAAGAGGAGGACGTGTGGCCATTTATACAAGAGCTTATTTTACCTGTACTGTTCTTAATGCAGTCACAGTAGAAAAATGTTTTGAGTTTTTGGCTCTGAAAGTGTGTATTGCAAAAAATAATTCTGTTATTGTGGTCGGAGCATACAGACCTTCCGTTTCCTCCTCAGCTATTGACAAGATAGCTGATCTTTTAGCTCCATATAAGAATTCAGAGCTGATTATACTAGGTGATTTTAACTTAAACCTGTTGAGTTCTACCTCTAATTATTTAAAAGAGGACCATGGCAATATTAATCTTTCACAGGTAAATATTGACCCAACCAGGCCAAACTTAAAATACCCCTCCAAGTCATCTGAGTCAGGAGTATTTGAGCTCGGTCTTAGTGATCATTGTCCAATAGCTTATGCTGGAAATACCAGGATGAAAAAACTATGTCCATGTACGGTGACTAGACGGAATGTCAAACATTTTGATGAGCAGGCCTTCTTGAATGATCTTTTGAAAAGCGATATTCATGATACTGCTAAAATCCCAGATATTGAATTAACTCTTGACCATTTTTGGAAGTCTTTTAATGCAGTAGTTGATAAGCATGTACTTTTAAAAAAAATATAGAATACAGAATGGGTCAAGTCCCTGGTTTCCAGCAGAAATTTCTTCCTTGTTTAGAGGAAAAGGGAGCCTGGATTCTCACTAGGTATACCGGGGACCCCGGTCACTGGCTTGCTTTTACGCAGCTTAAAAACAAATGCACATCTGCAATAAGAAAATGTAAATCTAATTATTACTTGTATTTAATTCTCAAAGTGTACTCAAATCCAGCAAAATTTTGGAAGGCAGTAAGTTCTCTTGACCATAAGTCTTCCCTTTCATTTCCTACTCTCGCCACAGCTGACAGGTGTTCAATTTCAGACCATAAAGAGATTTGTGTAGCTTTTAATGAGCATTTTGCATCTGCTAGTAACCTATTTGTTGAAACTTATACAAGACCCCCTCTGTCTGCTATTGATCCTGACACCCAGGTAATGCCAAGGCCTCGTTTTACATTACATTTATTGACATAACCAATGCATTACTAGCTGTAGATATCAAGAAATTGGTTGGTGAGAATAAACTTGACCAATACTTTTTAAAGCTTGCTGCTCAAATTGTAGTCGGCTGTAGTACAGTTCCTAAGGTCTGGAAGGCTGTTTATGTAACTCCTTTAAATAAAGGTGGTGGAACAGCCAATCTTAACAATTATAGGCCTGTCTCTAAACTATCTTGCCTTGCAAAAATACTAGAATCTCTAGTAAATAATCAGTATAAATTATTTCTCACAGGACATTCTATTCTAAGCATACACCAATCGGATTTTAGATAAAAGCACAGCACTGTTACTGCAGCCACTCTTGTTTTAAATGATATTATCTTGGCTTTGGATAGAAAGAAACACTGTGCCGCTCTTTTTATTGATCTTTCGAAGGCATTCGATACAGTTGATCATGCATTGCTTTTAAAAAGGCTTCATAATATCAGATTTGATGAAATTGTTTATAAATGGTTCCAGAGTCCTCATGGACAGACAGCAGTGTGTAGCTGTTGGAACTGTTAAATCTCAATTTGTGCATGTTGCAAAAGGTGTACCTCAAGGCTTAATCCTGGGGCCTGTTCTGTTCACTCTGTATATAGATGATATTGTTTCCTCTGTTACTGGGTGTAATATTCATCTTTATGCTGGAGATACTATTTTGTACTATAATGACAACACTGTACATTTTGCTGTTAAATCCCTTCAGCACTGTTTTACTGATTTACAAGTTGCATTCAGTAACCTTAAATTAGTTCTTAATGCAGATAAAACTAAATTCATGCTTTTCACCAGAGCCAAACATATTGATATTGATAATCTCATCATACTGAAAGAGTCACAGAATACAAGTATCTTGGAATTTGGATTGATAAGAAGAGAACTTTTAAATATTGTGACTAAACTGGGGAGCAAATTAAAGAAAAAAAAAGTTTCTTTTATAGGAATAAAACATGTTTTCCTCTGCATTGTAGAAGGATGCTTATTATCAGTATTGGATAATGGTGACATTTTATACATGCATGCTTCAGCTGCGACTCTGAAGCCCTTGGACACTGATTATCACTCTGCTAGGATTTATTACCAGTGATAGTTATAGTATTCATCATTGTGAACTCTATGCTAAGATTGGATGGCCCTCTCTCTCTGTAAGGCATGATAAACACTGGGTTTCATTTATTTATATGATCCTTACCGGTTTTTTACTGTCTTACATTATTTCATTGTTGTCTTTTAATACAGGCCCCCCTGATTATGTTGCAGGTGCCAACTGTTTTTATTGAGCTTGGAAAATTCAGTTTTTCATGCTGTGCACCTGTAACCTGGAATGACATGCAGAACATTATAAAGCCTACCTAATTTTTATCCTTTTCATCTTATTTTACTTCCAACTGCTCTTGTTTTTAGCTGACTCATTTGCTGTAAATTTTAATTGCTTTATTTATTCCTAAGGTTTTACTATGTTAGTATTTTTACTCATTTGTTTTTTTTATTTCTTTTACTTTTTTATTGACATTTTTAGCTAAGTATCTTATCTGTGTTTCTTGGTGCCTAGGATGTGTTGTTTGTGTCTTTGCTTGGCTATATTGTAAATGAGGTCTCTACCTCAATATATTTCAGAGTCTAAATAAAGGTCAAATGACTTTGACTGGTGTCTGCCAACATAGCTTACTTTAGCATTTTAGAAATGTCCTGGTATATAACAAAGGACCCCTCTCATTGGCCTGCTTTGTTGTGGAGGAACACTTCAGGCCAACAAACATAAAAACTTAAAGACTCCCTCCAGACATGTTTTAAGATATATAAAAATACTTTGCTTTGAATACTAATTTGTGTCTAATATGGTTTTCCCACAAAGAAAGTCCAATTACCTTGTAAAAATCCTTAAAATTATATTTCTCTCCAGAATCTATGAGCTTTGTCCTACTTCACTGAAAAAAACAGCTTTATAGTGTCAAACTCTGGACATACATCATTCTGCTCAATGAAGCTCAAACATCCATGTGAAGGAACAAGAAAAAAACACATTTTTGACTGGACGGGGACTTTTTACTGATAAAAGTATCAAAATGTGCTGTTAATGAAATGGGTGAACAGCCTACTGATTGTCAAAGTGATTTGTCTACTGTGTTGACTTTGTGTGTGTGCTACCGATGAGCAGAGGAGACTCGTTCCTGCTGTTGGTGTTGTGTGGTGAAGCTCCGTGCTGCATCAGCATGCTAACATTTTCCACTAGGCCGGCCTCTGCTGCCAGAGTCAAAGCCGTGTCCCCATCCTCCGTGTGCTCCTCCAGGGTCAGATCTGTGCACATCAGAACTGCTACACACACACACACACACACACCAATAAGACTGTGTTAAAGTTGGAATAATACTAAATCTACCTAAAGGGTTTTATCAGGTTGCAGATGCTTTTTTTTATGTAGACTTTACGTCCGGCCTGTTGCAACGAGCTCTCACCCTGCAGTACCATCAGCAGGATCTCTCGCTGTGGCTGCACAGCTGCAGCATGCAGAGGCAGCCGGCCCCTGATGTCAGTCTCTCTGAAGGCAGACAAACGACCTGACAACACCTGCAGAGCGTACACATCACCTGTGGAGACAACAACGGAGATCCATACAGTGAACAGGGAAACAGTGAGTTTATGCAAACATACAGACACGTGTGTGCACATACACCCACAAAACAAACATTTAAGGCACACAGTTGAGGCACTGACATTTATTTGTGGGTCTTTGTGCCTTATATAACTTCACCTAATGTTGTCACATCACTACAACAATAGACAAGCTTTACCTTTCTGAATGGCTGCCATTATCTTTATGAATTCTTCACTATTTGGTTCCTTCCTAATGAACCAGAGGAGAATAGTGTTATAAATTACACAATTTTACTCCAAAAACAATGCTTGGAATTATTAACTTTTAATATTTCAATTCAGGATTTCCTGTACATCTTTTACTAAAAGTACTTTGGATATTTGGACTCTCTCATACCTGTTGTTTTGCAGAGAACGTTGCAGCTTGTAGGAGTCTTGAATGCTTTCTCGGATGGCAAACTCAATAAGTTCCTCATTTATGCCTTCCTGCTCAATGTCATCCATTTCTAAATCAAGGGACAACATGGATTTACATGTGTTTCCCTCTAAGCATTGGGCTTCTTTTAATTAAATAATTAGTTGCAATAAGAAAAAGAACTATGCGCAGAAAATAAGGTTACATTTGCAGGTAACTTATAACATGGCACAGTCACATCTGTCTGTAGTTTGTGCTTTCTCCTCGGCTCCACTGCATGCAACTTGTTTATCAGTGAAGGGCTGCAGGCACGATATCACCACTGTGCTTGAAATCATTTCATATGCAAGTACATTAGTATAAAGCTGTCATGACACCTCAAAATTAAGTAGCATTTTCATGTTAGTCTTATCAATCTGTCTCACCTGTTGGTCTGAATGTGTGTCCTTGAGTGCTCGCAGCTTGCAGCTCGTGTGTTTTTTGTTTTGCGGGGTTCTAAGCTGTCTGGGTTAAATTTAGATGTGACCTGCTTTAGACGACCTGACTCAGCTCAGAGTATGCCTGTCATGTTTTCACTTCCAGCTCCAGTGAACAAAGTACTCATTCCCTGATTGCTAAACTCTGACTTCATTCAAATGAGGTCATTTTGTCACATGCAAACAAAACACACATCACATGTTTGTGGGTTCATATCAGACTTTATTTGCAGGACACACACATTACTTTACTTACTTGAAGCCTGTGACCCCACTTTGGGCATAGGCTGCCAGGAAAGACACACACATTAGATGTACAAAATATTCTTGATATTAGATTCATGCGTTCTACATAACAATTATCTCAGGTTAATGATCACTTATCTGCTCTTTTTTCCTGAATTTCCTCCTTTGTGATTAGTATTGATTTGATAATGGAAATCAATAAGGGAGAATAGCTTTTAAATGGATTTGCTTTGTCAGTGTACATTATGCAACCTTACTTTCTGCACACACACACACACACACACACACACACACACAGACACACACACACACTCAAGCAATTCAATAAATAATAAAAGTGTATCTTATTATTAATAAATAAACCAAAACTTGTGTTCTATATAATAGAAAGTAATAAATATAAATTGATTTTAATAAATAAAAATCACAAAATAATGGAACAAAGAGCCTGGTTGAATATCCTCAATTTAGGGGCCCAACCCCCCAAGCAAAACCTTCCACATAACAAAAAACCCTTGTTGTCTTATTTTCATTTTCCAAATTACAGCTTAGGGAATAACCTTGACATATACTAAGCGAAATATTCCCTTAAGAGAACAAGCGCCCACTTTCTCTTGACGAACAAACTGATATGTGGGAGTTTATGGAAAACTCTCAGACAGCGTCAGAGTGTGACACAGTGACTCAGCCTGTAGGCGGCCTCTCTACCACGTCAAAAGACTTCACCAGTCTGTCTGGAGTGAAGCAGACTGCCAGCCCATCCTCAAGTTTCACTACACGCTTGGACATTGCACACATACACACAGAAAAACTCAGCTCAGCTTTGTCTTTGAGCTGAAAACGCGGAATTTCATGCATTGGATTTGAGCAACCTTGGATTCTTGCTCCATATGAGGAAGAAAGTAAGTTTTTATTATAATATTTTATTTTATTAATGTTTTTTGGGTTGTTTTTTTTTTTTTTTTTTTTTTTTTTTTTTTACAGCTATTTACTATAGCTGTATTCCTACTTTTGTTGTGTTTGTTAAATACAGAGGTGGCAGAATATTTGAATTTTTAAAAAGAATTTTCTCATTTTGTCATATATTCTTTGTGTTTTATCATTTGTATACTTTGCGCAATGAAATATGATGTTAGGTGAAATGATGATGATTTCTGGTGACTGTCATTCATTACACAAATGAAGTAAATATAAATAATGAAATAATACTGCTTCTGCATTCAGAATGTTATTTTAGTAAGAGTATTTGCAGTAAAATGAACATAAGACTTTAAAAAGTGCTCTCAATGAGGAATACTTCCTGTCAGAGTTACATTAATGCTGCACTGAGGTAATTTAATGTGTTAAGAGGTCTGCTGGTGTTGAACCTTTTTTAAAAAAGTGAAAGAGTGAAGTGAAAGTACGCTAAGGCACAGTTTGCTTTCACTCAATATGTTGAATAAGGAAGATTAGTGCATGCTCTACGTTCACTCTGCTGCTAGAAAATATTGTACGAGAATGAAAATTCCTTTGAGGCAAACACATTCCTGGCTGTCACACTGGTAACTCTGAAGCCTAAAGATTCCTCATACTGTAGCTCATTTTATACCTTGCATTTAAAAGCTTTACTCTTTAAAGAGTCATTACAGCTGTCATATTACGTACGTTCTTAGTTACTTTGCATTTCTGTGCACTTGGTTATTTTATTTTCATTTGGCAATGGTGTTCAAATTTGTCTTTTTATTATGACAAAATGATTATAAAAATAGATTTTATTTTGAATCAAACTGGAGAAACAAGACGGGAAAATGTGACATCAAACCAACTTAATAATTAATTAAAAACAAATGTATTGTATTTATGTATTTATGGTTTCGTTTTGTGTTCAACTGTCTCTTAATTAGGCCAATATGACATTTTCATTCATTATTTTTCCTCCCTTTGAAACACAAGACATACACAATGCAAACACAAAGGTTATTAGAAGATTAACAGAATAACAAGCCTAAAAAAAAGGTTAAAATATTAGTCCGATTTATGTGTCGACACATTATCTGCTTTAATTTAATACTAGATTGAAGCCTGCGTATTTAGGAAAGACATCAGATCCCCTACTAACGCCTTGTTAATGAGTGTGGGGGAAATTATATATACAGTATATACAAAATGCAATTATGGCACCATTGGGAAAGGCACTGTGGTTTCACTGGTCAGCTTCCAGGTGTGAATGTGTAACTGGATGAATGTACGTAAATCAGGGCAATGGTGAATTAAATCCTATGTGCTCAGTAAATACCTTCCTCAGATAAATAGCAACGAATCACTGTTATATCAAACTGACCTTTTCATCATTATACTATAATGAATACAGTATTTTTTTTGTCCACAGATCTTGAAAGCACCTTGTCTCCTCTTGAGTCTGTTCACAAGTTTGAATCTCTGCTCTGGAAAATTTGGGACACCGATAACTGATGATGTGAGCAAGCTGTCGTTATTGGTGAGATGACGGAGTTGCTACAGGCTTGATACATATCACATTTATAGTAAATAGTTGTTGCATGTGCTGCATGTTAAGAAATAATGTAACTCTGAGACTCTCTGCATCACTGATATGTTGTAAAAAATCTTTTTCTATGATTATTTCCAATTTAGAAGCAAAATATCCCCTCTGATTATGAGATTCCTGTTCATTACATTCCCAAAGAAGTGGTATGTATGAAGCAGAAATAATGTAAAACAGTCGAATAAAGATGGGGGCAAACTTGATATGATCTCCAACAAATTATGTGTTATACCTTCTTTTCAGGCTGGAACGTGCTGGGTCGTGTTGAACATCTATCCTTTAGAGCAGAGTCTTCGGAAGCTGGCCAACATGTTTGGTGCCATCTCCTCCAACAAAGAAAACATAATTGTCTTCATTGCGATGCTGAAGAGTTTACGCTTCACGTTTGACCACGAGGAACTAGTAAGCAATCATAAATTTTTTATCACGTAATTGAATACATAAGAAACTGTGTGTATTTGTAGAATAATTTAAGCAGTTTGTTCCTGCACCATAGCCTGCAAGAATAATTAATCATATTGTAATTTTAATTCTTATTCTGACAAAGCCAGTAACAGTGGTGCAAAAAATGTAATGTAAAATTGGTTTGGAAATATTATAGTTTGTGTGTATTTATCAAGCACATTTTCCATGAATATATCACAACATGCTTTACAAGAGCAAGTAAAAAGACTAAATTGAAACATGATTTGTACAAATAAGAACTATAGCTCGGTTTTAGGAAGGAGTTGTTAATATTTTTGACATTCAGGGACTGTTTAGCATATTGAACTGCATAATTGAGTTATTTCAGGATTGCCTGTTGTCTGATCCCCCAGGAAACGGCGATGCAAGTCTTCCAGTGTCACTATCAGGAAGGAAGCTTAATGTCTGGTCTTTACTTTGACTACATCAAAGATGTTTTACATAGTGCCGCTCAAGGAACACCCGGCTTCTCATGCAAGCCACCACCATGCCTGAATCCACAACAAACACCGGGTACGACATTCATTTTGATTTTTAATTTTTAATGGATGCTTTAAAAGCTAAAACAGCTTAGTAGCCTATTCATGTGCAGATATTGATTTGGGGTCCAGGACATACAGCTGTTGACAGGAATCAGATAAGTGGTCTTGAACACACAACCATAGATTGTAATTAAAGGATATACAATCAAATGTTGCATTAAAAGCAAGCCTCCTGCACTCGTAAAAGCCTTCCAAGAAAGTTTTTATGCTACCCGATATCTCAAAAAGGAACCAAAGAGTATTTATGAGTAGAAAACACGAACTGGAATTACATACACTTGTGACTAAAGCTTGAATCCCTCTAGAATCCTCTCTACTGGTTCAATAAATAAAGATCCAGAGGATTGAACCGCCCACTATCAGATTTCTAAAGTGTAACTGTAGTCAGTTAAAATTCCAATAATTTTTTCTTCTTCCAGGGGGTCAAAAGGAGGGTTATGAGTACAACTGGTCGAAGAGAACTCCTTTGCTTCTGACCTTCATTCCCATCACAGCTTGTGTTGTTCTTATCATATGGCTGGTGAGTAAGTGAATCATCAAATGTTCCATCAAATGTAAATTAATTATGTTTGTTGTAACATAAAAATGAATTTTCAAATAATCTATATAAAGATACAAATACAGGGAATACAGAGATGTTTCCTTAAGCGCCACATATGAGGTTGACATTTGTGGTTTAGAGTAAACTATTGACAGCTGGTAAAGACATTCATGCCTCTGACAGGATGAATTAATAACTTTTAACAATAACTTTTCACAGACTTTTCAACTAAAATAACTAAACAAACAATTCTTTGGTTTATGACCAACTAATGCAATAGTGATGACATTCCCATCAACATCATCTGTACTTTGTGTTTAGTACTAGCCTAATTAGCTTATTCACCTCTGTTTAGTTTTGACAAAACTGGAACAATGCAAAACGATGACAAATGACATACTCATGACATACGTATCATTATCTTCCCATTTCTGTATCATGGTTCCTCAAACGCAATTTTTTCCTCTGTTGCCCAGCTTCCTCCAACTCTGATCAGAATGTCTACTAAAATGTGTCAGTTGTCAGTTTTAATTAAAAACTCTAAACTAAATCAACATTGGCAAACCCATAGTTAGTAAGATAATTTATCTGCTTGCACAGTCGGTAGTAAACAATCTAGTAGATTAGCTTGCTAGCAGGATAGCTAGCATGCTGACATTAGAATTTACCTCAAAGCAGTGTGTGTGCCGACAATCTCACACAACCATTAGCCTGGCTGTAAAAAGACAATTTTGGCAATTTTCCTGCCATTTTAAAAACCTCTATTGTGTTACTTTGCTGTGAGTATTGTAATTACATTATTCCTGTATGTATAAAAGGTCGATAATGTCAAATGGCATGAATAGTTTGTATAGGCTACCACAGTGAGCATTTATTGCTGCTTTTAATGCTGGTTTTCGCTTTTCCGCTTTTCAACACGGTCCGAAGCTTCCCACCCTTTTAAAGAACGACAAATTCAGCTCCAAGCAATTCCCGAAGTAGTTACTCAGAGAAGATGATGTTCTTGGCACACAGACTGTACACCACAAATTATAGTTGTTTTCTTGCTTTTTGTAACTTTGTGAGAGACCTAAGAACACCCTCTGAAAAAAACAGTCCACTGTGGTTTAATTCTCCATTAACTAGATTGAATCTTGTGCTTCTGTGGGCCAGTCTAATAAAGCCTGTGTGATAATGTGCTTTCACTTTGGTGAGCACTTCCAGGAAGGAAATTCTTGTAAAGTTAACAACTGCTCATCAAATATTCAGTAGTCATTAGTTTACATAATGATGTCCGCTTCTGGGATTTACTATCTATCATGTGTCCATCATAACAAACTGGATAGAAGAGCACTGTTTAGGCTGTGTGCTTGATTTCCCTTTTTTTTTTTTCTTTTCAGGTCAAATCTAGAAGGCGTTCACCAGTCTGCAGCACTGAAAATAGTGAAATCGCACCTTCTGACATGATCCCAACTGTGTCTCTCTCCATCCCACTTCAAACACTCACCCACGCCGCTGACACTCAGCCAGCGGGGGAGGCAATCCCTGAACACGAAAGTGGATGAGGCACGATTAATAAAGAAGAGAGGGAAAATCTGGGCACCAGTAAAACGACTCACTCTCCAAGTTGCTCAGTTATTGGCAGGAGCCTGCTGGATGAATGAGTGTGGTCTCACACTCAGTCTTCCTCTGCTTTCATGGACCTGAGCTATACGAGAGAAAACTCACCTGCTGTGAAGGCGAGTGTGTTTCACGAAATTCACTTCTAACACTTAACATCATCCAAAGAGATTTTTGGAACTAAAGGAAGAACTCTCTAAATAGTGGCTGGTCATCTGCCAAAATGGTCACTGAAGTACATTAATTGTCTCGCCTTGGCCAGTGTTAAACAGCTTTTGGCTGGCCTATTCTGTGCTGAGTTGATTTTTTTTTTCATTCCTGCCACTATGAACTGGTGCTATTCCGGCCCCTGTTTTAAGCTGCAATCAAAAAGTATCGCTGGAGACTGAAATCATGAAATCATTGGAATGATATCACACCATCAGGAAGACTATTTTATTCCGAGATGGGACTCCTGTCACCGCTTTGATGGCTGTGTTGTCGTCGTTACGGAGACTGTCCTTTCACACTGAATCCTGAATCTCCACCTGCTTCTGTCTTCTCCTGAAGTGCATTGAGGGTAAACCTTTATGCAAAGAAGCCCATTCCCAAGTAAAACATCAAAAGTACTTCCCCCTTCACTTAAAAATATGTTTTTCTTCTTTTTCCCACAGTTGAATGTTTGAGCTTCTCTGTGCGGAATGATGTGTGTGCAGAGTTTGACACTAGAAGGCTGTTTTCACATTCATCTGCTGTAAGTGGAAAGTTTCTCTGAGCTCATTGAAAATCCAATTTTAGGGGGCAGGCCCACGACATCACAAATAGTTTGGAAGCCAATTCTGGTCCAATATTCAACTTACAGAAGTATGATGTGGAAACTTGAAGCCTCCAGTGCAGAAACACTGAGTAGGAGACGTCTTGTGTCCAGCAGTTAAACTTCTGAAATGAAATATATTTACATATTTGTAGATTCTGGATTTCTAATGAGGGAGAAGGAGTAGGTGTCATTTTAAGTATTTTAACCTGATAATTGAACTTTTGTTGAAAAAACATATGCGACACAAATTATTGTTCAAAGCAGAGTGTTTTATATACGTCTTAAAACCTGTTTGGAAGGGATCTTTAAGTAAATGCTTAAAAACTAGTGTATCAAAAGTCAAAGGACGATTGAGCTGCTGCAGATTGTCTTGTACTTGTTGTTGACATTACTATGATCTGTGATCTGTCACAGATGTCAAACCTGCTAGTCACAAACAACACGCTCAGCAGTTCAACAAGCGTCCTACTTTGTGTATCAAAGATCTGACCAGATGGCAGATAGCCATCGCCAGAGGCACTTTCAATCCCGTCATTGTATTTCAAAGCTGTTGCCCAGTGATCTATAGCTGCAGCCCGGCCACAGTGAGTGTGTTAGAGTTTTTAATGCCTTACTCACTGAGTCAATCAATGTTCAGTCATGAGAACATGACTCCCCAAGCGTGAGCGCTCTTGTGCTGTATGTGTCAGAGAGAGTGAGTGAGAGACAGGACAGACAGGACGAGGGAAAGTGAGGGAGATAGAGATAGATAGATGGATGGACGGATGAGCTCAGTGAGAAGCATAAGGAGGGCTTGTTCTCGTCACAAAAGAACTGGCCGTAGGCTGGAGGAAATGCCAGTTACAAACACGACTGATGTCGGCAGATCCCTATGAATCAACAGGCCAAGAATCTTTCCAGACCGCAGACTATGTAGCCTCATCTATAGAGGAGGGTTAGTATTTCAATAACAGTTTTCTATATATGAATGATTTACTTCCGTCAATCAAATATGGAAAGATATACCTTCATTAAAAATGTTATCATTTTGTAGACAAGTTAACATATTCTTTGTTGTCTTTTTGGTGACCAATGTGTCTGATTTCCATTTTTGTATTATGTGAAAATGTTTATTTGTATTGTATGTGAGATATTTAACTTATTTTGATACAAGATAAACCACTTACAAAGTTTAATGAACATTTCTTTTAAGATTTTTTTTATGCCAGTCATTCCAGTCATGAATGTACAAGGTTTAGACAAAATACTGTGTACACTCGGGGAAAAACACATTATAACTTTAATGTAATTAAATCATCATGGCAAATACTGCTACAGAAGTGGGTCATATTAACTTCAAATGCCAATTGCTGTATTTGTCATTCCCCTATATACATTTATATAATATATATGTTGCGAAGTCTCAACTTTTGAGGTTTCCCCTTGCCTGACACTCTTCAACCTACTGCAGTTTGGGCAGATTTGGCCTCTTTATCAGTCTTTATTAGCTGTTGTGTGTTATCTTGAAACCTCAAATATAAAATCATTGATTGTCTGTTTTAATTGGCATTCAAATGGCCCACACTTGTAGCAGTTATAGCATCAAACCCCGTTTTTGTGAAGTGTCAAAATTATTTTCTCTACCCCTGCAAATGCCGAAGCAAAATCGTATTGTCAATATTATATGTATATTGTGATACTATTTGTCAGTATTGTAAAATATATATATTGGTACATCTTATTGGTGTTGGCATAACAGTTGAAGAAAGTGTGAGTGTTTCCTTGAGGTCCCATTTAATAGAACATAATAGCAGCAAACAGCTCAACTTCTGGCAGATGAGAAGTTAACTTAACATGGACAACAGTGGGCTTGATAAAAGGCCTCCATTCTTGCTCTTTCAAGCACAACACTTGGACTTAATTACTCACAGAGATCTCAGGGCAGAACAGAGATCACACATTCAGGGAGAACATTGTCAGGTCACCCCCGACCTTTGTTGTTCAAAGGGACACAGCTTCACTGACAAGGGATTTGATGCTTTTTTTTCCATGTCCCGTTTGATTGCACAAATGATAATAGCATCAATAAAATGTTTTAGTGGTTAAATTTGTAATAATAAAAATTGTATTTGTCCCAAATGGTTGTCATGCACTATCGAGAGCAAGGCTTTTGAATTAGATGCTGTTATGCTGTAACGCCTTTTTATTGGACATTTAATTTTGTTCTAAATCAAACAATATGTTGCAGTCTCCTCAAACTAAAAACAATGGATGATATACTACATCTTCTTTCTCCAGAGGAATTACAACACTATAAATGTGGATTTTCAAATTTCTAAAATACAGGAACATTTTGACAGAGAGAGAGAAACACTAAATTATAGCAAAGCAAAAATGGGAGGAAGAATTGGAAATTGTGATTGGCAATGATCAATAGGAGGACTCAAAACAATTGCTTTACACATGGAGAGAATATGCTTACATACAGATATAGTTGGGGTTTTTTTTACACCATATAAATATTCTAAATATTATTTGTCTACATCTTCTAAATGCTGGGCAGAAAGTGAAGAAATATATGCAAACTTCAAACACATATTTTGGTCATGTGAAAGGTTAAAATCATATTGAATTGGTGTCAAAAGGGAAATAGAATGTATTATGAACATTTCTATGTAATTGACATTAGAGGCAAACAGGAAGCCCAAGTTTAGACAAATGGGAAGAATAGCGGAGCAAATTAAGAATGTGAAGAAAATCACATATAAAATCTGAGGCGATATTTACTGTTGTGAAACAAGATGGCTGTGCTACATAAAATGAAATCATAGAGGGAATGGACGAAATTAATGTGTACAGGTGTGTGTGTGTATTTGTGTGTTATTGCAGTTTTATGTTTAGATCCAGTGGTGTAAAGTAACTTGTACTTGTACTTTACTTGAGTATTTCCATTTGGTGCTACTTTATACCTCCACTCCACTACATTTCAGAGGGAAATATTATACTTTCTAATCCACTACATTTATTTGACAGTTTTAATTACTTTTCAGATGAAGATTTGATACAATGGATAATATAACAAGCTTTTAAAATACAACACATTATTAAAGATGAAATCAGTGGTTTTCAACCTTTTTGGCTTTTTGGCTTCTGACATCTTACAAAAAGCAGTGTGTAGTCGGGGTCACATTTCAGATGTCTATGAGTTGTTAACAGCTCCACCAAATAGTGATTTTTCCCTCTAATCTTCTCACATGGTTTCATTTCAATAAATGTTCAAATGATCCAATATTTCACCAAAAATCAAAGATTAGAGAAAAAAAATCCCCAAGCTGAAAACAGATTTGTGTATCAGAACTTTATTTTTTCTTCTATCCTCTCCCATTAATCATCTCATGACCCCTCAGATTTATCTGGAGACCCTTTGGAGGGGCCCGACCCCTAGGTAGGGAACCACTGGACTAAATTACCTAACTGTATATAAAGTAGTTGAAACTAGCTCCACCTCCAGCAGCTACAACAGCAACATGCTGCTTACACACTGATGCTTCAGTATTAATAATCTAATTATGTCATATATAATAATATATCAGTCAGAGGGACCAAACCACCACTTTTACTGCAAAACTTTATTTTGCTGCTAATATTGCTGTATTTTTTTCATGCAGGACTTTTATTTGTAATGGTGTATTTTTACATTTCTGTATTGGTACTTTTACTTCAGTAAAGGATCTGAGTACTTCTTCTACCTCTGTTCAGGTCTGCATGCTTTCTTGTGTAGAGGAATGTCTCGTCTGTCTTTCCTGAGGCATTCATGTAAATGCTTACTGGGCTTTATTTATTGATTGGTATGTATTAGTTTCCACTATTTAGGCTTACAAACCCATATGATTAATGAATTTAATTAAAGAAACAAAAAATGTAACAGAAACAGAAAATGTAATTATGAGTACCATTTAAAGATTATATATAAACACTAAATCATAACATCATGATTCAAACAGATGTTTCTGTGGTGTCTGTTCAGACGACTTTTATTTTACATGCTCACTTCCGCCGGAAGTACTCAGACTTTTGTTTTGGAAAGCCGTTACAGAGCGGCCGCCATTATTCTTCCTGGCTTGACGGTCGGGAGAAAGACGGTTAAACACTTTTTAACATAATATTTCCGGGTAAACTGCAGCCTTCTCAGCCGGTTTGTGCCGTCGGGCGATTGTCTCATGAATTAGCGACACACCGTGCGGACAGAATGGAGAAACGGTCCGACAATGCGGGTAGGTTGCTAAGCTAGCGCTAGCAAGCTAACAGTAGCTGCCGCCGAGAGAAAGGTGGTGAGAAAATAAGATGCAATGACATCCATCTGTTGCTCAGAACAGACTGTTTGCATTCAGCCGCGGACCAACATGCAGATATCCTAGTCTGTTCAGCTATTTTGAGGAATGTTTAGTAGCTTGCTAGCTGTCGAACTTCAGCAGGCTGTTTCAAATTAAATAATCGTTGTCGGCCACTGTGTCGTGTAATATCAGCTATCACAACTCCTTTGAATATTACGCTGCCCATAAGATCTACCTAAAGTTTGAATTTTGCAGTCGGTCGCAGTTTGGCGCTTATTCTCTTCACGACCGCACATGCACGCGCATACTGTGCACACATTAGACCCTCTGCAGTTTATCTGCAGTTATCAAAGTGAGTCGTTTGCACTGCAGCGCCCCCCACAGCAGCTGCACACACCTTCAAAACCAGGCTTATATACAGTGACATTAAACACACATTTTACAAACCCAAGGGACATCATCATCGCTGCTTAGACTGGTGGAATAAGTATTCGGATGCTTTACTGAAATGTGTACTATGCAGGATTTCCTAAGAAACAATATATAGACTCATACAAAAGTAATCCCTCCCAAACATCACTTATGACCCACTGGAACTGTGTGGTGGTGTATGTACCTGCAGGGACCCTTCCCTCTGCCTGTATTTTCTTTTTACTTTGCAGTGGGTGTGTTGCCCCCAGCCAATAACAGCGCGCAAAGTGAGGGGTTGGGATTCGTAGCGTATCGACCGGGTTACATCGCTGTGTCTGTCTCTCTCCTCTGCTCCGCTCTGCTCTCTGTCTCTGTGTCATGGATATATAAAGAGCTGCAGGTCTGTGTGTCTGCTTGACCGAGGGCTTGGCTGAACTACACATGCACAGAGCAGAGAGGCCACAGCAGACAGGATGAAGCTCTTCATGCACACAAAACTCAGCAATGCAGCACCTTCCGACAGGGTTGTGCGGAGGTGTGGGCGTGTTTATTTGTGTTTTAGAACGTAACCACCATGAAACAATGAGAAAATAATGTTTTATTTATCTGATTCACGGCTTTGTTCTCATCAGTGCCGCCCGCGCTCTTCATTCACTCTCTAGCTCACTCAACCACCGCTTCTCTCTCTCTCTCTCTCTCTCTCCCCCTCTCTAGTTGAGCCGGGGAGGAGGAGCCAATTTTGAATGCTGTGTGTTTACAAACACTGACAGTACAAAAGTTGAAACAATTGAAACATATATATGTACATATATATGAATAGAAATATTAAATGGATAGGATATATGTCCTTAATGGGTATATGTGTCTATGCTGCCTTCATAGTTAAGTTGAGAACTGGCAAAGGGTATGAAAAAGTGAATTCTGGCTAATGAGAGTCTAAAAAGACATTCATCACTCAATTTAGAGAAAGCATACCAACAGATGAAGGAAAATGTAATAATTGATCAGTGACATTAAAGACTTGTCTACATGAAACCTGGCCAGCGTCCTCTAACGATAGAGGTATTTCTATATTTTCATGCATGCTAACAGACTGGCTTTATGTTGTGTTTTGTGCAGGTGTTAGAGGTGGCCTTCCCCTGGCCTCCCTCCGCTTGATGGCGTCCCCTCTGCAGCTGACATACTCGTACATATGGCAGGTCATACGGCAGAGAAACGTGAAGCAGTATGGGAAGGTGGAGGAGTTTGTGACCATGGTGACGCAGACTGTTCCTGAACTCATGAATTTCAAGCAGACTGCCCAGCTCGTCTTGGGGTTGAGGGCAAGGGTGAGAGTTTGCTTTCATCTATTGTGTATGTGTCTGTGTCAAAGAGTAGAACTTAATTTAATAGGTAGATAACATAAGTAAACCTTAAGAACCCTCCAGCTATCAGACAGTTTCTTTAGGTACCACATACCTGATGCTGTTTGCTCTCCAGGCTACTAAAATGCATGGCATGACTTATTAAACATCAAAGTGCTCTTGCCACACAGCGTTGATGAACTCCACATGTTCCTTATTACAAATCACACACACATCAAGAACAAAAAGAGCATTTGTCATCATAGCTTTACTCCCTTTGTCTTTCCATGTGGTTGCAGGCCTTGTTCCATTGTAGATTTTGTGCTTTCAAAATTGTCATCTTTGTTTTTTGCATGATTTTTCTCATGACTATAATTTCTGTCTTTTCTTGCACTAGATCATTTTGGATTTGCTCCACAACGAGGGACCACCAGATTCCCGGGCTATTCAGACTCTCATAAATAAGTTGAAAGTCTCTGCATCTTCAGGGGTAAGAATGTGAAAATTTTCTTCTGATACGTACACAGTTGCTTGTGTTTATATTTATCGAGCAGATTTGAGCTTTAAATTAAGCAACTTAATTTATGAATTAAACCTGAGTTAATTTCTGTGTTACAGAAGGACTCTGAAGTGGATAAATCTCAAACTAACTTCATGGTGCTGGTCCAGAATCTGCTGAAAAATCCGACTGAGAGGAAGCGTTTCTTCAAGGTATCCACATCTGTCCACATGCTAATATAATATAAACATGTACACACACACACACACACACCACACTGTTAATACTCAGCTAGATGGAGTTGACCTGCATTGCATCTTGCAACATGTCAGTTTTTTCAACCACTTTGACTCTTTTTCACACCAACCTGTTGCTACTTCAATCCAAAGAGAGTGTTTATTCATCAAAAGTGTTGAAGTCTCCCACATCTTATGTTAAAAACTGAAGGGGGATGTTGTTTTTCATTTATTTATTCTCATGACAGCTATTTCAGTCGTATGTACAGACCTACATGTAGAGATACAGTGCATTGAATTCATAAAACTCTCCTTTTGACCAAAGTTAAACACAATTCTAAGGTCACAGTACTGTTAATTTCACACACACAAATCTCTCTCTGCAGGAAGTGTTCCCTGTTCAGTATGGCACAAAGTTCGATACAGCGCTTCAGGCTCTGACCGCGGGCCTGGTGTGCAAGCTGGAGCAACTTCTTCCTGTTCCCAATCTCTCCCAGGTACGCACATGTACGCTAGTTGTTTGCATTTAGTTTGGGGCAGTCACAGCAGGGTAGGCTAGTGGTTGGAAACAGGAACTATCTTTCATCTGGATCAGTGGAAAAACATGCTTGAGCAAGGAGCAGAGTTCCTCTCAGCTCCATGGGTGTCTAGTAGTTGCACTTTATTGACTGGCCAAATAGGTAATCAATAACACACATTAGAGTATCTGGGCATTTTCAGAGTGCCTGCAAGAGTGAATTCCAAACTTTTCCAGACATCTTTAATCCACGTTTGAATGTTGCATCAAACCAACCATCTGATATTGGACTGTGAAGATACAAAAAACATGATCTGACCTGAAACATGCACAGCAAACTTATTCATTATTTTTATTTCCTACTTCTAAATCTCAGCTTGGTGCCATGATCTCATCGGAGCCCAGTGTCCTGGAAGCATGCGGAGGCTTCATCCCTGAACCCGGCGACCTGAAGACTCTCCTCCTGCACCAGCAGTCCAAGGGAATCCTCAGTGGGAAAGGTATACTTGAGTTTGTTTGTATGAACATATGATGAAACCCAGACAGATAAGACATGTTGATTATGTAGATGTGCAAAACAACTCTTAAAGGAAAGGAAGAAAGTGATAGATACATCAGAGAATTGATAGATCAAATAATAGCAGCCCTACACTACAGCTATATGTCACTTCAGTTTACCTTTCCCTGCCTTAATAATTGTTATTAGATTAGTAGAACACAAATAAAATGCAAGCCTTTAGAAGAGAGGATAAGGGATGCTACTTAATACTTCTGCAATATGTTGTATTACATGACTTTTCATGAGAGGTTTGCTGTGGTTTCACTCAATAATAAAGTTTTATACTTGTATTGTCAGCTTTTAATTAACTTGAAAGTGTTTTGTGATAACATAGACAGGCAGACATGTATACAGAGAGATACATTTGTTGAGTAAATCATTGAAAGAAATTAACAAAGACGTCTTAATCTGTGCAGCAACCATCTCATCTTCGGTGGGCGACTGTGTGCTCTCTTCACTTGCCTTCCGGCCCAAAGCAGTAGAACCACCACCACCACCCCCAGAATCACCAAAGCGTTTAGAGGTCAGCCTCCAGGACACAAGCCCTGCTTCCCTCAGTGACACCGAAGACTTGGGAATGATGTCAGATGACTCTGACAGCCCAGCAGTCCCTGCCAGTGTACCACAGGGGAGAGCGCAACACAGTGATAAAACAGACGATGGGGGTGCTGCCAAGGAAACAAGTGTCACAACAACAGCTCCTTCGGACAATCTGGTGCAGGAGAAGAGCTCTACACAGGAGCAGTCCGCCACGAGAAGGGAGGAAGGAGTACCACCACCAGCACCACCGGAGAAACCGGACCAACAGCGGCTGCCCTTGAAATCAATCCCTTTCAAGGTAGTGCAAGTGCCGATCAAAACCGCTCCCACCTTACAGAATGCAGGTAGCACAGGAACAAAAGACAGCCAAAAGCCCACGACTCAGCGAGTCACACTGCATCAATGGGTGTCACAGATTGCCACTAATTCACTCTCGCTCCCTGCCTTGCCACCACTCCCTCCAGCCAGGCTGAGTGTGGACGATGACATGAAGCCAAGCATCAGAAGAAAAAAGCAAATTAGGCCTCCAGCTGACAGGTTTACATGTGCCGTGTGCGATAAGACCTTCCCTTATCAGTCGAAGCTAATGGACCACGAGCGCATCCATACAGGAGAGAAGCCTTTCGTGTGCACGGCATGCAACAAGAGTTTCCGAACACAGGCGTTTCTCAACAACCACCTGAAGACCCACAGCACAGCGCGACCTTACGCTTGTGGCCAGTGCGGCAAGTGTTTCACCAAGTTACAGAGCTTGTCAAAGCACATGCTCGCTCACAGCGGCCAAAAGCCCTTCTACTGCAACGTCTGCAACAAGGGTTTCACGCAGTCCACCTACTTCAAAAGACACATGGAGTGCCACACGAGCCAGATGACGTTTCCCTGCAAGCACTGCAACAAAATCTTCCCAACGGCTTTCAAGCTGTTAAACCACGAGCGCTGGCACACCAGGGATCGCCCTCACATGTGCGAGCGTTGTGGGAAGAGATTCCTCGTCCCCAGCTTGTTGAAGCGGCACATGGGCTATCACATTGGCGACCGTCAGTATCTCTGCTCCCAGTGCGGAAAGACCTTCGTCTATTTGTCTGACCTGAAGAGGCACCAGCAAGACCACGTGCCCAAAGCAAAGATCCCATGCCCTGTTTGCCAAAAGAAATTCTCCAGCAAGTACTGCCTGAGGGTTCACCTGAGGATCCACACCAGAGAAAGACCCTACCGGTGCTCTATCTGTGAAAAGACCTTCACTCAAGTCGGGAACCTGAAAGTTCACATCAGGCTACACACCAACGAGCGCCCTTTCAGCTGCGATGTGTGCGGGAAGACCTACAAGCTGGCGTCCCATCTGAACGTCCACAAAAGGACTCATACGTGCAAGAAGCCCTGGACGTGCGACACGTGTGGGAAGGGATTCTCCGTCCCCGGCCTTCTGAAGAAGCATGAGCAGTTGCATACGAGGGAAGCTAACCCTGACTTCTCCGGCAAACGGAGATACAGGGGTAAGCACAAGAAGCACTCCCTCAAGAGGAAGTATGATGAGGAAGACGAAGGTAGCGATGATTATTAACCAAAGAAACATATTTTGTAATCAATAGGGATGCTCTGATCACTGATTTAATATAACCTAAATCCTCCCTATCCGGAAAGCTACCGCATAAGAGACCCTTTGAATGTGCAACCATGTCATTTTCAAAGTTTGACTTGCTACCTTGTGGCAGTGACGATTAGGTGGGGCTGGGTAGTTAGTTTTTCAGTGATGGTAGGATCATTTTTTTCTGATCATCGAAGAGTCACAATTTGAGTTATAATGGGTATCACTACCCAACCAGCTGGACGATGTCTCCAAATAAAGTCCACTGTTTTACTGTATATCAGTGCTGTTTTTCATGTAATTAGGTGATGTGACAAAAAAGACTTAATGTAACTAAGTTACCCTGAGCTGTCACATTTTGAGAAATATAAGATAGCAATGTTGTGTTTTGAACATTTTCTGATCTATTTTGAAATTGTCAATGGTTAGTAATCTTTTTCATTCCTAAAACATGTGATGGGTCCTGAAAGTTGAAAAAATATATTTTCCCAAAGGTAATGCTTTTTCAAGAGGCTACCTTTACTATATCCAACATTTTAAAAATGGGCATCATGTAAACAGCATTTCAACGCATGTGACTGTGGAATATATCTCTGCTTTGTAATTAAATGTTCAATGTAGTGTCATTAGCAAACATTTAACTTTGTATGTAACCATGCACTGTAAACATTACAGCTACTCTGCTTTTGTTTAAGAGTGAAAATAGTCTGATTTATGTTTATTAGGATTTAATTTTTTCCATCAGTGAATGTAGTTATAGATGCTCTAATGGAGTTGAATTAACATTAAGAATTAAGTTTAGTTTTGGCACTATAAAAATTTAACATTATGCAAATGTGTGATAAGTTGTCCTGTGAATTACCTTTCCCTTTGCTTATCCTGTTATCAGCAGCCATGTATATAACCCATCAGGTAACATTTTCATTGTTTTGTTGTTTTATAGAAAAAAATAAATACTCATTGCAAAGAACTGTCTTGTTGCTTTGTTACTGCACCAAACCATCTATCATGAGCCCTGAAATGGGACCTAGATAGTTTATGTTTAACTTAGAAACATTAGTTCAAGGAAACAAAAGCTATCAGTGCTCAAAAGCGCCATTGATTGACCGTTTTGAAGCCATAAACAGCAGTAGTGGAAAGTAAGTATATTACTCAAGTACTGTACTTTGTACTGTACTTGTACTTTACCTGAGTATTTCCATTTGATGCTACTTTATACTTCCACTCCACCACATTTCAGAGGGAAATATTGTACTTTCTACTCCACGACATTTAATTGACAGCTTTAGTTACATTTAATATGAAGATTTGACACAATGGATAATATAACAAGCTTTTAAAATACAACACATTGTTAACTAACTCCACCTCCAGCAGCTACAACAGTAACGTGCTGCTTACACATCGCTTCGGTATTAATAATCTAATGATGTCATATATAATATCAGTCAGAGGGACCAAACCACTACTTTTAGTGCAATACTTTAACTACATTTTGCTGATAATACTTATTTATTTTTACCTAGGTAGGATTTTTCATGCAGGACTTTTACTTGTAACTGAGTATTTTTATATTTATGTATTGGTGCGTTTACATTAGCAAAGGATTTGAATACTTCTTCCACCACTGGTAAAAAAGTAGACTTTTTTTTCCTTCCTTCCTTTCCGTACGTTTCTCATGACTCATCGGCTTTATTGATGTATTTAACGCTAACGGCTTTCGTCTTGTCTAAAAGTAGGGTATATTTTATGAGACCAGAAGGTAAAAGCACATTTCCACTGGCTCGTTATGGCACGCATTTGCCTCACGCACGGCACGTCTTAACCGCAGGCTCCGCCCTCAGCCGAGCCGTAACTAGGTAACGGTCACCTGACTGGCTCAAATATTGTGTCGTCATCCAAGCGGCAGCAAAGAAGGAGCGCCATTTTGAAAAAAACAAAACAAAAACAAAAACAGCCAAACCTTCCACCATTCACCCTCCTCTTGTTAGTTGTTGTGAGTTTGAGGAGAAAAGAAGAGAAAAGAGCATGGAGCCACCATCAAAGTGGTCTTATGTAGAAACTCAGGCACTCATTGCGGTGTGGTCAGAGGAGAAAATCCAGCGTGACCTGCAGGAATCACTCAGAAATGAGAAGGTGTTCAGGGAAGTGTCAGGTCGACTGGCTGCAATGGGGATGTATCACTCTGCGAAACAGTGCAGAGAGAAGATAAAGAAGCTGAAACAAGATTATAGGAAAATAAAAAGAAACAGAAGTGAGGCAACTGGGAAGATCTTCAAGTGGTATGATGCTTTGGATGCTATCATGAATAAAAGAGCAGCTACTGCAGACAACACAGAGCAACAGTCAGCCACCATGATACTCGAATTCCTAGTAACAGACGTGGGAACAGGTACGTTCAATTTGTTATTGTTGCAGAAGAGTCCAAGTCTCTCCAATAAACACTACAAATAGCTGCAAGACAACATTGAATAAGGAGATTTCATCTAATCGTTGAGTCAACTTTTCAATTACACTCTGTAGATTTTATTTCTCAATCTAAGTGTTGCCAGGAATTAAATTCTAGTGAAGAAATTACAAAACCTTTTTCAAGATTCAACAGGTTTTATTGTCACATGCACAGCAGCACAGCAGTATATAATAAAATGAGAGAGAAATCTACAAATATACATTATATTGCACATTGGTGTGCAGGTGCGGTATTGCATATAAGTAGTAAATAGATAAATAAGTTAATTGCACATAAGTGATGGGTAAAAAATACTTCTGAAAAAAATTTAAATACTGTGTATTGGGGAAGAGAGTGTGTGTACGAGAGGAAGAGAGAGAGACTTTCAACCGTAGATTGTATTTTAACCTACTTTTCAATAACATGTTGCAAAAAAGTAGTATAGGTTTTAAAAATTATACTGAAATTAGCCAGTGTTTATAAATGTAGAATGTAACTCCTCAGGTAGCTAAAAATCCACAAATTCTCAGAAAAATGACTGACTTCAGACTTCCTGAGACTTGATCTCAGGGTCCTCTATGGTTGCAACAGCCCTGGTTACAGATGAGTTTTTGTAAAAGAAATATGTACGCAGTCTTGTGAAGCTGTTATTAAACACAGGCCAATTGTCAGGTATTACTAATTAATGGGAAAAGGCATAACTAGAATAGTTGCTAGAAAATGTTCTTTTTTGTCACTCCATTAGTTATGAAAAATGTAATTATTTTCACTTGTGTTATCTCATTTTGAGTATTGTTCAGTCACACGGTCTGCTTACCTTGCAAGGCAGCTGGATTCGCGAGATCAGACATCACAAGATCACCCGAGAATCTATCTTGTCAGGCTTTGAGTTATCAGCGTCCTATGAGGGTTCTTGATCACGCAAATCTAGCTGCCTCGCAAAGTAAGATGGTGATAGACAGATGGTTCATCCAATCACCTGCCAAGTATTTTTTGAAAGTGCCTGCCCTTTTCCAAACAGTTTTCAAGGACGACTTCTCAGATGGTTCTGTGTAACAAACCATCAGGTCAGGTTCATGGTCTGCTGCAAATAAGAAAGACCTTAACGGACTTCAGTCAGTCCAGAACAAGGCTGCAAGATTAGTTCTAAGATGTCCGTACGACACCAGCAGTACTGAAACAGACTGTCCTGGTTCCCAGTAGAAGTTAGACTTCATTAGGGCATATTAATATTTATAAAGAAAGTAATATTATTAGGTACGCCCATTCATTTTTGGACCAACTGCAATATCCAGACCGATACATAATTACTCCACGTTTCTTAAATAACTGCAATTTAGTAACTCCTTGTCCTGGTTTATTCTGTTTTTTAATAAGATACTCCTATATGTATCCTGTTTTTATGATGTATTTTGAAGGTGTGGACCCCAGGAAGACTAGCAGCTGCTGTGGTGGAAGGTAATGGGGATCCAAATAAATAAACAAATAAATGAATAAACAAATGACTGAAAAACAATCTGAATCACCTCCAATTTTTATAATTGCCAGGTACAGAGTACAAAAAAAACATTAATATCTCATAAGAAAAGGAGATGTTACAAGACTTGGCTACTTGGCATATTTTCATCTGCAGTCCCTGGGCAAAAAAAGTACAAATACTACAAAATACAGTTGTACAATGAGTCTTACATTTTCTGTAGTGCATAGACAACCACACACACAACAACTGTCATCTGCTTAATGTAAATTATCGTAGTTATAGAACAAAACATTGGAATCACTGTGTTGCATGCAGATGCATAAAAATATAAATATAAGGATAGACTTGACGTGTCAAATTAGGGTTGACAGGACTGGTTTCTTCAAAATCAAGCATTTTTGTTCAGCAGTATTAAAAATAATGTCATTGTAACATCCTCTGCCTGTACAGATTAATAGCATCTGTCCATTTTGTCTTGCAGATTTACCCACTACAATAGACCTTCCTGGTAGCTGCACCCTCATACCCTGCCCTACAGCACCCATCCCAACACCCTTCCTCACAGAGCACCCAGTAGATACAAGTTCCTCCTCCGTTCAACCAGAAGATGCTGACGCTCCCTCTTCAAGCACCCCAGTGACCCCCAATACAGTGCAAACTTCAGTCAAAGGCATGCATGTTAATCCACTAAAACACTGCCTCTAAAAATGTACCGAGTTTAGCTTCTTCCATTTCATGACTTGATAAATTATGATCTGTTGCTTTCCCAGATCACACAACCTTGTGCCGTTGGTCAAAAAGAGAAGTCCAAGCATTGTTGACACTTTGGGCAAATCCTGCCATCCAAAAAGAACTCCTCCTCAACATGAGGAATGAAAATGTTTACACCCGCCTCAGTGAAAAACTAGCTTCGCTTGGATACAACAAAGCGCCAAAGAAATGCAGGGAGAAAATCAAAAAACTGAAGCAGGAGTACAAGAGGATCATGAACGCTAATCACAGGAGTCGAAGCAACAGCATCCGTACAAGTGTATGGTTTGCCATCATGGATGATGTGCTCAGTTCCCAGGCTGCTGCAGCAGCAGGAGCAGCATGTTCACCAACAACAGAGCCCTCACTGCCCACTCTGTCGCACTCCAGCTTGGATGTGAACACTGATGGTAAGCAGAAATTCAAACCAGGAACCATTCAGATGCTGGTTTTTAATAGTGTCAACCAAAGTTTCTTTTATATTGTGCGCATGTGAAAGTTTTCATTTATGCAATTTCAAACAACCTACAGCAGGTGCTGCTAGAGAACATATAAGCTGGTCCACTGGGAAGTTGAGGATGTAGTGGTGCTTTAGACAAACAGCAGTTGCAGGAACAGAAACTTTCTATGTACAAAAAGGAGAAATATTTGACTGGGAGCCTCAGCTCCCAGCTTATGTTATTGGACCACAATAGTAAAAATATTGAACATGGCCAGGGTGAATTTAATAACTGGAATTTGATAACTCTCTCTGTGTTTGGACTTTTTTAAGCCTTGGAACTCATTGTTGTTGATATAAAGTTGACTAAGGTTACCTTTTCTGGTAAATTCTCATTTATTCAAAGTAGCTAGAATGCAGCTCTAAATAAGTGTTAACTATATTTTCTTTTTATAGTTGTTATTGATGTTTTAAGTTGTTGCTCTATTTAAATTTGGCATGTTGCGTAGTTATGTTGCTTTCTTGTCTTGATCTGATTAAAAAAAGATTCAGTCATTAAATGAATGAATAAAGAGCTGTATTGTAGAACCCCTGTCTGCAATAATAATAATAATCATTATGATTATACTTTTTAAATTTAATCTCCTTCATTTTATTTTGCTTTTTTAAACTTTCACAGATGAAACCCAGTGGTTGCCTGATGAAGTCCAAGTGCTGATGACTCTCTGGGCACAAGCAAACATTCAGAAACAGCTTCTCACCCCAGCAACAAACAAAAAAGTCTTCACTTACCTCAGCAATGAGCTCACTTTTGTGGGTTTTAACAAGACAGCAGATCAGTGCAGGCTTAAAGTGGATAGCCTCAAACAGGAGTACAAAAAAATCAAAGAAGTGGAACCATACAAGGATGTTAAAAGTGACTGGTTTGCTATTTTGGATGGTGTCCTTAGCCCTGATGGAGAGGCATCTACAGAGATGGATTCATTTGCAGTGCTGACACAATTTAAATCTCCAGAAGATGTGTATATAGATAGTAAGTTGTTTCAAACCTCGTAATATCTAAAGACTATAATGTAGAAGACATTCATAATTAGGGAGCATAAGCTGATAGAATGATTATCTGCATCTATTGAGAGTTGTCTCTGTATTAAATAAGTTAAATTGCTTTCAACAGATACATTGCGGGCTGTTTGGACATCAGATGAAGTCAAAATACTGCTCACCCGATGGGCAGAGGAGAATGTCCAGGAGCAGCTTCGATCGACTCAAAGAAACGAGAGAGTGTTCGCTCAGCTGAGCTCAGAGCTCGCCACTCAGGGTTTCGATAAGACCACCAGCCAATGCAAGTCAAAGATAAGACTGCTGAAGAAAAAGTATAAAATCACGAAGGAACAGAAGGACTCTAAGAAGCAAAAAAGCAGATGGTTTGTTATAATGGATAAAGTCCTTGGTGGTCACAAGCGAGATGCTGAGACCAAGCAAGCAGCTGAGGACACTGATTCAGGCGTTGCACCTCTGCAGACATCGCAGTATGACATCTCTGAAGCAGCAGATGACTTAGGTAAAATAAGATGATGTTTTTTGTACTTTACAACTTACAGTAACTGCAATATGTGATCTTTTTTTGTGTTATTTTGTTATAAATTCTGGTAATATTTATAAATTGCAAGGCTGCAGGGAAACATTTTGTACTAAATCCCCAAAGGGTGACAGACAGTGATTGAATGTTTTAATGCAATTGCAGTACCAAAGGCAGAAAAACAAACAGATTTGAGTTAATTCAGTCCCAAAATCAAGTCAGAGCTTCCAACATTCTTATATAAGAACATCTACGAAGTAAGGAGCCTGGAATTTGGTCTGTCAGGTAGTGTGTGTTGCACTTCAACAAGCTCCATAAGTAAAATGCTAGATTGAGGTAGGATATTTATTAGTGGTAAGTTTATGGTATAAGGTTATATATGATTTGTTCTGAATTGTGTTATTTTATGTGGAAGAGTTTGATGACTAATCCTTTTTTCTTTTTGCCTTTTTTTTTTCTAACCTCATTTGCAGGCGGTCGCTTGTCCTTGTCGTCATTGTGTCTCCTGGTTCCAACCTTGCGTCTGATGTGTGCCTTTGCGTGGCAAGTGGTCCAGTGTTGTAATGTGGCACATTATGGAAAGGTGGAGGAGCTGGTCAGAATGATGACTGAGCTGGCTCCAGAGTTGCTGACTCCCAGAGAGAAAGTGCAAGTCCTGCTCAGGCTAAGGGCAAGGGTAAGACACATTAAAGCGTATTTTTGTTTAACTTCCATTATTTTTCTCACTAGATTTATCTTTATATAGTAAATGTTGTTTTTTAAGCATCAGTGGAGTGGATTTCTAACAAAAGCTAACCTACATCTGAAGTGTATTTGATTCAAATTCAGCAACAAAATAATGAAGTTGATCCTTTTTGATGTAGCATTACAGCTGTACAGAAGCTACATCCTTAAATTTGATCTCAGAACATACAAAAACAAAATCGAGGCAACCAAAAATAATTTACCAAGCACTTCCAACAAAGTGTTACTTATGGTGTTTTTTTTTTCAGCGTGTGCTGAAGCTGTGTTGCAGTGAGAGCACAGCTAACCTGATGAATATCCAGCCCCACATGGAGGTCATTCAAAACCTCAAAATAGGCTCCAACTGTGGTCAGGAGGTATGTCTGCAGGTGTGGTGAAGAACTGAGCTGAAACAGAGCTGTGGAGTGGTGTGTTGATTCTCAGTTTGGTCTGCATTGTTGCCATCCGTTTCACATTGTGTTGTTTGATTTACTGTAAATATTTCTTAATGAGGATTTAAAATGAAATATAACTTAAATGAACAAATTAGATGGCTCTGCTGCTGTCTGCCAAAAAACTCAACTATTTAGTCATTTTAACATATTTTACAAAGAGGGACATGCAGAATAAAGAAACACATCACTGGTGTTAAAAAGAACATACTTACAAAGGTCACTGATCTTATTGGACTTAAAAAAGAAACAAAGAAATAGCAAAATCAACATGGTTGATAACGTACTGATAACTGCTTAGAACTTGGAGTTTGTTGGTTTTTTTTCTGTGCTCACAAGCAAAGCTGAAATTTGAGTTGATCTTATTTCACCTCTGTATTTCTCTATTTTTATACAGTCTATGGTATTTCTTAATGTATTTTATTGTCACCCTTAGCACCCCAGCAAGGCTTTAGCTGTGCACAGTGGACAATGAACTGATGTTCTGTTGTCATGTGGCAGGACAAGCTCCTCTGTTGTCCCTACAGGAGAAAGAAGGGAAAGGTTGCTGAACCTTTTGAGGTCAAAGGCAGACTCTTCAAAGTCTAAATTAAGTAGCATTCCTCAATTAACCCTCTTAGTGCTTTAGAGAGCATTGAGGACATCCTCCATGGATCTCCACCTCACTTTGCCCGAGGCAATGATCTTCTCCCCTCTGACGCTTAGGAAGGCCCCATGTTGTCTTTATGACTGCACTTAATAGGAGGTCTTTGATTTTTGCCTGCCTCCTTTATTCCCGTGGGTTTTCGGTCAGAGCAGATTTCTCCTTGATGTTTAATTGATGTTTCCGTGCATCTGCTTTTCTCTCTTCTGATGCAGAAAGAGACAATATTGTCAAGCCATTTGAGGGTTTTTGAGTTGTGCCATTTTCACAGATTCTAATTTAATTTCCTGTGTTATTGAATGTCCAAAACTCAGGAGCACACATGCTCCTCACTCATCACTACAATGGATCCCTGGTTTAGTCAAATCAGCTGGCAAAAAGTCACATCAAACATAATGGAGAATATGGAGGAATGGTGCATTTTTGGCACACACCGAATGACCGATTGAGGGTTTAATATTATACTAACATGTACCAAATCCCAGAAGTTGTCTTTCATGTCTACCTCTGGTTATATGTCACATGACCCTTGCTCTGGTCAGTGTATCGAAGCATCACAGTCAGAAGCAAAGAGCTGAGGTTGATGACACTAGAAAAAAACTAGTCCACGTTTCAACCAATATGTTTATTTTTATCTTGTTTGTTTTGATACCAAATATTAGGAATTGGAGGAGTTGGAAAATTCAAAGACAAACTTTGTGGAGGTTGTTCATTCCTTGCTCGAGGACCCAGAGGAGAGAACTGTGTTTTTCAAGGTCAGATATTCTTTACACACTTAATGAGTATCTGTTAAAGGGTTGTTTGCATGTTTTGATATAATTAATAGTTTTGTAAGTAATATTGAGATAGAGATAATCAGTCAAGAGAGTGGACATATGACAGTGAAACGTTTTTCTTTCGTAATGTGAACAAGTACACCAACCAGCTGTGTGTGCAACGTGCACATGTGATGATTCACATTCCTTTTTTCCTCAGGAGGTCTTCCCCATCCACTACGGCCAACAACATGAAGCCACATTGCATTCATTAGTGTGGAAATTCATCTCCAGATTGGATCATCTATTGCCTGTACTGGATATTAAACAGGTGTGCACAGTTTTAAATATTAAACAGAAGACTACAATTACTACTATATTTACTTCACGATCCTTTATCTTATTAAGCCTTGGTAGACAGCTGCTCACGGAAATGTTTGAAAATCATGTATACAATAATTTCAAAGCAAATTCTGCACAATAGGGTTTGGTCAAATTAACTGTTACCTACTGTGAGCAACATAGTGAATAAAGAACTAGGAAATGATGAATCATATTGCGTAAACATGGTCATGCCGTTGTCTTTGCAGTACATGCTCATTATCTGCTTACACTTTTCAGACTGCAGAGTGGCTCAGTACTGACCCGTCTGTCATGGAAGAATGTGGACAACTGGTTTTGGAACCTGATCAGCTGAAGGCCCTGCTGCATGTCCACCATCAACAGTCAGGAAACACAAACAAATGTAAGTCATCTGCTACAGTGTGTAAGGAAAACAAAAAATAAACTAAATAAACTGCCTGCCCTATGGCCTTCTAAACCATCAAGCAGTTTTTAAGAGACATAATGTGAATGTTATTTGGAACATTCACTGACTTCATTAATGAGTTTCTGTGCATTTTTCTGCAAAGTAATTTAAATTAAAAACATGCTTGATGTTCCAGTGATTGTGAGAGAAGTTGTGAGAACACAACAAGTTTGGACGCAATAAAACTTTTTAGAAAAAAAAGTTGATCCACTTTTTTGTATTTTCTTTTTTCTGCATTTTAATTCTAACCACATAATTCCAAATCTAACCAGATTCACGATTCGGATGGTGATATCAAAACATGTCATGAGCTTAATAAACATGACCAAATTTTTAAGGTAGTGGTTGAAAAATATTCTGACTGTGGGGAAAAAAGGTCTGAAAAAAGTGCCGGAATCTACAATGAAATTTGAACAACACAAGTGCTACAGTATGCACCCCAAAAAAGTGGTAAGTCCATTGAGTTGTATGATGAGTTGTTTGGCACTGGTTCGGCTGTTCTCGCTATAGCTTTATTCTTTAGCTATAGCATGTAATGTTAGCTAACGTGCACAGAAATTTCTGAATATATAAATTATATTCTTTCCCTTATGTATTTAGAAGGACCTTAATTATTGTATTAATCAATTTATCCTCAAGTACACACCGTGAAACTAAAAGACCCACATTGAGTAAAATTAGTTGTCTCTTTGTATTATATGTACATCTCACAATATCATGAATGTTTGCACTTATGATGTTTTTTTTTTCTCCTCACAGGCAGCTCTGACACTCAGAATATGTTTTTGCCAAGGCTGTCTGTTTCTCACAAAGCAAACCCAAAACAACTCTTTCAGGAGCAAATCAGCTCAAACTCAAGTGAATGCATGAGATCTGGCTCGCAACAGGAAATTTTTGCAGGTGACGAAGATGAAGGACCTTTTTATTGTAGTGAGGAGGAGGAGCCCATTGAAGAAAACAGTACTGATCACAAACCAGCTGTGGAGGACTGCGGCAACGGAAGTGAAGACCTGAAGTTGAAAGATGAACAAAGTGATGACCTAACAACTGTAAACTGCTGCGGTATGGCACTCCATATTCATTTGTTTACATATCTGTTGTAATTTTACAAGGATGGGAATTCACAGATTGAAAGAAATTGATGAAATTAGAATTTGTAGTCATTCCATACTATATTGCTGTTAAAAGATTAAACTTCTGCTGCATTTCACTTAAACTGAATCCCCTCATCATCTTATGTCTTTCAGAGTCACACAGTTGTACACCTTTAAGACTGCAGACCTGCTCTTTGTGTCCCTACTCTGACAGAGAGATGTCAGGTCTTCTGCAGCACATCAGAAAGGTGCATATGATCCAGGAACCCCACCAACCTCGCTCTAAAGATCCCAGGATAGACAGCGTCCCTCAACAAGTCAACAGAGAAAAGTGCTCTCCAGAGATGAAGAGCACAACAAACACTTGCGACTTCTGCGGGAAAGTCTTTAAGGATCTTTCAACCCGGAACAGCCACAGAAAAACACACACTCTGCCTTTCCACTGTGACATTTGCGAGAAGAAGTACTCCTCCAAGTGGTCCCTGAACGTGCACCGTCTGACTCACACCGGCGAGACGCCATATTTGTGTTCGCACTGTGGCAGGGGATTCAGGTCTTCATACAGCCTTGGGATGCACGTTCGCATTCACACAGGTGACCGGCGCTACAAATGTCACATTTGCGGGAAGACTTCGATCCAGCACCTGGCGAGACACATGCGGATGCACAAAGGGGAAAAGAACTATCTGTGTACAGAGTGCGGAAAGGCTTTTCTCTCCTCTGGGGAGTTAAGGCTACACATGAGGTTTCACACAGGAGAGCGGCCTTACACATGCAAACACTGCGGGAGAGGTTTCATTGCAAAGTGCCTGCTAACAGTTCATATGCGCCAACATACAGGAGAGAGTCCTTACAGGTGTTCTTTGTGTCCGAAATCCTTTCACACTTTGAGAGCGCAGAAAAGGCACGTGAAGATACACTCTAACAAAAAGTCTTTCCAGTGTTTGAAGTGCGGTAAAATATTCCGTCAAGAAGACACTTTTAAAATGCATGTTCAAACACACAAATGACAGTACTATGCAATGTTTGAATTTAAAAAGTTTTAAGCGATTGTATGTCATTAACAACCAGTCTGGTTTAAGAAATATTTCTGTCTTATCTGTGATAAGCTGATATTGGCTGAAATCAGCTGTGCTAATATGTGAAACAGCCTTTAATCTCTATGGCCCAGTAATGGAGTTGAGGAATATCAGCGTGCATGGTTTATGTTGTTGTAATTGTGGAAGATAGGTTGCTAAAAAAATACAGTTACTGTTTTAATGTATGAAGACCATCTCAGTCAATGCTACCCTTCCAAACACATTGTAATTTGGTGCACAGACAATCTTAAGTTTTTGTGTGAGCCACAGATGTTTTACCTGGAAGTGTTTATTACTGAATAAAAATAATTGTATTAAAATTGACAAAGACAAATTAAAACTTGAAAAAAGACTTTCTTTTATTCTGAGAACCTGAGTGAGTGCCAACCTTGAAAGGTCAGTTCACCAAAATCACACACATACACACACAAAAAGAAACATTTTCTCTCTTACCTCTTGTGCAGATGGTGGGTTTTATTTTCCATGGTTTTGAGAAATCCGTCTCTAAGATTTCTGCCTCAACTCAACAAAGACTATGGAGATGAATAGAATTTCATTTGTCACAGCTTTGAAAGCATTATCATTGGATTAGCCACCTACATCGCCATTATCATCCATTTTCAACAGTATTACTTTTTTACCAGAGTGTGTAAGTAAGTGGAAAAAACTTTTTTTTTGTTGATTTAGTGAACCAAATAACCTCGTGGAACAACTGGGTACAGAATCTGAAGATAGAAATAGAAGTAGATAGTGTTTTTAATTTTGGAATAAAGGAAATTAATATACTCCTCACTGTGTACTATACGAAAAAGGAGACTTTTGTTGTGATGAGCATGATGGCAGTGTGAAAGGGGATCAAGCAGAATCGATGACCGTCCTCTTGTATCTCGTTTCTCTTGTATCTTGTCCCACGGCAGGGGCAGCCATGAGGGAGTCCCAACTGGGGTTCCCAAACCAGAGCTCGCAAGAGTAGTGACAACACAAAGCCAGATCATGCTCCATAGTGGTTCACCCACTGGGATAAGAAGAAGGTGCATTTCACTTGGGGAGTCAGCATTGAATACAAGATATCTGCACTAACGATCCAGAACAGGTTAACAGAGGTGGTTGTTATGGCCAGGCCCGCTCCCATCAGTCTGCACAGGAAGACTGATACCTTAACCACCACAAAAATATTTTTTTCTGATGTCTGAAAGATAGGAAATTATTTTATAAGCATTTTTTAATTATTTACAGTAAAGGTTAAATATGAAAATACGCCTGAGAAGTTCCAGCAAGAATCATCTATCCATTCCTCCCTTATTTGTTCCCATTTATCCTTCAGTGGGTCGTGGGCGGAACTGGAGCCAATCACAACTGACATTGGGCTAGAGGTGGTGTACACCCTAGAGAGGTTGCCAGTCGATCACAGGGCTCACACATAGACAAGACTACCAATAGACAACGATTCATCAATTTAGTCGCATTTAGCCTAACCTGCATGTCTTGGGAATGATCTGAGCACCCAGTAAAAAGCCTTCCTAGTCTTTTCATAAGCTTCTGGTGGCTAAACATTGTGACATGAATGTGTCAATGCCATGAGTAATGATAACGTGAGGTGTGACTCACTTGTTTGTAGATGATGTTCTTGAAGATATTTCGGTTCAGTTGGGAGGCCGCAGACAGAAGGACAGACTCAGCAGATGACATCACAGCCGCAGCGAGTGCTCCCATATCAATCAGAGAGACATAAAAAGGGCAAAGATGCTGAAGAGCAATTGGCAAGAACATACCAATTTTGCCCTGTTGGCAGGGGCTGGGTGATCTGAAGGTGGTAGTACAGCCTGATGGTAGATAGTGTTAGCTAATGTACTGTATAACAGACATTACTTTTCTCTACTTGTGCTATTGTTATAATGTGTTAACATTTAACATTAGTCCATAACTGTCACTTGAGGCTACTGTGGCCACTGTTCAGCAAAAGTTACACAGGTTTTCTTTGTTAAAGTACATTGTCACAGTAAAGAATGTTTACTTTTATTTCTAAAGCTTCATTAACCAGAGTCAGTTTTCCACAGTGTTGTGCAAGATATCCAAAGCTACGTGATGAAATTACACTATAAATTAATATT
Source organism: Thunnus maccoyii (assembly GCF_910596095.1). NCBI lineage: Eukaryota > Metazoa > Chordata > Actinopteri > Scombriformes > Scombridae > Thunnus > Thunnus maccoyii. The sequence continues at coordinate 12,724,730 of NC_056555.1, forward strand.
ATATTTACATCAGACTGTCCACATAACTATATACAAATGTCACAAATGTGCCAACTAATAGCAGCATGCTCTCTGCATGTAGTGATGCTCAAAAAGCATTATTACTACAAATCTCTAGCAATGGCAGACATGCATATGCAGAACTATTCAGACAGACAGAAGAGTTGCAATAATCTGCACAGTGGTGGTAAGTATTAATTTACTCTATATTTTATTTTAACAACATTTTTGAGCAGGACTGATCTAATTTAGCAATATTAATTTTACAAAAGTTTCAAAAAGCAGAATTTCTCAAGGCTTTCAAAGTTTTGATTAACATTCGTATATGACTGAAATAACTCGTAAATTTCCCCTCCCCAACTCTTTGAAGTTTTTCAGAGAAAAATGCAAGAGCAGGTAAAACCAGTTTCAAACTCACCTAGATCTTTGATTCCTCAGTCTGTTTTAGCCAGCCTCATGCTTCATCCACTCCAAAATCTTGCTGCTGCTGCTGGCTCACTCCCCTCCTCCTGACCTTCCTCAACCCAGTTTCCCACCATGTCATACACTAACCTTTACTGGCTCAGTCACAGTTTGTTCCAGTAGCCTTACTGATAATGAAGACAATAGATGTTACGAGGGTCCTTGACTTTCTTAATTGCTCAAACTAGGATTTGATTATTTGACTGCACCTGTAACGTAAAGTACCACACTCCTTTTTTGGCAAAAAATAGTCAACCAAGTTTTTTTTCTTCAAACTTATATTTAAAACATATACCTCAAGAGCCCAGTTTTGTCACAGATTCTGCCAAATTTCACGTAGCCTCAGCAAATGTCTGGTTACAGCAAATCAAAAATTAATTTTATTCAATTATTTAATTTAAAACATTAACTGATTAAAAACTAGACTGTATGTTTATAACTTAATCTTGGTTCGATCAAAACTAAAGTGTACAAGTTCTTATGGACTTTAAAATGGCAGATTTCTTTCACTCTCATTTGTTCTCTCAGGTTTTGTGTCTGGTATGTTGCTGTATAAATTAATTCCTGTATTTTCTTTAAATTAACCATTGCTGCAGGCATTTATACATAAACATCAATGCATATGAAATTGAAAAACAAGTCTCGTTTTATGAAACTGCTGCTGGGATAGGATGAAATTACATCTTATTTTCTGTTACTGTATGAACCAATTTGACATCTGTGGTTGACCCAGCTGACTGTTCCAAGAATGAAATCTAAACAAGGTGAGGGATAAACCTCAGCCATAAACTGCCAGCTGCAGACCTGGATTGATTAGATTCGATTTGATTCAATTAAATTCAGGTCAACTCAACTCAACTCAATTCAATTCAATTCAATTCAATTCAATGGGGCTTTATTGGCATGGGAAACAGACATTTACATTGCCAAAGCAAGTGTGAAATAAAAACAAAGAAATATGTACATATATAGAAGAATTGTGATTTTGCTGTTAGAAATATATATATACATATAAGTAAAGGTAAATGAATTAGAACCAGCTGGCTGAGGGAGCTTCTCTCTTGGGTCTCTCTGTAGGTGAGTTTTTTGTTGAGGATCATGTCAGGGTTACTTTCTTTTAAGTGATTATAAAATTTAAATGCTCTCTTTTGATTTTTTTTAATTAGTGGGTATTGTCCTAATTCTGCTCTGCATGCATTCTTTGGAGTTTTCCATTGGATGCAGCGAATGGGAACTCACTGACATTGTGAAACCTTACATCAGCTTTTTCATGGATGTTTGTGTTTATCTTTTGTTGAAACCTCTGCATTGTTGTGTCTCTCATTTGTTGTGGCCACTGAACCAGGTCAAAACACCACTAAGACTTTCTGAACATACAACAACAAAAATCTGTGGTTTTAAAACTAAACTCTGTCTCGCCAAGGAGGAGGCCTACCAAATTGGAAACATAATGCTGCCCAACCAGGGCAGAAACACGCTGACAAAAAAACATTACTCTCTGCCTCTCTGATCTGATGTACCAAGAGACTGAAGTGAGATCAACCATCTGTGACCTCCTGTTGCAAAAGTCATTGATAGTCTCCGGTAGCATTTCAGGTATCCTAGTAACCACTACTGTCTTGTAACTGGACCTCCAGCAACATATCAGCAGAAAACGAGCTCTGTTCATGACTGCTTTGAGGATCAGGTGTTACCCAGTTGTAAAGATACACTGTTTGTTGATGGTGCTTCATTGTACATTGTTTGAAACATCACTGACTTGCTACATGGACATTTTGATCTTTTTAACCTCACTGGTGATTAACAGGACATCAGAAACATTATGGGACTATTGGGTGCCTGGATGCAGAGCAGCACTGACAGTTTTTTCAATACAGTGTAATGGTAAGAAAGGACATAGACATTACTAATGAGATGAAGAAGACTGGACAAAAGGAAACCCAATGGATTCTTTCAGCCTGCAAAAAATGTTCATTACTGCTAGATTGATGTGGTTGGCACAGATGACACCAATGATTTACAATGCAGATGGGCACATTTTTCTTGGATTTTCCTGACTATCAGCCACATCAAGTGGCCTCATTCATGGCAAGAATAATGGAGGCATGGAAAACATTTTGTCAACCAATATCTATACAAAAATGACATTCTGGAAACTTTTGCTTCAGAGAAACAGCTTTTCTTTGTTTAGGATTTAATAACCTTCAAATATAGGTAAATAGACACAATGAAAGAGAATAACAAGGGTGGTATACCTTGAGTTCTGTCCCGTAGTAACAGGACATGGATGACCTTCCAGTCAGGCACCCTGCTCCATTTAACCAAAACAGCACCTTGCCATGTAAAGCCCTGACCTTCTACCTCAAACTATTTCTGTTGCTGTGGAATGTGATGCACAATCAAAGTTTAATGCAACATTGTCCTATAAGGACAGCACTTGGTGGGTTGCCCAACTTCACGTCTGAAGCAGGATGCCCTTTCTTTTTTAAGCTTCCCCTCCCTGCAACCCTGGGACACATGCAGCATTATCAGGTGAGCTGAGCATTTCTTAAAGATAATAAAACACAAATATTTTGGGCAAATATGTCTGCATAGTGGTACCATGAAAAAAATAGCATAGATGTAGAAAGAATTTAAAAGTAATGTATCACATTTTTAATTATTTTGTCAAACCTGGATTTTCTGTGATTGATGTGATTAAAGTGGCCATACTGTGCTTTCTGTGATTTTCCCTCATTCAAAGAAGTTAACCCAAAGAGAAAAAAAACTCCAATGCCCTGAAAGCCTTGTTCTTGACTTGTGGCATGTTGACATCACCATATAATACATTTGAATTAACTAACTAACTATAGGTTTGACACACTCACAAACAATGAGAATGGTGTGTGACTGCTAGGGCAGCGTCTACAATTAGTTTCTAACAAGAATAGGTGTCTACAGCCATGATAGCAGTTCTGTGGGGCTGCACTTAAGCACAGCAGTGCATTGAGCTAAATGCTAACAGATATTTGCATCCTTTCAATGCTGGGGAATGTTTTTACACACACAAAGGGTCATTATTTTTTTTAATTCAAACCACTAATGTCAGCTTTACTTCTCCTTCCAGCTATCCCAGACTGATGGAGACGGTCCTTTGCCCCACTGGATGGTGTTTAGGCATCAGACTAGCAGTCTTGCTGGCTTGGCTCTGGCTGAAGATTGTGGGATATACCGGCTTAAGGTGTTTGTTACCAGTGAAGAGTGTGCTACCTACTTTTATCTGCACATCCTAAATGGAACAATGACTGACAAGGACCCAGCAAGGTAAGAGGACAGGAAATCCAGAGAAATGAAAGGTTCAAGAAGGTTCCTATGGGGGGGTACAAATAGTAGTAGTAGTAAACTGTATTTATATTTAATGAATATCACTGTTTTAATATCTTAATTTAGAGCAGAGTACTATAGGTCTAATATTTAGTAACCAAAATATGATCCAGCAAACAGCACATATCCATTTCCAATTCATCACCAATTAAAACTTAAAACTTAAACTACACAAGGACACAACAAAAAGAAGACGAAACAACCTGAACTACAACAACAAAACCAAGTGTTTAAAATTGTGTATTAGATGGGAATATAACAAGAGATCTAGATTATTACAGTTTCCAAATGAAATAATTATTCTATAATGTTAATATTATAATGTTAATTCCTGTGAAATAAATTATATAATCCTTTCGCTAGTGAAAACTCTTGGTCTTGGAATTTGGATTTAACACGGTCTATCAAAAAAGCTCAGTTGTGATTGGTCTATTGGTAAATCCATTCAGTGATTAAACCAACATGAAGATATGTTGTGTGGGAGAGCAAGGAATTTTATCGTGTGGTGTCAGAGGTCCTTATATTGATACATTCAGGATGTATCATCATGATACATCCATATCTCCATGGCTCTTTGTTAATACATGTACAGATGGGAGGTATGCTCAAATCTACACGTGTTGGTAAAATACTTGTAGATGTAAAAGTATGCAGGCATTGATTGTGCTAGAAAATAATGATCCACATTGTTTCAGATAAAAGGGGCCTCCAGAGATACTGTTTGATTGTCTTAGGACAGTTGAGGACTGTAGAGGCATTTTCTTGACAGCTGCTGTTATGGTTCTGTTACAGTCTGGCTCTGTTCCTTAGTTGCCATTCTCCAGCAGTCCTTCAGAGGCCCTCAGACTTTTCTCCCTTTTTATTTGGACTGGACTGAGTGGGGGAAAGTTGGTTTGAGTTGTGTCTTCAAAAGACAATCTTGCATGATGATGATTTGGGTTGCCTATTTTGGTTGGTCTGTCTTTGTTTTCATTCCAGCCCAAACTCGCACAGCATATACTCTGTCTCAGTGATAAAGAGGATTGTGTGTGTGTTGAATGTGCTCTGGGTTACAAATTGTTTGAGATAACTGCATTTAAATGCAGTTATGGCAATTGCCATTTGTGTCTCTTTGTGTAGTGCTTGAGCTTGGTATTGTTTTTTCCTCTGAGTCCAGGGTTTTCTTTAGTTTTATCTCTGCCTTGCTTTGGTTTTATTCTTATCAGTTGGTAACCTCTTGTGTTCCTCATGTGTTCCTGTAGCCCTGCCCAGCCTGCTTTCCCCTGCGCACCTGTCCTGCATTAGCCTCGTCAGCCTTGCCCTGTGTTTTGCCTGCCACAGCCTCCTAATCACCTTGTTACCCAGTCATCATGTTCCCTCCTTATTCTGGTCCCTGCTCACCCCAGCTGTGCCTTGTTTTGTGATGAGTCCACTGTATATATATACCTGTCTGTTCTCTTAGTTGTTTGTTAGATTGTCATTGTCTCTGGTGTTCGAGCTTGTCTATGTTTCCTGTTTCATGACAGCTTGTTACTTGTATCTTCTGTTACCTCACTGCTGAACTCGAAGTAAAGATCTTAAATCAGTAATTCTGCCTCAATCTCTGCATTTTAATCTACCTGCTCTGCTACCTGTGACAAACACTAAATCAGGCTGCAGAATTTGACATGAAATACAAGGGAATAAATATCTGTTGCACAGGACTTCTCTTGGAAATAGCTGTGATTAGTCCCCTGTGTATTCTCTTAGTTGTTTGTCAGATTGTCATCAATGTTTCCAGTGTCCAGCTTGTTTGTGTTTCTTGTCTCATGCCAGCCTGTTACCTGAGCCCTCTGCAGATCTTTAGGACACCTGACATAATGCTCTCAAACAGGGCTTTGTGTTAATTGACAATAGACAAACAGAGAGACTGAAATACGTTGATATGTGTCACTGAGAATCCAGTTTCAGTGAAATGGCACTATTTGAGAATGCAAAACTGATAATGAATCAATGCTGACTATCTAGGGATTTCTTATTGGGATTTGTTGACAATAAAAAATACAGAATATCAACAGATGTATCCTCAAAGAAGGAATGAAAATATGATTTTGCTTTGCTCATGTCCAACAGGGATGCTTTGTCTTGCTCTAAGGGGAAGATGAGCATTTGGGCCAACCTTCTTCTTCAGCTAAACCCTGAGACTCTTGATGCCAGCCAGCGTATTAATTTAGTCACCACCATGTCCAACTACCTCCACCAGCCGCTGCAATTTGTCTATCTATTTTCAAGAAGAAAATCCTTCACACTACAGCAAGAAAAGCTCAGGGTTTGTAGGCAAGGTGGGTTTGCTGCGATACAAGATGCCATCGGGGATTTTGGTGAGCTTCTGTGGCCTGTCGGTTGTCAAGGAGAGGAACGACAGTCTGATTTGGCCAAGGTACTGGAACACAGTGTGAAGGCAGGGGTCTTGGCAAGGTGGCTGGGAGCTAATATTTTGGGATGGAGAGTGCTTTGTGCAGCCGCAGAAGTGCAACAAAAAGTAAAGAGGCAGCTGCAAAGGTCAAAATTTACACCCACTCCTAATATGATTGTTCTACCTCCAACTCAGATGCAAGAGACTGTGAAACTTGAGCATTCACACACATATTCTCTTTCTTTGACTGAGCTGGAACCAAAGCTGTCAACCCTCTCGATGCATATGAACCATGTAGAGGCAAAGCTGGAACCAACACACACAGAGGATTCACCTGAAAATACTTTCAGCAAAGAATTTTTACAGCAGCGCTCTGGCATGCAGGGGGATACTTTCTCAGATTTACCCACGAAGGTTATCTTGCTTACTTCTGAAGAGCATGCTTTTAATATGCAAATATATCCCTCTGACATAAATCATAAGATGCCTATCACTATTTTAAAAACAAATAATATACAAGTACCCTCACCCTCCCCTTTCTCTATCAAGCAGACAATTTTGTATGTATACAGCAGGCAGCTAGCCCTCTTGGAGCGACAATTATTTACTGACGAAGATATTTGGACAAGTTTGCACATGTCAATCGGTGTGGAAAAAACAAACAGACTTGAAGAACTGACTGGCTGCAGTGAACAGACACTAGAATCCACATTAGATACATCACTGGTACCAAAATTATCTGTTAAATGCTCCTTACTGGAGTCTGCATTACCTACAACTTCTTTGCTCAGCACAAGAAAACTTGAAAATCCTTCACTTAATTTGCCTACAACATTCAGGAATTTTGTTGATACCATGTTACTTGGGGAACCTTTGTCTGCCACCACTCTCTCAACATTGTTACCATCATCAAGGCCTCACAGTATTTACCCCTCATTGCCACTGACCTTAGCCACTTCCACGCTGACACATGAGGCCGTCGACAGAGAATCGCTCGCCACTCGTCTGACCCTTCGACCTCATCAGAAGGAAACCCCCCTCTGGACTGGATCTTACAGAGCCAGTCACACTGACTCAGAAAGTCAGTCCATACTGAGCTCACAGGGTAAGTCTGCTGCTGTTGACTTCTATATGACAATATGGGATTGTTCTGGGTGTTTAGTCATTCAAGTCATATGTTGTAATGACTTGACCTTGTCTGAAAGGGAGCTCAAAGCTGAATGGAGCTGAATGGATGAATGAATGGAAGAACATATGGGCTAATGTAGCGATGGAAATATGAGAAGCATAGATGACTTGGAAAACAAATTACTATATCAGAGTTGTATGTTAGGGATCACATGAAGCGAGATATATATATATATATGTATATGTCATAGAATTATGAATCAAGTGGAAGAAAACACAAAAGAAAAATCTGTTTAAACATTCTTTTGGCACTTGAGGGTCACATTACACTCACATACTATAACAATTTTAAAAGAGTGCAGTGTGTAGAATTTAGTGGTATCTAGCGAACGTGGCAGAAATGGAACATAATATTCATAAGTATGTTTTAATTAGCGAACAATAACCTGAAAATAAGAATCGTGTTTTTGTTAGCTTAGAATGAGCCCTTTATATCTACATTGGGAATGGGTTTTCCAAGGAGCCTGCCATGTTGTACCGCCACATTTCTAAAGTAGCCCAGAACAGACAAACCAAACACTGGCTCTAGAGAGGGTGAATGCGAGTTTCACAGCCACCGCAGGTTCCCCTACATGCTTGAAAAGGAGGGCTGAGGACGAGGGGTTGCAATCCATAGATAGAGAAACGTAGATACTTCATTGTCATTGCTGTTGGTTGCCACTATGCATCTGCAGACTTCACTACAAAGTCAACTGTAACTTGTTTAATTCTGAACCAATTTTCATCAAATTTGGTTTGTTATAAACGTGAGAAATTGAACATGATGCTGGTTACTTGTTGGGATTAGATTCAGTTACTGGGGGCAGATCTAATCAGCTCTATGGAATAAAATCAAGCACATCATGCTCTTGCTGCAAAAGCCACTGTAACCGTAGTTTGTCTAAAGACAATTTCTCCAGTCTGATAATGATCATTTTTATTTTATAGTTATCATCAGTCAATTATCAATTTTCCAAATGGTCTACTCTCCATGACCCTTGACTGTTGACCGCCCCAATATGGTGACCACGCAGATGCATGTCAAATCATGAATGCTGTATCTACATTTCTATATCTATGTTGCAATCTGCAACCTCACTGCTAAATACCACTAAATCCTACACACTGGTAACTTACTAAAACAAAATGGGTCGCTAAGAGTTACTCGCCTATTTACACATCTAGCAGAAACATAGCAACAATATCCTTTGGAGGTTGTGTTTCTGGCCATCTCATGGATGTAAATCCCATATTCACTCTCTTTTAGCTTTGTTTTGCTCTCCACCAACTCCTGAGGGAAACATCTGGCTCTTCAGATGCTAAATGCTGCAATATGTTCACCAGCTAGTTGGTGATTTTGTCTGTCTGCCCTTTGATGCTGGGAAAAGTGTGTATGGGTTTTTGGAGCTTTTTTGGCTGAAAAGAGCTGCCTGGAAGTGTTTGGAAATTACATCGATGAGACTGGTGAGACTGAACCAAAACAGTAATGTTGTGGGTCCAAACAAGGAGCTAAGAGATGCTTAACAGTTCTGTAGAATTGAGGGGAACTTATCAGGAGGAACTTATCTGTTGATTCATCACTTTGAGCCCCGTTTACATTACACATAGTCATTTGATCCATTGTCAAAATAAAAATATTGAGTATAGCAGCTTTCAGTTTGGTGGTTGAATACAATGAATAGTTGGGATGGGATGATGGACAGTTTATGTGCATCCTATAACAATCCCATATATGATCATTTATTGCATTTATTAAAGTCATATTTTTCCATCATACATACTAACCAAGACCACAACACTGCCGAACCAAGACTCTATAACCTCTCATCTGTTTTCCATCTACCTCCAACAGAGCATTATAATGATGCCCTGCTGAACTCCAGATTAAAGACAATACAGTCACCGCCATCATCAAACAAAATACTAATTACTCGACTGTCTCCAGATGTGTCACCAACCTCATATTTAATGACCAAGCAATTATCAACTCAGCACTCAGTCCAACATCTGTCCATAGCTCCATCTGCGATGAATCAGGATGTGATGTCTCAGCTAAATGAAACAATTAAAGACATGTCATTAACCTCATTAGCGGGTCAGCTGACATTGTCTGGAAAAGCCGAATTGGAGTCTTCGCTCTCTACGTCTCTGTTGGACAGTCTGAAGCCCTCAGTGACAACCTTTACGCCACCTTTACCTTCCAAGCTTGGCCTCTTAAGTGGACGACTTGAGACACCTAATATCACTGATCCTGTATTTAGTGAAGAGTCTCTAAAAGGATCATCATCTCTGATGCCACTGTTGCAGACTTTCTCCACATCTTTTCTTCCTGATATTGACATCTCCTCTTTGCAGTTTGCAGGCCAAGGTGTAACAGACTTACAGTCAAAATCAGGCGCACAATTGGGTTTTTTTCAAGATAAACTAACACAGACATTAAGTTCAGCCATTTCATTGGTTTCCCTATTACAAACATACCCCTGTTGGCCTCTGCAAATGAGCCTTCCTTTAACTGAAAGCCATCAAATCAGTTCAGACATATTAACATTGTTCAAAGACCATTCCTTTGAAGTAAAAACAACACAAAGTCTAGCATTGTACACAATGTCCAAAGACAAGTCAACTCATGAGAAAATACAATTCATTCCATCAGTGCAACAAACACTCCTTCAGTCATTGCTGCTGAAGGAGTCACAGCAAACAATCAGTGACTCTTTGATAACTTCCATTAATAAAGATTCATCAGTTGTCCAAACTACAAGTCAGCAGACACTAGGCCCCAGTATGACTGATCCAGTTCCACTTTCAATATGTAAGAGCACTGGACTAGTGAGTGAGGACCATTTTGATCCAACTGCTCCCTCTACTGCTCAGGAACCATACACTACATCCTCCATTCCTCAAATGCAGAGTCTAGACCCTTCATTTCAATTTTATGACAACTCCGTGGCAAATGATCTTGTGTATGTCAGTGTTTGTAACCCACCATCTAGCAGTACCTACCCCAAGAACACAGTGGATAAAGTCCATGTCTTTTTGACAAGTTATTTGCAAGATGAGAAGTACTGGACTGCTTTTTCTTCACAGTTTTTAATGTTTGGCTCAAGTCGACAATTCTTTCCATCCCAGACTTTGGTGGAATATCTCTCACTGCATCCAACCAGCCTCCTCACAGAAATAAATCACAAGACAGATACTCAACAAGTGGATGTTTCGGACACTCATCCTCCTTTAGAGGGCAGTGGCTTCTCTGTAATAACACACACATCACTAGCACAGAGCACATCTGCCCTCAACGGAAATAGTTTCAGTTTAGAAAATTCTTTGTTTATCTGCCAATCATCTCCTAAAGACGACAGTGGGCCAATCACAGAAGGACTCCCTAGTCTGCAGATTCTAAGCACATCTTATGGGATGTCAACCACATTGTTAACATCGGTACTGGCTATGGCCATTTCCTCATCTACAACCCAGAGCTCAGTCCAGCCATCACGCTCCTCAGCTTCTGTCTCAAGTAAGCAATCTCTCTCTGAACAAATTTGATTTTTATATAAAAAAAATGAATGAGTGAAAAAACATGCAAATTAATGGATGAATAAAATACTTTTTTGACTTCTTATAACTTTTTAATTGGTACTAAATAAAAACTGTTTTATAAACATAAAGACAACTGTACATCAGATCAGCTAGAAATTACTTTATTTGTACCTAATTTTAGTTTAGGTACAAATAAACACCCCACAGTATTTTTTTTTTCATAACTATGTGACTATATCCAAAATGTCAGTTTACTAGTATTTCATATGGTAGTTTTAATAACTTCTCATTTTTATTTCTCATTTCAGGCTTTATGAATCTCCCCCCTAAGGTGTTACAGTCTATTCCAGCGTTGATGGCCACTGTTGGCTTTCCATTCCAATACTCAATCCCTCCAAAAACCTTTCTAGACCCAGAAGATGGTGAGGCGGATGCTCTTTCCCTGGAGTTGAGGTTGATTGACAGGCCTCCGGTCAGCGTTGGCTTCTGGTTGGCAATGGACGGTCTGGAGCTTCATGGTGTTCCTCTGGAGGTGGATCTGCGGTTTGCTCCTCAGCATCTCCTACTGGCTGCCAGAGACCGCCAGGGCCTGAGTACCTGGCTGCCTCTGACCCTGGATCTGCATCGCAGCCCTGTCCAACCCTGTCACATTTTCACCCTGACAGCACAACGCAGCCTCCACTCTATCCTCCGTCACCGCCACAGGGTGGAACTCTTACTGAGAAAACTATCCAGCTTCTTCAACAGCTCTAGCACCCACCACCTTTCTATAATTTCCATGGTGCCTGGGTCCATCGTGGTGTCCTGGTACAACTACAGCTTGTGTGAGATGAGCCATGATAGGATAACACACTGTCATGTTGACAAAATACAGAGAATGTGGTTGGCAATGAGCTCTGTGGATGGAAGAGTCAACCCTGGATTTAGAGAAGCAATGCTTCCAGAGTTCCCAATCACTAAAGTTGGACATGTGAGCTACAGACATGACTGTCTCTTTACTACTCCTACTTCGACATTTGGTGAGTTGACCCCTGCCGTCTACACTACACTGAATCCAGGCACCAACACTTCTCTCAGTCCCACCTCCAATACCTGTGTCTCTGCACCTGCAGCTACAACTTCCACAGCACGACAAATAAACTCTTATCAATGGATGGCCGATATGTTTACGGCTCTATTTGTTGTCTGCCTCCTCATCCTGATAGTCATCCTCATTGCCGCAGTTCTTTATTTCTGCAGAGGAAGGTCAAGGACAGTCGCTATTTGGCCCGTATGCAGGTTACTCTCAGTTCAAAGCAGGGATCTGAGAGCCATTAGACCAAGACTGCCTCCAGTTTTCCAACCTGAACTGCCCCCGCCACCACTTAGACTGTGGATTAACATTTCACAAAGCGACGAAGGGCCGCTTCCTTCAGCCTGTGAGCAACAAAGGAAGACTCTTGATAAGGCACTACAGCCTCGACCTCCACAAGATACTGGATACTTTTCAAGTATCTAACAAAAAAAGAAAAACTGTATTTAACCTGTATTGAAAAAGCATGATTTGTAAAGTGTAACAACACCTCAATATTCCAGTCCCACAGAAGTAAATGGTGTCAAATTGAGACATTTTAAACATGGAAAATGTGGAACGCATGTACACCAATCGTATTGGCATTCTGCGCTTTGCATTGATTCTCAAAATGTTTTCAAGCACCATCAAAATAAAAGCACTCTATTGACTCTGAGGGTTTTTGTCTTAGTTCAAGTTAAGGACACAAAAATTTCAAAATTCACTTCCACATTCAGTAAGATTTGTGCAGAGTTCTCTATTGACAGCTTTTATTGCGTTACACAATATGTGAACAGCATAGCTACAAAATCATGGGTAAAAAAATTTATAAATTCCTCGTCAAGAGTTCACTGTCTATTTCATTTTGATGTCCTCGTTTTGGGGGTGTGAGTGACACCAAAGTCTGGAAAACACTGTGGTCCACAACCTCCTCCTTGGAAAAAGTGAAGTAATGCATCTGTGGAAACATCATCTAGAGGCCTTGCCGTTTTCATGAACATCCATCCTGTAAACAGACAAATTGTCAGGTAAGATGCATAACAAATGAAGCTCAACTGTGATCCTGTTTGAAATGTAAAGACACTTAAAAGCTTAGATGCAACACTTAAATGTACATTTGATGTAAGAAGAATACCCATAAAGTGACAGATGATTCATATTTCACTTTTTTCTACAGGGATTTCCCACTACAAAGCTAATCATTACTTTAAATAACACACCCATTTTCGTCTTTGAGGTGCTGATACAACTCGAACTTGTTGTTGACAGAGCTCACTCTTCCAACAAACTCTTGGTGTTTCCTGGAGTTGGCTGTCGTGATCCGATTGGTCCACATGGTGAGGAGCGAGACTGGACCTGCAAGAGAAAGTGAGACAAGGCATGAAAACATGCATAACAGATGCAGTAGGCCTTGACTGATGTCATCAGTTGGTATGCGCTCATATCCAGATACAATCAGCACTTTCAGATTCTTTAACATCATGATAAATAACCAGAGACACATACTTATGTTGTCTGTGTTAGTCTGCTGTTGTTAAGCAAAGAATGTGAAAAGAGCCTGAAGTGGAAGATTTTTCTCTGGCCAGTTTGACTGAAAACAGTCAGTCCAGAACCGAGCAGAGAAGCACAATGAGGGTTTGTACCTTTTGCTCTCTCAGGAGGCTGAACCTCTTCCGTGGACAAACGGGGTTTCTTGTTGAGGGGCTCTGGGGAGTCAGGGGAATCCTTGATCACCTCCGACTCCTGATCTTCTTTATCCAGCAAACCCTTTAGCCTTCAGGTTAAAATAAGACGGAGTAGTGTGAGAGAACATAAAAGTTGCATGGTGAGTTGCGTCCTAAAGCCAAAGAGTAGATTTTTTTGCAAATAAATTTAGCTAAGACAATCTATGGTGTTTAAAACCAGATAAATACTATAGACACCCAGACTGTACTTACCTCTCCGAATCCTGCCAGCTTTTGTCATCTGTGTCCTTGCTGCCATTTTTCTCTGTCCTGTCTTCCCTCTCCTCTCTCTTCCTCCCTCTCTTCTTCCTCTCCTCTTCCTCGGGAGGTTTGCTGCGGCAGGCGATAATGCAGTCCAGAACCCGCTGGTGTCTGTCAGTGGCTCCAGCATGAGTCTTCACTAATGTTTCCAGCTCATTCCACATTATACGGTACTGTTCATCTCTGGTGAGAACAACAATACAGAAACATTAGCAAAGCTTAAAAGCTTTTTTTTTTTTTTAAATACTGTTATATAAATATAAGAGTATTTATAATAAATACCTCTTGGGGCCTTTGCCTCTGGATCCCACAGTGGAGATAGGAAGAGGGTCGTTCTTCCTCTCCATGTCCACCAGGTTGTAGACGGTCTTCTGGCAGGTCAGAACGTCCTCCTCCGTCAGAGTCTCTTTTACTATCAGGTTAGCCAAAGGAACCACCTAGTGGAGGAAAATAGGAAGATACAGACACAAAATTTAACAGAGAGGCATAGCAACATGGAAAGAAGTGAAGTCTAAATTCTTGCCAAAAAACCCAACAGGCAGATAATGTTAAATTCAGATGTTATCACCAGAGAACAACAAGCCAAATATTTTTGAGAAGAGTGGAAACTTTTCTTGTAAGATAGAAGTCTTTCTAAGAGTGGAAATCCAGCAGAAAAATCTGCATGCTGCTTACGGCCTGCATGTTGAAGATGGTGGTCTGGGAGATGATCATTGGCCAGTAACGTGTGTGCCGTTCGAGCTGAGCCTTAGCCCTCTCAGCTGGTAGTTTTCCTGAGGGATCATGGGACAACTCTGAAACAGGAGTCAGCCGGTTCTCCCTCATAAACTCACCAAAGTCCTGGAGAGGACAAAACATAAAAATCAGTTACTATCAGAAGGTGCAAGTTTTAACACAGCTGGTGTGAGGTGAACGTACGGTGATGCGGTAGTCCGTCACTCGGCCTCCGCAGCCCTCGCTGATGGAGGGCGGGTCCTCCAGAGTGGAGCGGTTGCTGTTGAGCACATGCAGGAAGATCTCCCCTCCGTGGCTGCTGAGCATGTGGCTGATGACCTTTGACCCCGACTTCCTCGGCTGCTCCAGCAGCACTGATCGACCTGGTCAATCAATAAGCCAAACAAAAGGAAACTTTGGTGGTCACACACATACATTTACAAGTAAAACAGGTGACCTTTTAGACTACAACTCTTACTATCAGCAAGATATCACAGAATGAAAACTTCTGTCTCCAGGTTAATTTAATTTGAAAGGTGAAAATGATTAATTGGGTTTGTAATAGATGCGACATAAGCTTACCGTTAAGGAGAAAGTTTGTCAAACATGATGAGGGACGACTGTTAACGTCCGTGGGGGAGATGCGATAGGCTCCTGTGCAGTAATGCAGTTCTGAAGCACAAAAACAAAAAAACCCCATACAACTAAGTAAGACCAATGCTACACAACATATCCCTCATTCAATCTTCATAGCTGTGTAGGAATATTTTCCAAACAGGCTGAATACTGTATGTCTTTTATTATACAATAATTCACAATAAAATCAGTACAAAATAAAGAAACATCTGAAAAAGTAATTTTGTGTAGCAAATGTTTTTCCCCCTGTCCAGTTAATTGTCTTATGACCCCTTAGATTTATTGTGTGACCCCTTGAGGCTCCAGTGCCCATGTTGGGAAACACTGCCTTAGTTGACTGAACCCACCTATGCTGTTGGTTCGTGGAGTGCACCATTTCAGTGTAACAGTCTCTTTGAGTCCATTTTCTCGAGTGCTGGTGCCCGCCATATGCAAGTCTCCTGCACAACCCAAACATAACAATTTATTAACCACTTACATCAATCAATTAATAAAAAATAATTTCAACCAAATATCCTGCTCCAATGTCTCATTTTTTAGTCTTCTTACAGGTGTACCCACCACTTTTAAAGAACTCCAGGTGAGCGTCTTTGTGATGCAGGAGCTCAACGTCATAATTGGCTGATGTGTTGGCGTGCTGCTCTTCCTGCCCGTCCGCAGAGACAATAACAAACACAGGTTAGCATGAACGTGAGCTCTTGAAACACGCAATCACATACACATGTGGGCACAAACACTGCTGATTTCATGTTCCAAAGGGTAAATGATAATGGACAAACTAAAAGGAAAATGTTCGCTCCCTGAGTGACTGAAGATTTTATCTATTCACATCAGAGACTACTGATTAATGTAAATGTCTTTAAATTCACACAATACTGAGCCTATGATTGTTTGACATAAATCATGGATTCCCAGTCTTAAAAAAAAAAGCTTCATATATTTTGGACTTGAGCCCAAAATGGGGCCTGGGAAACACTTTCATCACAACTTTTTCTACACTTGGAAAAACAGCAGTATGATAACAGCTAAAGGTGGAATCATGTTGAAACATTTAAGGGATGGTAACGTTTAAAAACTAGTTAGCAAGACGGCACAATGGACAACACCAAGACACTAGAGGGGAAATGAGTAGGAGCTGGGGGGGGGGGGGGGGGGGACACAGACCTGGGGAAAGTTTGGGCTGCTCTTAAGGTGTACACACCTGATAGACACTGACAGTATTTAAGAAGAGGCCACGCTGGTCACAGATATTTGGACGTAAAACCAGTTGAATGCAACATTTACTATATATTTAGCATTTTAGGCAAATCTACAGTGAAAAAAAAGTTGATTTTTCCCTGAATACTTTGATCTGTTTTTTTTTTTTTTTTTTTTACAAAATATTGATTAAATGTAGATATTCAATAGATTCACTTTGTATAGATACTTGTTTCTTCTCTTATGTCAACTTAATTGGCAATAAATCTGATTTCACATTATGTATTTAAAGAAAATAGACCCCAAACTCTGCATTCCCTGGTTGTCCACAAGAGACCAGAGTTGCCTGTCCTTTACTGTAGCCTGACCATCAAATCTGTAGACCAACTGTCACATCAAAATAAATGAATGATACTGTAAGCCTGAGTTGAAAATATAGACACTACATCTGCCCCTTCCTCACTTGCATGTGTGTGTGATAAGAGTACTAACCTGTTCGCAAACATTTAATGTGGGCTAGCAAAACAGAAAATACAGCATGAAACCAGCAGCAGGTTCACAGTCATATCAACATGCAGATGAGATAAACAAAAAGATAAGAATGTAAAGATTTATGAGTTATTAAAGATGAAGAAGGGCTCACACAAAGAGATTAAGCAAACATAAAGAAAGGTGCGAGGGCTGTGAGAGAAAAGGGAAAATAACAAAACCATAAAAAGTAAGCCATCAATCAGGTAAAATGCTAGAGGGAGTGGTGCAATGCATGCTGCATATGACAGTTTTTACTAGCAAGAGAAAAAATTTTTAAGTTAAGTTTATGTGGGTTAACACTTTAGTGAGGCATGTGCAAATACAGACTGAGGGGAAGAAAGTCTCTTACCTTCATGGGGATGTTTGTTATGGTGGTGGAGGCCAAGTCGAAGTGCTGCTGGACCAGAATGTTTAGTTTGGTGGCGAGGTGCCTCCCCGCCCGAACACTGTGAACTTCGCTGGTGAGCAGAGGAGAGATCTGAGACAACAAGAGATGGGTGCAGTGAGAAGCAACATCAAAGTTGTCACCTTTTCACCCAACAATGAGCTCCTGAATCAGCCTTCCTTCTGGTTCATTTGTTTATACCGACCCAAATGATTCTGATTGTGTTCAGAAAGCTGAGCCCTGAGCTTCTCATTAGCACCCACCTCTTTTTTGGGTCGGTCAGACACCAGCGTGTCCTCACCCTGCGGGTAGATGTGCACTAGAACCAGCTCACACTGCTGGATGGCCATCAGCCTGAAACAAAGTTAGAAAATCTTTGGACCACTTTAGATAATATAAACACAAGCAGATTACACACACACACTGCAGATACCAAATGCAAAAACAAACTTTATATTAGGTCATGTGCATCTTGGTATCAGATTTCAGTATGAGAGAATTATCAACCAAAATTGAAGCTAATCATCTATAAACTCATTCAATGACAATTTTCTTCACACATCGTCTGATACTGACCTGTCTGAGCCTGCTGCCAGCTTGTTTTGTTCTAAAATGGTTTCCTGGATGCAGTCTTCCAACATTCGCACATGAGTATCACTGTATGATAATCAAAAACAGAGCACTACATTAGCACAATATTCAATTACATATTGCATAACAATATGATTTGACTGGATTTATAATTCTTTTAAAAATCTCAACTATACAGAGAGTATAAAACACTGACAATACACAGCTGCACAGAGGCACATATTTACATACATTTACAAAGAGAGAATTTATAACTTCATGTTTTAGCTTTTGTACTTCCCATCATTAAGAATAGAATAGAATACAACTTTAATGTCCACCAATACAACAGCTCTTTGATAAATACTACATTTGTATGGTTTTTATGTGTTTCTGACACAGTCTGAGAGGTGTTTGGGTGATTTTAAGGCTGTAGTTTGTAATGTTTTAGTATTGGATGGTATTATATTAAAAGGGATTTGGACAAAAGTGCTGGTTATACTGATATTGGCAGAATCTATCAACATATGTCTGATGGCTCCTGTTGATTTCCCACCATGTTGATGAGTGTTTACCTTTTAGCATTGGTTAGGCAGATAATACGACCCCTATTAGCGACCCTCTCAGCTGTGTCCATCAGAGCCGTGCGCCTCTCATGCTGCAACTCTGTGATCTTGCATAAAGACTCCACAGCGGCAACCAGACCGTGAAGGATACTGCAGCACTCGGGGTCCTCACGTGGGTTGGGAGGCCCAACAGCTGCCAGAGCAGACATGAGCTGTCAGAGAGGAAAAAAAACCACATAATCATATCGCAAGTCCTATTTCGAAGAAAACTTCTGCAAAAACGTGGTAACTGGAAATGTTGCAATTCATGAAAATGTTGCAAAATTGAGCTGCTGAAGACACTACAAATGCAGTTATAGTAAGATGGAATTATTCTTTTTCTGGTTTTAATGGGATTACCTCATGAGTGCTCTGGTCTTCCTGTCTCCAGCTATTCAAGATGTGGAACTCTGAGTCACTCACGATGTAATTAACCTGTAAAACAAAGTGGTGGCAGAAAATGTTAATGGCAGTTTTTGAAACAGCTATCTGTCCTTTTACAACAGTGTCCAAATTTCACACTTATAGTTGTGTCATTTAAGTGGAACCAGCGGTGGAGAAACAGCTTGAGCAAATACATTTCAGCCTGAGTTAAAAACAAAAAACAAGAAGCTAACCACTTTGTCCTTTGGATAGATGTCGTAGAGGATCCGGCAGTACTCCATGGAGCACTCCACAGCACAGGTCCAGAGGGATTTGGACACAGGGGCCAAAGGAATGACCCCTTGAGCTCGACTCTTCGTCAGCACATCACACTCCACCTGCTGACGACTAGACTCGGCCATGTAGGGACAGTGGTCCACCACAAAGACAGTCTTGTGAGGCACTCCAAACATCTTCATTTTGCAAATCTGCAACATGTGCCGGATCTGTAAGGCCAATGGAAAAACACAGCAGCGTTAAGCTTGGCGTACATCTGCCTTGCAGTAATCATAAAGTTTAGAGCTGCAACTAACAATTATTCTCCTTGTTGATTACTCTGTCAATTATTTTCTTGATTAATCAATTAGCTGTTTGGCTTATAACATTTTTAAAAACAGTGAAAAAGTGGCATTCACAATTTCTCAGAGCCCACAATGATGTCTTCAATTTGCGTGTTTTTCCCGACTGATGGTCCAAATCCTCAAGATTTTTAACTTACTGTCACATATGACAAAGAAAAGTAGAAAATTGTTACATTTGAGAAGCTGAAGCCAGAAAATATTTGGCATTTTTGGTTGAAATCTGCCAGAAATGATTATCAAGTTGCATAGTTGCAGATTAATTTGTGCTCTAATAGAATTTTCATTTTTGAATGCTTCACTCGCCGGTAAAACTGCTGTCCTCCAAGCCGGTTAAAATCTGCTGTTCTCCATAGCCATAATCAGGGATGTAGCATCATCAATAATTAAATCAGTTTCACTGTTTTCCTTGGTGAGTGGAGTTGGTCTTGATTTAGGCTGGCAATGTAGACTAAAGTGAGTAAAATCAAATGTTAAAAAATAAAGTGAAGTGAATGAATGAATGGGAGTTTGTTTTATGTCTGGTCGTTCGCATGACCCTCCCTCTTGGGATTATTCAGACAGAATTTCTTACAGAAAAATATATTGGCCTGAGGTAGGTTTAAATGTACAAAATCAGCTCACATAAGATAAGACTTTATTGTCCCAGGCGGAAATTTTCCTTGGACACACAATGCTGCTTCTGTACAGCACCAAATAATTCAACATTACCACACACCATACATCTCATAAATACCATGATAGAAAGTACAATAGTTACATGAAATTACTTTAATAAACTAAAAATCAATAAATAGTCCAAATTCTGAGATCCTCAATAAAAGGTAAAACATCTGAGATCCTTCAGTGTATATATAATAAACAAGATGATCCCCAACAGTGAGATTCAAAGAAAGAAATAGTCCAAACAAACAAACAAATTGTTGGTCGGGACAAAAGTTGACATTTGAGGACGTCATCTTGCTCTTTGGGAAACTCTGGTCGGCTTTCTTTTTTAAATCATTTTATAGACCAAACAACTAATAGATTATTCGAAAAAAATCATCACCAGATTAATTGATAATGAAAGCAGCTCTAAAACAAATATATACAATCATAAGCAAAACACAAGTGAGACAAACTCGGTATTAAATATAGTATCTTTTAAACTGTACATCGTTATATTTGACAGCGATCATTACAAAGTCACGCGCGTTGTGTGTAATTTTATAACCACTGCAGTATTTCTCTTCCTTTTCACCACTACAGCAAAAACCTCAATGTTATCAAGACTTATTAGTTGCCGTGGTTGCTTTATTTTTAAGGATTAGGCCATCTGTATTGATACTCCGAAGCTGCCCTGTTTGACGTGTAAATATTGCGTCTTTGGAGAGTGGATATTAACTCACCAGGAGAAAACCTTGTCAGCCGAACGATTCCCGGTCAGGAAATTAACGGAACCAGCTGAAAAACTGAGCTTCTGATAGTTAAACTAGCTGTCTGGCTGCCGAACAACGGACCTGTTCAGTCTCAGGACATGTTAATCAGCAACTAGCTGCTAACGTAACATGAGCTACTACCAGCCGGAATTATGTCTGCTGTTTCACGTTTATTACCAGCGACATATATACACATAATAGGACATTTAATGCTAAAGTGAATGTGTGAATAATAATTTCCTAACTATCTTGACGCCACAATGACTAATAACACAGACAATACTCTCGTTAGCCTTTGTAAGCTAGCGGGTTTGTTATTGGCGGAAATATGTCCAGTAGTGGTCCGTTACAGTTTTTCCTTCCCCAACTTATAGGCTGCACGGTTAAAATAGTTCCTTCTTGCCTCAATTGTGCTGTGACTAGGTCAGAAATCAAAACTTTTTTAAACCTGTTATTTACTATTTATTTCTGTGTCATGCCAAACATTCTCATCCCACATGGGATTAAAAGACACCACTTTTTTTTCTTTACAAAACATGCATCTTCCGGTAATACAAATACAAGGGATATAAAAACAAGGTATATATAAAGAAAAGAAACACAAACAAAAACAAAAAAACGAAACCAATACAAAATCAGGAATCCCAAATGAACTGTTCATAGAAAAGAAATTTTACATAGCTACAGATTCTCTCGATAAAGGCTTTTTCTCTCTTCTCCCAGACTTTCTCCAAATAACTGGCTAATTTATATGTTTAATATGTAAACAGCCAACTTAGTCTCTGTGCATCATCTATATTTACAAAATCAATATCTTTTTTTTTTTTTTAACTTACTGGACAAAGCATTGGGCAGTACAATGCCCGATGCCTTGTCCAAAAAGTCCTGATAATATATATATATATATATAATTTAGACAGCACATTGGGAAAATCCAAATTTTAGTAAAACACCAGATCTTAGCTGGGCCCATAGAGATCTTGCTTTTTAGACAAATTATCTACAACATAATTCTCAGTACTATAGTCAGTTTTTATCATGTTATAATAATACAGCAGCAGGGTTTTAAACTTTTAAAGATATTTTCGTGGTAATGCAATTGTCTACTGTCTGCCCAAAAATGATACAGTGTTTGGCTATGTTTGACTAAACCATCATAAAGGACCAGTGTGTAGGACTCAGTGGCATCTAATGGTGAGGTTGCAGTGAACCTACGGTGGTCGCGAAACTCGCAAAAAAACAAACAAACTAGAGTCTATAGGTCACCGTCACGGTCACTGGTTAAACCGAAACACCAGGAGCTACCCACTTGATTATATTTCATTTCTGCCAATAGACCCCCCCAAATCATACACACGTCCTTTAACCGAAAAAAGTAGGTCATAACTTAAAAACTATATATATATATATATTTCGACAATTCAAAGATACAAACTAATGTATGAGCTGCAAAGTTACTTTTTCACATAAAATACATACTACTAATATGTTCAACAACCAATGGGCGTAACTCGTTCTGGCAAATGTGGCTGAACAACATCACAACCCTCCTTCTTCTCCTCCTCCCACAACCCCACCCGCTTCATTTCCATTTTCTCAAGTCACAACTTGACTAAACTTTATGCGGCGGATCGATGTTGAGACATCAAGCAAGAATGCACTGCACTGTAAAGCTGCAGTAATATACTGCAGGCTGCCGGTGAATCAAAAGTCTTTTCTGTCGGTGATGTGACCCTCGACTAGGACGATGAGCGACAACGACATCCTCGAGATGGAGTCCTTGTCTGAGGCGGAGGACTTGGAGGGAGATACAGACGTTGGCATGATAGACGAGGAAGTCGGTGAGAGAGAGAAAGCTCTGCCCTATCTTTCGCAAGAGATTTGTTGTCTTGCGAGTGATTTTGTGTGGTATCATTGGGCACTGTCTGGATTTGATAGCAGCTGCCCATGTGAACTTTGAAATACTTCAGCTAGGCCACACTCAGCTCTGGGAATGATACTCGTGCATCTGTATTTTGTTAGTTTTGACAGCTTTAAAACTTTAAAACAACTTTTAAAGTTGCTTGAAAGCAGTAGTGGACCAGGGACATTTACTCAAATACTGTACTTACATACAGTTTTCAAGTACTTGTACTTTACTTGAGTATTTTCTGCTACATTACTATATTGCAGAAGCAAATACCGCACTTTTCACTGTATTACAATGCCAATCAAACGTTTGGACACACTTTCTCATTCAAGGGAATGGGAATTTGTGTCCAAACCTTTGACTGGTACTTTATATTTATTTGAAAATTTGTGGATATAGATTTTATATACAACACATGCAGTCAGTTTATTAATTATGAAGCAGTTTTACAAATTAAACTAACCAGCAGTATGTAAAGTAGTTAAAACTAGCTCTACCTCAACCACAACAACATTAAAATGCTGCTTAAATATTGATAGGCCAATAATATGCCAGTAATGTGATAATTAGAGGGCCATACTGCTGCCTGGGTACTAAATATACATTTTGTTGATAATAATTCTGTACTTGAATGCAACATTTTTGCTTTTGATAGACTATTTTTACACAGTGATGTTCTTACTTTTACTTCAGTAAAAGATCAGCTTGTAATAAATGGTTCAAGATTTCCCTGCTGAACACAAAAACAATAGTATCTGCAATTATTAAAAACGAATCCCCTTGTGCTGGCATCTTTAAAGGCTAGATTATGATATAGTAGGATTAAATAATTATATAAAAATTGAAGTTGCGTCTGTATAACATTCAAATCATGCTGTGTTTCCTCTGTAATTATTTTGTAGCAGTGGTGGCAGGGGGTCCTTTTTGGCATTTGTTCCTCATCCAACCCTGTTGGTCTTAGTGCTATAAGTGGTTGCAGCACAATATTGTTCATATTTGGTTACTTGATCATGATTAAAGGGCTACTTCTACTCACTAAGCCTTATGCTTGTTTGTGTTTGTTGCTGTGGTGGTAATGTTCTTACTGTGGTGGTCCACCACGCTTATATGAATGTAGAGGAAACACTGTCATTCACACTGCGTTTGTTTAAAACTCGCATGGGTGTGGTGCAGACATTTTTAAGAGAGCACAAGCTCCCGCCACTGTGTCCACAATAAAAATAAACACAGATAAGAGATATCACCAGTGTAAGAGAAACCCCCAAAACCGCTAAAACCTCAGTGTACTTCAGATGTCAGATGTTGCTCCTCGGAGAGGCTGGATCGTTGTCTAGAAATGATCCAATCTTTCCACTCTGTTGTCTTGCATTGCTTACATTCCTAACACTACAAATGAAACGGCAATCGGTGAGTAGAGTAGATGTGAAAATAGTCGGTGTTGGAAACCTACACCTACACTTACATTATGTTTCAGTGTTTGTGCAGCTGTCAGCTTCCACTCTGGTATTTCATGGAAACGATTTCTCAATCTATAAGCCCCTTTTTGTCTGTCTCATCCACAATGACATGTCTTGTATGTCAGGCTTTTTTTTTTCTTTTTTTTTTTAACTCACAGCTCACTGAGAGACAAATGGTTCTTTTGGGTTAACTTTAAAATTTGTCAGTCATGCACAATAAAAGGCCCTGACCATATGAAAATTAGCAATTTTCACACTGGATTATAAAGGAGATGTCAAAGTGCACTTTATTTAATGGATATTCCATTGTAATTAATTATTTATGTTCATACTTTGTTGCATCCTGTGTTGCTGTGTCAACAGTAGAAAAACACAGTAGACTGGCTGAAAGTTTACAGTTTGATTCAACTTAGTGATGTGGAACATGAACACAATGGTATGTTCTCAGTCATGTGTGACATCTACCTAACATTGTCTTCATGGTGTTGGCGCAGTAAAGCTGATGCCTGTCATGTCTGACGGGGTTACTGCAGGTCAGTGGATATCAAGCAACAAGCTGAGTTTCTTAAAGATATATTCACTATCTGAGGGCTGACTCTGTTCATGGCAAAAACATGACAATCTTTGCCAATTTCTACCAAAAGTCGGAGAGCAAATGCTGTCAAATGCATTGGTGTTTGATTCAGAAAAGAATTTCCTGTCAGACGGGGAGAGGTGACATGTGGCTGTGGTTGGCATCAAACATGAAGAGAGTTTAAATGTTAGTCTGGAGGTCAAGCAAAATACTTATCTTATACCTTTATGCTGTACAAAATTAAAAGAATGCATTTTTTCACAGTTGTTTCAGTTAAAGAATTATGTTTTTTTCTGTTTGTTTGGGCTGACTACTATTTCGTGTGTAGTTATGGTCCTCGAGAGAGGAAGTGAGTGCTGGGTGGGTGGGTGGGTTGTGACGCAAAAGCAGATTTTTTTTGTACAGGCAGCATATGGGCATAGACTCAACATGCCTTTCAAGAGACTCTTAGTTACTGACTCACTGTAGGCTACAGATGTTTTTTAATCGTGTTTCTTTTACCTTACATGTGATATTACAGTGTTGCTATAATTTACACTGCAAGGGTTAAGTATTGACCTTGCAAAGGTCAAAGGTATGTATCTTTCCATCTAAAATACTAAAAAGCCAAACAGTTTCAGTAATACAGAGTCAGTTATAAATTAATCTGTATCAGAATGAAAGTAGCCTTAAGGCAGTGTCATTTAAGATTAGCGTTACAGGTTTGTCACTGGCACGTTATGTCAAAATACAGAGACTTTTGTAAAAAAGCTTTGTAAGAGGGAAGGAAAATCCCACTTGATGAGCAGTGATTACACAGTTAGTTTCCTATGGTGTTACTATGGCCAGTGTTTTGAAAACATCTGTCTTGACTCAGTTCTCTCATCGTGCCCTGCTTTATATGGAAAGATCCCAGGATTTTCCATACTGGAAGTCATGTATTCTGTTTTGTAAGAAGTAGCAATACAGTTGCAATACAGTGATGTTCCATATAACAGAGCATACAGTAGTTTACACTATACAGTACATTCTGTAAGTGGATAGAGTGTTTACCACACAATAGTAGGTGGTGATCTATTTTTTTCTTTTTCCAGGGAGTAAAATAACATTGTGATGAGCAATTGTGTGCAAGCAACAACAGAAGGATGTTTTGGGAAACATGCTTGTTACAGGAAAGTCATTGGTTCAACCCCTGAGACTTTTTGGTAAATGAGTTACAGTCTGTTCTCTTTCAGTGAGTACTGCTGAGGCAGAACCGTAATATTGTAATAATTACCCCTCACGGTCTACTGCAGCAGTAATATTCTGTAAAATACTTACAAAATACATCTTCCTTGGTTGCTATGGATTGACCTCTGCAGTTAGAGGTACAGATAATCGGTAACCATTTTTCTGGCCTCAAAAATCATTTCACTGTGATTGTACAATAACAATAGATTAGATGACAGCGTTGTCTAGATCATACGTGGTTAAATGTTGACACTTTTAGAAATTTCAGTTGTAGAAATCTTGTCATACCCTAAATTATAAGAACTTAAACCTCTGTTAGTCCATGTCTGTGTCTGAAACCACTCCCCATTTATTATATAGTGC
This sequence comes from Thunnus maccoyii, assembly GCF_910596095.1. Classification (NCBI taxonomy): domain Eukaryota; kingdom Metazoa; phylum Chordata; class Actinopteri; order Scombriformes; family Scombridae; genus Thunnus; species Thunnus maccoyii. Next base: position 12,751,238 of record NC_056555.1, read on the forward strand.
ACTATAGCAGATGGTAGAGTAAATGGTAAAGTAAACTTATAGTAAATGGTAAAATAAATTTATATAAAATGGTATAGTAAATGTATAGTGAATGGTAAAGTGTAAATGTATATGTACACTTATGTCATGAGTGTTTTCAGAGAAGGCACATGTTTGCATGTTTTGCACATTTAAGTTAAATGTCAGACACAGCTACCTTTAGTGACATTTAGGGGACTTCTAGTGGACACAGCAGCTGGGTTTGGACTGAACCACAGGTGCAGTTTAATTGCTCTTTCTGACAACACAGTAATGTGTGTAAGGGCCCATTGGACGTGGTTTAAACCCATCTTAAACCTTAAACTAGAACTAAGCTAATGACAGAGCAACAGCACCATACTTGACATTTGATAAAAGACGTTTTATAGTTGAACAATAGTCTTTATTTTCATAGTGTGTAAGATAACACAACATTTTCAAATTTATATAATTTAAAATTCAAAAAGATTGCACTGCAGCTACTTATTTGTAATGTCTGCTGTATGTTTGCAGTGTTTGTTTTGTTATTTGATTAAATGTGTTAATTTGTTTTGTTATATGTGAAATGTAGCATACGCCTTGGGACGCAAGGCAAATTTCATAAAAATAATCTGATTATAAAGTGAAATCAAATCAAAAATAATAACTTAAATGAAAGCACAAAACTATATTAGATTAGAGTCAAATTTTCATATAAATGCTGCAAATAAAACATTCATTGTTGCAGTATACTGTGATACAATTTCCCATTGCATACCTGCCGATTTTTACTCTGATACCAATATCTATCCAATATAATAGCAGTGTGCCAATGTGTTGGTTTGGGTCTTTATCATGTATTTATTTTATGTGTTTGGTCTGTTGTTTTTTCTACAGTTTACCCTGAGGAGTTTTTACCAACATATCAAAGTATTAAAGAAGGATCAACAGTACCCAAAGCACAACTGGTGAGTCAATATCATCTGTTGATGCCTTGCTCGCATACAATAAGACAAATCATTTGCACATGTATTTGCAAATATAATTTTTATGTAAACTGTAACTATATTTGTGATGCAAAAGCATGAAATGAAAGAATGCACCCTTTCATTCTTAGTATTTCTTTAGCTAACAGAAAGCAGATATTGAAGTCACTGTACTATAAGACAGTTTTCAAATCATTACACAAAACTCTGTGACATAAAATTGAAAAATATATAATCATGCAAGTAGTTACAGACATTTGCAGAAGTTGTTTTAATGTTTATTGGTGTGACAAGTCTGACTGTGTGGAGAGAGAGAGAGAGAGAGAGAGGGAGAGAGAGATGAAGGGCGGGAGTCATAATGTTTGTTGACTCTTCCCACTCCTGCATGACCCAGATCATAGATGAAATACGCTGCTTAAGGTCAGTATTTAGCAGCATTTCTGCACAGACTGTCCACACACAGGCTCCTGTCTCCTCTCACCGTGCAACATGTATGACATTATGGAGGAAGAGGAGTACGAGTTTCAGGCCGCAGACTTACCTGACGAGCCTTGTTTTTGCCCGCAGGCAGAGTTCAATGACAAACCAGACTCTTTATTCTTCAATGATGGTGTGAGGCGGATCGACTTCATCCTGGTCTACGAAGATGAGGACAAGAAGGACTTTGAGAAGAGGCACACTTTCCAGCGGCGCAAGGTATTTTTCTCTTTTTCAGTGTTTTTGAGCTGGTGGTTCCCCTACTGCATATCATATTAAATCTGCATGTATTTTAAGTTTTACAAATTGTGCTCACTTTAAACGTGATAGAAAGTAATCTTCACACAAAAGCAAGCATCTGTTTGGAGTTTTAAGTGTCATTTGGGACATTTTTTTCCTTCATTAGACAGTGTACAGTAAAGAAATAACAGGAAATGAGGGACTGGAGAGGAGGGGGATGACATACAACAAAGGTCCACTGGTGGACTTGAACCACAGATTACATGGTCAGCAACCTAAATCCCAAGGCTACCAGAACACTGAAATGCCAATACATTATAATATGACAATTTGAACCTCACATTTTGAGTTTTCAGTCAAGCCTTAACGAACAACGCAGTGTGTCTATGCATAGAAATTATTGTTTTTAATTGTGGTTTTTGTGTAAACTTCAGCTTAAAGTCATGTTAGGTCAGTAATAGTTGATAGATGACTAAATGAAGATGCAGTAGTGAATCAAACACAACACAATAAAGTAGAATTGGTACTTTTTCACTATGTGGATAAAGAAAATATCCAGTCACATATGGTAAGTCTTGTGTGTTTTATTACACATGCCAACTGTATTGACTCTTGACTATTTGTCAAGGGAGTTTTTATTTGTATCAGAATGACAGTCTGCGAGTTTAAATTAATTACCCATGACAGTGTATGGTTAGCAGATAGTGCACAGAGGCTTAAATATTGCTTGACCTTTTAATTATGCAGGAAAGGGAGCAGCTGATCATAAATTGTTTTTATAGTGCTGCCGCACTACTTCACAATGTACTTCACATTCATCCAACACCCTTTTTTATCTTTGAGTTGCTTAGTGCAGCTGCTGTTTTGGTTCCATGAGGGAAGGAAATAAGGGGCATTACTCCTTCACTTAGATGACCAAGTCTTTGCCAAGCAAATTCAAATCATATCAGTCTGGTCATAAGCCATCTTACCCAATCTTGAACTTCATCTAACCTTATTATCTTGCAACATTGTTTGGGTCCAGAAATCTGAAAACTCCTGAAAAATGTTTGTATAGTCGTAAGGATGTTGTGCTTTGTCATTCCTACTGTATTATTAATATTTAACATGCCACTTACTTTTTACATGTCACATATTTAAATATCAGGGATATGCAGGGATTGAAGTACACAAATGAAGGACAATAAGACATGAACTGTCATTGCCAGTTGTGTTGTTTGTTGCTATAATGGTCTTTCACAATAGGTTTACAGTGAGGTATGTGTAATATAATGCTTGCAAACACCGTAGATCCATACACCTTAAAGTCTGTTGCAATTATAACTCTCAAGTAGTTTGGAAGTTGAGACAGTGCTGTTATTAGTCAAAAATTATGAGTTGGTCTTTTAGGGAAGAAAACATTATCATTTCAGTTTCCTGGAAAAGCCCGGCTGAGTGAGCCGTTTCAAGTCAGAGCTCATGAGCTTCTTCCCCGCAGATCCACTGGGACTACGGCAATTCCTCTTTCATAATCATCACAAGCCAAACTAAATCCAGTGAAGGATGAGAAGTGTCATCACCAGGCACTCCTTTGTTTTTCTAGAGCCAAACGTGGTTCAAACAGGAATTGCAAAACCTTCTCAGAGTTTTTTCAGATCTGTTTTGCTCCTTAGATGGGTGTGGCTCAGTTCAGATAGTGTTAGCTGAACTGTGTGATGACTGACTTTTAATTATGTCATTGTGTTTGCCTAAGTTTTCATGCTCTTGCGGTATTTCTTGTGAACAGAGTTGGATAAAACAAACAGCAAAGATATTGAGTTTTGCCTTGTCAATAGTTCCTTTGAAATTCATTTGAATGGGACTAACATAATAGGATTAAGTGAAAATGTATGCAGGTGACACAATTAAGTTTGTATTTATTCAGAAAGACTGGATTTCCTTGAATAAAAATGCTCCAAAACAGTCAAAATAACAAAACAAAAAGTTAGAAGGCAGTTGAAACAAGAAGTTTTAATGATTTTCATTAATTTTGGTGAGCTACTTTTTCTATTACTCGAATATTACTCATATGTTGCGCCAAAGTGCTCAGCTTTAACAGAAGCAGCATTAGTTTTCAGTAGTATTTCAGTGCTCTTTCTAATCTTTTTTGGTGTAGCTGTGCAGCATTTCTATGACAAAGAATAGTCGCAGATTTCAGTTCACTGTAAGGCAATATTGGATGATGTACCATCAACAAAGACCTGTCTAGTTACGTGCTCTAATTTGCTGGCAGAGTCTTCATGCATGGCTACTATGTACAGTGTAAATAATGCTTATGTTATGGAAATGGAAAATAAAATAAAGGAGCACATAAAGGCTGTCAAGGTAAAAATTCTGTCACCTTCTTCATTAAGGCAAATAAACTAATCTTAATTAAAATGCTGTTTTGTGTACATTCATATGATTACCATGGGGAGTCCTTTGACAAATGATCACAGTGTTTACACTGCAGGCTGAGCATGTAAGTCCTGCCCTGCTTGACTTCAGTACACCCGGCACAGAAATTGAATCACAATGGCCAGTTAGGAGGAGAGAGCATGTACACAAGAACCTGACTGAAACCATTTTCTGTGTTCTTCTGTGCAGAGACGGCGAGAGTACTTTGAGGCCAGCCTGATGAAGATGGGAATGGAGCTGGAGGCAACACGATCTGTAAGTGGACTGCACCAATTAAGTAATTAGATTTAGGTTAGGCTGCTTTCTCTCTAACTTACAATTACAATTTACAATTCACAATTTCATTTAGCAGACGCTTTTATCCAAAGCAATGTACGTCTGAGAGTTGATACAACACAAGCAGGGATCTAGTCAGGAGAGAATAACATGAGTAAGTGCCATAAAGCTAAGTTTGAGTCTGATAGGACGTAGGTGCCAACAGGCAGTGCAGAGAGGCAATGTATGTAGGGAAGTTTTTTTTTTTTCTTTTTCTCTTTTTTTTCAGTCCATCAAGTGCAGAGGTGTTTGTGAAAGAGCTGGGTATTTAGTCTTTTCTTAGAGAGTTAGAGGGACTCTGTGGATTGAACAGAGTTTGGTAACTCGTTCCACCACCAGAGAACTACAGATTAGAGGAGTCTAGCTAGCAACTTAGGGCCCTGTTGTGGTGGTGGTACCAGGCGCCTTTCATTGGCAAAGCGTAGTCAGCAGGAGGGAGCATAGACCTGAATGAAGGAATTAAGGTAGGCAGGAACTGTTTTAGTTACTGTTTTGTAAGCGATTGTCAGGGTTTTGAATTTGATGTGGGCAGCAACTGGGAGCCAGTGGAGCAATATGAAACAGCGGGGTAAAGTGCTGTTTTGGGCTAGTTAAAGACTAGAGGTGCTGCTGCGTTCTGGATCATCTGCAGGAGTTTTAACATACATGTGGGGAGGCCTGCCAGTATGGAGTTGCAGTAGTCAATGTGTGATATTACAATAGCCTGTACCAGGAGTTGTGCTGCTTGCTCAGACAGGGAGGATCTGATCCTCCTGATGTTGTACAAGACAAATTGACATGACTGAGCAGCTGAGGCCACGTGAACCTTAAAAGGTAGTTGGTCATCAATCATGACACTCAAGTTTCAGGCAGACTTGTGGGCATGAGTTGGGTTGATTGGAGCTGGATCCCGATGTCTTGTTGTATAGAGGGACTGGCTGGGATGACAAGGAGCTCGGTCTTAGAGAGGTTAAGTTGAAGTTGGTGTCCTTTCATCCATGCCGATATATTGGTGATGCATGACGAGATCCGAGCCGAGACTGTGTGGTCTTCCGGCGGGAACAACAGGAAGAGCTGGGTATTGTCAGCATAGCAGTGGTATGGGAAATCATGGGAGCGGATTATTGCGCCAAGTGAGGTGGTGTTTATTGAGAAGAGAAGGGGACCAAGCACTGACCCTTGAGGAACCCCTGTGGTTAGGCTTTGTGGTTTGGACACTTCTCCCCTCCAAGATACTCTAAAATATCTCCCTTAGAAGTAGGACATGAACCAGCGTAGGGCAGATCCTGAGATACCAAGCTCAGTGAGTGTGGAGAGGAGGATTTGGTGGTTAACCATGTCAAAGGCAGCTGACAGATCTAGCAGCAATAGAGCTGAGGACTGACCAGTAGCTCTAGCTGAACATAGTGATTCCATAACTGACAGGAGTGCAGTCTCGGTAGAGTGCCCCCACTTAATGCCAGACTGATTTGAGTCATACAGGTAGTTCCCATAAAGGAATTCAGAGACTTGGTTAAAGACTGTGTTCTCAAGTATTTTTGATATGAAGGGCAGGAGTGAAACCAGTCTGTAGTTTTCAACCTGGGCTGGGTTTAATTTAGGATTTTTGGAGTAGTGGGGTGACTCGACCTTGCTTAAATTCATTGGGGAACACACCTGTTGAAAGTGAAGAGTTGATGATGTGTGTGACTGCGGGGATAAGTGCGGGGAAAATGGTCTGTAGAAGGTTGGATGGTATTGGGTCTAGTGGACAGGGAGTGGGACGAGAATCCAGCAGAAGTTTGGAGACTTCCTCCTCGGTCAAAGGGAAGAGGAACAGAGTGTGTCTGTAGCCTCATTGACAGGGAGTGAGGAAAATTCATTATGAAGACGCATGGTAGCCAAGACCTCATTGGAAAGTTGAGTTGGTTTGAAGGACCGGAATGTGTGGCGGAAGGAGACCGTTTGTGGAGGAATATGAGGATGTTCTGGCAAGGTGATCATGAATTGAATAAAGAAGTGGTCAGCCAGATGAAGGGGGATGACAGATTTGCTGTGGAGCAGTTCCAAGTAAACTAAACTCTCTTTGTGTTCTGCAGGTAGTTGATGAAAAATTGATGTTCGTCAAGGTCCACATGCCTTGGGACGTGTTGTGCACCTACGCTGAGGTCCTGCACATCAAGGTTCCTATCCAACCCAATGACCTGTCCTCGCGCCCATCTCCATGGCGCTATTTCACCTGCATCACCAAGCACTTCTACCCCAACGAGGATCTGATCACCAAGGAGGCTGAGTTCTTCACTGCCCCCTTTGAGAAAGACCGCCTGGAGTACTTCTACATCAAGGACAAGGATGTCTTCTTCACTCCTGCCATGAGGAGTAGGATGGCAAGTTTACTCATGTTGTCACAGTCAGTTCAGGCTGAGTTCTTTTCTATCACTATCACCAGAGCAGCTCAAGAAAAGCCCCCTTGACAAAAGTTATGTTATCTATAAAAAACTATTGATATATCATGTTATCGTATGATAAAATAAAGTATGTAAACAGATTAGTAGCATGTAGATAACTTGAGCACAACAATATAACGCTCTTCTTCTTTTCCCAGGCATATTACATTCTGAGCCGTGCCCCCTATGAAATTCGTGGGAATATCAAGAAGTTTGGTATCACAAAACTGCTGGATGGTTCAGTGTACAAAGCTGCCTACCCTCTCCATGATGTAAGTGAGGCTATTTGCTTCTAGTGATTCAGTTAACTGCATACCGTATATATCTTATTTTCAGAGTGTTGCTGAAAAGCTGTAACAGCATTTCCAGTTCATTTCATATGGCTTAGATTATCAAACCTGTGTGTTTAGTAACACTAGATTTATGTCTTATTTAGTTTATTGCAGTCATACAGTATTTAGTATGGTTTTATGGACGTTTCAGTGCAGGTTCAATGTCAAGTCCAAAGAAGAGGGCTGCCCCAATGAGAGATTCCTCCTTTATGAAGAATGGGCTCATCCCAAAAGCTTCTACAAGATGCAACCACTTGACCTCATAAGGTGAACACAAGCTTTTACTTTCTGAATACTTTATATATACAATAAAAAGCTCTGAGTGTTTGACTTCAGTGACATTCTCACTATGTTGGAGCAGCAATATAATTATTTTCACTGTGTGTCAGTAATTATAGTTAAAGATTTTTTTTTCCACAGGCAGTATTATGGGGAGAAGATTGGCATTTACTTTGCCTGGTTGGGTTTCTACACAATAATGCTCACTCTGGCTGCTGTTGTGGGATTGGCTTGTTTCATTTATGGATACAAGTCTCAAGAAACCAGCACTTGGAGGTATGCATTTGTATACATGTTGAATGATGAACCTGAGAGATCTTTTCTAATATATAGATAATGTTTAGATTAACCCAATATATACTGTATTTGAAGTTATTACATTAACTAATTATCATTATCTTAAATCAGTGTAGAGCATGGAAGGTCATTATTAACCTTATAAATAAATAGTGACAGTAAAATCTTCACTCAAGGTCCACTTACTAGCTTTTTCTAGCGCTTCATACCATATCTCAGTCTTCGTCAGTCCCTCAGTTGTCGTGGAGATGGCTCACTTGTCACCACATCATGTGATTGAAGTTCTATAGTTAGGTCACATGATCACGACAACTGAGCAAACTGCAATGGCTGATGAAGACCCTGATATGCGACTGAAAGCTCAAAAAGTGGAGCTTAAGGTGATTATTTTGTCAAATTAATTGATGTAGTTCAACTAGCAACATATTCTGAACTATTGTTTGTTTAAAAAAAGATACTATTTTTTACAACATATTGGTCATAAATCTACATTACACCTATTTACCCCTGTGCTGTGAAACTTTTTTTATGAATTCTCCATTTTATACATTTCTCTCTGTCTTATCTCTGTTCTGTGTTTTAATGACTGTAGCAAAGAGGTGTGTGACCCTGAGATCGGAGGACAAATTGTGATGTGTCCACAGTGTGACAGGGAATGCAAATACTGGAGGTTAAACAGCACTTGTGAAGCTTCGAAAGTGAGTTGTATTTTATCTCAACATAATCTAAATTTGAAATATGTACTTCCAAGATAATGTTTTTCCATGTCATCTTCCGACTAATTCCAGGCAATATGCGCAAAATACAAAAGTAACTGAGGATTATATATTTCTGTAAAAAGTTAACATTTTGTGAGTGGTGGGCCTCTAAATAGTCAATATATTATAATGTGATTTTTACCTTTATGTCAGCAAATACTGTCATGTATGTAGTTTTGGAGCAAAGCTTCCTGGTACATATATATATAATATAATATATTTTGGAGGCAAAAATCTTTTTATAATTTATGTCTTGAATTTCTGTCTAAGAGTATTACGCACGATGCATAAAAATGAAGTGAAGTTCTGACATATTTCTCTCAGGATCATCAGTTCCTACCGTTACAGGCTTTACATATTCAAATGTCTGTGGCTGATATTTTCAACAGTGGCACAGCAACAGTCCTGTTTTAAATTAATTTGCATGTAAGCACACTAGAACTGTGACAATTTTGACTTACATGTTTCTCATGTTTTCTTTTTTAGAAACTGTGCATATTTGATAACTTTGGAACCCTGGTGTTTGCAGTTTTTATGTCAATCTGGGGTAAGTTGTACACCGTATCACCAGCTTAGAGAGAAGCTGTAACTGACTAACTATTTGAAATGTTTATTTTGTCCTCATCTCTGGTTCTATCAAAGGGAAAATATTCTATTTTAGACACATTTTTTAGTGTTTATGGAGGAAGACGCAGACAATACAGTGTGCCTTTAACTTTTCCCTTCTTTCTCATAATGGCACTGCCTGTTTTTTCCTGCTCCTTTTCATTTCCTGGCTGTAGTAACTTTGTTCCTGGAGTTTTGGAAGCGCTACCAGGCAGAGCTGGAGTATGAGTGGGACACTGTGGAGTTTCTGGAGCAGGAAGAGCCACCTCGTCCAGAATATGAAGCCAAGTGTATCTATGAGAGGAAAAACCCTGTCACAGGGGTAAATTACACACACACACATGCATTTTTTTGTTTGCAGCTGATGTTCTATCCCATAGTGAAAGGCACTATATAGAGATGCTATGTCCAGACAAAGCATTTTAGGTCATACCATGATGTTGTATTTCACTGTGGTTTTTTTGTGATTTAGGTGAAAGAAAAAGTGCCATATACAGCCTGTGGACGATGTGTTCGGGTGTCAATAGGAATTGGTACAGTCTTATTCTGGGTAATGTCAATAAATTACATTTTTATTTCAATTCATTTTTTGGTAACTCTTAATTTTACGAGTCTGTAATTTCCTAGGAAGTTTTTAGACATAAATGTGTTGAGAACCTCAATTTAAAGCAAAGTAAATATTAATTCATCACTCATTTATTATTGGAAACTCAATTCTCCATATATCTTGAGTTGTACACTTGCATGTAGAGACATTTCACATTTTTGCATGTTTAGCTGAGCTGGTGTACAGTGACTAAATGACTAGAATGACTTAATTGGAAGTATTATAATTGAACACTGTCTCTATTTTCTCTGTAACTTGTACCAAATTAATAGTTCTTTTCAGGAAACTTCTTGGAAATTATTTGAAAATTATTCATGTCATTGCTCTGTTGTCTATAATAAAGGCTTAAAAATATCATTTTCAAAACATGCATTGTCTTCTAAATTACAAATTGCCTTTTATAGATACTGTTGATCGTGGCATCCATTGTGGCCATCACTGTGTACCGCCTGGCTGTGTTCTTTGCCTTCTCGGCAAAACTCAGAGCTCAGGATCTGAAGGAGCTGGAGCCGTTAAAGGAGTATGTGACGCCTCAGATGGCCACCTCTGTCACGGCCTCCCTCATCAGCTTTGTTGTCATCATGACCCTCAATATTCTCTATGAGCGGGTTGCCATCTGGATCACTGACTTTGGTGAGTTGTTGTATCCAATTTTCTATCTGAAGATTTATAGTCATAAAGAGATTCAGGTCAATTTAGAAAATGAATGACAGTGATTTACAGTAAATAAAGTATTGGAGACGTTATGCATTGAAAACCTAATTTTAATCATAAATTCCACCTTTTCCTGACTTGATCATGGTATAATCCCAAATCTTTTCATATCTGACTCACAACAACAGAGCTTCCAAGGACCAAGACAGACTATGAGAACAGCTTGACCCTGAAGATGTTCCTTTTTCAGTTTGTCAACTATTACTCCTCTTGTTTCTACATCGCCTTTGCCAAAGGGAAAGCAGTTGGCTATCCTGGAGATCCTGTTTATCTCTTGGGAAAATACCGGAACGAGGAGGTACAGTGTGGGTTCATCCAGCGTCTATTGCATGTCTAATTACTTAACTTACCTTTTTGTCATTCTTGACTCTTGCTGTGTGTCTTGTTTCTGTAGTGTGATCCTGGTGGTTGTCTGATTGAGTTGACAACTCAGCTCGCTATCATCATGGGTGGAAAAGCCATCTGGAATAACATCCAAGAGGTCTTGCTACCGTAAGGAATCAGAATCTGAAAAGACATACTGTATATCAACTCTGCATTTTCATACAGATTCACTGTTATATGATGTTGTCCGTCCCTCTATAGGTGGGTGAAGAATTTGATTTTCCGCTATTGCACCCGTGTGGCCTCACAGGACATGATTCCTCGTTGGGAGCAGGACTACCAGCTCCAGCCCGTTTCAAAACTAGGACTGTTCTATGAATATCTTGAGATGGGTAAGAAGAAAACGTCTCCTTCAGTCCCTCCCTCTGTCCTATTTATAGCAGCATAAATTGAGCCGGCTGCACCAGCTATTCGTATTTTCAAATCTAGTGTAATTACACGAAAGTGTTTACTAAGTAGAGAATTATGTAGCACTAAATTGCAAAACAGGTTTTACCACACTCTTCCATTGAGGTTGGTTGTTAGCTAGCTAGCTAGCCAAGACATTCTTTTAAGTAATAAGTTACTAAGAATTTATGATGAAATGTACACACAAACTCAGAAATGGATTTACAAATAGCTTGTTGCAACCTGATCCTGGGCCGTCTTAACTGTGCTTGTGGGGTTTTTTTAATACATGTATCTTGTCTCTCGCAGTCATCCAGTTTGGCTTTGTGACCCTGTTTGTGGCCTCCTTCCCTCTGGCTCCGGTTCTGGCTCTGGTCAACAACCTGTTTGAGATTCGAGTCGATGCTTGGAAAATCACCACTCAGTTTCGCCGCATGATGCCAGAGAAGGCCCAGGATATAGGGGCTTGGCAGCCTATTCTTCAAGGAATTGCCATCTTGGCTGTTGCAACAAATGCAAGTTACTTTTTACTCTGAGTTGCCAGATTACTAGCACAAAATCAAATGTAATCTAATACAGCAGCCCTGCAGTAAATCCTAATTTTTGCAAAGCTTAAATGATCAGTTTCTGTCGACACTGTCATAGAGGTGTTCTTTTTTTGACAGATGTTTCTAATATTTTATCCACCCCAGAAGGAAGGATCTATTGCAAGGCTGTATCGAAGTAGACTGTACAAGGATACTTAATAAGCCAGTAGGGCAGTGTAGGCTCCTGTTTGAAATCATATGATCTCACACTGTTAGAATCTTAATTGCTTGCCAGACAGATTGAGCAAGTATGCTAAATTTGTCCCGACCCAGTTTGTGCAGAGGCTTATGCCAGAAACTATAAAAATGCTAATAAATAAATAAATAAATAAATAAAATAAATAAATAAAAAGGACAATATAAGATTCATATAGTTTCATTAGATCATCTGTTTTCTATATATTTAATTTTTGAACACATTGTTGACAGTAGCCATCAGTTTTCTGCCTTTCACACGTTTACTTTGTGTCTTTGTGTCTCAATAGGCCATGATCATTGCTTTTACATCAGACATGATTCCACGGTTGGTGTACTACTGGTCTTTCTCTGTGTACCCATATGGAGATCATGCTAGTAACACCATGGAGGGATACATTAACAGCTCCCTATCTGTATTCAACATCAAAGATTTCTCCAACACTAGCAAACCCTTGAGCACACCTTACGATATCACCACCTGCAGGTACAAAATTCTGTGTATATTGTATTAAATTTTCTCTTGTTGGATTGTAAAGAAGAGAACACCATGGCCATGTGAATAATGTCTATTTGGGTGGGGGGTGGGGGTGGGGTATTTTGTATTTGAGTTTATTCATGTAAACTCCAAAAATGACCACAGTTAATGGTATGATGGCAACTTATGGACAAAATTTAACCACGTTACTTGCAGATGCTTTCGAAAGAAAACAAAATCAGATGAAAACTTAAAACTTTTCTTTTTTTAGGTATCGAGATTTTCGTTATCCTCCCGGACACCCCAAGGAGTATGAGTACAATATGTACTACTGGCATGTGATTGCTGCCAAAATGGCTTTTATAATCGTTGTAGAGGTACGTATGAACATAACAGGAAATCACATTGACACTTAGACATTTCTTTTATTAAAACAGAAATTATTAAAACATATTAATGGAGAGGTCTTCTTCTTCTCCTCACAGCACATTGTTTACCTTACCAAGTTCATCCTGTCCTACGTGATCCCAGACGTCCCGTATGCTGTCAAAGAACAAATGAAACGGGAGAAATACTTGACCCAGGTTATCCTCCATGAAACTAACCTCAAGCTGGTGACCAAACGTTTGAAACCAATTGATGACGAGACCTTCAAGCACGTGAAGGAGACAGTGTCAAAGGGAGAGATGGAGCTTGATTTCTAACATTAGACAAATACAGAAAGGCTCTTGTGAATTTCTGAAAATGTATGGAAGAAGAGATCAGACCTTTATTGGTCTGTTGCAAAACCAATGCTCACTCCTGATACTGTATATATATGACTGTCCAGTTTTTTTCAGCATCTACCAACATCTGGTTTAATGTAGCAACCACTAAGAAAGAAGACGTTTCTTAAGGAAAAGAAGTTTCTTAAGGAGCTGATGGACAAAAAAGGAGAAACCACTGTTTTCTAGTCATCATCCCCATCCTCACACTCTGGACTCCCTCATTATGTTTGGATCTGCCCAGGCCAAATCATTTAAATGTAACAGGAACAATCCGTCTATTAACTTCAAAGGTGTCTTTTTTTCCAGTGAAACTAGGTGAAACTGATCAAGATGGATGTTGCATGTTGCAAGATGATGTTTTGAAGCAGACAGTGTAGAAACTAGGGGTGGGACAAACAATCAAAACAAGACTATATCACAATACATTTCCTAGTGATACTTGATCAACACATTGGCAAAAGGTGTACCTGTTTCGGTGTTAGGGTTTGAGTTTATATCATTTTATCAAATCTAAATCCAGTCTTGAATCTTAATCTGCTTAGATTTAGCTTTTGGCAATTTTATGCAACCAAAGTTGTAACTGTATGAAAATAACTTTAACATTGACATTAAGAAAATGAAACGTTAAGTAGACATGTTGCATATTTAGTTAAAAGACTAACTGAATGTTGTTGATTGATTTTTGCAACCTGTTGTGCATGTTAGAGATTATAAAAGCAAGGATGTCAACTCAGTGCCTTCCACCTTAATGCCTCAATGGAAATAACACAAATCATTTGTTGGATTGAGCATGCAATGGATGAAATCCTAACAGCTACTGAGTTTGCGTGTCAACAGATCCATCTCCATGACAACTGAACAGACTGCTAAAGGCCGTGTGATGTGGTTGAAAGCTGTGGGAAAAGCTGGTAGACCTTGAATTGATTGTTTATTGAAAACTATTAGTTGGATGTGTTCACCCTTACTGCCTTGTTTTACAATTTAGTGTGGCTACATCTGCCTGCAGCACTGGCAGCGTCAGTGTCTCATTCCGTCCACTGGGCTTTAAGCTGGGGGCTCAAAGCTTTGACACACAGGTAACCAAGTGCCACTGCTGGGTGATTGTTTTAGTTAAATGCTGTCAAAATTTCAGTATTATTAAATGCAAAAAAAATGCAAAACTTCTGAATGCAATGTTAATGATAATTGCATTTCTGTCACTAGAACTAAAGACCTGTACTGATCTGTCAAACAGCTCACAATGTTACAAAAGGGAGTTGCATGCAATCAGAATAGACTAACCTTTTAACCACATATACTGACTAAATGTGCCTTAAGATGCTATAGGCTCTGTAAACCTTGTGTTCTTCATTGTATTGTTCTGGTTTAGTCAATTCCGGAGGTGAATGTATTTGACAGTTTGAAACTGAAATCTGATACCATGTGAAAGGTTTAAACTCCATAAGTTTACAAAATCATTACGCCAAATACAGTTCAGTTTAGCCTATATTTCTAATTAAATGAGTTGATTGCAGTTCTGTAAAGTGGTTTAGTTTATGATGTGAGTATAGTCTCAGCCTTCTTCTCTATGCATGTGCTCGCATCTACTGTACTGCACTTTTTACTGACAGGGCTACAGCTCTGTGCCATGATTACTGCACTGCACAAGATTTTGACTGCAAGTTTTATCCTGTGATGTAGACAGTACAGTGATTCCATCTTCTCCTGTGTCATTGCTGAAATCTTCTGAAATCAGTACTGCTGCTCTATTATTGCCTCGCCTGAAACAATGGTACTATAACCGTCATGTAAACAGTATCACATACCAGCAATATCTGATGATGAATATCTCTTTGTTGTTGTTTTTGTTTTATAGAGTGCCATTAAAGTGTTTTATATGAAAAAGGTTCCCTCGTGTTTCTTATTTCAAGTGTTTCTTCTCCTTTACTTTACCAAGTTCATCCTATACTACATGATCCCAGATGTCCCACATGCTGTCTATGAACAGATAAAATAAAATAAATACTTGACCCAGGTTATCCTCTGTCACAAGCTGGACCGCACAGTCATGACAAAGAAGGGAGACGCACACAACAAAGCCAATTAATAACCAATTCATCTAAAAAAAGAAAGTAACCTAAGAGAAAAACCTAACCTAACAATGGGATGTGTAGTCAGTGAGATCAGTAGTGTAGGTGAGTGCATGAGTGGAACAGTGTATGGATGTAGTGTTGTATGGTGCAAAAAAACAAGTCAAATGTCAGCCCAAAAGCCAAAAGGTGTCTCAGGGAGGAGAGCACATCAGCAACTGCACTCCAAAGGGTTTTTGAAGAGGCACTGGCACCCAGAGCCCCAGGTGTTGCCAGTGGTCCTGATGATGCTGCCACACCCACCTCCAGTACCTGCAGAAACAACAGAGACCAGCTACACAAATTGAAGCCACAGGCAGACTGGGCAGAGAGGGTTGTAACATCCTCCACAAGACCAACCTCAAGCTGACGTTTGAAACCAGACGAGACCTTCAAGCACACGGAGGAGAAAGGCTCTTGTGAACTTCTGTAAATGTATAGAAGAAGAGATCAGACCATTCATGGCCTGTCACAGAAGCCGATCTTGTATGTTTTGCAGCACCTACATCATACTGACTCTCACCTCATGAACTAGTGATGAAATTAAGATCAGAAATTTAATAAGATATGGAGTTGGTTCTGGAAAATGTGCAGCAACTTATAAGAATTATGTTTCTTGAGGCGCTATTGAAAAACAAAAAATTTAAAACATCTCTTTCACCTTATGATGATGTTCTCTGTAGTCCACAAGGGGGGGACACAGATGCACTCACAGACTGCATAACAGAGTGCATTAACTTTTGTGTGGACAACAATGTTCCCACAAACCAGTGGTGCAATGTAACTAAGTACATTTACTCAGGCACTGTACAATTTCGAGGTACTTGTACTTTACTTGAGTATTTCCATTTGATGCTACTTTATACTTCCACTCCACTACATTTGAGAGGAAAATATTGCACTTTCTACTCCACTACATTTATCTGACAGCTTAAGTTACTTTTCAGATGAAGATATTTGACACAATGGATCATATAACAAGCTTTTAAAATACAACACATTGTTAAAGATGAAACCAGTGGTTTCCAACCTTTTTGGCTTTTGACATCTTACAAAAAGCAGCATGCAGTCGGGGTCACATTTCAGATGTCTATGTGTTGTTAACAGCGCCACCAAATAGTGATTTTTCCCTCTAATCTTCTCACATGGTTTCATTTCAACAATTGTTTAAATGATCTAATATTTCACCAAAAACAAAAAAATAGAAAAAAGTCTAAAAACTGAAAACAGATTTGTCTGTTTTTTCTTTCCTGTGGTGACAGGGAGGAAGTGAATCACATACAGAAACAACAAGGGCGAGTAAGCTGTAGAAAAACTTCAACAGAACAACACAAGAGAGGTTTGAATAGTACAGTATGAGAACAATCACATGCTGTACAGTTGACAACAACAACTAGATGACAAAAGAGACCAAAATAGAACCAACAAGATAAACCAGTTCTTCAGTAAGTTCAACAAAGGAGGTTGCTGCCTGCCCTTCAAATTCCTCATCTCTTCCACCATTGCTAACTGCACCTCTCTGTCTTCTAGGAAAACTTGACACAGTGTGTTCTTGGAAGAAACATCCAAACACACCAAATGATTAAACTGTTTTGCTGACCTCTCATGTCATGAAATCACTGGAGAGGAGGGTTCTGAAACAGCTCTGACCACTAATTCAGCCATCGCTGGACCCCCTGCAGTTCGTCTGATAGCCTCATATTGACATAGAGAGCATTGTCATCTTCCTGCTACACTGCTGTATATCCACCTGGTATCAGTCCGGACAACTCCTCTCTCACCATTGGGCACTGACAAGGATCATTATCCTATTATATGCCTAAAACTAATTCCATCGGATCATAGTTTGTCCTGCCAGTGGTGGAATGTAACTAAGTACATTTACTCAAGTACTGTACTGAAGTACAAATTTAAGATACTTGAGTTTCCATTTTATGCCACTTTGTACTTCTACTCCACTACATTTCAGAGGAAAATATTGTGCTCTCTACTCCACTACATTTATTTTCCACTTATAGTTATTAGTTACTTTTTTAAATTAAGATTTTACATAAAATAATATATTTTAGTTACTGTTTTCGTGTTTTTTAAAATCTGTTACGTACTTTCTGTGAAAGGTGCTATATAAATAAAATGTATAATTATTATAAAAAATATGATACTCATATGATGCAGTACTATTACTATTAATCTACTCAAAGTATCTAAAATTGGCTCCACATTGATGAACTACAACATTAAAATGTTCTTACTTGTATTTATTAGTGATAAAAACAAACAATATAATATACTACAATAATATAGTATAATATAATAATAATATATGTTCTCTTTTTTCTTCTTTTCTTTTCTTTTCTCTCCCCATAAATCATCTCATGACCCCTCAAATTTATCTGGTGACCCTTTGGAGGGGCCTGACTCCTAGGTTGGGAACTACTGGACTAAACCAGCTAACTGTATATAAAGTAGTTCAAACTAGCTCCACCTCCAGCAGCTACAACAGTAACATGCTGCTTACACACTGATGCTTCAGTATTAATAATCTAATGATGTCATATATAATAATATATCAGTCAGAGGGACTAAAGCACTACTTTTACTGCAATACTTTAACTACATCAAGCTCATAATACTTATTTACTTTTTTCATGTAGGACTTCTACTGGAGTCTTTTTACATTGCTGTATTAGTAGTTTTACTTAAGTAAAGGATCTAAATACTTCTTTCAGCACTGTTTTGGTGTCATATCTCTGCTACACTTTTGATCAGGCAGCTCCTTTTAACCATGCTTTTAACGCTTCTATGACGTAATCTAGATGCGACAAATTTTTTACTCACATGTATGCCAGCTCTGTCCACGCCTGAGTCGAGCCAGTCAAATATAATAACAATAATTATAAGAATATTTGATCTTTAAACCTGCTGTTTCTACAGAATGAGCTCCCAGATTACTTGTGTCGCATGGGTGAAGCGAGGCGTTGCCAAGGAAACCCCGGACAAAGTAAGTAACGTGCTTAGCAAACTGTTAGCAACATAACGTTAGCCGACCAGCTGCTAATGTGTCAACAAATCAGACTGTGATGTTATATTGTTAACAGTATTATTTTATTTTTATTGAATGTAAAGAGCTCCCTTTTACCGAGTGTTTATTGGTGTTAAGTTATAATTTAATTCCCAGGCAGCATTATACTTGTTTATATGTTATTGAATTTTGAATTTGAATGTTTAGGAAATATAACAAACCTGTAGAAAAGTCTTTGAATCTACAAGTGCACAAGCTTGATTTGTAAAACAAACAAACAAACAAACAAAAAAACTTAAGTAAGACTAAAATTTAGGGCTGCAACTATTGCTTATTTTTGTTACCAATTATTTTCCCACTTAACTGATTCACCTGCTAGTCTAACCTATAAGAAGTCAGAGAAAAAGTGAACGATGGCATCACAATTTTCCCCAAAAACTAATTAACATTTTAAAAAGTATTGTTTTATTCAACTAAAAGTACGAAACCCAAAAAATATTCAGTTTATTTTCATATTTGACTACCAAAAGCATCAAATAGTCAAATTTGGCATTGATTATCTAAATAGTTGCCAATTAATTTTCTGACATTGACTAATCAATGAGTCCATTAATTGTTTCAGCCCTACTGAAATTCAAATCTCTCAATTCACCCACAGTTTATTATTAGATATTTATTTTTTTACTGTGCGAAAATACTGAAAACGGTGACTGACAGATTTTTTTTTTTTATTGCAAACATATAATACAAATAATCATTACAAAACATTACAAAAACAACAAAAATTAGGAAACAGATAATATAAATCCTGACACAATTCATTCTCGTATCCTGAATAAAAAAAGAAAATACTTTACGTTCAAAGGTAATATGTAAAAAAAAAAAAAAAAAAAGCAAGCAGATAGGATAATCAGTGGAGATAAAAGAAAACAAACAAACAAAAGAGAGGCCTGAGGTGTGTTTTAAAACAGCCAAGTTTGAATCTGGTCTATAAAGAAATGTCACTAAGTTACATTTCCATATTCAGATAAATGTTCTATGCATTTTAAAGCTTTTCTGTTTTCCGGGTTTGGTGAGATACATGTCAAAATCTGTCAGAAACACTCATAAAGTCGGCTTTTTCTTGAGGCATCACATCTAATGAATAAAGAATTTGCCCACAGGGATGTCAAGACGTTGTTTTCCAAGTCTTTCCAGATTTTCTTCAACTGACAAATACACAATGTTTCTCTCTATCAACTTTATAATTCCACTTCAGGTTGAGTTGAGCCAAGAGGAGCTACAACGTATCATTACTGAAGCAAAGCAGGAGCTGGGGTATGTTGCTGGAACAAAATACACATTTTACAGCAGTGTTTGCGTCTGTTTCATCAATTTCATTTAAATATTCTCTGTTAAATCAGAGAACAAGTAGCTGAGGATGAGGAAGAGGATGATGAGGGTATAGCTGCGGATACTAACGACATTACACCGGACGTTGCTGGAGCTCCAGAGGATGAGAGCGAAGAAAGGAAGGAGGAAGAAGACGAACTAGCAGAGTACGGCCTGGATAAATATGATGAAGAGGACAATGGTGAGCGAGTGTAGAAACAAATTATTTCCAGTTTGTTGTGTTTTAGTTCGTTAGTTGTGTTCAGACTGACCTTGTTCGTCTCGCTCTAATCCAGTGACTGCCAATCTCGGGGACAGTCTGGCTGGACTCACAGTGTTCAGCTCCAATGAGGAGGATCCTTACATCACTCTCAAAGATACAGTGAGTGCTCTTGATAATGATAATGATAATACAGATTTAAGGCGCCTGTACACTCAAGAAAAACCCCTCTTCTATGACGTCTGAACACAGGGGAAATTTTTACAAAAATAAGTCAAATCCGGAGTGCTTGCTGTGAATTTTAAAGCCAATTTCAACACTCATTTTATCTTGTCAAAGCCAAAATCATTCACCTCCCATCTTTCTAGGACCAGTATGAGCGAGAAGACTTCCAAATCAAGCCCAACGACAATCTCATCCTCACAGGCAGAGCAGAGAAGGACTGCTGCAATTTGGAGATCTACAGTAAATATCTTCATATGTAACATAATGACGTGGCGGAGAATATTCTGAAGACACAGGAAAATATCTTCTGTTGCTTGGATACTTTTGTTTTTATCTATAATATTACTTAAATTCATTTAATATGATGATTTGTGTATCAGGGTTTAAAAATGTATATTTTTTAATACAAACATTATTTTCAAACAAATAATCTTTCCATTATTTATTATGTTGGAGAATCCTAAAATATTTATTTCTTTTACAGTCCATAACTCAGAGGAGGACTCTTTGTATGTTCATCATGATATTCTGCTGCCAGCTTACCCGCTCTGTATAGAGTGGCTAAACTTTGACCCAAACCCTGGAGAAGGATCAGGTAAGAGAATAATCCGTTTCTTTCTAAACCTCAAGGTGTGATAACTTCTATTCTTTGATAATAATAAATTGTTAACAACAGTACTTCTGAGCATTATATTTAATCTTAAGCTAAACCCAAACCTAAAAATAGACTTATTTCTGTCTATTGACTTGAATCTTCTCTCTCTCCCCTGGCTGCAGCTAACTACGCCGCTGTGGGCAACATGACTCCACAGATCGACGTGTGGGACCTGGATGTGGTAGACTGTTTAGAGCCAGTCTTCTCCCTAGGGAGCAAAAAGGCCTCTAAGAAGAAAAAGAAGAGCAAGAAGGTACAAGTCTTTATCTTTAGAAATAGTTAAAGTAGTTAAAGTTAAAGTTTAGTTACTTTCTAAACTGCAAGTCAGCTATTAACTCTGTAGTATTTTTGTTAATCAAGTCTTAATTGAGTATTCAACATTTTTAACAAGAATTATTTTGTGCATGTTTTCCTCTGTGTGTGTATCGTTCTGCAACTAATCTCACGTACTACGCATCAGTTTACTATTTTTTGTGCATCTTTATGACTGTATTCTCAAGACTCTTCCCTCCTCTTAACTGGCCGGTAGGAGCAGCAAGTGATGAATAACTGCAGCAAAAGGCATTTCTGGCAATCAGCTAGGTGAAAAACAAGCCTGTTTCAGGCCACATTTTGGCCTTTGTCATGGCTCAAAAACATCATCCATAGAAAAAATTGGTCTCATCTTGAACCGGAGCATCTTCAGATTCATTCCATACCCGATATTTTATGATCCACTAACGTTAGGCACTAAACGGGATGAATAAATCCCTGTTCTTGTTAGCTTTGCTGCCATCTTGACTGTAAGGGAGCTGGGAGGGACTATTGAGTGAGATTCAGTTCTTCTTAGTTTGGGAGGGGAGAGGGAGGTAAGGGAGGGGTTTTATTTTGTGTGGTGTGTTATGATAAATGTTCTAAATAAATAACTATTTAAATGGAGAAGTTTGGACTTATCATCCTGTTTATTGTCACTTTATTAAGTTTATACAGTTAGGTGAACCAAGGAGGATGCTCGGTTACAATACCATTACACTATTCTATGCATCTCAAAGAAAACTGAGACTATACATGTCCCCAGACACACCTGGCCAAGATCTGAACTCCACTGAGTGCACTCTTCTGGTTCTGATGTTCAGGACTTATTTTTCTACATTTTCAACACCAGTATTAGTAGACAGCCTTGTTCCTCTCTCCTGCATTATTTCCTGCTCTTGTCATGTTATCAACACATTGCTGCCTGTTTTTGGTGATCCCAGGGGGCCGCAGCAGCAGAGCCTGTCGAGGGACACACGGATGCAGTGTTGGATTTATCCTGGAACAAACTGGTCAGGTGAGTATCAGAGGCCCGGGAGCATTCACTGATGTATTTTATTAAGCACAGTTATGCACAAAAATTGAGGCAAATCTTCTCTTGCTTAGGAATGTGTTGGCCAGTGGATCAGCAGATGACACTGTGATCTTGTGGGATCTGTCTCAAGGCAAACCAGCCACAACTCTGCGCCGACACACTGATAAGGTATTCAATAAGAAACACAATGCTGAATATTGTAGTGTCTATTTAGTATCAAAGCCACAGAATTTGCAGCTTCAACTTCTGGAAATCTTTCATCTTCCAGGTTCAGACGTTGGCTTTTCACCCCTTTGAGGCACAGACTCTGATATCAGGATCATATGACAAGTAAGTGTCATCTAGAATTAAACAGTAAATTTTGTTTTTCATTCACAGCGAGTTTGAGACTAATATTTTCTCCTTTGCAGGACAGCTGTCCTCTATGATTG
Organism: Thunnus maccoyii; assembly: GCF_910596095.1. NCBI lineage: Eukaryota > Metazoa > Chordata > Actinopteri > Scombriformes > Scombridae > Thunnus > Thunnus maccoyii. The sequence continues at coordinate 12,773,823 of NC_056555.1, forward strand.
CCGTAGTCCAGATAACAGTTACCGGACCTGGAGGTTTAGTGGTCAAGTGGAGCGCCTGGCCTGGAATCACTTTTCACCCTGCAACTTCCTGGTAGGAGCACAAGCCATTTTACTGTCAGACTCGATAAGAATACAAAAAAAAATCAAGAATATTATAAAATCTCATCTCCAGTTTTAATTTTGTTGAGATTATACTGGGACAAAAGTATTTCTTAACAAGAGAATCAAACAACATGTGGATGTTGTAATTTGGCAAATAGGACCTGCTGTTTTTTGGCTTCTTCCCAAACCCAAATTAGTGACAAGGTCAGTAAATTAGCAGCATCACTCAAATCTGTGATACTAATTAATCTGCGAAGAACCTTAAGTAAGTGTGGTTCAGACATGTAAACAAGCATATTCCTCTCAGAGTGACACTAAGTTTGGTCAGTAGTAAATGAGCTTTTCTTTCCATCAGTGCTGGTTAGAAAAGGAGTTATTCATACCTCCTGTTGCTCACATTTCTATAACTGTTAAAGTGTAAATAGGAGTTATAAATATAGCTGGTGTGTATGCTGTTTGTTTCACAACCTCTGTCATTAACTTAAGTGTGTGGTTGTGTTTCAGGCCAGCACAGAGGATGGTTTCGTCTACTGTCTGGACGCACGCTCTGATAAACCCGTGTTCACACTGAGGGCACATGATCAAGAAGTGTCAGGTAAGCAGAAGTGTGTGAGTGTGTGTCTGTGTATATGCCTACGCTTGTGCCATGAATGTTTTTATGTGCTATAGGTTTACTTTATGGTGGAACGAAAGGTACAATTATTAACAGTACTACAAAAAATGACATCTAATCTTATATTTCTGCAGGTTTGGATCTTAGCAGCCAGATTAAAGGATGCCTGGTCACTTCATCAGCTGACAAACATGTAAAGATCTGGGACATTATGGGGAACAAACCAAATCTGGTGCATTCAAGGGACATGAAAATGGTAAGAACATGCATTTACAGTATGTAGATTCCACATTCTTTCACAACTGTCACTGAAGGAGTGTGGACTATTGTAACTTTGTATTTTAATATAAGTGTAAATCTTGCACGTAGCAGGGGGATAGCTGACATTTGTGGTTGTTAAAGATGTTGTAACAATGTGCTTCCTCACCTGTGAACAGGGTGTGCTGTTCTGCGCTGCATGTTGTCCTGATCAGCCCTTCACTTACGCCTTTGGAGGACAGAAGGACGGCTTGCGGGTTTGGGATATAAGTGATGTTGCAGCAGGTACGGCTGATACTAAATTATCTGTATTTCTTATTTCTTTCCTACTTAACATCACATACTTACTTTATGCTGGACATTGAAATCAGATGAAAAGTTTAAACATTTCTTTCTTTCACTTGTTGATTGTAAGCTGTCAAATCTATTTCCTGTACATCTATCAGGCAATATACAATGCTTAACCTTTACTCATAATATTAATTATTAATTTAATAATGCTGTGATTGTTTTCCTCTAGTGGCTGAGGTGTTCGGCAGTCGAGAGCGCTTGGTGGTGAACACAGGATCACAGGCATCCAGCACTGCAGCCACAACCGAGATGGAAGTCTCCTAGTGACGTTCTGGATGCAACAGCAGCCTGTGAACATGAATAAACTGAGCAGGCGTGCAGTAAATAAAGCTGCACTCCTGAAAGACTTGAAAGAGTGGCCAAAGTGCAAAGTGGACCTAAAGCACCTGAAAGACTTTGAAGTTTGTTCAGACTTTTTCTGACCACAAATACCAACAGCGGTAAAGTAAAAGTAAAGAAGTTAAGAAAAACATTTCTTATGTTCATATCAGTGAATATTATAGGAATTGTTTTTAGGTGAAAGCAGTGTTTGAATAATCAACATCCCTCTCAGATTGCATTTCTTTGTACATTTCCAAATGTAGTGTGCTACTAAGACTATTTTCACATGAGAAACATATAGGTCATATTGTATACCTGGTACCCTGGTATGAACAGTAAAATGAAATATTAAGAAGTCTCTGGACAAACAGTGTTTTTAAGATGCTGTATATCCAATAAATAAATACAGTTTATAGAAGGTGTAAACCTTTATGTTTGTCTTCTAATTCTGAAACTCTGCATCATCAGAAGAGACATGATACGTCTGAGATTGATCAAACATGACGTCAGATTGATGAACTTGAAGCTCACTGCAGATACTCCAGCCCACTTCGATTTCATTTCAGCAGCCCAACAATTTTTTGCAATCTGCAAATTTTTATTGTCACATTCATAAAAATTGTGACAACCTAAACCTTGTTTGAACTCTCGCTTTATGCATAATCATCAAGTAACAGTGACTGAATGAATGCAGTAGATGGCTTATGTATTAAATATATATTAAGTAATGTCTAATAATTTTATCAAGTTTATAGGTTGAATATCACTGTATTTTGTCAGAAGGGAAGCGGATATGGAAAAATATGCTTTTCAAGTACTGCCATTTGTAGCTATATAGACTATTAAGAAGACTGACTTTTGGCCAGAGTTTTAAAAAACATGTTACATTTAGTAAGAGTGGATATCATTATCCACTTAGGATACATGTACATCGAGCCCTGCAAAAATAAGAATGGTAAAAACTCTAAAATGTGTTTTGATTAAATCAATTTTAAATCAAAGTATATAATTTGCATTGGTTGAAGAAGTACTCAGATCCTTTATTTAAGTAAAAGTAGAAATACCACAATGTAAAAGTACTCCATTGCAAGTAAAAGTCCTGCATTTAAAATCATACTTAAGTAAAAGTACAAAAGTATTACCAGCTAATTTTACTTAAAGTGTTAAAATTAAAGGTACTTGTTTTTCAGAAAATCAGGTTGTGACTATATGAAATACATTTAATAAAGTATATTATTAATATTGATGAATCAGTGCATAAGCAACATTTATTGTTATTTTATCTTCAGGACTTTACAAGAGTCACAAGATAAATCTGAGGGACTATAATATTTTTGTAAGAAGAAGAAAAAACAAAGTTCTGATACATAAATTTGGATTCATTTTCCAGAACTTTACTCTCATCTTTGCATTTTTGTGAAATATTGGAATAACTATACTGGAGTACAGTTCTTCTTGTTCCTACAGTTGGATATTTGAGCTTCACTGTGCAGAATGATGTATGTGCAGAGTTTGACACTAGAAGGTTGTTTTCACATTCATCTGCTGAAAGTGGAAAGTTTCTCTGTGCTCACTGAAAATCCAATTTTAAGCAGTAGGCCTAGGAGCAGGATTTGTGACATCACAAATAGTTTGGAAGCCAATCGTGGTTCAGTATTCAACTTACACAAGTGTGATGTGGAAACCTGAAGCCTCCAGTGGACAAACACTGAGAATGGACTGTACAGTGAAGTAGGAGACATCTTGTGTTCAGCAGTTAAACTTTTGAAATGAAAAAATATTTGCATATTCATAGTTACTGGAATTTTTAATGAAGGTAATTTTAAGGATTTTAACATGTCAATTGATTTTTTTTTGGGAAAAACCATATCAGACACACATTACTATCAAAATAGTATTTTATATATACATCTTAAAAATGTCTGGAGGGGATCTTTAACTTATTTCATGTGAAATGTTAATCTGAAAAGTAACTAAATGGATCACATTAATAAAGTGGAGTATAGAGTAAACATATTTCCCTATGAATTGCAGTGGAGTGGAACTACAAAGTACCAGAAGTAAAGTAAAGTAAAAGTACCTCATAATTGTACAGGTACTTGAGTAAATATACTTTGTTACTTTCAACTGCTGATAATTTGTTCAGCAGTTGTTATAAAATAATGTAATAGTGGTTCAAGTTGAGGCTGGTAAGGTGGAACTAAACGTGAGTGAGTCAGCGTGCAGAGACGGAACAGTTATGGTGACGCACACAGGAAAATAACGGAGCATGGCGTCGGGTCATTTGTGCAAGCTACACAGTCTCCTAGCGCGAGTTTCTTGTGGCCTCAAACTGCGACATGTACAAAGTAAGTTCTATTAATACCTAGTTAACAAGATATTTGTGAAAGGACACGTTAGTATGTGTCGGTTTGCTCTTAATAACCGTTTTAACGCAACGACGGTGGGAGTAAGGCTAACAGCGGCTAACCTTGACGTTAAATTAGACATATAAGGTGAACACGGACCGTCCCCCTGAGGTAAGAGGTGAGAGAGGAACTGGAGAGAAAGCAGGAGATGGGGTACATATTTTGCCATCTGCAGAAGAGTCTTTATCTCAGCCGAGTGCTTAGTACCACTGCTAGTAAAAGCTTACATGCTATTGCTTCAACATATCCTCAACAAGAGTCACTGTCTTGAAAGGGACTTAAGAAGTGAATTGTCATGCCACACAAGGTTGAAACAAATAGAAAATTACTAACCAAATATTATGTTCATTATCGATTCATCTGTCGATACTTTTCTCGATTAATCGATTAGTTATTTCTTCCATAAAATGTCAGAAAATGGTGAAACATGTCCATCACTGTTTCCCAAAGCCTAAGATCCACGTCCTCAAATGTATTTTGTCCACAACCCAAAGATATTCAGTTTACTGTCATAGAAGACTAAAGAAACCAGGAAATATTCACATTTAAGACGCTGGAACCAGAGAATTTGGACATGTTTTGTCTTTATAAAATGACTCCAAGCCATTAATTGATTATCAAAATAGTTTGCGATTCATTTAATAGTTGACAACTAACCAATTAATCGACTAGTTGTTGTAACTCTAATGCCAAACTTGTAGGCAGTGTGGATAAGTTCCAACATGATCAGACACTCAAAGCAGTGCTGTCCAGGCTACAGGAAGCAGGGCTGACACATTAGTGTAACCTTCCCAACTCTAGGGTGATATTTGATGGCCAGAAATAATTTAGGTCATCTGGAACATGCCGCCTCCAATCAATTAGCAATCTTTCCTGAGGATGAAAGCTGATTTGGAGGCCTTACTGGTGTTTAAACTAAAGATTCAGCCAATTCATCTTCCTTTGGGCTTGCTCAGCTGCAGGATGATAATCAATGGAGACCTGTTGCACACATATCAAGAAGCTTGTCTGAGACTGAACAAAGAGAGACTGTGAGAACCTGAGCTTTTATCATGTTGTTTTTTAATTTCGCACTGGAGACAGTTCACAAGCCGCTAAAGGGAGCAATGCATTGGACAAGTTGCCACCTAGAATGCGTTTCTGTCTCGGGCTCCTCAGATTCCACTGTGGGGCGACACATGTGCCTGGTAAAGCTCATGTCACAGCTGATGCACTCTCAAGCACCTGGTAGGGGAGGGGCAGGAGTTTGCATTCACACACATTAGCCTGCCTCCCGCACTGAAGCTGCAGCAGATAAGACCAGCAAACCATACCATACTTATCACAGTCAGCCCAGCTCTAGTGTAGAGCAGTTGAGAACAAAAATTGAAAGACTTGTGGCACAATATGCCTCACATCCAGAGTCTAATGCCAACGCAAACTGCCTGTGTGACGCTTACAGAAACTATGGGCTGTTTGTATGGCAGAACTGTTCATATAGACTGGTGATAGATTACTTTTCTAGTTATTTTAAAATCAGAGAAGCTTCTCACACATCTTCAAAGCATGTCATCAAGGACTTAAATCTGTGTTTGCCATAAGTAGGGCTGCAACTAACAATTAACAATTAATCATTCTGCCTATAAAACGCTAGGAAACAGTGAAAAATGCTCATTGTGATGTCATAGAGTGCAAGTTGCTGTCTTCAGTTGTCTTGTTTTCTCTGATCAACAGTCCAAACCCCAAAGATATTCAGTTTACAATCATGTTTGACACATAAAAGTTCTCAAATCCACACAAATGTTTTCATTTTTCCTTCAAAAATGATTAGAACAATTATTTGATTATCAAAAAAGTTGCTGATTAATTTTCTATCAGTCAACTAATTGACTTATCGTTGCTGCTCCAATGGCAGACAAGAGGTCCTGGTTATAGATAATAGCCCTCAGTTTTCCTCCTTGGACTTTTACCTCAAATCCAGACTGAAGTTCCCAATAACTTAAAAATAACATAATTTGTGCAGTGGATTTATGCTTATGCTTTTAAGCTGAAATTTGTTAATTTGTCTTATTAATTATGTTACCTTTTTAAGATATTTGTTTGTCTCACCTGTTTTTTTTTCTGTTGTAGCATGTTTAGTGCCACTCCGACAGAAGTCCAACATCAGCGCTCCTTCGCTTGATGGCCCTAACTGGTACGCTAGCAGGTTGACTGCATACAGATTTTCATTGAATTTGCAGGTTTGAAGTAGTCCATTGATATATAACTGTGAGCAGGAAAATAACCCTCCAATCTCTTGTGTTTAGTAACGTGGAAATCGGTGTGACTTCAGATGGGAAAACCATAGTGTGCTACCATCCCACTGTCGACATTCCCTATGAGCTCACCCAGGTAGGAGAGTGCTCTCTGGTCTCAACTGTCAGTGTGCCAGGTGTCTGATGAAGAGTCTATATCTATATATCTCACAGATTACTTTAGTTTTTCCATTCTTTTTATCTTTTAAAGATCTGTACTGTATGAAAGCTTGTTAATGTAGAAATGTGAAAATTTAAAGCCTTTTTAGCCCTTAATTTTAAGAAATATTAGCAGGTCTAGACTCTCAGGCTGAGGCCTTGAAGAACTTCAAACAAATTAGACTTCAACTGCTAGAAAACAACATAATTTTAAAATGCAAAAATGTATCAGAGGGTATTTTGCTCCTGACAGTAAATGTTTGCAGCCTATAGAACGTCCTGACCCTGTGACCTCCCCGGTTGAGACCCACGACCAGGTTTTAAAGGCCCACCTCAGCAAGGAGGTGCTGAAGGGCAAACAGGGGCCAACTATAGAGGAGCTGAGCAAGATGTTCTTCACCACCAAACACCGCTGGTATCCAGTTGGACAGTAAGTACACAAAAAATACACGTCATTAATAAAAGTTAGCTGAATGGCTGAGATTCATATCAAGAGTTTTTCCCCTATGATGACACCAGTAATCTCTTATTAGAAATGAATTGCTCCTGCGCCTGAGTTGCCTGATAGCGAAGTGGAGGGTTTAGGGTGATATGTTGGTGGTCATAAATGAGAATTCAGCATCCCTTTTACTCTACCTTTCACATGTAAATGTAATTTTTAGATTTATTTGCCTTAGTGTGATCTAAATGACCACCGCTGGCCTGCTTGGACTTTGATAAGGACACATGTCAGTGGCTTCTTTATTTGTTTGGCAAGAGTATTTTAGCTCATCAACAATCTGTCTGTATTTACTGGTCAAAATTAATGATCCTCTTCTTCACTATTTACAGGTATCACATGAGACGCAGAAAGAAGGATCCACCAAAGGACAGATAGTTCAAAGTTAGAAAACTGCAAAATGAGTTTGTCTTATTGCCGCAATTCTGTATGTATAATAAACTGTTAAATATTTACTTGTTTGTCAAGAGTTTATGAGTCTGTGCTGCTACGATGGAACAATTATATGGCTTTGACGGTATGCTTATAGATTTACTGCACTAGATTTGAGGGCCTGTTAAAATCTCTCCTGCAAAGTCTCGGAAATCTAATGGATTGGCAGCAGTATAACATAATTCAGAATCATGCCGAACATATTAAACTTGAAGAATAAAAGTAGATTTGTGGCTGGTGTTTGCCTGCAAAACGTCATATAGTGATTGTTCAAATTATAATGTCTAGATAACCACCATGGCACCTTAACTGGATGAAAAAGTCGGTCTCTTAAAAAGGTCAGTGGTGCATTTTAGGATTTATTTTCTTGAGGGCAGATTATATTAGAGTTAGCTGAGCTTTAAGATGTAGTCAAATACAGTTTAATTATGGCATGTTGCTTGCAAACAACCAGTGGTTTTAAAGGAATTAAATCCTTATTGTTAATGCAGTAGAAATAGGATATGCATCCAAGACAGGGCAGACCAGTGGACCAGTAATAAATGTCAGCTGTCAGTGTAAGTACAATATTAATAATTGATATGAAATTATAAGTAAATGCACCCTACATGTTGACTTGCATCTCAGAGGTAATGTGAAGAAGAGCTGATATTCTTTTATTGGATTTGAACAAACCACCAACGCAGCTGAAGTCCTGCGTCACAAAATGTGAAAAAAGAAAAGAAAATAGAGTTGTTACTGTGCCTGCAGGAAGAACTGCATAAGTCTGATCTTGTGTAGTGTTCAAGACCTTGCAACCACAACAGGACACAGAAAATTTAACAATTTAATTAAAGAAAACATAAAAATATATTTCCAAATGAGCATACACTGAGAAAATATTTTAAGCCCTCCCTTGCAATGTTTCAAACTGATCTGCCACCACAAAAATATGCAAAAAATAAATGTATTATTCTAAATTAAAGATTAAATATTCATATAGTAATTCTGAGATTTTATTCGCCCACATTTGCATTGAGCTTTTAAGACACTCAGTCTGTGGTCACACCAAAGACTTTTTGAATTCTATACATAGAAATCATATAGCTCAGCTAGTCAACAAACTTTCAGTCCAGAGACTGAAACAGAAAGTACAAAGATTTTTTCTTTCAATTTTGCAACTGAGAGATTCATCATTTCTACATTTTTTATTGTGCAGAATACTTTTTATTTTCCTTTTATGGTGACAAGTGTATCATAAATCAGTATGAATGGACTGTACAAACTAATCTTATAAAAGTTAATGACATTAACATGACATATAGGCAATGACAAACACAAACATGCAATTTGTTTATATACTATTTTTGTTTTAATGCAACTTCAGAGAGTTTATTAAATATGTAAAGACTTTGAGAAAAAAAGAAAAACAGCATTTGTGAATAAACAAGTAATAGTATGTTAGAAATATATTCATTTTCCATCTATCATGACAAGTGTATCATAAATCAATGTAAACAATGTACATTCAAATCTTGTAAAAGGTAATGACATGTAGGACAAGGACAGTAAACATAAAAAATGCAGTTAAATTGTTTACATACCCTTTTTGTTTTTATGCAATATTAGAGAGTTAAACCACTGGCTGTTTACTCTGCTATCATCTGGGAGCCTCCGCTCCCGCACCAGCAGTCCTACTGCTGTTTTTCTGCTGACAAACTGATCTATTTACTCACTACGTCACTTTATATAACACACTGCATCACTGCACAAGTGTATATCTGTATATCTACATCTTGTACATCTTGTAAGCTGCTCACAGTAATTTATATTGTGCACATCAGCACTTTATCCCTAAATTGCACTCTGGTTAGATGCCAACTCCATCTCGTTAAGCACTTGTACTTGTACAATCACAGTAAAGTTGAATCTAATCTAATGTAATTTAAAAAAAAGGAAACATGGATTTTCTTTTAGAAAAACAGCATTTGTGAGTAAAAAAGTTATAGTGTGGCATCGTTAATACAAAGCTTTAACTGTGATTTTAATTTTGAAAATTACATCTAAAATCTAACCAGATTTTATGAGTAAAATTACAATTTGTAATTTATAGTTTTACACAGATTTTTTTTTTTTTGATTTTTATTAAAGACAATAGCATATACAATACATGTAGGACACACAAAATACAATATCAACAACACAAGGCGCATGGGCAAAGAGGGAGGCAAATATCCAAGAACAAGACTCTCCATTCAAAATTTTAAATCACAGCACCGACTTCAGTCAAAGATGTTCCAGTATCAGTCCTGCAAGGTCACAAAGGTTGTGTATAATAGCAGAGTCCATAGCTTTAGAGTTATTTGAATATTTCATAGTATCCACATTTTTATTGAGTTCATTCTGGTTTAGAACCACTGAATTTGCATTTGTATATAAATAATATATATAAATATTTTCCATCTCAAACCCAAACACACCAAAGAAAACATCATTAAAACAAAAAGGAAAATCTGCAATTAAATATGTTTCAATGAACTCTCAAGTATCTGACCAATATTTCTCTGTATGAGAACAAATCCAAAACAAATGTGAAACATTTTCATCTGAATTTTGACTAAATGAGCAGTCCAGTTTTGGACATTTTGTACAGTTCAAGATTCCAATGTGTGAAAAAAGTAGATCAATCGAATGAAACATGAAAAGGTAAACAAACTAAATTAATTTTTAAAAAAAGAATTTAAACATAAATAAACAATAACATCAGTAAAAATTAGTATACCTTAATCAGGGGTTACAGAAAATAATTCTTTAAAATATAACAGTGTCCGTTCACTTTTTTTGTTCTTCATAAAGGTTAATGTATCTATGTACAAACTGAATTCAACCAAAAAAAAAAAAAAAAAGTATATATATATAAATATTAAAGCTTGCGAAGTTTTACACAGAAAATCTGAGCAGCAGCATTATCTCCTGACGTCATCTGAAGCCACCGGAACACAGAGCTCTCTGTCCCCGCCCATGGATGCATTAGTCCCCGCCCCGGCAGCTCACTCAACCCGACCTGAAGAGAAGGCGAGTCCACGGCTAAAAATATAAAAGCTAACACAAGATGGCCGGTTTGCCTCGTAGGATTATCAAGGTACATTTACACCGGGCACTGTACATACATCTTTATGAACATGTGTTAGGATATCGTGTGTATTATTTAACGAGAATCAGGGTTTAAATTCGCTGCCATCCAGCGTGTAGCTTGACGTTAGCGCGGCTAGCACAGTTAGCTCCTATCGAGCTAACTCGCTGGTCCGTGTCTGCAAGTGTTTTGTTTGCCACTTCCGTTTACTCCCTTCTCCCCTGTCTGTGGTTGATTTTTCTGCACGAGTCGATCCGTTGTCGTGTTTATAATGTACTTTTCATTCTACCGGGTTGCTAATTTCTAGTATGAATCGACAAAATTGTGACATTTTCGTCCTAGTCGGCATATGAATGGACTCGCTATGTAAGCTAGGCTAGTGAGTGCGGTGATTGCTTCACATGTCTGGCGCTGCCCTTGCGGTATCGAAACATAAAAAAAATGCTCGTAATAAAGCAGATATGTTACTGTTGTTCTTTTTATGTAAACAAAACGAAAGCACCGAACATGAATTTAAGGCCTGTTGGTGCTGCTTGCTCCTCCCGCAGCCTCACCGCAGCTTCACCGGGCTTCAGCAGGCCCGGCTGTGGGCGCGATCAGCCTTTTCCGCCACTTCTTGTAAGCTATTTGTCAAGTTTAGCAGGTTTTCACAGCGACTAGCATAACGTTGACTGAGTGAAAACACGACATAGCTTCCATTAGGGTGACCTGCATTTAGTTTTTTTTTGCAACCCTAACGAGGAAATGGACGTAATATTCAAGAAGATAAAACCAGCTTCCTTATTGTTGACTGCAGATGTTACAGTGCACCTGCTTAATCAAATGCAGAAATATAATAAATCTTCCACTTCCTTTTTTTGATTATTAGTGTCACTCAGTTGTTCTTTTCTTTATGCTTGATTGATTTGCACTAAAAGAAATATTTAAGTCAACCAATAATAATAGAAATGCATCAAGCACATTACATAAACAGGAATCATCTGTTACTTGAAGTCTAATTTAATGGAGTAAGAGCATTAATTAATGAACATCTGAAACAATTAATCAACTAGTCATAAAATAGAATTTATCAGTAACAGCTATTGTGATAATCTATCATGTCAGCCATTTTTTAAAGCAGAAACAGACCTTCAAATTTGTATATTTGCTGGTTTTCTTAGGTTTCGGTGATGGCACACAAAATAGTTTTCGGTTTTTAAGTGTCGGCTGCACATAAGTTATTTTAAGACGCAACTTTTGACTCTTGGGAAATTGGTTCACTATTTTCTGACCTTTTGCGGACCAAATAATTAATTGATTAATAGAGAAAATAATCAACAGTTGAACCTCTGAATATATTTAGTGTATTGTGATGGGAAGTTCAATGCAAATTTATATCAAAGTAACTCATTGTATGTGAGGTGCTCCAACTCTTAGCTACCTTTTTTGTTAAACTTGCAGATTGTTATTGTGTCTGTATGTGGGTGAGTTGAAAGTGTACATATGACTAAGCAGGGTGAAATTGTATGTTCTCATCCATTATGTATTTGAGAGTCGGTTGTCTGCTGACACCTCCACAGTTCTTCCTGCAGTAAGTACCGCACTGTTTTTATTCAGAAATGTCAACACAGTGTTTTTCTGTTTCTCGTTTTGACCACACTCAGGAGACACAGCGGTTGATGGCAGAGCCTGTTCCAGGGATCACGGCTACGCCTGATGAAGGGAATGCACGTTACTTCCATGTGGTCATTGCAGGGCCTCAAGACTCTCCCTTTGAAGGAGGCACATTTAAACTTGAACTATTTCTTCCAGAAGAGTATCCCATGGCAGCTCCCAAAGTGCGATTCATGACCAAAATCTACCACCCCAATGTCGACAAACTGGGAAGAATATGTTTAGACATTTTGAAAGGTAAGAAAACATGATAACATGCTCATTTTTAAGGATTTTTTTAAAGAATGCTTGTATATGTACACGATTTTATGTGGAACCACAGTGACAGTGTGCTGCAGGATTTTTGCGTTTATTCTTTTGTTTCCATCCACAAAATTAGCAAAAAATAAGGTGCATTATAAACAGTTAAAAGTTGTAACATACGATTTCCAACCAGTAAAAAACTGATGGCAACGGCTCTTAAGCCTATAACACATACATGGGATATTGAGTCATTATTCCTGATGTGTTAGCAAGCAACTGCCTACTTAATATTCAGGTGACACAAAGCATCATGGGCATCTTGTTGTAGTCATGTTTCTGGACACATGACAAAAACCTCCTAGCTCGAGTTTTTAACTCCTAAGAAAAGTATCTGTGTTTTTAGCTACTCTTTCTTCAGCAAACACTCCGCTATGTTGCTATTTTATTCTGGGCATGTAGCGAATGCTAAGCTTGTCCGATCTAGTTTATGGGCATCGACTGCTTATGATGTTATATGAGGGGTGGACAAGTTGCATTTAGAGGCAACCGTACCGTCTAAATGGGGGCTGGCGAACCAAAATGATCTAACAGCAGCTAAAAGTGGGACAGAGCGGTGAAACAGGTGTTGATTCAATTTCATGACGATTACACATAATTACACACCAGCAGTTTGAGGCATAGAATCGCAGATTTAGTTTATGCCGTCACAATCAGAATACGGTGATAGGTCAGAAATTACCTCATTTCTAATATGAGACAGCTTAAAGTCAGCCCAGTTATATTTGCAGAAAGCACTCTTGTGAGACAAAGCCTCAGGAAGCAGATGTGATTGCAACCATTAAATCAAGTTTTGAGGTAAACAATCTCAAAGTAATGTTTATTTGGCAAGAGCAGAACAGACGACAGTAGACAAGTTGCCAAACTCGCTAATAAAGGTGAACAGAAAATATTGTAACAGACTGAGATTTGAAGGCACGCTAGTCTGCACTCAGATTTTGTCACCACCTAGTATATTCTCATCATTTTGGTCATAAAAATGCACTAGTTTCTGTCACTGGCATGTTGTACCTGCTTGGCCATGTTTACCCAGTAATACTAATGTTATATAACAACAAAGCCTTCCTGGTTTTTCAAATTCGACTTATAAGTTGTCATCTTTGTTTCTCCTTGCATCTTTTTCTTTCCCTCTTCCAGATAAGTGGTCTCCAGCCCTGCAAATCCGCACAGTGTTGCTATCTATCCAGGCGTTATTAAGTGCTCCCAATCCAGACGATCCCCTGGCAAATGATGTTGCAGAGCAGTGGAAGAAAAACGAAAGCCATGCCATTGAGACAGGTGAAGATTAGATTTATCTACTTGCTCAAGAGTGAAATTATTTACATTCTTTACCGCAGGTGGTAACATTTTTCCAGTATGAGAAATGTTTTGTCAGATGGCAGCAATCATTAGCTCAACTGCAGATCTCTGAGTCATCGCCCACATTTTTGTTCCAAAAGTCTGGTGTGGCTCTCATGAGTGGCTGTTTCCCTGTTGACAAAAACAAAAACAACCCAGTCAGCACCTTCTGAAGGTGAAACTAAAGAGTGGAACATAAACTGGCTGTGAACACAGACAAGTGTGAAAGCAGCTGTTACGTCTGTTGTTAATCAACTGACTGAAATAACGATTCTTCAGAACGACACCACTCATTTGAAGGAATTTCGGAATGAAAGATGCTTTTGCTGTTTTCCTCTAATGGTTTGGAAACGGTAAATATTTTCAATTGGTCCCTCTGATACTTGAGAAATGAGCTGAGGGGATTCTTTGCTTATAGTTTTGTCCTTGGTCATCTTATTGGAGGAGCAAGTAGAAGAGGCTGTGCAGCTGGGAGTTCACAGCAATAATAAATGGTTAAAAACAACACATTACCTCAATGTGCTGGCATTGTAACCGTCCAACTAGCACAGCTTCTGTCACCTAAAACTGAATGTGAATGGCAAAAAAGACGCTAATCTCAGACTGAATAATGCAATAATAACAAAATGGTAATTTAGTGTAAATATCAGGCCAAACAGTAACATGTACATGTAGTAATTTATCATAATGGTGTTCATATTTGGTATTTTTTGGGGTTGTTTCTGGCCTTGTACTGTTATGGTCAGTTTTTCTTTCATTTTCTCTTTATGTAACTTTGACAATGACGTCTGCTTTTGCTGCCGTCTAACTATCAAGTACTACGCCTGTAAAAACAGTCTGGGTCCGCTTTAGCCTCTCTAGTTTTTGTTTTTATTCATTTCAGGGCTTCCAGCTGAATCACATGGCCTTCATTAGTGAATGGAGTTTGCTCAGATTGTCTTATCATGGCATCAAAATGTTGTCTTCCTGTAGGCCTGTTTGTTTTGATTTACACTTGTACCAACAGGGGTTTATTTGATAAAGTATGTCTGTGTATACTTATCAACACTCATTAGCCGCAGCCCTGCTTCCTTCCAAATCCTTCTTAAAACCACCACAACCATTTTATGTCTTTCTATCTCTCTCTCTCTCTCTCTTCTCAGCCCGAACATGGACCAGGCTCTACGCGGGCAACACTGAAGTATAGAAGAAGAGAGACGAGGCGTCTGAATGTGATCCACAAAATGTACTCCTATTCTGTCAACATTTGAATTTAAACGGACACAAAAAAAGAGAAAAAAAAATAAGATTATAAGTCCAAATCTATTTGAAAGAAATGACAAGATTTACTGCTGCAGACCTCTGGGTGACTTATTTTCCTCTGTAAGACGCGTTAAATGTGTGTTAGCCTTTTTTCTTTCTTTTTTTTTTTTTTTTTTTCCTGTGTTGCTATTTAAATGCATGGACAGAGAATGACACCCTCCCCACTACAGTCTTAAAAAGAACGTGTTCAAATAACATGCGATATGTTGTCCTGAACTCGGCACATACTGGTACGTTTGCAAGAATATACATGCATTAAAGCTGTCCTTCTTTTAACACATGCATCATTTGTCAGCACATCTGTATGTCTTTTTGTGAGAGATGACATGTTCTGTTATTTCAACACACAGACAGCTGACTTCCCCCCACTAGTATCTGCAAACAGAATATATGAATGGAACTTCCCTCTAGTCTTTCTAGGGAATATGATGAGTTTAGGGGGGAAAAAAAGGCCTTAAATTCAACACGGTTAGTTGGATTTTCACTCCTGTTTGTGTCTAATATTTCTGGTTGCTAACAAGCATGCAAACACTTCACAACACTGAGTATTTAGTAGATGTTGCAGCTAGTTCAGCATCATCCCAAAAGCACACGGGGCACTTAATACTAAGGGAATATGATCTAATTTATCAAAGCATGTAAATTTAAAGTGTTCACACACAGAAAAATACGTTCTCAAACGCTACTTCAATCTCAAATCCGCCTTTTAAAAGTTGACACTTCCTGTAACTGTGTCGCCAGTCAAGATAGCTGTAATTTGAGATTTGCTGAAGTGAAAGGACTGAAGAGGTCTCAGAGGGCAGAAACGAAAACATGTTCATCCACGGACAGCTGAGGAGGGTTCATTCCAATAATACAGACCTTTTAAACTATACTTTCACTGTGAAACAACTTGTTAAACTCTTACATGTCACTGGTTACCTGCCAAAGTGGCCGGTAGAGATAATAAAAAGCAGCCAAAATTTAGTCTGTGGCTAGTGTCAGTTTGTTGCCCCTGCAGTTTACAATTGTTTGATTAGATGCCTTACATAAATTAGGAGGATTGGGCTCATAGCAATTCATAATCAGATGATTTAAAGTCCAGTTTGAGTGTCATGTCAAACGTTCTGTTAAGGAATAGTATGAAATGTTAAAAGCCTCCACACTTTAACCTCAGAAACTGGATTTAATGTTCATCAGTGATCACTTTTCTCATATCTGTACAACCCTTTTTTTGGCAGTTTGGGGAGGGTGACCTGGATCAGCGAGATACTTCCACACATTTAAAAAAAAAAAACAAAAAGTTATTCCCAACACATTCAGGAAGGTAGAATGAGACAACATATCTTGAGTTGCTTTTTAACACAGCAAGTCACATTTAAAACAAAAAAAATAATCAGACTGTTTTGTGCTGAAAAGGAGCCGTATGCATGTTGTTGCAGACTACTCATATGTGTTGCAAATTACGTCTTTTTTTTTTTTTAAGGATGTAGGAAGTTGAGCTGTTGTTTTTATTTCCTTTTTTATTAATTGTCTGTCCATGCAATCTCTGTTGCCTGTTCTTTGTTTTATTTTCAGTGTTACTTTGTTTAAAAAAAAAAAAAAACACAAGGCATGTACCATAACCAAACCGATATCAGGACAGTTCAAATAAGTTTTCTTCAGGGTGTTTGTGAGTCTTGAGTTTTCTTTGAAGGGAAAGTTGAGGCTTTTTTGGAGGTTGTGCTGTTAATTATAAAGTCTTTTTTCCCACCATGATTTTTCCTGAGTTACCTGCTTTTGCTACTTCTGTGATACTGATCTGTTGATGATGATTATGCAAGTGGATTTCACTGATATTTCTGAGAGGAAATTTGGATCATTGTGGTAGCAGAAAAGGTGATATTATAAATAAAAAAGGTGTTCAAGATTAAAGATCTTTATCATGCTATTACAGATTTTCTATTGGGTAGAAAAATCAATCAAGAGTCCCTTAAAATTGCACACATGAAACCTCTAATTCTAGGTTGGGATTTGTTGGTTAACCTGTAGAAAAGACTTCTGAAATCCTTAAACTTTCCTTTTAAAGGATCCTGTTTTTGTGGGTTTCGAGGGATCAGTGTGACAACATCAGCGAAGCATGAAAGGCTCATCGCTCAGTAGTTTAGACCCTCCATGATATTATATTGCTTCTGTATGGCTCATCTGAGGGAGGACTGTAACGTTAGTAAAACTATTTTTGTTAAGCTTTCTTTTTCGGTTGCTTTTTATCAGACTATTGCAGGCTTGGTGTTGCTTAGACTTGTTTGTGTCCTGTCCTCACCCAGAAATATTAGGCCTAACTAACTGTTTCTAACTGCTACATTTACTCAAGTCTGGAAGACGGCGCACGGCTTAAAACCTGGTTAATTTATTGTTTCCCTGAGGGACTCGACAGTAATCTAAACCAAGGGACAGTCACTCACTGGATTTTCGAAGCATCTAGATCAAAATATGGAGAGATCAAACTCTGATTAATCAGCTCCCCCGTGTGTAAAAAGAAGGGTTCTGTCAGTAATTTCAGTACATTTGCATACATGGCTCTTCAAATGCTCTGTAAATAAACTGAGTTGAGTAAGTAAGTAGAGGCTTGTCTGTTTTGTGTTGTGTGGAGTTTGTGTTCCCTCTAAAGGTGTTGCGGTGAAGATCTAGGTTATAGAGGGTGGTAGTGCTTTGAATTTAATCATTTTTGTGACTCGTAGGAATTTGCACTGTGAGGGGGGGTTAGGTTAATCAGTGCAAATATACAATTTAGGAATAATTTCATGAACCGCAGGACCATTTATGTCCAGTGGAGGGAGGCGTTGACACTTAACAGTCACACGAAATGCAGTACTGACAGTTATGTATCTTTCATGTTTATTTTTTTATAGGGACATGTATATAATACAGGCTGATGCCACACACAGCAGTGTTTGTAGCCTAAACCAGTGTGCAAAAAGTCCCAAGATGGACCTTTAGAATACATAAAAATCAAAAAGAAAATATATAAAAGACAGAAAACTAAGAAAAAACGTGCAAAACTCAACAAGAAAATACATGAAAACAGCTCAAAACAAAAAACTCATCACAAAAATACATAGAAAACAAAACAAAACTTAAAGAAAAACATACAAAAGTTAAGAAAATACTGTACATAATAGCTCGAAACAAAAAACAAAAATACACAAAATGACACACAATTCAAGAAAATACACACAAAAGCAAATGCCTGCAAACAGCACAAATTACAAACACTAATACAGTAAGATAATAGTAAAACTGACTAGATCAGGATTGTACATAACTGATCCCTTTTCAGTGGTTTCAAATTGATTTTAAAATGATCCATTTTGAGTTCTGTGGACGAGAAGTTGCACATATTCATCTCCTGAACAGAAAAAGTCACCTGTCCAAAGAAAAGTTTACAAATAGTTCCCCACAGATGTACAGTATGTACCACCATGTCACTGAGCATCTTGATAGCCTGTTTATTGAATTTTAATTGCATAATTTTATATAATCTTTAGATGCCTGATGGTTGCAGATTGTTGTAGAAGTCCATGTATTCTACAGAAGTCAATTTAATAGATTCCCATAATTTAAATGAGTTAACAAAAGGAAATAAACTGTGAAGTCAGCTGCTGTAGTGACAACCTGCACACTCACACTGGTTTACACATTGGTAACTGCTGATATAAAGGAATATTTGCCAAATTTTAATAAATATTAAGACATTTTGGCTTGTAGTAGCAGGAAAAGCACAGGAGAATCCAGCTTTGCTAATGACTGCAGCCATTATTAATGGTATTAATTACACCTGGCCTTTTCCTGCTGTGACAAAAAGATCTATTGCAGCTCTTGTGCTGTTTTCCTCTGCTGTCTCATAGATTTTCACAAGATGGCACTACAAGCAAATTTTACCTGGACCAGACAACTACATGCCTCTGGGTTGCTGAAACAGAGGTACCTCACAAAAGTCATTATTATATGTAATTATGTGTTGTCATTTTGAGTTCAGGCATTGGGATTACATCTACCTCGGGGCTTAAATTAATTTTGTTGAAAAATTAAATGTGTAGGCTTTATTTCTCATCAGTATCCAATGAAAACACAGGTGTTATGTCACTGTGATACCTGTGTAAACACAATCTTAACTCTCATCCTTTGGCATCTCCATACCAAAAATATTTTTCTCCACTGCAGAGTCCTGGGCCTGGACCTGGACCTTCCTGCACCTGTCCTGGAAGCCTGTGTTTGTCATGTTTCCTCAAAAACAAATGTTTCGCAATGTTTTATGGTCATGGCTCAGTTTATAGCCTATGGCAACAGTGAGTCATTGCGACTGGTATGCAGCCATTCTTTGAGTGGAATTGCAGGAAAACGATTCCCCACGCTATCTGAAATATCTGACAAAACATTAACTCATCCCAGAGGCTGTTGTCTCTGAAATGGGTTTGTTGCTGTGCTGTCCATTCTCACAAAATCTTTACCAGTCAATATAACCTGAAACATTTCCTTGTGGGTTATACATTTATACATATTACATGTGAGCCACTACTTTCTAATTCAAAACCATTACATGTTCATGTGAGTTGGCGGTTTAGGTGATTATAATTGTAATGATAATAATAATCCCTGATAACAATCAACTTGGTCTATGATTTGCTCCTTGTTTGAGAATGGATTGCCCAAATTTTAGGGATTTAATGCCAGATTTAGGGCTGCAACTAACAATTATTCTCATTACTGATTAATCTGCTGATTATTTTCTTGATTAACTGATTAATTGTTTTGTCTATAAGATGTCAGAAATAGTGAAAATGCCTGTTGTGAATTCCCAGAGTCAATAGTTACAACTTTAAATGTCTTATTATGTCAGACCAGCAGTCCGAAACCCAGATATTAAGTTTACTATCATGTATGACAAAAAAAACCCCATTAAATCATCACATTTGGGAAATTAAAACCAGCACATTTTGGCATATTTGCTTGAAAAATTCCTAAAACGATAGTTCAAATATCAAAATAGTTGCAGATTAAGTTTCTGTCGATCAACTAATTGATTAATCGACTAATTGTTGCAGCTCTAGCCAGATTATAGGTCATATATTTTCAATATCCTCTCCTATTCCCCACACTTTTCTGAAAAACAAGAAAAAAGAGTAACAAAATAATAATAAATAATCATAAAGATTAAAAAAATACTCATTTAACTTGATAAAGAAGTCATTTTTCGTAGTGTATAACAATGCAGAGCTACAACTAGGATGAATTAGAGTAATGTGGGACAATTTCCGCAGTTGGCACTTCAGCAATATATGTCGAAGCCAATACATTATATCCACATTCAATACCATTCTGAAATCCCCCAAATTTTTTCTAATCGTATCAGAAAAAAGAATGAAAATATCCCACTCGGAACAAAAATGGCAAATATAAACCTGCTCCTTGTGCCAAATTGTCCCAGTTTATGTGCCTTTCCTAATGTGGGACAGTTCAGGCTGACATCTTGGACACTCACTGGGAGGCTGAAAAGTCTATGCTGAAAGTGTAAATCACCTTAATTCATACAATAATAATAATAATAATTCAATTACATGACACCCAGGTTTAATTTCACAGCAGTCCTATAGCATTTCTTAGAAGAAGAGAGACACATTTGAGCTTACGTGTCCCACATTTGGCAGTGTCCCACATTACACAGTGATTTCTGCAACAGATGACATGGAGCCAGTGTCCTAAACATAGCGCTACTCCTCTGACAGGGCAGATCGTCTCTCGCTGTGATTGCTGACTGCAGGTGAAAACATTCTGGTCACATGCTGCTGATGTTGAACTGTCAGGTGACGACAAACATCCTGTTTTTGTTGTCGCGTGTCATTGGCATCAGCCCTTGGTGGAAACCTGACACCCATGTTGGTCAGTAGTGTTTCTTTGGGGTGGAGAGCTCTTGAAATGGTCTCCTCTTTCCCTCTTCATATCCATCTTTCTTCCTGCTTTCCTCTGATCTCCTTTTGTCTCCTCTCCTTTTCTTTTCCCTTGTTCTTTCCTGTCCTCTCTTCTCCATTACCTTTACTTTCCTCTCATCTGCTTTCCCCTCTTTCTTCTCTCCCCTCTTTTTCCCTTGTTCTTCCTCTCTCTTTCTTTCCTTTCCCTCATTTTTCATCTGTTCTAATTTCGCTCTTTCCTTCCTGTCCTCACATCTCCTTTTTCCGCTTTTTTTCTCTCCTCTCATCTTCTTCCCTTCCTTCTTTTTTCCTATTTCTTCCTCTCCTGTCTTTTTGTTTTGCCCCACCTCTCCTTTTGCCCCTTTCTTTGTCCTCTCTTCTCCTTTTTCCTTTCTTTACTCTCCTCTCCTTTTCTTTTCCCTCTTTCTATCCTCCCCCATTTTCCCTATCCACTCCTTTTCTTCCCTTCCCTCTTTTTCCACTCATTCTTCGTTTCCTCTCATTTTCCTCCCTTTTTTTCTCTCTTCCTCTCATTTTTCTCTCATTCCTCCTCTCCTTTCCCTCTCCTCTCATTTTCATCCCTCTTTTCTCCTTATCCTCTCTTCTCCCTTTCCCTCTTTCATTCCTCCCCTCTTTTTCCTTCTTTCTGTTTCCTCTCCTCTTTTTCCCTCATTCTGCCTCTCCTCTCATTTTCCTCCCCTTTTCTCCTACTCTTCTCTACCCCCCCCCCCCCCCTCCTCTTTTTCTCCTCGTTCTTTGTCTCCTCTCCTCTCCTCCTCTCTGTCCCATTGCAGATGCAGTTGGTGGTGGACTGCGTCACCTGTACCCTCCTGATGTTATGTAACCATCCTTTTAACTCTGCCAAGCGTAAAAACAAGTCAGCCAGCTAAAAGGGAATCCCTGCTTTTGGCCATGCGGCAGGTATCTGGAACGACTTCAGTCTCATTCTCTAAACCTAGTGTGACTTTTTCAAGAGTTAGATTAGGTAAAGGATGCGCTTTATCACAGTTGTTATACAAGACAGCTGCAGTGGAATACTAATGCAGTCAGAGCTTAGTTTGCTGTGAGTGCAAATTAGGAACAAACCTTTTCAGCCATTTTAGCGCTCAGGTATTTAGGAGTATAAATCCTATCCCTTGGTGTGAACTATCTCTCCCTTTATTTCAAGGCTTATTTCATAGTCACTACATTGCCATATATTGATATTTTCAGAACAGGTTAGGCTGCTCTGACATGCCATCATGTTGCATGTAAGTGGTACCATATTCCATTTTATTTAATATAGCTAAAAGAGAGAACTGGCTTTAAATCGCATCCCAGTATACAGTATTTGACTAAAATATGTAGATATTTCACTCACTGCTTTGAATTTTAAACACAATAGATGCAGTTAATCCAATCAAATATACATGTATATATATGTCCTTTAACAAATAGGTACAGTGTGCTGTACAGAAGGACAAAGGATATAAATGAAATGAAATAGAACAATCAGCAAAAATAATGTCCATAGTAACAAATTTTGCATATCTACAAAACTTAAAAAATATCTAATATAATATATATGTATATATATATATGTGTGTGTGTGTGTGTGTGTGTGCATGTGTGTGTGTGTGTGTGTGTGTGTGTGTGTGTGTGTGTGTGTGTGTGTGTGTGTGTGTGTGTGTGTGTGATGTATATATATTTTACCTTTTTCTAACAAAACATTAGTGATTTTTGATTTGTAGATTTTCTTCCCACACTTTTTCTTGTGATTTTTGTGTCCAGTGGACTCAGTAGTAGACTGCATGTAGCTGTTAGTGATGGGTGATGTGGATAAAATCCACTTTTATGGTATGTATGATTTCTGTCACAATATCAATATTCACTATATCTTGATATGTTAAGATGGCCATGAAGTGGGTGCACTTTAAAGCAGGAGGTTTGAGGCAGAGGTTAGGTGCAGACCAACCCGGTGTTTATTTCACCCACAATGAAGACACAGTACAATAACATTCTCCACATAAAATACTGTGGACTACAAGCAGCATGTGAACCTGAAAGCAGCAGCGCTTGATGGAAACTGGCAGCCTTATATACCCTGCCACTGGCAACAACCTCGAAACAACACAAAACACAACAAACACATTAAAATACATTTATACTACACTAATGTCAAATAGTCTACATCATCTTAGTTTATGCTACACATACAGTAGAATCATAGAAAACCTGAACAGCAGATTAAAATACACTAACACCCCTACATTAAATACCACATGGTATCTCCTGGAACCTTTAAATTGGTGCTGAGATAGCCTGGGGACTCTTTTAGCTTGAACACCCTGGAGAGGAGACACAACAGAGGTGAGTTACCTGAACACAAACATTACACACTATATTATTGCACAATTAAGCAACAACACTACATTCAATCCACCATCATTTTGGCAAAGGTTATACCACAATGAGCTCATTATGTTGAGGTAACCAAACTAGCCTCACTGAGTGCATATGTTTGCCTTCACAGGGCCGGCCCTCAATCAGTTCCAGCTGAGAACAGCTACAATATCTACAAGATACACGTTAATACACATTACACATTAATACATGCAACAGTTCCAATGAAAAACATTCAACCCTTCAAGTGTGTGCTAGGGGTGTAGCAATGTACTGGTATTGACGATAACCGTGATATTTAAAAAATGAAATATTGATATCATGTTTACAACCCCTTGAAGTTCCATCCGCCCATCCACAGGCGCCCATCTGACCTCTCGATTGACACCTCACTTGACCCAATAGGAGCTTTCATGTCCTATGTTCAGTTACTCTGAAGCAGGGTTTATTTGGTGTCTCTAAATGGCCTTTTTTTTGAAGACGCCCAGACATACCCTTAGAAAAATGTGTAAATTATTCATTCTCTGTAGTATGTACAGTTATGGTTACCAACTCTCTTTCCACCTCCCTACACTCATATTGTGAGTGTAATTCATTTGCCAGAAAAGAGGCAAAACACACAATAAACAAAGTTAAAGATGATTTGACTGATAGCATTTTTTTTTTCAAATTTTCTATAGATATCGCAATAATATTGTTATTGTGAATTCTTTTGGCCACGATAATCGTGTTGTGAAAATCTGATATCATGACAGCCCTAGTGTGTGCCTAATTTCTTTTACCAGTACTGTATACAAATTGTGCTACAAAATACTAGTGCTACAAAATACTAGTAATGAAGGACCTTCATTACATCTCCTTCTCCTCTCCTTCCGGAGCGCAGTACCTAAAACTTCAAGGACTTGAGACAGACAGCCACAGTGTTTTTTCCCCCCGATCTGTAGCGGACCGTAAAGCTATATGGCTGCAGGGCCAGATACCATCCAGCAATGCACATATTGGCATCTTTCATCCAATGCAACCACTGGAGGGCATGATGATCAGTCTCCAGATAGAAGTGTTGTCCTAGAAGGTAGTATCTGAGTGTGTCAATGGCCCACTTCATCGCCAGACACTCTTTCTCCACAATAGAATACATGGTAATTTGCAATTTAGGACTGTAGTATCCTATTGCCTATTTCATATTATGTTTACTGGGTAATGTTTTATAGTTGTTTTGTGTGCATGCGTGTTTTATGTGGCTGCTGTGCCAGGCTATGTTCAAGTGTCATGTTGGTGACGGTGTACCTCTATCCATATGCTTGATTAATGATGCTTTGCATCTGTCAGCTTTGTGTGTATGAATATGTGGCTGCCATGCCAGGCTATGCGATGCTGTTGATGTTTGTCTTGGGTGCATATAACATTCCCTCTCATGATGTATAAGGCTTGTATGATTAAACTTGCTTGTATGATTCAGGCAAGTATAGTTGTAATGGCCTATTTTTGTTAACATATGCATTTCAAAACCTATTAAGTATGATTGGTCTTGGACGGGCTAGGCCCACCTGATTGTCGCTGTGCCTACTCACACTGTGATTTCTGCCTACACTACTGATTTCTCCATCCACTTCCTGCAATAGCACCCCACCAAGGCCCACTCCAGAGGCGCCTGTCTGTAGGGTGAACGGCTTGCCAAAGTCAGGTCTGTGCAGGTCTGAATGGGCGCAGATGGAGTCGTTGAGCTCCCTGAAAGCTCTGTCACACTCCTTGGTCCAGTGCACTTTGTTGGGTGCTGAGGCTCTTGTGAGGTTGTTGAACAGCACTGAATGCTCTCCAAAGTGGGGAATAAACTTCCTGTACCACTCCACCAGGCACATGAAACTCTTCTCTTTACTCTTAGTGGTAGGAACAGGGAAGGCCTTGATGGTCTCCACCTTCCCCACTCTGGGCTTGATGTTGCCAAAGCCAATAACATAACCCAGATACTCAACCTCTCTCCAGGCTACAGCACATTTCTGTGGATTGATGGTTAATCCTGCAGCTCTGATACATTGCAGGACTTGATGCAGATGAAGCATTTGTTCCTCCAAGGACTAGCTGAAAATGACCACATCACCCAAATAGGCAGCTGAAAACTGACACATCTCTCAGAACATAGTTCATCAGTCTATGAGAAGTAGCTGATGTCCCCTGGAGGCCAAATGGCATCACTTTGAACTGGTACATACTAAATGGAGTCTTAAAGGCTGTCAGCACCCGAGCTTCTGGTGCCAACGCAACCCGCCAATAGCCTTTACTCAGGTCCATGGTGGTGATGTACTTTGCTTTCCCAACTCTCTCCACCAGGTCATCGATTCTGGACATGGGATATGGATCAAATTGAGACACAGCATTCAGGTAGCTAAAGTCAATGCAAAATCTCAGTGAGCCATCTTTTTTGGGTACCAAAATAACAGGGCTGCACCATTAACTGCTGGACACCTCAATTATACCCAAATCCAACATTAATTTGACTTCTTTCTGTAACACAGGCACCAACTGCTCAGGAATCCTGTGGCTCTTCTGCCGCACTGGAGCATCCTTCTTGAGCCAAAGCTTGTGCTGGACAAGGGTTGTGAAACCTGGTATCTCTCTGAAAAGCTCTGAGTCCAGAAGAGGTACAACATCCTCCCGCTAGGAGGCTGACAGATGAGACCAGTCATCTGGGCTGGATTCCACCGTGCTGGCAAGAAAGAACTTCTAAGTCATCTCCTCATCCTGGACTGCACAAACAAACTGCTGATGCTGTGCACTGGCTCCTGGTGAACCTGGAACTCCTTCAACAAGTTAACATGAAATGTCTTTTATTTCCTGACTCTCTCTGGCATATAAAGTTCATATATGACCTTACCGATCCATCTGGTGACTTCTTAAGGTCCGTGCTGCTTGGTCACTAGCTTTCTGTCAGAAGTAGGAAGCAGCAGCAGCAGCACCTGTTGGCCTGGTTCAAAAACCCTCTCTATAGCTTCTTGGTCATACCACTTCTTTTGGTTCTGTTGAGCTGTCCTCATGGTTTCTTGGGCCAGACATTTCCTCCAACCTCTCTCTCATCTTGACCACATATGCCACAATGTTCTCTCCCAATGATGTAGGACTCTCCCAATAGTCTTTCAGGAGGTCCAATGACCCTCTCACCTGGCATCCATACAGCAGTTCAAATGGTGAGAAACCTGTCGAAGCCTGTGGCACCTCTCGGTAGGCAAAGTGCAAATAAGGCAGCCATTAGTCCCAGTCAGCTCCTGTATGGGGAAACAAACTTGCACAGCATGTTTTCAGTGTCTGGTTATGTCTTTCAACCAGCCCGTCCGTTTGGGGGTGATAAGGGGTGGCGGTGCAGGCGGTGCAGTGAAAACACCAGTCCTCCCATTCATTTCAATGGGGGTAGTGCATTCAGCTTGCTGGGGTCTTGGCCATAGTGGCCCCACACTGGTCTGCGGTGAGAAACTTTTGGAGAAACGCAACCCAACATCACTGCGGCTGAAGGCTGCCAATCACAGCTGGAGATCAAGCTTATCGGATCTAAACCCTGCCATGAGGAAGTACAAAAACGTTACTAAGATAAGGGGAGAATATTTCTCTTTGTTTGATGATGTTAAAACCTAAAGTTAGAGAGCAGCTGTGGTTGAGTCAGCTAGAGAGCGAATGAAGAGACAGAGTGGTGGTAGTGAGAAAGCCAGTGAATCAGATCAATAAAACATAATTTTCTGATTGTTTCACAGTGGTTACATTCTAAAGCACAAACATGCCCACACCCTCACACACCTACGCTCAACCCTGCGGTGGTGCGCTGCACCACCTGATTTGGTCTGAATATGGCCTTACACAGGTAACATCTTACATCCTGTTTGGAAGATCTGAAAGGAGTGCTTTTAGCAGGGTGTGACTTGTAGGTGTTACTATATGTAAACTGCCTATCACAGGATAAAAACCTACCCTGAGCTTGACCAGAGCCCTGCTCACCCCCAGTGGACTCTCGTCTCTGGGCAAAGTTGTTGTCCCGGCCAAAGGTAGTGTGTCTAGTTCCTCTTCTGGCTGCTGTGAAGACTTCAGCCAGCTGAGCTGCTTCCTCTGCAGTACGAGGGTCATGTTCACGGATCCAGACCTCAAGCTCAGGGTGCACCATCCTCAGGAACTGTTCAAGAATTATCATCTCAGATATCTCTTTCACTGTGGACCTTTCTGTTTCCACCCACTTGGAAAACAAGTCTTTTAGGCGAACATACAGCTCACGTGGGGTCTCACCTCGAAGAATGTCCATGGACCGAAATCTTCGGCGGAAGGTATCTGCTGTGATTTCACATTTTGCCAATATTGCTGCCTTCACTTTTTCATAATCTTCACAGTGCATGATGTCCATGAGCACATAGGCACTACGTGCCTTACCTGTCAGCAAAGGCACCAGGTGAACAGCCCACTCATCTTTTGGCCATTGACAGACTTGGGCCATTTTTTCAAATGTTGTCAAAAAATGTTCAATGTCATCCTCTGGAGACAGTGGGAGCAGCTTTGGTTCTCTGCGGACTGGTGGTTCCCTCTGAGGACTGACATTTTTTGTCTGACTTGTCCCCTCACCTGGGTCAACAACCTCATCACTTCCTCCTCCAGGTTGCTCCTCTTCCAGCTCCACCTGCTCATGTCTGTAATCTTCTTTCATTTCATTCACCTGCAACTGCATCTGCTGAAATTGATGCTGCATGCTTTTCCATCTTTGTTCTTGACGGCAGAAGTCTTTGTCCGTCTGCTGGTCTCTGGCTGCTTGAGACTGAATGAGAGATTTGACCAGACATGCTAGCTCATCCAACATTTTCCCCTGGTTGCCAACTGCCATGACCCTCTGGTCAGCTGAGGCACTTGCGCCGTCATCTGGCTCTTCCTGCTGGTCATGCTTCTTCCGACCTCTAGTCATTCTCAACTCCACACTGCAGTGCAGGCCCCAGCTTTTTGACATCACTTATTAGGATGACTATAACAGTGATAATTCTCCACATAAAATACTGTGGAATATGGGCAGCATGTGATTCTGGCAGCAGCAGTGCTTGATGGAAACTGGCAGCCTTATATAGCCTGCCACTGGCAACGACCTCAATCCCTGTCACAGTATAGGGAAATCTGCCCCTCCCATAACATCAAAACTACAGAGTGACCTGAAAACAAACATTACACATTATTTTATTGCACAATCAAGCAACAGTTAACACTACATTCAATCCAACATCATTTTGGCAAAGGTTATACCACAATGAGCTCATTATGTTGAGGTAACCAAACTAGCCTCACTGAGTGCATATGTTTGCCTCCACAGGGCCGGCCTTCAATCAGTTCCAGCTGAGAGGCAGCTACAATATCTACAAGACACACATCATTAATACATGCAACAACTTCAACAAAAACATTCAGCCCTTCAAGTTTGTGCCTTATTTCTTTTACCTGCACTGTACACAAATTGTGCTACAAAATACTAGTAATGAATTACAATATAACGATGTTTCTGGTGAATCAATTCAGAAATTAATAGATGAAATAAGCATGAAGGAATATTTATTTTACATTAAAACCTGACAAATCAAATAACTTCATCACATCATATGCTATGATGCAAGAAAAAGCCATAAAACACTCATAAAATGGTGTCATACACTCAGAGATTTTAAGGGCTCACCACCATGGCTAACTAATTTATATTGTCTCACGATGTATGTATATTGTCATATCTCCTATCCCTAATGTTTTGTGTGTCTGTGTGATTGCAGGAAATTCCTCTTCGTCTCATGTGAGTTTTTCATTCATAGTGAGAACACTCTGTCCTGTGCCATCCTTCCACTTCCTTGCTCCCTCTATATATAACAGTCACTGCAGAGAAGGAAAGATGTGTGCGTGAGTGTGCGTGTGTGCTTTGGATTTTTACAGCCACCAAGTCACACATTTTGAATAACTGAAACATTTTGTTACATGTTAGTTAGTAGCAGTTTTTAACTCGTATCATTTTACATGCTGGGTCAATCTAACCTGTACTGTAAAAGTTATTGTACTTTAACTGACAGTAAAAACACATGAACCCCTCCTCCCTCATTCCTCACACTTTTTCGCTCCTCCATGCCAACTCAAACACTCAGAAATCAGCCTCGACTCGTTTAGGAGCCTCTTCTCACCTCTCTTCCCTCATCTACTGATGATCGCTGAAATAAGCGCATAACAAATTCAACACTCTGGATTGATTTCCCAAAGCTCACACAATGTGTACTTTTGGATAGGAATGTACAAGCAGGGGATAAGTGTGTGTGTTTTGAAAATTGTTGGGTTTTGTAAGGGTGAACATCCCTCTGTTCCCTCAAATATCTTAACCAAAGATATGTGCTTAATAAATGATTCATAACAAACAGCTCCCTGCGGTTGGTGTTGAGATTAATGAAGTAAATAAATCAGAACTGACATCCCAACACTTTCTTTTGTTTGGATCGGTGATCAAATCCTGCAAATAATTATGTCTGAGAGCTGATTTCACCAGATTTTAAAAAGACAGTCTCTCCCAGCTGTGTTGAATGTGAATAATTATTAGTCTCTATTCATTGAGTTTCTTTATGGGGCCTGAGCAGGGCAACCACCACCCAGATCTAACAATGAAGCCACTACTGTGCAGTAATAACTGACAGGTTACTGTATCAGAGGGAGTCATGCTGGTGCTGACAATGCTGATCAATAATCTGTCAAACAGTGTGCTGATAGTGGGGTTTTAGTGTGCAGGGTTCAATATGTCCCGTCGGTTTGACCAAGTTGTGCTGCACTGGGTTTCCTTGGAAAGATTAGATTAATGCCCACTAGAGACTGACGGATTATTGGCACACCAGGTTAAGAAGGCCAATAATTAGAACACATTTCAGCTCATCAGGATCGGTAACTCTGATTCCCCCTGTGTATGGGATTCTATATTACGCAACTGTGAGTCAATTGAGTCCAATATTTAAGGGATTCCTGTTTTCGAAACTGTGAGTAGAGACAACAAATTTCAGTCAAAATGCTCTGTTATGTAGTATTCGTCATGTTGAGGACCAATGACCTTTGACCTTCCCGTTGAGCCACCCAGGGAATAATAACGGATGAATTTGTGAATTCTAAAATGTGATTTACATGTTGTGCGTTGGCCCAGTGGTAACTAGTGAAAATTATTCCAACTAATGACTATTAGTTGGAGCCCTAATAATTTGTCCATGTCCAAAATGTCCATTACATTTTTTCATAGACCAAATTGATGGATTTAAATTGCTTGTTTTATCCAACCAACAGTCCAAAATACAAAGATTTTCAGTTTATATCATAGAAAACTAACACAAATATTCACATTCAAGAAGCTGGAAGCAGAGAATTATAAACATTTTTGCTTAAAAATAACTTATCAAAATAGTTCCCAATTATTTTTTTGTTGATTCAGTAATCAAATATTTGAGTAATCGTTTCAGCTCTGAAAACACCTTTTATTCAAAAAATATATGATTATCATCAAATTTGATTGATGAGAAGCACTGACTTCTTAAGATTTCATGTTGCACAGATAGGACACTCAACCAAGAATTCACATAAACATGACACAGAGATAAGGAAAGTATAGGATGGCTTATAGATAACACAGCAGCCATAAAAGGACTGAACTCAGTGTAGGTCGCAGTTAGAAACTTCTTCATGCTTAAATATTTTGTAAAACATTATTCAGATCATTGTTCAGTATCTGTATAACTCAAAGAATCCAATTTATAATGGTCAAACTCGTCAGTGTGACCAACTACAGTATCTTTTAGTAATGACCATGTTTTCATTTGATGCCATTTAAGTTTTTGAACAAAACCTTTCATCTTTTTCTCAGATTTAACACCAACACATGCTTGCCCTCTCACAGTCTAATGGCAGAGATGAAAGCTTAAGTGGATTTACTCTGCAAAACAACACAAAGTGTTCAAGTATTGGCCTGCGAGGTAGTGACATGCACCTAAACTAAATTCTGTTTCCTTGGCACACTTTCACACCACCTGGCAGAGATGCTGTGATAACCACAGAATCAGTGCCAGTTATTATCAGGTCACTATGATCATTACCTTGAACATCTTGATAAACACCAGTAAATCTCCAGCTTTAGTATGATTACACTGGCAAATGCAACATGAGTACCTGATATGACCTTATGTGTTATTTGGGACTGTTTTTTTTCCAAAACAAAATGATATCACTTGAATTGCAGCAGCACTCTCAATCTTCCCTCTCTCCCCCTCTCTCCCTCTCTCTCTCCCCCTGTCTGTCTGTATTCAGGTCACTTTTAATTGCATAACAGCTCATTCATAAATCAGCACCACACCTCAGGGGAGGGATGAGGGAAAAGACTCGAGACGGCTGCTGAGATATATAGAAAGTGTCTACACAGGGAGGATTTTGCTGCAGTGTGAGTACTTGTGTGAGGTCATGTCACGCCATGGTGCAATGTACGTACAGTTAATAGCCTTATTATCATGGCTTTCAGATGGAAAAAGCTTGTATCTATAGAAAGTCAAGTTGGCATGAGTTGGGAAAGTTTTTTGCAGATTCTGCATTTCCAGTTGTTATGGTTCTGTCCCAGTCTGGCTTTACGTCCCTCCACCAGTTCACCAGATGCCCTCAGGCTTTTATGCCTGTTTAAGACTGTACTGAGTGGGAAGAAGGGCAGATAAGAGAGGTTGCAGATTATATTTAAAGACCACTTGAGAAACTTGCTTTCTACATTTCCTCTCGTTGGAACTAAGTGCTCAAATGAACTACAATACTAGTTATGTTATTCAGAGCTGCAGTTGTCTTTTAGTTCAATTTATTTTGTTTATTTTGCTGTTTGCTCCTTGTGCACTTATTTTAGTTGTGTTCATGTGAGCTCTGGGACGGTTTGTGCATGGTTATATTGTGTTTTCTGGGTTTTTTGGTATTCTGTTTGCTCCGTTTTCCCTTCGGTGTTCTTGTGCTCCATACCTGCCTGTATCAGCCTCATCTGCCCTTCCCTGCTCCCAGTATTTCCCTCAGCCTATCAGCTCCTTGCCTGTTCTCAGTTTTGTCATCTGTTCCCCATTCCCTCATTAGTTCAGTTTGTATTTAAGTCCTGGTTTTCAGTTCAATGTTATTGGACCCTCTGTTCTGTTTGTTTAGTCTTGTTCAGTTTGTTCAGTCGGCTCTGTTTGTGCTGCATTGTTTCAGTTTTGCTTTGACCTGCCAGCTCTGTTTTTGCATAAGCCATTATGCATAAGCCTTTAATAAAGAAGTTTCTTTAGCCTCCCTCAGCCTGCAGTCTCCTGCATTTGAGTCCACCTGCTCCGTTCCACTGAACACCAGTAGAGGCTGGACCATGGTCCAACTCTGTTCTACTGTAAAAATCCTACTGTATTACTACTGTAATTTTAGTTTATCTATATGTTGAAGAGAGTTACCTTGATTTAGGTTTCATGAGTTCTGTTACCATTTTTATTAAAGGACAGCTGTTTGATATAAGAAATTAATCAATTCATAAAATCTCATTGACTATGTTTGCAACAACTACTGTAGTCAAGAGAGTCCATAGATTATTATTTTTAAAGACTCAATTTTTAAAATGTAAATGCAAGGTTTTCTGCATTGGTTTAAAGTGGAGTTGGGCCACCTCACCTGAAATAAAGACCAGACTTATGATCAAACATTAATACACTTTTATGAGATAAAACCTTAACCTCCAGGGACAAAGAGCAGAGATGAGAAAATACCATATGTTGAATGAATGAGGCTATTATTTGGGCCATTATTCACTGACTGAATTGATCACTACAGAAGATTCTTTAAAATCTGCTAATCCTCTGCTTAAATTTCCTTTGGGATTAATAATGTATTTAGATATATCTATGTATCTATCTAGGTAAACAGTTTCTTGGGGGAAACCCTGAGAAGACTTTCACAAAATGGAAAAATGACTCCTCTACAGGTTGAGTCATTTCTTTGAACATTGAATCTAACAGCATATAAACAATATGCTTTGTGAGCCCAGAACCAAGTCCCTGAGGAAACCTGGATATGGAAATGCGACGAGAATAACAACAACAACAAAAAAAATAAGGAATACAAACTGCCAAAAAGAGGCTGAATACAAAAATATGATTTAGACGAAATGACCTCAAAAAAGAGGAAGAAGAAAACATTTCAATCAAGAGACCATCATCAGTTCTGCCAACAACACTAAAGCAACTCCAGGAAATATATATTAACTGTTATAACTAGAGTGGGTGACAAACAACCATCCCATGGAAAGGGAGGAAAGAAGACAGTGTATGGCACAGCCTAGATAGATTTAAAACATGTTATGGAAATGAATTACTTAAATGAAGGTACTGAAGTTCTTTGAGAAATGTAAAATGTAGCACAAAGTCAAGAGGTTGTGATACATAGCACAACAAGCTACTCTCAAAATGTGATAACTGTTATTAGTCTTACGAGCCGTTTCTATACAAACCACAGAGCCCAAACTCTTTGTGGTGAAGGAACATGTCACCCAGTGCAGCGGTGTGGCTCACTGATGTGATTTTAATAGTTTTTCGGACAACAACGGTAGTCTACGGCACAGAGGAATAAGATAAATCAGGCTTTGGATATATATACACAGATTTGTGTTTGAACATGCTCTATGCATGAGTCATCAGTCTGTGTTGTCTTGACACACCTGTTGACTGACAGCAAACGGTGTTTTGAAATGAGTTGATGGGTTGCTTCATTTGACATCTTACCTTTTCATGGCCCTAAAATGCTTAATAATGTGTATTCTGACAGGCTTGGCTGTTTTTTTCCTGTAACAATAAAGGCTGGAAATAAAGTAGATGTCACTGTTTGAAGTACAGTCATTCAATTAATGAATTTCCATGCAGTTCATCCAGTGTCATCCACTTCATTTCCTGCCCTTGAAAACTTCAGTATGTGGGCAAAACAAAACAACCCCTGCCAGAACACAGATTAATGAACTATGTTTTTGAACCACGCCTCCTCTTTTATGAGCTCTGTCTCTATAGGCGTGGTGTCTTGTGATGTCTTTGCACTTAAGCCTCTTTTAAAGGACATTGCACAGATATCGTCACTTACCCAGATGTGATAGATTAGGGCATCAAAAAGGTGTATAATGTGATTTCTCACATTTAGCTATTATTTAATGCTCTAAAACTTCAGAGTAAAGCTTTACAACTTCTCAGTTTATCTCAGTTTAACAGCCTTTTGTATATAACAATAGTCTTTTCATTTTTGCTCCTCAAAGCAGACCTTTAGTTCCAAGGTTAAGCTCATACGTCAAACTACTTCACTGGGTAGCCTAAATGAGCGATTGATGAGAAGGTCACTGCTTTGAATTTCTTGGAAGACTTGCTCAAAAGATTTCCTGGCTTCACTCAAGCTAAAGCTATCTCTGCCCTGCCTTTGAGCAAGGCACTTACTCCAGCAGTGATGACAGCTGTCAGCTCTCAGGTGTGCGTGTACGTTTGATTTTCCAGGCCTTTCCACAGTCACGTTCGGTGTTTTAACCCACTCATTTGGGTGAATGACATCTTGCTTGTGTGTGTCATCACTGTGGGGTTTTGTTTCAGACTACTTTCCCACATTCTGGCGAGCACACTGTCACCGTCTGGCTTTGTTTATACCCTTTAAAGCCTAATCTTCACATGATTATAGAGTGTCTGTGTTTTTGTTCTCCCTCAAGGAGACAGAGACATCATTGTGAGAGCAATTTGCCTGAAGGTAGCCTCAACAATCCGAACAGCAGTAGTTAACAGAGTCATTACTGTACATAGTAAAGTCTTCATTCATGAAGCTTTGAATATTCAATCTAAAATTTCTAGAGCATCAAAACTGGGACACACTTGTATTATTTTAAATATTAATCTGCCGATAAAAAAACATAATCTGTGACTCCACCCTATCTCTCCCTGTCTCACTGATTGCGCTGGGTAACTCATCTCTAAGTGATGTTTACCCATGTTGAGTCTATTTTATGCTCAGCTATCATAATGACAGGCTTTAATATGCACCAACAAACCCTCACAACCAAGTTATTGTCATTCCTCCATCCACGGCCTTGAGACCTCTGTTTATTCTGTTATATAAACTGTTAAGAGAGATGTGGATGTTTTCCAATGTGATCTCTCAGGGCACTGAGTGGAAAAAGGCTGGTGTCTTTCAGACCGTCTTACAATTGCAACTGTATTTAGTACTGACTGTAATACTACCATTCATGGCAGGCATAATCTGAGCAGCACTTATGTGATTAAAGTTGCGCTAATCAGTGTTGTTATAGCTTATTAAAAATGGGTCAAATGACTAAGTGTAATGTGAAAGGTGTCGTGACAAACCCACAGAGCTTTATCACCAACTCAGTTGCTCTCAGTTCAACTGAGCATTTTAGCATCTTAGATCATTGTTTTGGTTTAACAATCCGTAACTTTGTTGTTTTGGTTCTCATTGATGTTGTTCCTCCAGTTTCAGCAGGCAGATGTTTTCAACAAAAGAGCTGATTAACTGATTGTACACAAGTACTAAACTGCACAGACAAAGTGAGGGTCTAGCTGTTGAACATAGTGAAGCAGCTATAGAGCTAAAACTAAAGAGACATTTCCTTCAGGAGTTGGCGGACACCAAAATAAAGCTAAGAGGAGAGTGAATATGGGGCTACATTCATCAGGTAGCCTGTAAAACGACTCCAAATGAATGCTAATGTTGCTCCATGTATTCTCTGTGTAAATAGGCCACTATTTGCCAGCACATTCACTGTATCAACTTTATAAGGGGATGATATGTCAATGTTGTGTTTACGACATGCTGAAATTCCACAATAATACACATTATGGATAACTGTCATTTACTGTTTACATTTACTGAGATATAGGGTTGCCAAATTTTGGCTTAACATTAGGCATAACTATCAAAATTATGTCAGTATAACCCTGTAATTAAGTTATAATTATAGCTAGTTAATGGTAATTTAAACTCTAGCTTGCCAGCATTCATCATTAACTCGTCCTGTGTGGCTCCAATACATTCAGAGCTAGTAGATAGCTAGAAAGCCAATGTCAACTATGTGTTTCAGAATATTGGGCTAATTATGATGAGGTTAAGTTTAACTTAAAAATTGAGGTTCAGTAGAGCTAACATTTGGCTCAGGACAAAGTAGAAAGGCTCAAATTCTCTACACTCTCTGTTGCTACCTTGGTGGAGAAACACCTTTATGGAGGGCATAGATCCACTTGCAGAGGCGTCATCGGCTCTATATTCAACACTGACAGCAGCTCACATCCATCTTGGCAGCCTTGGCCAGCTGTCAGGAGCTCACTTCATCACTGGATGAGCTCCATCCCATGAAAACATTCACTTCACTGGGAGTACCTACAAACAATTCTCCTATCTCAGCTTGTCATAGTGAATATTACTGATGATAAAAAGGAAAGATGAGTTTATTAAAGCTTAATTTCATACTGAAGTGGTCTGATAATGGGGACCTAACAGGAAAACGGATGGCCTAATCTAAAATTAGAGTTAGCCACTGAATGATTATCCATGAACTAAATTTAGGTGAATAAATGATTCCTCATTGTTGCTATCTTGATCAGAACATTTATATCCTTTGAGTTAGAAAGCATTTCAGCTTTAGGGCGCTCATTTTCCCCATCTGGCGAGTAGCCATTCCCTCACATGCCTCACATCAAGGCTTGGCGCTGAGGTCAAAGAAGGGACTTATGGGTGAGCTAATCAGCTCAGGAT
This sequence comes from Thunnus maccoyii, assembly GCF_910596095.1. Classification (NCBI taxonomy): domain Eukaryota; kingdom Metazoa; phylum Chordata; class Actinopteri; order Scombriformes; family Scombridae; genus Thunnus; species Thunnus maccoyii. Next base: position 12,811,035 of record NC_056555.1, read on the forward strand.
TTTATATGTGTAATCTGAGTTGGCTGCAAACACTGAGTGGATCACGGGCAAATGAGGAGGCAGATTAGACTCCATGTGTGAGAGTGTGTCTGTGTAGATGTTACTATACATGTAAACTAGATAGTTAGTGACATATGTATTTATATATTTGTTTGTGTGTTTGTCTCCGTTACCATGTGTAGTTTGAGCTCATGATGCCGTCATAAAGCAGATGTCCTTGGACTCTCCTGATAAAGTGAGGACAGCGATAGGCAGACGTTCACTTCTGGCTCCTTCATTCCTCCATCTGTCTCGATGTGAGCCAGGAGAAACTAGATCCCTCTCTTCCCTTCACACTTAGGCTAAAAGGGGACTTCTAAAATGCCCTCCTTTGCTATGCAAGGAGATGATGATAAACCACCCACTTCAAGTAGCATGATGACAGAAAGATTTATTTTCCTCTTAGGACTGATGCCATGGTGGCATGACGCAGCTTCTGTTGTTATATTTGGGGGCAAGATTTGATTTGACGGGATACTTTCTAATTTTAGTCCTATCATATCATATTTAAAGGGCATTACAATCCTAAAAATACACAAATTTTTAACATGCCTCCATAACCAAGATAACATTGATAGAAACTATGATCCTCTAAAATTGTTCTAACCCTGAAGTAATCCTCTAAAATGTTCAGACTGACTTACATAATCTAGTTTTTTCAGTCACTTTTGGACTAACATTACCTCTTAATCCATCAAAAACAGTGTATACGATTAACTGAGTTATATATAAAAATTCACGTTATTAATTTCAAGGTTTTTATCATCCATTCTTGATCTTTTTCAAGATTTATTCCCCTCATTCATCTCCAACAACAAGGGTATATGAGCAACTAAATGAATTATTAGTACCTGTATGTCATTTTAACATGATTACTGTGTTGTTGCAACATTTGTAAATGAGCTGAAATTATCTTTGAAGTAATCAGATTAGCGTCATGTCAGTGTAAACCTGCTAAAAACAAGCTGATGATGCTGTATGATCTCAGGTAACATGATGACCTTTGTGCTTATTGTATTTCTGTCAGAATCAGGTGATGACCACTGTCTGTAGTGATTTTCTTCATCAACATTTAGGAATTTCTGGGTTATCTACAAAGTAATTATCTCCACCACTTACATACCAGACAAGTGTGTAACCCAGGGGTAGAATATTGGTCAAAGCAGGTATGTTAGGATTAACGTGTGTGGACCCTTTATCATAGTTTGGTTGCTTTAGTCCCATGACACAACTGTGAGCTCATCAGTTAGTTCTGCAATCTGAAAGCCACTCCTAATAAATGAGTGAGAGATTTCATCAACAACAATGAAACAATGACATCTGTTAGGCTGTGCTTATAGGCACAGTGGTGCTTTGACATTTGCTAATTGGCATACACAACAGAGTACAGCTAATTATTATGATCATTCATTCTGCAGGTATTAATAAGTCAAACATAGTCAAAAGACTACTCATAAAACAAAATTTTGGACAAATAAAAATGTTGACTTAATGGTGTCGCCAAAGTGACTACAATTCATCCTAGAAGGGACATGAAAATGTGTACCAAATTTTACGAACATTTCCTTAAAAGCTGGAAATGCCAACCTACTGATGGCGCTAGGGGAAAAGACGGAGGAACACCAAAGTCAGTATGATTCGTCCTCTGGGGACAAAATTTTAATTAATTGATCAAATTAATTAATTGAACAGTTGTGGAAATATTTCAGTCTGGGCCACAGTGGTGGACTGACCAATTAGATTATAGACCAACAATGGCTAAATTTGCATTTACATAAAGGACATTTATCTATCATATGCCTCCTAAATGCATGTGAAGAATCAGCTGCCTACATATATCTTACAACTATTTAGAGTCAAAGGGAATTATGATACTACATGCATTATAATGTCACAAATTGTCTACTGCAGACTGAAATAAGGCAGTCAGATAAGATAAAGAATCACTGGCAACAACTGATTATGTTCACAAACAAATGACTCCCTCTTTGACCCACTTTGATCAATCTCATTCTTTGATCAGTCTTTGTCTCTGGGAGGTCATTTGGCTTTTAATTTTATGAGGTTGTTAGCCTACTGCATGTGGATTCTCTTCAACCTGCAGGTCAAAGGTGAACTGAGAGAGAGGTAAGATGTGAAACCAGTATGTGTCATCAACAAATTCTCCCTACTATGTCATCATTAAACTATCATTTGACTATCAATCCCATGTCATTACATAACTGAAACAGTGACTAAATACAGCTACTTACAGAGCAGTAAAAGTGACTACAACCGCACCCGTTGAGTGGTTACAGAGGGAAGGGATGGCATTATTCATTCACCTTTTATTACATGACTTTAACCTGAACCCAGCCATAATATGGGAGTGCCATCAGATACACTTTGAGATTTACTCTAATGTGTTTAGTCAGGGGGAGCAGTTAGGAGTGGTGTGTATTCAAAGTGACAACTCCCCCACCGACATTGCAACACTGAGACCTCTGACCCTTAGTTACCATAAATCTTAAGTAATTTAGTCAAAATACCTTGGAAAATGTGCTTAAATGATTGTGTAAGCACCTCTTCCCTATTTCTTGCACTGATTATGACTGACTCAGAAATTTACCTCAGTTATGATGTAAATGTATTGAAAGATGGGAGTCGCAGCGCTGATTGATATCCCAACACACTGGGTTTGCTGTAATTATCCCATGCACTATTTTGACAAAACATCTCCAGAGGACTGCAGATATTCAAAGTAGGCCTATGTGTTTACAGGTAATATTGTAGTACTGCAGTATTAAAAGTTTAGAGCAATTACAGACACTGGGAAGCCTGTAAACATAAAAACTTTTTGTAAAGCTTTCATTCAGTGAATAAAGGGAAACAATGTACGCTACATTTCATGTGTTTGTATAACAGGTGGATCTCCCACAAGAAAACTCCCCTAACAGTGCAATAAAAATGCCATGATCGGCTGTAAACACATGATATTATAACAGGGCTGATTTTATTTGTTGGCCGTGGATGGCATTAATACTCAATGGAGCCTGAGGTTTATTAATTTGAGGAAAGGTAAGAGTAATTCAAGGGGCTCCAAGCCTGGTGGGTTATGAATAATGCAGCGTTATTAACATATTTTTTGGGAGTTTACACTTAGGACTTCAGAACTGGTTCTTTTCATGTCTTATGCTTATTGCTCATGGACATAAAGGGACCTTTCTAGTCCCAGAACGACTTATCTGTATCCTTTGTTTCTCACTTTTGACAATGAGGGAAAATTTTACACTTCAATATCTGATTTTTTTTAGGTATTTCATTCAAAACTTGAGTTTCATTTTAAACCTTTAAATGAGTTTGAAAATAAATGTCCTGATCACATCAGTCAACTCATTAGCTGGCTTTACATTAACGAAGCTTTGAGGATGGACATGGATGATTCACATTTGTAAGGACATATTACATAACATTTCTTTTTTGGATGTAAGTCTGTGCTGGCTGCAGAAATATTGGTATTAAAAAAGTGCCAAGATATATTTTCCCATGCGTGATAAGAAGCTATGCATCACACCAACACGTCAAATGGATTTGCAAAACAGGGAACTGCCTCGGGGTCCCAGAGGCCTCACAACCCCAGGTTAACTGTGTTTGTTGGTTAATTCTGTTTGTAAATATGGTAAATATGTGCTACTACAGCACAATCCTCTGATTTTGATGGGTCTTGTTTTATTACCTGATCTTGAGCTCCTTGGAGAGAATTATTGTGTCGGGATTTGTACTTACTGCAAAATTAACTTGTGTTTACTTACATAACAAAATTACCTGCTGTGTGGGCCCTGCAGCAAATTAATTTTGACATCAAGATAATTATAGGTTACTGCCTAATACACAGAATAAACCAAACCAACAACTTTAACATGTCACTACAGGGTTCCAATAATGTTCCATGTCCTGTCCCAAGCTGGTGGAAATCCGCAGAAATTACGCATTTGTTTATTCTAACTGTTTTGACCAGGATTGTAGCTCCACCTACTGAGAATACCACAACCAATGAGCTCATCCCTGCCTCAGAGGAGTGACCTGTATATCTTAAACTCCAGTCTTGCTTGTTCATTGTACTGAGTCAGCGGCCATGCGCAAATGGATCCAGAGGAGGGCTGTGCTGTGTAGTCTACATAAGATCACTGCCTGCAGGGCTGCACACATAGCCGATTGGAGATCACAGGCAGCAGCTGGAGCCTTGACCTGCATAAATCTTTCACACGCACTGATTTTACGAGGGAAAACATAAATCCACGACAGCCTGACGGGCACCTTGGAGTCTCACCAGCAACCCTCCTCCTCCTCCTCCTCTTCTAATGACTGACCATCTCGGACCACGCATGCAGAGAGCAGCAACGATGCGGCGGCTCTGCTGTTAACTCGCCCCCATCTTTCTGCTTTTTTTTGCCGGTTCTATCTTGGAGGAGGCAGAATAAATCAAACATGAAGCTTAAACCAAACCAGACTAGGACATACGATGGCGAGGGCTTCAAGAAACGAGCAGCGTGTCTGTGCTTCAAGAATGAGCGTGAAGAGGAGGTAAGAGATCCCGCCATGCATAACTGGACCATATGAGCAACATATAGGGGGGTTGCATATGACTTTGTGGCCTAGTCACCCCCCCCCCGCCCCCTCCCCCTCTGCACCCAGTCATTCAGCGAGCACAGGGGTGACCGTGAATAAAACAGTCAGTAATCTTTAATCATGTTTTGCTTTTTGGCTTCTCCTATTTCTATCAATGCGACTGTTTTGGTTTGTGTTTCCGCGCTGGTGCTGCTGGTGCGCCTTGGGCCATCCAGTTCAGGCTAGTTTGAGGAGGAAAGAGAAAAAGAGGCTGTTGTCAAGGTAACGTCAGTTAGCAACAAACTACTACCGGCTGTGACTTTCAAAATAAAAACCGCAATTAAAGGGTAACTTCGGTATTTTTCAGTCTGGACTCTCTATTCCATCTTTTTGTGTTTAAGTGACTAATGGTTGTGGCTGACAGTTTTTGAAATTGGTCCAGTATTGAACAAGAGCACTTCAGCCAGCAGCTGCAAAATGGGCTGCAATCATAGACTATAATAAAATATTGACATTTGTGGACTGCCGTTTTGAAGCCTTGAGTTTATCGATTTGACCGTCGCCATCTTTGCCTTTTGGAGCCAGAAGTGACCATACAGGGACGAGAGGGTGGAGCTGACCCTAGCGCTAGCTGCTAGCTTGGTTAGTACGGTGTGTTTACAGTCTGTGATTAACTGTGATAATGCTAAGTTTAATGCTAATTTTCGTTAGCGAAAAAGTGGCCTAAAACCATTGAAACTAAATGTACATACTGGAAAACTGAAAAGCTGACTCATTAGAGGGTCTTTTAGTACAACCAAACACTGAACATGATGACCATTAGAAAGAACGCAGGTTGAAGGCACTTCCGTATTGACTTCACTTTTGAGACCGAGAGCTACCTGCATGGCTGCAATGTAAATGCTGTTTTTAAATCTCTTCGCAACACATTCTTTAAAAAAAAAAAAAAAAAAGCGTTTATCTCTATGTGAATTTTATTTTATCTCATTTTATCCATTTATATTTTTATAATTGTTTTGTTGTATTTTTATTTTTTTGCGTACACTTTTTCATCTCTTAGTGATACACTTTGTAACATTGTTAAGAAAAGTGATTTATAAATATAGTTTTATTATAAACTAAAGCTCTTGTTTTGAAGACGAGCGCGTTGTACTTCCGCATAGCTTCCTGTTAGCTTGTATCTCAGACAGAGGGGGCGAGGCGCTCTGTTGCACGTTTCCTTAAATGTCGGGTTTAACATCGGCTTGTCTTTAGTGAGGAGACAAGAATACAGTCTGTTACTAGTCATCTGTCAAATGCTGCGCCACTTCACCACATTTCTCACCATAAGCATCCATAACCATGTAGCGGTCATTCATGATTATGCTGCATCCCGCCGGCCTTGAGCGACAGCTGCGTAGCAGTTATGTGGATGAGGATTTAAAGGAGCCTTTACCATGTAAATAATGAATATGAGGTGACAGACATATATTGTTGCTGTGTCTTAGACTTTTCTCAGTGATATTCAATATTAGACCCACTTTGGAGGGGATTTGTGTACATTTCAGAAGTGTTTTCCCACCCTAAACCTAATTAAAAATACAATTATATCAGGATGTTATCATTAGTATCTCAAAGCATTTTCGGATTTTTTTGACACAGGTTTTGGGTTACTTCATTTTACAGTATATGCAAACAAAATGGAAATGAGAAACACAATGACCCATATCAAAACCTAAATACACACACAAAGACCTTCCTTTTTCTGTGTGCTGACATGCTAAGAAGGGTGATTACATAGTATTATACTTTATTATCCAAAGAAGAGTATTCATTTTTGTAAGTGTCTCCTTCAAGTTAAGAAGTTTTCAGCAGTAGTCTACATTAGGGCAGTCTCGAATGCGTTGAGTGACACGATCTCTCCATTTACATAAAATCAATTTTTTGGCAAAAACTATATCCAGTCACTTCCGATGTTGTGGATCAGGCAGTCTTGGAAAAACCCTTTTTTGTGTCGCAAAATCAAGACTTATCCCTTTTATTGTGGCATATCCTTGCATGTCTAAATTCATCCCCCTCTTTGTGAATGGCATAAACAAACTATTACACAATATACACTAAAAACATCCCAGTCTGGTATCACTAGACTGGCACAAAAAGCTTTCCCTGAGCCCTCCAGTGTTTGGCTGTACAACACACAGATCTTGAAGATTTGCACACACATACACACACAAGCGTATCCGCTCACTTACTCATGTGCAGATGTCATCATGATGCATGAGTTTTAAGTCTAAGGACCATAATGGAGAGCAAAACTCTTTCTGAAAGTCACTATGGCAAGTTCTGAGAAAACTTTTCAGGCCCTGACAGGCTACTCATGCCATCACAGAGATGGCACTTGTTGAAGTATAGAAAAACAATCTGGAACTCTGATTGGCTAACAATAGCTATTGTCTTCCCAAAGAAGCCTGAGAAGTTGGGCTTTGTAATATGAATGCTTTCCTTAAACACATACGTATACACACACAATCAGTTCCTAGACGCAGGAGACCCAGTTGCGGTGAAATAAGAGCTGTACATGCTGCTGGACTGTTTTGTTTTTGAGAGGAAAGGAGAAAGCTGAGCCCTCAGGGTAAGATACTCCATGACTACAATTTCACTCCCAACAGGGGAAACTAGGAACCTGACAGTGCACAGAGAGCTCAACAGGGCACCTGAGTTAAACAGCATGTGAGTATCTTGAGGCCTGTGTGCCAAGAGAGCTGCTTTAATTATTTTTATACAGCCTTAAATCAGTGAAAGGCTGTAGAAACCCAAAATTAAAGAAGTGACGCTAGCGTTTCAGTCTAAAAGATTAAAATCAGTGACAGTGACTCATTTATACGTTTCATTCATTTCGTTCACAAACAAGTGAACTTTGATTCTATATTTACAAGATTTTCTGGGAAGCAGGGTGTGTATCTGATTAATAGCTTCTATGAAATGAATTTCTATCACAACTGTGTCATGTTGCTTCGCAGAAATCAAAATGCAGTTAAAGGGAAAGTGCGTGTACAGCTTTATGGGTATTCTATGTACTGTGAGAGGCATTACTTGTAGTAACTTGACTCCCTCCCGGAGTTCCCCTCAGCTGTACAGAGTTTTAAAGCTTCTTTCAGCTCGTTGTTTTGGTTTCCCAGCCCACAACCCTACTTTTGGTTTTCGTTCAGTCTCACCGCGCTCATCAGGGTCGCTTCCAGTTGGTGGAGAACAAAAACAGAACTAAAAGCGGAGTAAAAATTGGAAACACGACTCCAGTTGAATGCTAATGTTGCTCCATGTCTGCTGGATGTGTAAATAGGTAAATGTTTGGTGACAAGTTTGCTGTATCGTCTTTATAACATTTATAACAAATATCTTTATAACACGTTTTTTTTCTGGAGTTGCCCCGAACTGGCTAAAAAGTTAAGTAAAGTTAAAGTAACTTTAAATTAACTGTTTAATTTTTAACTTCTGAATACAAACTTTAAATGATGCCATTAAAATCATTTTCTGTTTGTTTCATGATTTAGAAGCAACCTAATGTGTAACACTCAAAGGCCTTTATCAAAGTAAACTATATATAAAGTTATAATGAATTAAATGAACCCAGATAACAGTTTTACATGTAGCAGTAACCTCCATGTTTATCAGATTTAAACCCAGAGGCTAGATATCGAAGGTATTGCAGCAGACTGTAAATAATGTCAAACTGGAAGTGGGAGGGGGAGGTTATCAGTGGGAGAGGAAGCTTCATCATAAAGTCAGAAATGGAGGTGCTCAGTCGCTCTCAGCCTTTACCTCTCCTGCTGTTTGTCTCTGACTTTCCCGCTTTATGACTCCTCTCTTATTTGTTGATACCAGGATAATGCAGCGACTATATTACTGTCTTAGCAATATTGATTCAGCCCCTGTGTGCTTGAGTGTTTTAGACTTACCATCATTCACTCCTCCCAGCACCCAGCCTGGCTTGGCATTTGTAGGCTACTTTATTTGACAGCGACGGGCATTTCTCATTGGGGAAGAGGAGGAGGTGTTTATGTCCTCCAGAATATTCCTGCCTGCTGTCTCTGTTGAGGCCACGCCAGAGGACTCGCTGTCATCCACTGTGTTTTACTACTGATGGTAGTGCTGATACCTCAAATTCAAGATTGTTCATCAGTTACAAGTTATAGTGATCAGACTGTTCATAGGCTCATGTACTTTTCCATTCTACTAGTGATGACATGTCATTTTTGGTTTTCCAGGTGTTGAAGCTTTTTCTTGTGTAGCTTTGCACTGATTTTGGGGAAAAATATAGCGGTCAGCTAACACCAGATGAGTCTGACATCTGTCCGTAGTGTTTTTCATTGCTCAGAGAAGATTTACTTTATGTAGCTATAGAATTTGTCCACCTCCCTTTTCCCGTAGGGGGCCCCTGGGAGACACTGGCAGTAGCAAAACAGTGAAATGTCACCGGGAAACACTGCAGTGTTACCTCTGGGGTTTCTCCTTCACCCTGTCCCTCTTTCCAAATATAAGTGGGTTTTCTGTGCTCAAAGTTCAGCTGTCAGCTGACCATTGACCTATATATCACGACAGTGTGAGTTATTTTGTTTTTATCGTCATGCTTTCAACTGTAGTCGGGCACTTCAGTTGAAAGCTTAGTCTTGTTAACAATTGAATTAAAGGGAAATTGAGTCTTTTGTAAGTTAAAAGAAATGGCTAGAAAGAAAAAAGTCTCTGCATAAATTAGGTGTCAGTCTACTATGTTATCATGGAATTACATTGCTGAACTGGATTGGCGAGGTTTCTTACACATGCATAGATGCTTGCCAGCTTGATTTTACCTGTGATGATAACGTCTTGTATTGTCCTTTAGCAAGACTCAAAAGGCAGCACCAAACCCCTGCTGCTCCCTCTTATGAAATGTAGCTGTAGTCATGTGAGACAGACGTGAAGAATCAAATTTCTAATTATATACAGTTTGTAATATGTCGATTCAGTGCTCTACATTCCTAAATTCATTAAAACAAAACTAAATGTAGCCTGTGCTGTATTCTGTGGATAGACAAAATAAAGAGTTCCTTTCGGGGCAGCAACCAAACGATAAAAATGGAACAACCAGAGCAGAAATCTGCTTTGTCCTCGCTGCTCCGGAAGCTTTGTAGCTTTTGTTTTGTATACATCCCACACTGTCGGCTTAGGACACGTTGACACCAGCGATCTCCCTTTAAGCCTCGCTGGCTGCAGCTCGACACACAGACGCACAAAAAATCAGACAGTGAGGGCAGGGGGGTGGGAGCGCTGTGAAATCTCTTAACACACCCCTAACACAAAGAAAGAAAGAATGAATATTTTATTATGTCAGAGCACAGACACTGCCCGTCCCGCAGAGGAACACACGGCACAAAAGTAGCCAATATGAAAACAGACTTCTGGCAGAACTCCATTTCATATTTTGTGTGTTTTAGTTCACCTTGTTTGGAAAGGCCATGCTGTTCTCAAGAAGGTTACGATGTTAAACTTTACACATTTTTTATAGTTTGCACTCTACTGAGAAGACGTCATACTCTGCAATAGCAGCGCTTGAGCTATAAGTGTAAATGTCAGTTCCTTTAACGCACGTCACTTACTGGACACCATGTAGGACGTACACCTGCTGTATAGAATAAACACCTGTCGTGGATTCCTCTGGAACCTTTTCATCCTCAGGAAATGTTTACTGAGCATGCACGTACTTAATCCACATCAACGTGCGACATTCACAGAGTATAGCTGCACACATGCAACCCCCCTCCCTCCTCCTGCTGCCTCTCTAACCTACATGTATAGTAGTATCAGCTGGGAATAAGCAGGTGGTTGAGTTTGGTGAGTGTGGCACGTGAGGAAAGCGGCAGCAGATAACGCTCACTGTCAAGGCCCCTCGGGCATATGCCATCCAATCGGTTTGGCCCTCAGAAGGAGCCTCAGAGGGCCTCCTGATACCAGCAACCACAATCCCATTAGAGAACGTAAGGGAAGCTATGCGAAAGCTGAGTTAGGATTAACTGACAGACTGACTTTTCTGGCAGATTAGTGGTGATCAGATGGGTGGCGGAGGTGGATGTTACCATCTGTTGCACAAGCTGCTTTACAACCGTTTCTCTGTTTTATGCATGTATATTTACATTCACTGCTTGTTGTGTATTATAGAATAATTCTTGAACTTACAAAAGCTGTGAAAGAGATCGTAAGCCATGACCTCAGTAGTGTAACGGATACGTGGAGAAAATGTATTTGAATCACAAGTAAATGAATCACCAAAGAGTCTTATTTCATTGGCTTTCCTTGTATTGGTTGTTGATATGATGATGACGTGTGTCCTGTCACAGACTGTGTGTTTTTTAAGATGATTGAATATTTCCACGCACATGTTTACAGCAGGTGTGCTTGTCTGTTGTGGTTGCTATATGGATACTGCCAGAAACGGCAGACACAGACACATCTGATCTGCACGTATCAGTGCACACTGCAACTGTAGTGTAATTCGAGCCTCATAGGCCGCTCAGGGGAGCACTGACAGAATTTGAGTCGTTCATGCTTGGTTTACATGCATTGTTTTGCCGGGGTCAAGTTGTGTCGGAGAGGCTTCAACATTGGCTTTGATTGAACGTCATCACCAGACTGGAAAAAAACCTAAAAGTGTTATTTGCTAAGTTGACAAATACTTGAAGCATTTGAGAAGAAAATATATAGAAGAACACAAATGCATACATAAATCCATAAAGTATAGTATTGAAAAATTGGTTTGGCCACTGAAAAAAATAATTAAGTCACCAAGTTGATGTTGAATATTCAGCTGGGTGCCAAAAAATGTGCCTACAAAGTTCCTTGTCAAAACTAAACTAGATAAGTGAGTGGAAATATGAGAATATATGAGCTGTGTCTCCAAGGGACACACATAGACACAAACCCTCATTGAGCAGTAAAACAAAAGGATTGATTGTTCTACATTTCCTGAATTTGTGCTTTCTTTGACAGGTCCTGCTGGTCAGCAGCAGTCGGCACCCGGACCAGTGGATTGTCCCTGGTGGAGGGATGGAGCCGGAAGAGGAGCCGTGTGGCGCTGCGGTGCGAGAAGTGTTTGAGGAGGTGAATAAATATAAGAGTTTATTTTGTTTCGTCAACTTTATCTTGATTTGAAAGTGAAGTTATTCTGCAATCATAATCACAAAGTCTCAAGCACATTTCCAACTTAACCTGCATCCAAACACCACCTGTCCATTGTATAACAGGGATCCAAAGCACCAAGAACTTCAATTACTGCATCTACCTGTGTTCAAACTGCAGAATTTTCTGCATGTTCAAACAATTTTCTGTCATAGTTTTGACCAAGAACCTTTTTTTTTTTTTTTTTTAAAAAAGGGTAGTGCCATATATCTTTGAAATATTTTATATTTGAAGGAAAGAGGACAAAAACAGCAGGAGCGTAGTATTGTTGTCATGTTGAAAAAACTGTAATCTACACTACACATTTTAGGCGGTGTGGTGATATTTGTATACATGGTAGCAGAGGGAGAAAGTCTGGCTTCTGAGGACATTACACTTGTGATGTTTTGGATCTGTCACATCTTGTCATCCTTTAAGTTAAACATGACCCTTTCCAGCCTTATCAGTTGTCCATTTCCAAGCAGAACTGGAGTTGCGTGGTTGCAACCAGCTGCCAGCAGTACGGTATGCATGCCAAGGGCAAAATTTTTAAAGGGCCACGGTGTCAGTAGCTGGTTGACTGAGGAGTCTGGTGGTATTCCAGAGGTCCCGCTAGTTGAGAACCTTGTGTTCTCAGCCATGTCAGCGGTCTAAACTTGGCTCCTCGCTAGATTCCAGTGCACTCACAGGCCCCCACAGGCCAGTCCGCTGGATACATCAGTGGGACAGGGTGACACTTGTGAAGTATGCCGAGCGGGGGAAAGGGGGAAAAGACAGATGTCATGTCTTGACAGTCATTTGATTCCGATGAAGCACATCTAAGTTAATAAAACAACTGTTAAGTGTTATGAAAAGGACATAATTACTCTTTCAGGATTCAAGCCAAGTTTGGTTTTCCAGCCAAAACGACAGTACAAATGATTGATAATGATGTCTATTAGAATTACTTTAAGTTCAAATAACGTTCCTCCTAAAGATGTTATATCATCTCAAACACCACAAGGTTCCATATAGAAATCAGTCAACACCTTTAACAGAAACAACAATTATAGTTTGACAGTTTAAAAGAGTTTCCTGAATAAGCTACAAGTCCACAGAAAACAAAAATGAACTTGATTAAAAAAAAAAAAGCTCAGTGACTTACTCTGTAGTTTAATTTTGAACCTTTTGTGTTTGGGTAATTGTCAGGCATTTCTATATCAGAAAAAAATCTGGTGAGTCATTGTTTTGACACAGAATATAGTCTGTGGTTTGAAAACCGCTTTTCTATTGTTTTCACCCTCTATTTGTCTTTGCGATTTTATGTGAGACCACAGCTGCTCAAATGACAATGCAAAAAGAATTCTGCTCCTCTTGTACTGAAGAAATTGTGATTTTAAAAAAAAAATTCTGTTTCTTTTTATTCCTCAGGCCGGTGTGAAGGGCAAGCTAGGACGTCTGCTTGGTGTGTTTGAGGTGAGCTTTTTTTGGCTTCATGATACTTAGGAAGTGTATTATACATATGTATTACAAAGTGCACATATAAGGGTATAAAATGCATAAATAACCATATATATTGTTATTTAGTAACCTAGCAGCATGTAATATATCTTGTGTTTACAAGAACATTGTAGCCTAATGCATATTAGCACTCCTGCAGCTAAAAATCAGAATAACTCTGATTGTGTGCACACAACATTAACAACAAAGACATCTTTGCTTGTGTTTGTGGTTTTGTATCATCATCAAATATTCAAATTCCTTTTTTTTTTTTTTTTGATCCCCATAGCAAAACCAAGACCGGAAGCATCGGACGTATGTGTATGTGTTGACTGTCACCGAAACGCTGGAGGCCTGGGAAGACTCCGTCAACATAGGTACTTGCTCTACTGGGCAGTAGTTCACCTCTTACAATGCACTGTCTTTTTATTTATGTGGAGGCCATATGGGCATTGGGGTGTGCAGTGCAAACACGTGCCTATAAATCTGGTCCGCTGATCTTAGCTGCAGCAGGTCTTGGCTGCAGTATATTACAGGTGTCAGTAGCCTGGATGCCAGTATCCAGCCTTACATATGTTATGTGGTCAGTAGAAAGCAGCTGTTCTCTGTAATCTACCTGTTAAAGTATGTACCAGAGCCTGCTGAATTAGCTCCTTTCTTGTTTTCAAATTCACAATGAAAGCTTAAAGAGTTTTTCTGTATGTGTGCACATTTGTAAGTAAATATGTCTTGATTTCATGTGCATACTCATGCATTTATTATTAGTGTGTGGTAGAGATGCAGTATCTACCCTCCCTTGTTTTAATTGATTGTATTTACCAGACAAATCAATTAGATGAGGATGATATTTAAATACACACTGCCTCTTGTGGCCATACATTATACTTCCTGATTTAAGGTATTACAGTGAACTATTACTTTGTCAGTGCTTTATTTTACAGGTCCCTTAATTCTATACTAATTTCCTGGAATAGATGTATAGATTTCTGTGAAGATTCTCAGTCTTTCAGGTCATGGTTATTTATTAAGGAGGGTTGAATTGAGGGTAACTGAACTTAGTTTTAGATACTTGAAGACCTTTGCCTCCCATCCTGAAGAACATGGTACAAGTATAAGAAAAATAGGTTAAAAAAAAAAAAAAAAAAAGGTTAAGTTGATTGAGTTGTAGATTCATGTGGGTTTTTTTTTCAATAATTCCCTAAAAGTAGTTGATGTGTAACTGTTCATTCTTAGGACATTTCTTTGAAAGGGTTATATAATTTGGCAGTATATAAGAAGTAATCTAACATGCCAATACTAATTCAAACAAAGTATTTTCTGCCAGTTAAAGAACTGTTAAGAGTCTAATTTATTCCAAATTTTTGCAAATTAACAACTAGAAACCCAAATATAATGAGTGGGTACTTGGTAACTAAACCAGCAGTTTTTTCTTATAATTTGTACCAAATTGCACCACTGTCTCTGTAAAATGTCCTGGAAATGAACCGTTACATAGCTGCAATTTCTAGGAAATTGTTATAAAAAGAAAGGACCTGTAAAACAAAGCATTAAAATGACTTCCTTGAGCTCCCTGGTAACCAAATGGTTGCAGCACATTCCACATAACTGCAACGTCACTTGTTTGACTCCTGCTTGGGACCATTATTGCATGTCATAGTCAAAGCCATCTCTCTCCCCTTGTTTCCTGTCTGCTTCTCCACTATCTTCTCTCCATTAAAGGCAAAAAATGCCCCAAAACATATCTTAAAAAAACAGCTTACTATCACAGTTAAAAAAGTAACATGTTATACTGATTAAAGCTTATGATTTCCTTGATTTTTAGTGCATACATATACCAGAAGAAATAGCATGCACACAATGTTGGAAGCACCGGTGGAGAAGGGACATTTTCTTATAATAACACAAAATTCATATAATTGTATATTATGAGTCTCTAATAGCATTATATTTGTGCATATGAGGAAAGCCTGATATTAAAAGCTTCCTTTAACTCTTACATTGTTCTTTGTCTCCCTCTGCAGGCCGTAAGCGGGAGTGGTTCACCGTGGACGAGGCCATTAAAGTACTGCAGAGCCACAAACCCGTCCACGCAGAGTACCTGCGGAGACTCCAGCTCAGCTGCTCCCCTACCAACGGAAACTCCATCCTCCCGAGCCCGCCAGCAAACGACAACTACCCCCACTACAGCGCTACCGCCACCTCGCCCTCAACGGGCAGCGTGTTGGGCCCCTCCTGCAGATAGGACTGCACCTAAACCCTCCTGTCCTGTCCTTTCCAGCTGCAAACATGGGCAGTACTGAAAGTCTGTACAGTCTTGCATGAATCTATGACTTTTCGGGGTTGCGGCTCCAATGTATGTATAATTTCTAGTCTTAGCTGCAGGACAGACCAAAGCCATTGCCGGGACTGTGTTAAAGACTCATGTGACTGTCACATCTCGGACAGAAAAAACTGTGGATATGGCTTACTCAAGAACACTTTTGATTTGCTGGCAAACACCAGACTGATGAGCCGGAGTTTGGGAGGAGGAGGAAGCTGCTGACTGCTGGCACGAATGACACATGTGAGACCTGGTGAAGGAATGCCTTACAGAAACTTATACTTGTATGAATGTTGTATTTGGGTCATTTTATTTCACTAACGGTTATTTTTATTTTCTTTTAGCAGAATGGATATGCTTTCTAGTCAATAAGGGGTAATTGACCCCAAAGCACGTCCATGATGGGGGAATGTTTGTTTTCTAGACTTAATGATGTCTCAGTCATCAACGCATGATGATAACAGCAGATATCATATATGACTACATGGATCTAACATAAAAAAAAGACACCACAGCACTGATTTGTTTGATTTTAATGTAAAGCAGAATTTTCTTTACACCATGATACCATTAATTATTAACACAACAAATGATTAATGACCTTTTGAATTGGCTTAAAATGATATATCCACCTATTAACATCTTATTTAAACAAAAAAAAGTATGGTGGCATTAAAATAAGTGACAGTAATACACTTTACATTAATAATAATTTTTATTTATAATACAGAATAAAATGAAATGAAAGTTGTGGCCTTTTTAGGGTCAAAAGGTCTTACAGGAACCCGTATCAGCTGTCGGTGAGTTGCTACCTCAGAAAACTGAAGACTGGATGAGTCACGATGCTGTTTGATATCCTTTGACACAACACTACGGTGTTTATAGTTAAACTTTAGCCAAAGTGTCCGAGTCACGAGTCAGCTAACCTTGACTGATCCAACAAACTTGTCTGTTTAAAGCCACATACCTTACATCGATGCTTATTGTTTCCCATTTATACAAAGTAAAAGTGTTTAACGGGGCAGACTTGGGTATAATGTGCTGCCTTGAACCATAGTTGTGGGTCAGTTCAGTTTGTTTCAACTCTGTTAATTACAAAAAAAAAATGAATGTGGGTTTTCTTCAAAATATTTACGCAGCAGTTTTTTTTCTTCTCTCACTGGGACTCCTCATGTTACAACTATGCACTCATGCTGCTGAAGGCAATTTGGCTAAAACTGTCCACCAAATGACATGATTGCAATGTACATGACATTTTTTTTTTTTTTTCAATCATCTACAGTGGAATTATTTGTCTCCCAGGAGGCTTTGAAGAGTCGCTGATCTCAGTTTGTTTCTCAGATTGAGAATCTATCAGGAAAAAGTCTTTATTGGTTCAAAAATAAAAAGTAATGCCGTTTTAATATAAATATTCTATTACTTTCTGTTTGATTTTCATCACTGCTGAAACAAAACATAGAAAATGAAGACAGAAATCCATACATAAATGGCTCATATTAGCAGTTAACATGTCAGATTCAACCATCACTCAAAACACCCGCTCAGCCCTGTGTTGACCGCTGAATGACGACTAGTGAACACGCAGAGATTTGTAAATAGCTTTGAAGAGAAATATTGAAAAATGTGTTTTTAACCTGAATGAACCTGTACATTTTCTCGTAATATTTTATATATTTTTTAACAATGTACAAATGGCAGAGAAAAAAAAAAAACATGTAGAAGACCCCCCCCCCACTGAGTATGTATTTGTATCGATGACAACGTGCCACAGGTTTAGGATGTGAAGACTAGTTTGGTTTGTGTCTCAGTATGAAATGTTGAGGGTGGAATTAATGCGTTCGAAACATGATTTGAAGAGTTTAATAAGACATGTAGTCTTACAGACAGCACAGACAGGATAGTAGGTAATCTAAAACTTCAGGTGGACAAAGAATTCACAGACTGGATTTAAAATTTTTAGAGAAATGGGCAGAAAATGTAATGCTTTTTTTAAAACACTATATATCTATATATATAGTGAGAGAGAGAGCATTTTGCTAATTAACCTGTGTTTGTTATGGCCAACCAGGCACATGAAACGACTATCAAGGAGTATACATATAAATGAGGAAATTGGTGTTTCTAAAATAAAGACATGTAATGTTTTGAGGTTCCTGGAAAGGACTGTAAGGATCAGATGAATGTCTTGGAAAGAAAATTTGCTTTAAGTTGTCATAAACTGACAGACAAATGTTCATTCATTCTGTTTTATAGCGGTAAAAACCTCCTTTATCATTTCCCATGCCACACAAACATATATCATGCTTTAAAATCTTGCTTTCCTGTAATGCCATAATTACAAAGTCTGATAACTCTGGAGTATCATGAGCTCTGATACAGTGATTCAGCCACGCCTTGTTTGACGGGTTAAATGAGGACACTTCAGACCTCTTAATGTATGTATGAAAATGTATTTAAAGTGGGGTTGATGAAAGTGAAATATGACTTGTGCCAAATTAAAAAATGTGTCGGTGTTCAGGCAGAAACATTCTTGATGATACAGTTAATGTTATTTCAGAATATAGTCATTAATAATGTGAAAAAAATGTGTGTTTTAGAGATTTACTTCATCCTCCATTGTTGAAATTATCACTAATGAACCTCAGGCACTTTTAACCTCATACTGTTTTTAAAATCCACTCCACAGTCATACAACTGAGCATATAAGACTATCTCAGACTGCAGTCCAAATCAACATAAATTTAACTTAAACCCATTAATATTGACATTTTGTCTCCATGTCCCCCTGAAACACCTTCTTCCTCCGTGTAAGAATCCCTCAAATTAAATATACATGTTCAAATACAGCCTCTAAATGACTGTTATGTGGATTTAGACAGCTTGAATGTTTGCTGAACACATTGTAAAATCACGAAGATGTGTCGTGTGGCGCATTTTAATCAAAGTGAACTAAGTTTTGTCACCATTTTGTCATATGCACAGTGAAGTTTAAAGTCAAAGTGACTGTAAGAGCTGGACTGGAAAGATTGTTTTTGAAAAAAGAATGCATTAAAGGGGGAAAACTCTTACTATAACTGTTTTTGAATGTTCATTTGTTTGAATGCAACATCTACTCTACACATAGTCTATGAGGAAAAATGACACTTAAAAATGACATTTTCTTATCTATAGTGTATTAATAGCTTTGGAGTCTTGACTAGATCAACCTGCTATCAAGCTGCCGGGTAAGAATGTGGGCCAATTCCTGCCCCGACCCCCCATTCTCAGCAGGGATTAGCATCTGTAATGGTACACTTTTACTGGCTGACATTTTTGGTTTAGACAGTTTGCACAGTATCACATGACAAGGACCATAAAATTACATTTTGACACCAGGATCAGGTGTGCAGGGCATCTGTTCCAGGGCTGCAGGAAAGCTTTACCTGGTAATCTAGCCTGGTTGGAAGCAACACGATAAGGAATATTATAACATCTTAACAATAAAAGTACCAAATAACAAAGTAGAATAGAAAATGGTCTTTGGTCTTATCTGGGTAATGAACAGGGTGAGCAGGTGCCTGCAGCACAGTGTCAACAGCATACAGAGTCAAGGGCAAGTGGACTTGGTTGTAGATACTTGTAACTACAACCAAGTCCAGTTGCCCTCGAGTGAACCCTCCTTGGATAACTAAGACCTGGATAACTGAGAATCTTCACCCACAGCATACAGAGCCAAATTTGGACCTTTAGTCAAATAAAAACAGCCTCAACCATCTGTTATTAGTTATTGTTGGGAAAATTTCACTTTCTTTTGAAATTACCTTTCAATTTATTTAATTTAATATTTCTAAAGACTCATAGTGACTCATTTCCCTGGAAAGACATGCCTAGTGGGAGCTGCCCTTTGTTTCTAGCAGCAGTTTCCTCTTACAACTCCTGCCAAAGAGGGTGGTGCTGTGGTCCAAGGTGGAAAATTGATCTGGTAGACAACTACTGACAACTGAAGTAGTCCATTACCACTGTGAGAGCAGTACCCTGCACATGTTAACTTCCATAATTGGCGGTTTCATTCACAAATATGGGCACCAGAGTCATTGTTTTGCTAAATCAAAATTAAATATTAACACAAAAAAAGGAGTTAAATATTCAACTTTGTGTGCTTAAGTCAAATTAGGTGTGTGTGTGAAATATCAAGTATTTAGATCCCATTGTAGAAGTAGTAATACCACTGTCTAATAATATATATTCTTATCTCATAACGTTATCAGCAAAATGTTCTTGAAGGATCCAAAGCCTCCTTATACAGCTGAATGGTCCCTTTAAGAATTATGTATTAATTAATATGTTGCCAATATTATTATTGGTGCATTAATGTATAAGCAGCATTGTAATGTTACTGGTGACGGTGGAACTAATTCTAACAACTTTTTGGGGGGACTTGAATCTGTAAAAAGATGTTTTATAGCATAGATTTTATAAACTGATAAAACATTTTGTAGGGAAAATCTTAAGTAACTTTAACTGTCAAATAAATGTAGTGGAAAAAAGGTATAATATTTCCTTCTGACATGTAGTGTAGCAGAAACTGGAAATATTCAAGTGAAGTACAAGTATCTCAAAATTGTACTTAAGTACTTATAATTACTGGTTAGATAGAATTTGTTAAGTATTCTGCTTTGTTTGTCTGCCTGTCTGTCAGATGTGTTTCAGAAAAAAAACAACCCAAAAAACAGTACTGAATACTAGCGAAAAGTAACGATACCAACCTGCAGAGACACCTGACACCTTAGGTGCGTCACCTGCAGCCCCGCCCTTCCCAGAGGCAGGACCCAGACCCACCTGAGTGCTTTGTAACAGCACTAAACATTCACCCAGGAACACCGTCTCTCTGGCTAAATGAAAACGACCGACTAATAATCTCTGACGAATCTGGATAGATCAGAATGGACGAGTTTTTAAAATCAGCTTTACCTGCGCAGGACTCACTCATGCTGGATGACTCCAGTCTGGCAATGCCGACCAAGCCGAGCCGGAGATCCCCGACGGAAGTTCATTCAAAAGACAGCATCCAGCGAGTCCACCAGCAGGTCCAGCTCACACTGGCACGCAAGGCGAGGAAGACTGCGTCGAATGGTAATGTCCACTTTGAAGTTTTTCTCCGTTTAGTTGGGCAGTTGACTTTTTTTTCCACACGTTTCCAAAAATACGACTCAATTTTAACCCTTACATACCGTTCATATTCTGACCCTTCACTGTTTTCCCTCATAATTAGTATCTATACCAAACTTCTGATCCTCAAATCATTCATAAATACCTCATCAGTCATTAATAAATTGGTGATTAATCCTTAATGAAGCTTTGAGAGAGCAGATAGAGTGTATTCTTACGTATATATACGTATACGTATATACGTATTCAACGCTTTTTGTTTATAGAGAAAAAACATTTACAATCACACTGTATAATGGTCATATAATAATGGAACATAATGATTTCAATGAATTATATTAAATGTTTAGAAAATAGTATTTTTGAATGGTGATTTTTGAATTTGTGAATAAATATGGGTCAAACACTCAACAAAAATGTATATCAGCTGCACAAATATGTTGAAATATTTACATTTCTGTGTATTCTGGGTCACTTCAGGAGAAGTCATCAAATTTCAGGCTAAAAGAAAAGTGTTTTTTTCTTGTCTCAGAAAATGGGTAAAATTTGACCCTGAACAGTATGTAAGGGTTAAACAATAGAGTTGCAGACAAAAGGTTCTTAAATGTTTTATCACCTGAAAAGATCTTTTTTTTCAGAACTGCCTGTCTATAATAGGGTAATTATGCTACTAAACGTTCTACTGTCTGTCGAGAAAGGTCATTCATAACACCTCCTCCCACAAATCATAATAACAGCAAAGAGTAATTATCTGCAGGGCTTCAATTATCTTGATGAAGATTATATTTACGATCAATCGATCAATCTTTTAGCCTATAAAATGTCAGAAAATAGTGAAAACTGCCATTACAATTTCCCAAAACATAAGTTCACAGGGTTAAAAGTGTCATTTTATTTGACCAAAAGCCTCAAACCCAAACATATTCAGTTTATTTTCATATAGGACAAACAAAAATACCATAAAGTCACATTTGACAGGAGAAAATTGCTGAAAAACTGTCTGAAAAGATGATTCAATCGTCAAAATAGATTATTAAATCGATTAATTGTTAAATTACATCTCATTTTGAATGTTAGTTTGGAAAGCTCTGTATTAGACAAACCATACAATCACACTAGTAGCAGAAAAATATTTTTTACTTCTTTCCTGTCCCATGAATTATCTTGTGACCTCTTCAAGCCACTGCTGCTATGGACTACCAGACCTCTGTTGGAGGCCTCCAGGATGCAGAGGGTAGCTGCTCTGTAGTATTCCCCTTGCCCAACAGGTTCCTGCAGTTTTATCAATACGCCTAAAGGCAAATGGAAGTGTCAGCTGACAGAACTTGAATGATAAAAAGAGTTTGATACATCAGTCATGTACTGACCTGCTGTCCATGGAGTTATTTACTTTTTATTATGCATTGGTGGCCTAAATAAAGATGTAGGTGGGTCATAAAGGTCGTCAGTGACAGTGTGGGTACATGATTAAAAGAATAAATCATATTTTTAGAACCGCATTGATCAGTTTGTTACTACCTAATAGGCCTGTATTTATCGAGTTACTAAAATTTCACTTCACAATCAACATAAATAATATACATAGACAGTATTTTAAAGTATCTGTCTGATGTGTTTTTATCTCACCTCAGGTTTTCCTTCTGCATTCTTCTTGTCAATCCCTGTTCATGCAAATGAATGTGACATTTGTCTGGCAGTTTACAAGCACTTGCAGCACTGTGAATGTGCACTGCACATTTTTAGTAGTTCATTGGGAGTCACGTCCCTGACTTACAAAGTGTTAGTGTTGCCATGTGTTTAGGTAATTACAGTGTGAAACAGTATACTCTGACAAAACCTCTTCAACATGTTTCAGGTAGTGTCCATTTACAGAAGAACTTTGTGAAGAGCTTCGATGCTACAGATGGACTGGTACAACACATGAAGGTGAGAAGCTCTTCCACTCAGTTTAGTCACATTCATCATCTTCTTCATGTGTTACTAAAAGGTTTCCGATTGCCTCAAACTGCAAAAGTGCTCAAATTACTTCATAGAAAACCGCCAAGCACAGTCAGTTCAATACTAGCTGTGTTTTACATGTTTTGTCTTTGAAACTTGTAGCTGTTCGTCATAAAAGAACTTCATTGCCTCGTAGATTCATATCACCCTGCACTTTAAATATTGTACGCCATCATTTGAATGTAGTCAGATGGGAGTGCCTTTTGGACTGCTACTGCTTTATGCTCAAAGCCTCCAGGCCTGTCAGATTAATCATTGTGTTACATTTAGCTTGATATTATAGATAATTTGTGACATTTTAACAGCGTTTGCCCTAGGTGTAGACAAATGTGGTGCAAATTTTACATAGCATAAAATAATTTGTTGCTAATGGCAACTTATGTCATTGCAAATATACATTTGATGTTGTTATATAATATGCAATGTTAATTATTTAATACTGTATAGGGCAGCGACTAACACTTATTTTCATTATTGATGAATCTGTAGATTATATTCTTCATTTAATCAATTAGTTATTGTTTCCCACAGCCCTGGGTGATGTCTCCTAATGGATTTGGCTTCACGAACAGCTCTCTTCAGGAGCATGTGCGGAGACCATCAAGGAGAGTGGAAGTGTCTCCTCCAGCGAGTCCAGAGTTATCTCGCAGCCTTGTTGCTTATAATCCCCACCCTTTTGGGATGTACGCCCTCCCAAGCCCCTGTCGGTTACACAGGATGGGCACTGTGCTGGACCACTCATTTGGGTCTGATTTATGTCAGCGCTACGCCGCCTCAGAGGACCCTCGGGACATGCGGCTGCGCGCATCCACACCTGAACATGCGAGCTTCCGCCGGAGGTCGCTCAGACAAACTCTAAGACCACAGCCTGTGTTTGCAGATCCGGCGTTTCAGCAAAGTGATGAATTTGCATCTGGCTGGAGTCCTTATCAAACTGTTTGCAGACAGGACAAACCCACTGTGCAGAGTGATGTTGGGATACTTGGTGCTCTGCAGCCTGATAAAAGGCTGTCGTTTCTGCCTCAGGTCAGGGGGGGCAGTCAAGGGCTCCTTAGACAGAATTCATACGCGCCCTCGGTCATCAGCCTGGAGGTGGATGGGGGGAGGGCAATGGAAGCATCACTCCCCATTCAGCCAATACAAGCGCACAATGTCATGACTCTGTAAGATTGTCTTTATTTTTGAAATCTGTCTTGGTGTGTGAATCAGGCCATGAACAATCTTTTGAATTGTTTGTTAATTATGCATTTTCTCATCAATTGCTGACTTCTCACACAGGAAGTCAGAGAACAACCCTCCAGAGATGACGTTAGAGAGGGCCGTGAATCTGTTGACCCAGGATGATGAGGAAACACTGATCTCTGCAGCCAGCTACATACAAAGCCAAAGTTTCAAGAGCGCTGATGCTAAAAAGATGGTATGTATGGGATCATTTTACAGTTTGGTGGAAGGCTAACATATAACATTATAACGCACACTCTAAACTCAAACTAGATTTGTTTGCAGTTTAAAATGTGTTTTTTGGGTGCAATAAATTGGCTCTCTTGCCAACTCTTCCTAGAGTCTTATCATCACTGTGAGGTTTCCAGACAGCCAGTGGAGACTCCAGGAAGTTATTGCTCCCAGCCAAGAAATAACCCCTCATAAAACCACAAATACTGTACACTTTCATATAAACAAATGACATGTAACGAGTTAATTAGTGACCAACGGCTAGCTGTTTCCACTTGTTTCCAGTGTTTATGTTAAGCTAAGCTAAGCTAAGCTAAATGGCTGCTGGTTATTCCCTAAGCCGTTGTTCACTGCTATTAATCCTCTATTCTGATTTGGTTTTGAGAAAAGATTCCAAAGGAATGTTATGAAATATAATGTTTGTTGGTATGAGTAATGTCAGGTCGCTGTCTTCAAGGTTTTCATTTGAATCAAATTCAAAATGGTGTTTTTAGTAAGAAAATGAAAAGGGGATGTCAGCACATCAGCAGGCCACAAGGTCTGACCTCAAACCAGCACCTCAACGAATGAGATGAGATATACTGTCTGGAGTGTGATATAATTTGTCTTTTGCATTTGACCCATCCTATTGTTGCAGGTCCAAAGTCAAACCATTAGATTGGACAAACCTCTCTGAGCAATCCTTGTAATGACTTACTAGATTCAGTCAGGGAGGATTTTACAGGGGCAATTTGGGTATGACTTGTGGGAAGAAATAATAATCCTTTCATCTTGTTAATGAACTCAATACGTTATCGCCGTGGATGGACGTAATCGTATATGATTATTAAATTATATTTGTTGAAAGTCAAGGTCTAAATAAATTATTTTATGTCTATATCTTTCTGTAAATCTGCCAATCATTAATCCACTCTTGTCCCCAGGTATACTACCTCCGTGGGATCGGAAAGCTCCTGCAGCTCCTCTACAATGACAATGAGGAGGTGCAGCGTGCCACCGCTGGGGCGTTACGTAATGTTGTTTACCAGAGCAGCGAAAACAAGATGGAGGTGAAGGAAAATGACGGTTTTGTTACCATTTTGCGTGCACTGAAGAGCAGCCGTGATGTGGAGACCAGACGACAACTTACTGGTCAGTTTTTAGTGGATGCTCAGCTTCATTTGAAACCTAGTTTTTCCTATTTCAGCTTCCCTGACATCCA
Source organism: Thunnus maccoyii (assembly GCF_910596095.1). Lineage (NCBI taxonomy): Eukaryota > Metazoa > Chordata > Actinopteri > Scombriformes > Scombridae > Thunnus > Thunnus maccoyii. The sequence goes on from NC_056555.1 coordinate 12,836,426, forward strand.
AGCATCAACCCTGCAAATGTGTTCTTCAGTAAATGTTCTGTTTGGAAATCATGAAGCATTTCTCTACCTCTCTTTCAGGTCTTTTGTGGAACCTCTCCTCTCATGACCTATTGAAGGAACGTCTCTCCAGAGAGGCCTTATCTGTCCTCACACAGTCAGTCCTGGTGCCCAGTTCTGGCATGTCTGAGGGCGAGAACCCAAAAGACGATCTTCTCACAGATGCTGATGTTTTCCACAATGCTACAGGCTGCCTGAGGTAGGCTTCTTTGTTTGCTTCGAAACAAGATGCTCAGTGACCTTTTGTAGTGTGTATTATAGATCAGAGGAACAGACACCGCTACTGGTATCAGACATTCAGCTCATAATATACAAAATATGATATCTGAGAATTTCTACAAAGATATTCATGCAACTTGCCACACACCAAATAAATGAGTTTGTATCCTGAACGAAAATTGATTATACTTCACTGATTTTATCACTTGTGACCACAAAATCTCTGATCAGTATGGACCAGAATGGCACATGGAGAAAGTTAACTGTTCACTAACTGTATCAGCAGGGAATAAGTGGTGCAGTAGAGCCTTTGGTCATGGAAACATAAGGGAATGATTTTATGATATCTCAAAGTACAACCGATACATAACAGATTGGGGAGCTACAGTGATATATAGTATCAGTCTCTACCAAGTTGAGTCATGAGTAAACAGTCTACATGTTGTAAACTGTCCATCTTCGTGCAGCAATATAAAGCAGGAAGCACTAACTGTACTTCTGTGGAATTTTTTTTACTGTATAGTTTTCTGTTGTATCGTGTTTTCTGTTGAAAACTCAATAAGAGAAATGTGCAGAGTAAAGCAAAAAGTAACACCTACATGATGATGCATCAAAGAAATATCCAGTTTCTCCAGTTCCACTTAAGTGATCATATCTTATCATGTGTAAGAGGCAACGGCCGTGCTATCAGCGCCATGAGGCTGTACTACAATGATACTGATACATGCTGATATTTAGCAGGTATTAGCAGGTCAGTTTAAGATGTCACCATGGATTTTGACTCATGCTGCTTCCAGTCATTTCTTCTTCTTTTTTTAATAACAAAAAACTTAGCACAGTTTCTCATTGCACTTGTACCTCGTCAGCTATTTGTGAATTTGTACCTTGGCTCTTTTGAGTCACTGTCACTGTCAATGCTTGATTGTCTTGCCTCGCTTGTAAGTTGCTTTGGATAAAAATGTCAAATGACAAAATGTATATGTAAAAGTCATATTTACCATCTTAATTGACATGTTAGCATGTAAACATTTGCTAATTAGCACCAAACATACAATACCGTACCGCTCAGGCTGATGGTAATGTCATTATTTGGTAACAAACCAAAGTGTTGGTCAAATGTAAATTTGTTACAATAGTTGTTGAGTCTTTACATTTAAAGCTCTAAATCACCAAAGTCATTAGGTTACATCGTCTGGGAACCAAGCATATCTGTATCAAAGCCATGGCTCCAGAGCAAAAACAAGAATAAGCTAGGTCTTCTGATATGTTGAAGTAAGGCTGAAATGATTAGACGTTTGACAGAAAAATGTTTAGCTATTTTGATAATCAATTAATTGTTTCAGTCATTTTTCAAGCAAAAATAGTGTAGAAGAATTGCAAAGAATTCTCTGGCTCCCAACTTCTCAAATGAGCAACTTTGCTGCTGTACTTTACGTACTCTGTCCATTATTTTCTTGATTAATCGATTCGTTGTTTGGTCCATAAAATGTCGATGTTTCCTAAAGCCCAAGATGACATCTTCAAATGTTTTTTTGTCCCGTCTAACAGTCCACAACCCAAAGAAATTCAGTTTACTGTCATAGAGGACTAAATAAACCAGAAAATATTCATATTTGAGAAGCTAGAATCAGAAAATTTGGAAAGTTTCTTCTTAAAAATAACTAAAAACAATTAATCTATTATCAAAATAGTTGGTGATTAATTTAATAGATGAATCGACTAATCATTGCAGTTCTAAAACTGAATATTATTGGGTTTTGGACTTTTGGTTGAACAAAACAAGATATTTTAAGACATCACTTTGGACTCTGGGAAGTTGTGATGTTGTATTGTATTTTTTTTCTGATTTTTTTCACATTTCATTTATATAATCGGTTAATAAAAATAATACTGAAAATAATCAATAGTTGCAGCCCTAGGTTAAGGGCCGTCAAAAATTTTGTCTGTTGGCGCCACAGATGTTATCTCTGCCCTTGTTATACCTGTTAGCTTCTTGTTGTATTGGCACTCTTTCTCATGAGCCACAAATAGTCAGTTAAATGGTTATTAAGATTATTTATCATATTGTCGGTTTCTAGTTGAACTTGGCCTTTTTTGGACATATATCATCTCCATGTTTACAAAGCAGGAGATATCAGACGCACTGCTCCTGGCAACTATAGACGAATGAAAAGAGTGAAAGACTGAATTATTCATGGAGGTCTCACTTCTCTCCGCTCTGCTGAACCGAAATCACTCGATCCTTGCTGGCCCAGCGTTATCAAGTTCTCCTTATCATATTCTAAAACCTTTCCGAGCCCACATTCCTGCCTCTTGTGGATGAGAAAAATGATGAGTTCCCCTCCGATTTATGTTTCATCACTGCACAAAGAACCTGTTGTATAAAGTCAGAATGTTAATCATTGCATTTATTTTCCTAGGGAAGTTGGATTACATAAAAATGTTTTGTTAGTCTGTGCTACAGGCTTTGGAAAGGCCTGAGATCCAAAACAATTCATCATTTAACTTGTGCAATTACATGCTTGAGAGAAGGATACTTATTTTTTGCATATGACTAATAATAATCTGGGATTTTTTTAGCATTGCTGTTTTTTCTTTTATGGTTCAGTAGGACTGAAAACTGCTTATCTGATTCAAACACACACACACAAATGTCATATTACCGGATGGTTTTGACTGTTTTTGTCTCTAGAAATCTGAGCTCTGCTGGTCCAGATTGCAGAAAAGCAATGAGGGAGTGTGAGAATCTTATTGACTCTCTGGTCTACTACATCCGAGGGACCATAGCGGACTACAAGACAGATGACAAGGTGAAATGAAAATGATAAGCATGCCGGAGAAAATGTTTATCTTCACAGTCTGTTTCACAACAAAGTGCTTGGCTGTTATCTACAGTCTGCATGTTGGAGTTTGTGCAGAATTCTTAAATCATTCACCACATGTTTTGATACTATTTTTGTTTGTGTTTTTCGTGAATCATTGCCTAAACAATGTAATGCATATATATGAGACACTGTAGTGCATGTCCAGTCATTCATATAAATCCTGTTGCTCTTCACAGGATTAATAAAAGTCACAAACTGGATGGACTGTACCTATTACACATGCATTTATTACTTTGCTACAGCTTTGTTCTTGAGCCAATTACTGTACTATATATAATTTGATATTTATCTATCTTAATGTCTGCTCCAAAGTCTACAGAGAACTGTGTCTGCATCCTGCACAACCTGTCTTATCAGATTGAGGCAGAGCTTCCAACAAAGCACGTGAGAGATCTCTGGGATTCTCGGCAAAACTTGGCTGCCAAACCAAAGACCGTGGGCTGTTTTCCTTATCGCAGTGCCAAGATCACAGAGGTAATCCCCCTCGACAATAATCAACCTCGACAATACAAAAGATGTCCTCGTGGTACAATATTTGATGATGATATTCAGTGAAAACTGCTGCATTGCTGCAGGTTTTATCAGCAAAAACAGCTTCCTAGTACAGTATCTTATTTATCGTGTTTTATTTTGTGCACAGGGAGAGAAAACTAAAGGAAAATATCACATTTTACATTCCTAATTTGTGAGGTGTTCTTGTCAGGAGTTCTTGAAGAAAATGAAGGGTTACTGTACCTTGAAACTGTGCTGTAATATAAGCTCAAACCTGCATTCATACTTGCACTCTTGCATGTAATTTATACACTTTAAAACACCTTAACATTACACCCAAATGTGATACTTGAGCATCTCATTTTAAAACCAAATACGCTAAAATGTTGCTATAACAGCCTCGATTCTTTTGGAGCTTTCCACCAAATTTTAGAACCTGGCTGCAGGGATTTGCTCCCTTTTAGCTACGAGAGCATTTGTGAGGTCGGACACTGATGTTAGGCAATAAGGCCAATGTTCAAATTAGTCAAAAAGTTTTACTGTTGGGCGTATAGTGTATGTAGTTTATTGTGTAGGGCCTTTGTATACAGTAGGCTACTGGCTAATTTCAGATTTTTAAGGCTTCTGTGTTCCCATTAGACCCCTAAAACCATCTAACTGCATTGCAGCTTCTGACTCAGACAGTGTGAATTCTAATAATTGTGTGAATTTCAAGTATGGTGATGCTGCAAAATAGCATGCAAGCTCAGCCAGTCTTCCCTGGGCAAGTTTAAAATGCCTACACATAATAAGACCCAGAAAATTATGCATCAGTCATTCAGTGTTAATCCACTGCATAAAAAACTGCCCTCCATGTCAATATGGACTCAGTGAACTGATCTGAAATCGACTACTGCCGTTTCCTCTCAGCATCTGGAGCAACAGGGCCCCCTGCTGGAGGAGAAGGCCAACCCCCGGGGCATCGAGTGGCTGTGGAGCGCCATCACTATCCGGATGTACCTGTCACTGATAGCCCGCAGTATACGTCACTGCACCCAGGAGGCTGCCATCGGAGCCCTGCAGAACATCACAGCTGGAAATGGAGCGGTAAGAAGACAGATGTAAACTTCATTAAAGCTCTGTTGCTTTTTACAGTTTAACACTGAGATGGAGATGTTGCAGTCCTACATACTGACCAAACGGCAGTCTCAAATAGTGTTGCAATTAAAAAATATTTAAATATTTAATTATTATTATGTAATTAATAACTTAAAGGACTGATTTTACACCTTGCATCTGTGTTTTTTTTTCTTTATTCATTTATAATAGGTCATAATAGGAAATGTTTTACTCGTGTGCTTAAAACATATTGATGGCAAACAAACTTTTGCCTAAAAACATAAAAAAATTGTAGCTTTTGTCATCATGTATTAAAATTCAGATATGTAACTAATTATCTGTGGGCTGGCAGGTGACTGAAGCCATTGCCTTTACTATTGTTCAACGGGAAAACGGCCTTCAGCATGTGAAGAAGATGATGCAGGATGGAGAAAGTGATGTGAAGAGGACAGCTGTGTCTCTAATAAAAAACCTCTCTCGCTACCAGGAACTGCAATCTGAAATAGGTAATTATTTACTTCTAAAACCTTTACATACTTTGACTTTATTGGCCTGTTATTTTTCTCCAAAAACAGAGATAACATGGCTTCTTAAAGACTCAGTCTGTCAGTTCTTTTTCACGATATCATCACAAGTTAGATGTACAGTAAATTCACATACATATGAGCTCCCATACAAAAGTTTGAGTTACGGATGAAAGATTCAGCATGTTTGTGTGTTTCATGCTACTGATTCAGAAACAGTAACTTATTATTTTGTTCTTTAATGGCACACTTTCAATATGTCATATATCTCATCCTGAAGTCAAGCAGGTGTTGCCAGAGTTGGTGGAGATGCTGCCCAACGACGACACCAGCACTGACCTGCCCACAGAGGTGACGGCTTCTCTGTGTCGCATCCTCGTTAACCTGAGCCAGAGCACCACGCAGCATGTCAGAGACATCTTCAACCAGCGAGCCCTCCCGAAGATCATCAACATCAGCAGCAAGGACAACGGGTTAGTCAGCGCTCACCTTATCATTGCATCATGCTTCAAAATGTGCTGATTAATGTACTTTTTCATGATTAGTGCTTTATGAAGAATGCAATGACACAACTTGAAACAGTGTATTTGTCACTTTACGTATGTTTAGCTGGTAGAAAAAGTAAGGTAGTTAGAAAAAACAAATGAGGAGTTTTAGCTTGTAATATCTAGTTTCCGTCAATATACTGCACCACGTTTCAGATTGAATTTATCGAAAATCAAAACATCTTTAACCTTTGATATCTAGTTTTATATACCTATATTATATGTACATGAAGCGTGTACTTATAAAAGAATAATTTCATCTTTCTGTTCCTAGTTATGGACCAACCAGAGCAGGTCAGACAGCATGCGTCCTGCTGCACACGATGTGGAAACACAATGATCTCCACAAGGCCTTCAAGAGGGTTGGTTCCTTATTACAGTACAGCATATTGCATTTTTTCCTTAAGTGTAATGGAGGTGCTTAAGGAATTTCCTCTGTCTAATTCATTTAGGGCTGCAACTAACCATTGTTTTCATTATTTATTAGTCCACAAATTATTTTATCAATGAATCAACTCATTGTTTTGTCTTCAAAATGTCAGAAAATAGTTTAAGAGGCATGTTATACATGCCCAAGGTAACATATTCAAATTGTTCATTTTATTGAATCATCAGTCCAAAACCCAAAAATATTCACTTTACTATCATATATGATAAAGAAAAGCATAAAATTCTCAGATTTAAAAAGCTGGATTCAGTGAATATTTGGCGTATTTTTCTTGAAAAATAACTGTAAATGATTGATCGATTATCTAAATAGTTGGAGATTCATTTCCTGTTTCAGCTCTAAATTCATTTGCTTTCACTTGCTGCTTGCAGCATTTTTCCAACCAGGTATTACCGAAGCTTTAAAAGCTTCAATAAGCATTTTTTGCAGGAAAGTAGCTTCCTATTGTCTTCAACTTGCTTCATCGGACATCACCATTCATGTTTGTACAGCAAGAAAATACACAGATGGATCGGATTGATGGAGGTTGCATTGTTAGGATGGTTCTGAGAAATGTTATCCTAAACAATGACTGCACTTTGTCACTTTGTCATTGATGGTGCGCGTTTATAAAAAAAATTAAGATTGTGTGTTATACTAGAATTGGGCGATATGACAATATGTAAAGTAACACATTCGTTTCTTGCCATACTGTTCAATGTGAGGTAGATATAGCATTAGTTTTTCTGGTTTTATTTGGCTAATGTGGGCAATGGTGAGCAGTAAGCAGTAATGCTTTATGGCAGTATTGGGTTTACAGGGTTTTTTTTGCATAAATGTGATGAAGTACCTTGATCTGTCAGGTATGCATGCATCGTTATCTGCCATAATGTTCTTTTTGATGCTACCATTAGGGGTCACCAGATTCTGAAACTATTACTGCCTTGAAGAACCTTTGCATGTGTCCATAATAAACACTTGGTTTTTTTCTCAACAGTGTGGATACAGGAAAGCTGATTTCATCAACGCGAGGACAATAAAGGCTGCAAACTCCAGCTGAGATTGAGCTGAATATCCATTAACACCAAACTCAAACTCACACGTGTTAATAATGTCAGCTCTTGTGATCACAAATCACTTACTGCACTATTTGTACTGTAATGTAACGGAGTGTCCGCGTCACAGTTTAGTAACTGTTGGTTTCATAAAAGGATAATTAGATTTTTCTCTCAATGCTGCAGACAAAAGTTAGTGAAGCAGGCCTACATTTCCCTTAAACGTCTCATGAAATTGCTTTTCACTAGCAAGAACCACACCACAACAATATGTCGTTTAAAGGTTTAATGGAATTCAGGAGGTATTGAGGATGTTGAGGATAGATGAATGGATGTGGGTGAAGGTAGAAGGAAGATGTCGTCTGTTAGGCTGGTCTGGGAGGATGTACTGAAGACCAGGCCGAGGGAAACTCAGTGTGGGGATTCTCAGGCATATTTCCGCCCGAGCTGATCACTGGCCCCCAGACAGTGCCTAGAATGAGATGTGGGAGAGGTATGCACCAGATTGAATAGGAAGGGATGGGGGAAAGAGGGATGAGCAGAGGGAGGGATGATGTAGGAAGACGAACCTAATTTAACAAGTTAACTACATTAAAATTGTAAATTTCATGGGACCTTTAAAGCACTTTTTAGTTTTGTTTCCTTAAAATGCAACATCTCTTTAGCAATGATAGTGTATTTAATGTAAAGTATTGCTTTATGTTTGTGTAGTTATTTTATATATTTAGTGGCAGCTTTACAGTTGAAAATGTGTTTTTATGCACTTCTGCACAGTAAACCTTTAAACTGTTAATGAATTTATAGAAATGTGTTTTTAAAACTTAAGAATGACTTTGAGAATGATTTCCTACTTTAAAACTCAACAAGCTTCCCTTCTTTATTGAGTTGATTCCAGAAACAAATTAACTTGATTGTTGTTTATGTTTTTGAAAACTGTGATTATTACTTAAATAAATGCCAGAATTGGTCAACAATTGTTCGACAGCTATTATGTGCAGTTATTTGTTTTCCCTTAATAAATCATTCTTACCTTAATGCGTACTACAAAATCTACATTATTGAAAAAGGTCAGTCAGTCTTTTGCCTTTTAATATGACAAAAGTCTAATTATACTGCATTTATCCCCCTTTATTACAGATACAGTATGATTTCTGTGAATTTATATTTCTATTACCTGAGAAAAAGTCAATAATATATCAATGAGTTCAATCATCATTTCTGGGATTTTACATTTGAAAATCTGACTTAAACTGTGCCTGACCCAAATTAAGTAAATTGTTTACAAATCAAGTGTGGAAGATCATCAGATATAGACAGCTTCAGATGTTTTGCTTACACTTTAATTCATCAGACCTCTCAGTGACTTTGAGGCCCTGAAGCAGTGTTGACCTTGCGGGACCTGGCAGAGTGAGCTGCACTGCAGTACAGCTGAACTCAGGAGGCTGAGTGCCAAACAACATCACCCCTCCCAGACAAGACTTTTTAAGGCCAGGGCAGAGAGGAGATTGAGCTTTAGAAGTGTTTATTTCACAAAGAAACAGACAAGTGTTATGAGTGATTTTAATATAGTGGGGAGAGACTGGACACTGAGAAGGAAAGAAATAATATGAAATCACAAGACTTGCACCACCATACTGCTCAATAGGAAACTCATCCTCAGAGCATTGGTGGTCTAGCTCAGACAGTTTTTATTTAAAAATACAAAACCCCAGAGAAATCTGCTTTGTCTAATGAAGCTGATCCCAACTGGGAAATCTACAAAGGCCTCACTTGATTTCAGGCGGTGGTTGAATTTGCAAAATCAAATTAACTGTATCCCACAAAGCTGTTTCCGGCTTTGTATCAGTGGCTCTGCAAATACACGGAGCGAGGGCACGTGCTGGGAGGAAGCACCACATCTGCAAGCATGTAAGACATAATGTAGCATGACATGACATAAAATTGCTTTTGAGCACTGATAAGATTTTCCTCCTCTTGTTTTCTGGCCTTGTATTCAGCTGCTGCAGGAAGCTTATGTGTTTAATGTATGTGGTTTGGACTTATCGTATGAGACAGCAAATGCAACACAATTCAGGAAGGATATGGAGTGAGTGAATTAATCAATGTTACAGATGTAAATATGATTCTTTAAAGATGTTGAACCTTTTTTCAGGCCCATAAAACAAAGTGAGGTATGTTGTGATTGTATCCTGCAGAGGGCAGTGGTGTAGCATTAACATAACTGCTCATCAAGAGTCGAGAAAAGATTCGGTTTTGATCTATAAAATTGTCCCCATGTGGGCACTTTGTCCCCAAATAACATTATTTTTCATAGTCATAAATTCTCCATCCCACGTTTTAGCTCTCAGATTAAACTCTAAGCCTTTCTATTTGAGGAACTAAACTCTGCGCTTTTCCTCGTTTCACTAATAATCTCTAATTCACTCACTTTCTGAACTATTTTGGTGACAAAGTCTATGATTTCCACGTCTTGGTTTTCAAGCAAGGAGAGAAAAACTCTGAAGAAGCCAAATCCTTTTAACAATAGCCTACTTGTCTTTCCGCAGCTTATGCAGCTCTGAAAAGGAGAGCTTCATCCTCTTGTGATGAAATGAATTTGGTGACCAGACTTTTAGAAAAAGCATTATGAGAAAAAAAAAATCAATGTACATACATGTAAATTCTCCTCTAGTGCCCAAGATAGCTTTCCTTGTCATGTGTGAGGCATTAACTACTCTAAAGCCTCAAGAATGATATTTATAGACCAACATAAAAATAATATATGTCCAAAATACAAAAATAGCTAACAGGTGTTGAGACACATGAGAAAGAGTTTGTTTGCTACTGGAGCAGGGTGCAGTGAAGTGTTACAGGGCCACACTGGAGTTGCCACATAACCTCCAAACATGTTTAATATAAGAAAGGATTCTTTCACAGCGATGGAAAACCGGCTAAAAGAGAAGCTAGTTTGACTTTTTTTTACTTCACAGTGACGCCATTGTCACCAGTGTCAGCACTCAGGGCAAATTGCTATCCACTGACATAATCACTCAAGAACATTTGGGATCAAAAACAAAAAGTAATTTCTTGCAGAACTCGCTTTAAGATTTCATGGTATTTTGTGGGACTTCATGTGTCTTTTACCCCTCTGATCTCTTAAGAATGTCTGGAATGAAGTACCACCCTGTAATGTCACAAACTCAGACAGACACTGCTAAAGGGAGCACAGAGTATCCTGCAGTAGGTGTTTTAAAGGAGTATTTTGACATTTTGGGATACACGCTTATTCGCTTTCTTGCCAAGAGTTAAATGAGAAGATCTATACCACTCTTAACTTGAGATCGGTATCACTTCTCTCATCTAATTCTTGGCAAGAAAGTAAAATTTCCTAAAATATTGAACGAACAGGCAGTTATTAGTACAGAACCAGCTCTTCACAACTAGCCAACACTGCAGCTGCAGCTATACAATAAACTACAACACTGTCAACATTTTGAATTATAGCTCAAAGACCTGCAACATACAGCTTTAACATGAAATAATATTCACCTAAAGACTATAAATGAGTCAATATCACTTTATTTCCCATAACCAATTTGACTACAGAGGAGGACAAACCAATCCGAGCTCGACCAGGAGCGGTTTGGAGGAAGATCAAGATGATGCACGAAATGAGCAGAAATGTGTTTGTGTTGTAAAAACAGTCAATAATTAGACTTCAGCAAATCATTGGCACAACATGGTTCATTACTTGCTCAGTCTTGTCTCGACCTCCTAAAAGACACAAATAATATATTAGCTATTGTGCAGATTTTTGAAATAAACTAGATTAAAATGTAATTAAAAGGATTAAAATGTGATTAATTTTAGTTTTAGAATTCCCCTTTGTTCACGAGCTCAGCTGTAGGCAGTGTCTGCTCGTTAGCAGGCATCATTGCCTGCAGCTGTGCTTAGTTTTTAAAAAGCCTCAGTTTGCCTGAGTGCTTGGTCACTTGTTCTGTTGCTGAGAGAGTTTTGTATGTGTTTTAATCTCTTTTTGTTTGCCCCCCTTTTCTTAAAGTTGAAGCTTTTGGCAATTTTAACAAACCCAAAGCATGTCGGCATCTGTCTTTCCTTTAAGCCCAGACATGTTCTTTCTTTTGTTTTTGATTTATTTGAGCCACTCGCTTTCTTGATAAGCAGCAGAAGAATTGGTCAAAGCACGGTTAATTAAAAACACTGATAACAGGCAGCGTGATATTCAGTCATCAGCTGGCAGTAACAAAGATCATATTATGGAGTTCATTAGAAGCAGCCTGGCTAGAACAGATTTCTCCTTGAGAGAAGAGGCAGGACAGGGATTTGATTTGATTTGATTCAGACATAAAAACATCACTTTAATAGATACAAACAGAAACAAACAATATTTGTACAAGTTAAACACCTAAAACCCATAACTAGCCCCAAACATTTTACAGCACACAAAATAACATTAAAACATTAAAACAACAGAGTACAAAACCAATGCCCTGTATATAGCAGGGAACCTAGCTTATATACAATGAACTATATCATCATTAACTACATATTTCTATTGTCTCACATACATTAACTTAAGATATATAACCATCCGTAGCCATTACCCTGTTGGTGTCAGGACAAACCTGATAAGAGAATCTTCTTTTACCAATCTCTAATTTTAGCTTTGGTAAGACATAATTTGTGCCTGTATTTGTTGACCGGATGTTTTATCTCTCACCAAATGGCATCGGTCATAAATAGCTCTTGGTTTCTTTGTATGATGTGCGTTATAAACTCAAAAGGCTTTTGTCAATGGTATCATTCACTGTCAACCACCCTAGAGTACTATGAAATTCAGTCACTGCGGTGTCATACACACACCTCAAGACAATTCTAACTAAGTTATTCTCTGCCTTTTGGGGCCTTTCGATCTCACTGATAGCTGCATTGCCCCAAATGGCGGAGCAACAGCTGACCTGACTGCCAACTAAGGCTTGGGCTGACTGCTTCAGTACTTTCATATAAGCAAATAACCAGCTATCCATAGAATCATATACACTGTGCTAGTAATCTTTTTTGATAAGTGACTGATATGGGGAGTCTATGATAAATGATTATCTAAATGAATACCTAAAAGTTTAATAACTGAAACCTATTCAGTTTATGGCAATTGATATGGCAACTGTATTTGCACTAACATTACCTCAACTTGACCAACACAGAGGTTGTCTCTCCTTTGAAGGTAAATATGATTTTGAATATGTAAAGCCACTCTTCCTCCATTCTCATGCTTATCTCTTCTCATCACAATCCCTCTAGGAGAATCTGTCCATCATTAATTGTGTCATCTAAATGAGTTTCAGTTATGGCAAAAATATGCATATTATTATTCATCATTAAATCAGAAACCTCATGCATCTTATTAGGCAAGATTCAAACAGTAACGTGCTAAATGCAATCCTTTCCTCAGCAATGACAAGTCAATTGAGCATACCTGTTTCCCACTTGGCTTTGATATGCTCCATTTAGTCTCCGTCGTAATTGGATATAGAGTTTTCCTTCTCGCATTTATCTCAGAAGGAAATTGATCATTCATTCCGTAGGATGCATTCCTGAGTTCCCTACCCTTGCTTTTAACAAGTTCTTCTTTCCTTAAAATGTTTAAATCGAGCCACAATGGCTCTCAGCCTACCCTCAGAAACTTTTCCCATTATGTGAACACAAGAGAAAGTGATGCGCTTAGTTGTTTTCGGTGTCATTTTTTACTGTTAAGCCATAAATTGCTGCACAGCAAATTGACAGTCTGTGTTATTATCCTCCGGGATTCCAGAGAACACAATATTGTCTCTCCTGGTGCGGCATTGGAGGTCAAGCAAGGTTTTCTTTTAGCTGCTTGTTCTCCTTTTCAATAGCAGCCACCTTATTCTCCACAGTTTGTATTGAGCATTTTAGCACCACATTCTCAGACATCAAATCATCAATTTGCATCTGACTATATTCTTGGCTCGCTCTGAGCTTGCCCAATTCCTCTCTCATGACATCCAATATCTGAAGCTTTGCAAGCCTTTTATCAATGGATTGCAGTAGAGCAATTTCTACCTTCATTGTTGGCTCACTCCCATCTCTGTCAAAATACGCTCTTTTGCTTAGGAAGGGTCTGGAATCCTCATTGATATCCTTTAGGATCTTCCTCTTGTCTTTTTCACAAGTGTTCCCAAAGTTTGTATCTTTCTGAGACATGTTCCCGTTTGCTCTTTGATAGCTCACCTCAATAAATCTCTTCAGCTCTTCAAAAGACCCACAAGAATCCAGATTGTTTCATCAGAGTTCAGTCAGGCCCTGTAGTTTTGGGCCAGCCAACAACTTGCAGTGGAATCAACAGAAGGGCTTCCAGGAGGAGCAAGCCAGGGCAGAGGGAATCCACTAAAAATCACTCCTTGCAATTGCCATCCACAGCTCTGGACAGTTTGGTGGTATGACTTATCAAAAACACTTAAACTGTATATTTGATTCTTATAAAAATCTTTGAGAAAAATCATGGCCTCCTTAACTGGAGCTGAAAATTAAGATGTCATTTAGGTCCTGAACTAAAAAGAGACAAAATGGATCTTGTGAAATCTGTCAAAAATTTCATTTGGTTGCAGCAGCTGCTTCTTGATATTATTCAAGGATGAGGAGTATCTTACACTGAGAAAGTGTGTCATTCCCTGAAATGGACAGATACTTGAAGTATTCAGTGGATTATCTGATAAAGGCAATGCAAAAATATGGCAATAAGGTAAACATATGCCATCAAATCAACCCTGAAATGCTCCAAAAAACCAACCAAGATCACAAATTTAATTAGATCTACCAGATTAATTTCTCTTCCTGTTTCTGAAGTCTTACTTGTCTTCAAAGTGTCAAAACTAATAGACAGCATGCAAACTCTGGTGCAGATACAGGGGATCAGATTTTTGTTTAGGACTGCCAGTCAGAGGAAGAAGAGCCTGCAGCCTGAAAGTTTTCAGCCTGAGACAGAAATTGGAGAGGAGGAGGGAGGAAAAATGAATGTGCTTGGTCCCAGGAGAGGGAAGAGTTGGAGTGAAATGAATCTCTACAGAGAAGGGAGGACGAGTCAAAACAACAGCAAGCTTATGCTGTAAGGTGCATGTGATGAGTTGTGAGATATACCGTAAAACAAGTGAGGGAACTGAGGGATCCTACCAATGAAACCTGATCGGTGCAGTCCAATAAGAACATATGCAGTTAATTTCTCAGATCTCATGGTCTGCAGTCGTGCCAAGCAGTATGTGGTGGCTGACCGATCAAGTGGGATGAGGATCAAAAACTGGGAGGCGTGGAGTGCTTTTTAAATTCTGAGTAGTTCAGTCTGGGTTGCTGACTTGACTCGTGACTTATTGGGGTCAACGAGGTTGTTTTGTGACGGGAAAAGCTAGTTAGAGAAAGCATGTTCAAGAGTTTAGGAAAAGAAGTGAAGAGGGTGACACTGGTCTGTATGTCTTGACAACAGATGGATTAAGAGACTCATTGACCTGGTTGGCTCTGCTAAAGCACAATTTTAAGACTTTATCATGAATATGCAGATGCTGTTTGGCAGCACCTGGAAGTTGACCTGTTAAAGGGGTTTTTCTGTATCTTAATTGGGGCAAACTTGATGTGATTTGTGATATATAAACAAAATTTGACTGGACTTGTCCATAGTGAAGAGAGAAAGAACATGGAGCCTCAGTTATCCTCAATCTTCCCAAAATCATAATGAAAGTATGACTGACCTACTCTTTTTTTAAGAGTAGGCAGTACAGGAGATGTCCCATATCTTAAGTTTACCTTTTTTGGCAGTCCACATATATTGTGATTAGGCCTCCAAATGGAAACAGGGTGTTTGGCAGTCTTCTAGTCAAATTTCCAAATGAAATGGTATCGAAACAAAAGTACACATACATGTCAGTCATGGCCCGGTCCCATATTTTCATTTCCTGTGGTGTAGTCAACCTTTTTTGTTTCCTTTTAAAATAATAGACCTTATTCTGTAAGCAGCAGCCTGACTACAGCATACATTAAGTTTGAAGACGGGCTTTAAATCCTGAAAGCATCTGTCAACCCTTGTCACCGCTGCTTGCAAGGAAACATCAATCACTCAACAGCTCCACCATATGCTGAGGATTAATTGCAGAGTTTAGTTCTAAAGTGATATATATGTAGGTCTACAACACTGGAACGAATGACTGCTATTAAAACAAGAATATGGCGAGGAAAAAGAGCCATTTCATGGGTTTTTATTAAATTTATGAGTCATGTGAAGACACTTGCTTGCCAAATGGGTTTGTGAGAGGCTGCTAAATCGAGCATCAAGGAGCAGATTAAAAAATAAATACAGCACCTGTGCAGATTTTGAACTGATCTGCATCATAATATCAAGAGTGGAGCGGCACTGAAATGACAGTATCTCGAAAGGCTGAAGGTCATCAGTGATTCTGCCTGGTCAGCAAAACAACAGGCAGCTGTCATGATTAATGCTGTGAAACATGAAGACACAAGGGTTGACTGGAATTTAAATAAGGACAAACACATACACACCTTTTTTTATATTTGGGACTCTTTCTTGCTTCTTGAAACATGTTGCTGTTCTGATAAGGTGAATAAAAACTTCACTCCAGTGTTTGACACTTGTTTGATATGTCTGGCGTGAGAAGTGGAGCTGATTAAATTCTAAAAGAGAAAAGCATCAGGCATTTTATTTTAATTGCACTGTTTTAATTTCCTCTCAAAAAAGAAATAAAACTTAAACTTGTAAACTTTCTCAAGAGTTAACTTCTTAAATTGCCAAAACAGTCAGCGTGTCATCTTTACAAACTCTTGTTGTGCAGCTAAGCGTTGCTCAAACCCACAGAAATTATTGTGGAGATCCCAGCGTTTCCAAACATACCAATTATACCAGTTGTCAGGCTGTATTTTGGAGACATGCGTGAAATGATGCACAAGACATCTAGAATATTTCCGTCTGATTGAATGGTGCCGCCTTAAAGTTGTAATTTTCACTCAGTATAACAAAGCTGCTACAGAGGACTGAAACAAACATTTCATATTTCACTGTCATATGTCATGAGATTTGTTTTTATGCATAGTCAAGGTTCAGGATGTTCTATCTTTGCTGTGCTTGCACAGTAAAACACTTTATACTTGATATGATGTTTGACTGAGAGAAAGGAACGGTTGTATTTTTATTTTTTTTACTTCAGACTCAAACTTTGACTTCTAAAAACAAATTAAATCCAGCAAAACACTGTGTAAACATGACATGTATCGAAGAGGAGGCATTTTAATAGAGAGAATTTTAAAGTTCCCCTCCACTCAAAAATGTGTTTTTCTTCTTGTTCCTGCAGTTGGATGTTTAAGCTTCACTGTGCAGAATGATGTATGTGCAGAGTTTGAGGGCTGTTTTTAATATCATCTGCTGAAAGTGGAAAATTTCTCTGAGCTCACCTTAAATCTGAGTTTAAGGTATGTACCTTCGAGCATGACATCACAACTAGTTTGGAAGCCATTCCTGGTCCAGTATGCAACTTACGTCCAAGTGTGGAAACCTGAAACCTCCAGTGCACAAACACTGAGAATGGACTTTACAGTGAAGTAGGAGACTTTTGGCCCGCAGTTAAACATTTGAAACAAACAATATTTACATATTCATAGATTTTGGAATCTCTTCCTCTTGGAAGGTCTTTTATTAAGATTCAAGATCCATTCTTTATTGTCATTTCTCAGCACTCACATACATTGAAACAAAATTTATCCTCTGCATTTCACCCACCCTATACACTACGAGCAGTGGGCAGCCGCACCTGTCGGAAACCTGGAAATCTCTATCTATCTATCTGTCTGTCTATCTGTCTGTCTATCTGTCTGTCTATCTGTCTGTCTATCTGTCTGTCTATCTGTCTGTCTATCTGTCTATCTATCTATCTATCTATCTATCTATCATCATACATGTATACATACATTAAAATTATAGAATTGATTGCAATTGTCAGGAATATTGGGATTAAAATGGTGTAATTTAACAGGTGTATTGTAAATCCTGAGCAGTCATTTATACTTTAACAGTTTGCATCTAGTATTTTTTCAACAGCCCATGTGTGTTATGAAATGCTTGTCGCCGTGCACAAATTTGATCGTTAGCGATCAGGTGGGGAATGATTGTTTCTATCCACCTAGCCAGGGCCTTACACAGTATTTTGGTGTCATGTGACATTAAAGATATAGGACGATAAGATGCTCGTTTTGAGATTTGCCTGGTTTTAACAGAAGAGAAATTACTGCAGATCTTGAGGATGGAGGTAATATTCCTTCTCCATTGGATTCATAAAACATCTCAAGGAGGTGTGGCAACAATTTCCCTGAGAAATTCTTATATATTTCTATGGTTCAGCCATCAGGCCCGGGTGCCTTTTCACTATTCATTCTTTAACACATCTCCAAGTTCTTTGATACATAAATTTTATCAAGATAGCCTCATCAGTTAAAGTTGGGAATTGAAGTTGGTCCAAAAAATCATTTTGTTTTTCTATCTGGGTATTCAGATTTATACAGATCTTCATAATATCTTGTAAAAGCAGTGTTTATTTCAACTGGATCAACAAGTTTCTTCCATCTTCTAATTTAATGGAGTCAATAGCTCTATTTGTATCTTTTTAATTCTCCATGCTAACAGCTTCCAGCTTTTTCTCCCTGGTCATAATGATTGCTTTAACCACAACAAATTGGAAGGTATTTTAGCTGCTAGCTCATTGTATTAGGATCCAATATGAGAAGATGCTGTTCATCCCTTCAGAAGAGTTTGAGAGACTTGTAGAATCAATGTCAAGGTTGAGGAACGCCATTCTTCAAAAAGATATTCCCTTATTTGGTGTTTTGATGATGGTGGTGGAAAGCGCTGTCTAACACGCCAGTCCAAAATTTCCCACAGGTGTTCAACCAGGTTGAGATCTGGTGACTGCGAAGGCCATAGCATATGATTCATTTTCATACTCATCAAACCATTCAGTGACCCCTCGTGCCCTGTGGATGGGGGCATTGTCATCCTGGAAGAGACCACTCCCATCAGGATAAAAATAATTCATCATAGGATAAAGGTGATGACTCAGAACAACTTTGTATTGATTTGCAGTGACCCTTCCCTCTAAGGGGATAAGTGGACCCAAACCATGCCAGCAAAACGCCCCCCACAGCGTAACAGAGCCACCAGGAATAAATCTGTTTCCTGTAGGAAAATAATATTGGATTTCATTTGTTTAATTCTACTCAATACCTGTTTAACTTAAGTGTTTAAGTACCAGTTTATTCAGTCCTGTTGTATTACAGCTAGAGATTTTTTAAATCTGATCAGTTAAGCATGACAGTAGGATAGCGTGACCGAAAAAATAAAAGCAAAACACCAAGATCTGAACCCCTCCCAAGAAACTCTCATGCACTTCCCTAAATGAAGTAATGTCAAATAAAGTTGGTTATGCAGAATGATCCACAATGTGAGGAGCAAAGTGACTCTTGTACTGACATAGTGTTTTATAGTATATTTAACATATTGAAGACAGATAGACCTGAGCTCGACCAACAGTAAATTAAGAGGGAAAAAAAGGTTCATATTAGCAACTTTTGTGATCGTACATCATAGTAAGTTTCTGTTACAGTATCATACACAGAAAGAGCGCCAAAGAGAAATGTCTCCAATTTGGTTAGGCTTCTGTGTTTAAAAGTGAGGTCATTACATTAATTGTCCAATACCCCAAATACAGCCAACACTGGGTCAGGTTTTACTATGTGTCCCAGGATATGAGACAAAGTTTTAAATATAGAGATCCTAAAACTGGATAATTTTGGGTGTAGCCAGAACATGTGCCCCAACGAGGCAGGAAATACCCCACAATGGTCACACAAAGGGTCTATATTAGGATACATTTTAAAAAGCTTGACCTTTGAAAGATGGAGACAATGCAACACCCTGAACTGTTTAAGAGCATGACTGGTACATATAAATGCTGAGTGCACACCCTCTTGTGTGCACTTGTGTCTATCCATTGCTCCTCCGTTAAGCCAATGCCAAGTTCTCCTCCCAGGCGGATTTCATAAAATCTGCGGCTAAATCTAATTAATTAGACATACAGTTATAGATATATGATATCACCCCCCTAGACGAAGGATTAACAGAAAATAAAGATTCCATCTGGGTGTTATTAGGTGCACTAGGAAAAGTAATTGTATTGGATCTAATATAGTTTTGAATTTGTAGAAATTGAAAGAAATGGGTTTGAGGAAGGTTGAATTTATTGTGTAGTTCAAAAGAGGGAAACGTGCCAATAATTTAAAGATCTTTCATTTTTATAATGCCATTACAGGTCCATAATTGAAAGGAGCTATCTAATAGAGAGGGATGGAAATGATGGTTTGCACACAGAGAAGAGGGCTCCCATGCCATCCAAAGTGCTGTCTTATTTCAGTCCAGATTTTAAGGGACTGTTTTACAACAGGAGAAGATGTAATTTTAATTATATTCCAATTTTAATATTCATAGTAGAGCATTTTATATACATCTTAAAACATGTCTGGAGGGGATCTTTAAACTGTTATACATTCAGGATTTACACATAGAGTATGAGGTTATAGCTACTTCAGTCTATTACTTTTTCATCATAGGATCTTCGCCTAGATATTACTTTCATATTACTGATAAATGTGTGGCACTTTAATAATATGGAAAACTGCCATACAGGCAAAATCCTTTAATAAATAAAACCAAAGAGATTACTGTTAAAAGACGCATTGCCAAAAATAAGAACTGCACAAAGCCAAGAGAATAAAAACAACAAACCTAAAACACAGTCTACCGCATAAAATCATATTAGTGCCATAGACCATAAATGTGTGAACTCAGTTAAACGCTTGTAGGAATATAGTTTTTTTGGTCGCACTCTATCTCATGGTACACTAATAAGCCATCATAAGCCGTACTTTGTATCAAATTAGACAAAAACTAGAAATATCTTATTTATTAGACAGTAAACAAACACAATAATACCCTAATTAGACACCATACACCTAAATTATGCTGTAATTAGAAATTGCATATAATGCTGTATTAGACCCAAAATATACTATACTTAGACACTATTATACTCTTAGAAACCAAATAGGAGATCCTAATACACTATTAGACACCATTTTACAATATCATAGTCTAATTAGACATCAAATACAATGCCATATTAGATCCAAAATATGCTACAATTAGACACTATTCTACCATTACTACCAAATTATGCTGTAATTAGACACCACATTTAATGCTACCAACATGGACCTATGATAGCTTGATTAGACAACACAGTCTGTAATTAGATTAATTTAATGCCATATTATATCGGGCAAAGCCTTTATAATAGTCAGACAAAGCACTGAGAGCTCAGAGGACAATACATTTATTTGGCCTTTGTTTAACATAGTTTCACTTTCTTACAGGGTCATTTGTTGTTCATTAGAAGAAAACTGTACCGTTAACTAAAGTCCAACCACATCGGGTCACATTCGGTCACTACCTCACATGTCCCTCATAGTCTGGATGTTCTCCGGAGTCCCGTGGCGTTTGTAGGTAGTGATACAAAGCCTAATATATGCTTCCTAGATGCTCTACTCCCATACCAGTTCAGACATCAGACCATTTAATGTCATGTTACTACCCCAGTAACATTAGGCTATGGAAGCTACCAGGACACTGCATTTTTATTTCCAACTGTTAGACCCTTATTAGACTTTCTTAGAGGATAATTTGCAACAAATTACAAAAGAACTGTACTGTGAACTGAAGTGAAATCAAATAAGTAAGTAACGTTATCACATATCTGCTACTTGAGACATATCTACACCTTCTTTGGCTGCTCCCGTACAATTGGCAGAGGAGCCAAGACCGATGTATTATAGCCGACCTCTTTGATCAAATCACAATGATCTCATTTTTAAATTAGATTCTCTAGGGTTATTATCTGCCGACAGGATTACAATAAGTCTGTGCAGTCACCCATAGCCAAAATATTCCTCTATAATTTTGGCCTTTACTTGGTGGTTCTGGTTCACATGTTGTTTTTAAATGAGGAAGGGAAAAAAAATCATTGCACGACAGCTCCTGAAGCACTTTATACTGGTGTTGATAACCAAAGCCATACAAACTGTGAAAACAACCAGGACCAAAAAATGCTGCAAACTAGAAACAAAATGATCGGCCAGTTTAAGGAATGTAAACATCACTGAGAAACTCCAGCAGCAAGGACTTCTAATAACTGTAATAACTAGCATGGCAGAGCAATATAGACAAAAATAAAATGTGCACAAAAGAAGATGGTGAAATGACCATAACAGAAACGACACAGCAACTGAGATTCATAAATGCTGATCAATACCAGTCAATCCACTATTACTTTGGTGGCTGCTGAGGATTTCCAGCCAAGCCAATCCTGCCACTTTGTTTTTCTTTCCCCTTTTTCCACCCCAACACAAACATGGCCGGGATGATGCTGAATGGAACAATGCTATTGTAGTCCAAGCTAAAATAGATGAATTTCACACTGTTGAGTAGCGGAGCTTGCTCAGTTTGAAACAATTTTATCCTAGTAAACATACCACATCCACGGAATTAATGATTGTTTTTTCCATCCGTTGTTCAGGAAGTAACATATGCTGTGTTTAGCTCCCTTTAGCCAAACTGTGCCAAACCCTTAACCAAACACTGCCACTGCTTTCTCCTTTGCTCTCATGCCTTTCGCTGCCAACAGCAAAGTGTTACCACTTGTTGGAGCCTGTATGTAGCATAAAATGTCTGTTTTGTTTCCTGTGGCTGCGGCTTGACCTGATACTACTTTTAGTTCCTTTGAACGTTTCTAACCT
This sequence comes from Thunnus maccoyii, assembly GCF_910596095.1. NCBI lineage: Eukaryota > Metazoa > Chordata > Actinopteri > Scombriformes > Scombridae > Thunnus > Thunnus maccoyii. The sequence goes on from NC_056555.1 coordinate 12,858,638, forward strand.
CATATGTTATCCTAATTTAAATTGTGGTGTAAAAATATTGCCTCCGTGACAAATGAAATACTATTTAGCTTATAACTCTGGAACTCGGACCAGCATAAGACTCATACGCCGATAGCCACTACATGGTGCAAAAGCATCATAAGATTAAATAGTGTACATTGCATACAATGTGTAATACCTTTTATCAGGTTCAACACCTCCCTGAGGAATGTGCACTCCTCCTACAGGTCCTTCTCGTGTTCTCTGAGTCTCTTCAGCTGAATAGAGGCAGTATCAGAGCACCTCTCTCCTCAGTAACTGGAAAATATTCCACACAGAACAAAAGTAAACATTTGTCTCCTTCAAAAGTAAATAATGTTACATATTGTATGAGCAATCTGTGTGTATGCCTGTATGAATGAAACTCATTTTGGTCTGCAAAATATAAGGCAGATACAGTTTGACACAGCTGGGTAGTGTTGCCATTTCTTCTACATGTACTCCTAAGTTCATATTACGGGCAACCATTCTTTCTTTAATAAGAGTCCGTCACATGAAAAAATGATTTAAAAAAAACAAAACAAAACAACGTCCATTTCCACCAATGCTAAACAATGATATCCAGCACCTCAGAGTATGCTATACACAACTGAACCACATTAACAATATGGGGGTTTTCTTTTTTCTGGATGCTCATAATTTCTTTTTCAAGGATAAAAATTCACTAACCCATGGCATTAATTTTTTAAATGTTGGACATCCTGCACTTGCAGAAATGTCTCCATGTCGGTTTTGTTTTTAAAAATAAATTGGATTGGATCCAGATACTCCTCCCTCTCCTCTGTGGGCATGGTTTTGTTTTTTATGAAGCTTTCAAGAGCCTGTCTTCTGTTGGCTGGGGAGTATCCTACAGTAGCACAGATGGTGACAGGACCTCTTCTTGAAACAGACGGTTGTTGCATTTCACCCGTTCTGCAGCTTTTTTTGAGTCTCTGAGAACTTTTTCTTTGGGATAAAAAAAAAAAAATGCAGTTAAGTTATTTGACTATTTGAAATGACTCTTCTTCTTGCAAGTATTTCACCAAATATGTAATCGCTGCAAAGCAGATTGGAAGTTACAGCTTTGAGCAAAAACTGTTAATGCCATCACTGAAAATCATCCTGTCAATGTTGTTCAAGTCAAAACCTGTCAATAGTGGACATCCAGGTCCAGCTCAGTCATTTTCTGAAATGCATGATGAGTCAACTTAGTCAATAATTGGTAATTGGTCAATAATTAGACTTTTAGAAATGCATGCAATGAAAAACAACGTTGTTTCATCATAGTTCAAAGATAACTCATTGTCTTCAGTTACTGCAAGTATGACTACAAACAAAAAACTTAAAGTTATACACTTCTCTCTTACAGGACAGCGGCCCACCTAAGATATTTCGGCAAAATAGTAATTGCTGATGCATGAACGAAAGGTTTTTGAATAGCTGAAGTTATTTGAATGAAGTCACTTGGATAGTTTTGGCTTTATGGTCATTTTTCTGACTGTTGTGCAAGACATCCAGACCTGCATAGCCCTGCCAGCACAGACCTAAACTCTGTGACCTGCTCTACACACAGGGGCCTCCACAGCTGTTTGTAGCCGAGCTGCTCATGAGGAGCTGATGGTCGTTCTCTGGAAGTCCGTCTCTGGAGGTTAGCTGAGCTGTCGAATCTTTAAGAAAAATATTATCTCCAAAATTAAAGAACGGATGTCAGTCAAATAACTTTGAACTGCTTAGTGACATTCACTAACCAACAGCTAACCAGTGCTAGCCAAGGCTATAGTGGTGACTCAGGCAGCTGGACCTGGCATTTGTGGTGGTGATGGACGACCTACCTCTGGACGCCTGCATTGGTCCTCAGATAACAAGAACTACTGAACAGAATTTGTTCAAATAATTTTTTTTGTTTAGTTGTTCAGGAGACTTTTTGCATCGTCATACATTCACAGCTATTTCTTACATGCCTGAGTTGCGGAGTAGCCGCCTTAATCAGCGATTTTAATATAATAACGTTACTTACCTAAGAAGTCCAGGTTGAATTTCACAGTTTTTTGTGAGACCATGCAGCTGGCAGGTGCATGATGTGAAAATAGCAGTTTACACAGAAGAAAGATGTGTATTTCATGATTGATATTTCCACTGTCCAATCAGATTTTCCGATTTTAGCCTCAGGTGACTTTTCTTTTACTTCTTATTCTTTTTTCTTTTTTTTTTACAGGCAGATTGTAAATCAGCATGCATCAGAGTGTGTAACATTATATCACATTATTCTTATTTCAGACTATTGTGTACTCCTGATTTTTATATATATTAAAACTAAATACTCCCTTCCTATCTTTTTTAATTATCAAAATATTTGTTATTACAATGACATATTCAACATTTTAAACAATATTGATAACAGAGGATTAGCGCCACTAACGAAGCTCTGCTAATTCAGTGAGGAACATGTTTAATTTCCTGTAAATTCTTCCCAATAAAAGTCTCCCGTTATTTTGTCATTTAAAAGCTTTTAATATGAAGTAGTAAAGCAGGAAATGTTGGGTTTTCATTGGCAGTAACTTAACATGGCTCTCAAAAGGCTGCCCCTTGGCAGGCTCCCGGAAAGCTGGCCAATCAGAACAGAATTGATTCATCGTTAGGGGGCCTTAAAGAGACAGGAGCTAAAACTGCCTGTTAAGAGACAGAGGCTTAACTGAGGGTGCTGCATAAAAGGTCAATATAAGATGAATAAGTTTTTTTTAACCATGCAAAGCTACTCTAATGGAGTCCAAAAATAAAAATATGGAGCTGGAAGTGAGCACAATAGGTCCCCTTTAAGCTTAGGCCAATGTTGGTGGCATTAGATGTGGTGTCTAATTACAGCATAATTTGGTAGTAAGGGCATTGTATTTGATTTATAATTAGATTACGATCTTGTTAAATTGTGCCTAACAGTGTATTACGATCTCCTATTTGGTTTCTAATTAGAGTATAATTTGGTATAAAAGCATCTAAATATAGTATATTTGGGGTCTAATACAGCATTATATGCAGTTTCTAATTACAGCATAATTTAGGTGTATGGTGTCTAAACTGTTTGTTTACTGTCTAATAGAGAATATATTATTTCTAGTTTTGTCTATTTGACACAAAGTATGGCTTATTACATCTTATTACGTCTTATTACAGCATAATTTAGGTGTATGGTGTCTTAACTGTTTGTTTACTGTCTAACACACTATTTTTAGTTTTTGTCTATTTGACACAGAGTATGGGTTATTACGTCTTACTAGTGTGCCGTAAAATAAAGTGCGACCGTTTCTTTTTTCTTTATGGACACAATATGACCCTGGCGAAACTGTTTTGATCTGAACACACGTGTAACCGCCCGCTACATAAGTGCCATTGCCCACACACGTCTCAGTGTGATCTATCCCGGGGTCCATTTGCGTCGCCAGTGCATTGCAGCTTTAACCGGTCCATCATGCCTTGCGGTGTCCCAGTTCTGTTCCGATGTAATTTACAAGCTCTCCGGACTGCCTCACTTCAATGATGGGCAGAGGGGCAGAATAACACACAGAGCAGCAGATGTTGAAAGCTCCGCGTCGGATGCGCGGTGACCGGACAGACGCGTGTTTACATCCGCACGGTTTATCACAGTCCTACAGGCGGGGGTGAGGTCTGATGCAGGCGCGTATCCGCACAGTATAAACAGGATCTCCCGCATGTTGCCCGCATACCATGCAGCGGAAAGTATCGGATTTTACACTGAGGAGAAATACTGAAGCTACGGGACAAGAGGAGAGTTTTACATGCTCTGACACACAGTGATCTGCGGCTGAACAGAGGTATGATGTTGGCTTTTACGCAGGCCTGAATGCAGTGAATCTATGGCTCAGTAACTTGAATGCGTCAGCCCAGGAAACATTTTAAAGCTGTTGCTATTTAAATAAGGCTGTAATGTTATTTTTTTATAGTAAATTTCTTCCTGTCATGTGTCAGAAAGACGTACACTCAGAGAAGGGCAAAAACATATGCTGATGAGTGGGTGCATAACTTTATTTTTCTCATGTTATCACCTCCATCCTCCTGTTTTAAACACTAATGTGGCATATAATTCCATAATCTACTTTTTAGTCCATATTTTACACCCCATTACATCCACAAATGGAGTGATACTGGTGTTCGTGACACATTTGTCCACATACCTGATCAGTGAGCCAGCAGGAAGTCTGAGTGAGTGATCAGTGTGTGAGTGGATCTGCTGAGCCCTGCAATGATGAATCTCTTAATAGAGTTGGGCTATAAGCGCTCACTCAGCAGTGCTTTTTAATCAGAGTTCCTTCAACTGAGTCATACAGCTACAGTCCTTGAGGCACATGTGTGATAGGAAGCAAGGGCAGAACTCATTCAGAGGTACTACTGTAGTACCTTTTGTAATAGGTGTACTCTGTTGGACAAAAACACAGTGAGAAAACAATATATCTCTTTACCAGTATGCAGGACAATGGCACATAAAAGGGTTTTCGATTGTACAGTTTGTTTCAGATCACACAAACAAGATTGTGTCTTGCTTATCTACAACTAACCTACATTTGCAAAATGAAACTGGGCTTCTGCAAAACATTTTTTTTGTTGTGACAGTGTTTATTTCTTTATAAAATGTCTCCTTCTCCTTTTTTAATTACCTGTTTATGTTCCACATGTCCTTACAGATGAGGAGATAATCTATTTTCCACTAAAATGATTAGTTTGACGTCATAACATTGGTCTGTGAAACTGATCTGATATCAGTGAACATTCAAATAAATGATTCAGTATTTTCATCTTGAATCAGCTTATTTTAAATCAAGCTCTGCCTTAAAGTAAACATGTAAAATTGCAAGCTCAGTGACTTCACTAAACACCCGTCTCTGGCTTTTTAAGCCAAAGTCTCCATTTAAACAACCCTCTGACTGTTTCCCCCCTCTGTCATTCTCATAATCTAATTTATTGATTATGCAGTGCACTGATTCATTTTTATTATCCAGCCATTGTTTCCTAAATAAGTAAACATGTGATTCCATGCAGTTGATATTTGCATAAAGAAATAAGTGGAGAGCTCTAGTTTTAACAGATTTTACAGTGTAAATCCAGTCCAGGTCATCTTTCAGCAGACTCCCCCCGCCACCACCACCTCGTGGTCAGCTAAGCTCCAAGTCTTACGAGGTTAAAGGCTTATGTTCTCCACCAAGCTGATTATTTTTAACTTTTGAGACTACAAGGTGTCATTCAATGGAGTTGACAACCTGCCAATATGGTGAAAATATGAGGCAGAGATGGACTTTGATACACTGTTTTCTATTTGTCATCAGTATTTAAATGGTATTTCCATATATGGCAGTGGAAATGGTGGCAAATGGCGCTTGTTGTGAAACTCCACATTTGTTTGTTCACAGGAGAATCTTACATTGTTCATAGTACAGACTTTATGATCGACAGTACCTGAATGGAAAGCTGCTCTGTCTGATTACCCCCCTCTGAGGCTTTTCACTCAGCTTATTCCAGCTTTTGCCAAACATGCAGCCACCTCGCTCTCCTCAGCTGACAAAGTTGATGTGGAAGTAATCTCTTGAAGGTGCCTCTATTGAGAAGCACACAACTACATCTAGCAGAGCACTGGTTTAACATGAAGAGATTGAGGCAGAGGTAGCACATTGAAAGGAATACAGGAGCTTAAAAGGTGTATGTTTTTGACCAATTTCTCATTTAAATTGTTATAAAATCTATTATAAATTTAGGTATAGTATTAGAGAGTATTAACAGAGTCCAAAATTAAGTGCCAAATGCGGGTAGATTTTCCATTTTGCGAGTAAATCTCAGAAGGCTATCCACCACACTGGTGGGTTTGTACCAAAATAGTCATGTAATAAAATATCTGGCATGATGGCTCAGAGGAAATAAGTCATGTTTGTCCCTATACAATGTAGACACATGCACTATATGTGTTTTTTCACGCGTCTAAACAGTGCCATGAAACTGTAATAGCACTCGAAATGGTCTGAGATGGAGCGCCAACCTCAGACCATCTCAAGCGCCCCTAGTTTCGTGGCACTGTTTATCGTATGGGACATCAGCTACTGGACATCGTAGCTTTCTGCTAAACTGTCACTTGCTGCTGGTCTGCTGCTAGCTACCGTTAATTAAATAGCTATTATGTGGCAACATTTACAAGGATTAAGCCCATCTTTAAAGCAAAAACCCAAACCCACCAACGAAAAGGAGGACAAAACACATAACAAAAGAAAGTTTTGTGAGAAATGGAGTTTTGGAGATGAAGGAGTTTCAAGAGGCTGCAGTATGATGCTGAGGCTGTGGTTTGTACTCAATACCTCATCTCAATGAAATGCACTGAAAGGGATGTATATGTGATACAAAAAGGCCCTTTATTATTTTGGCCGGTGAAAAATATGCTTTGCCAGTGGATTTTTTTCATCTACCAGTTCCCTTGGCAGGTGAGTCAAAAAGTTAATTTCAGACACTGGTATTAATATCAGTGAGAAGGAACAGGAAATATGGGAGAGGGGTAATATGAGGGCTGTGTGCCAACTCAAAATCACAAAGTCATGAGCCTGTTACTGTGCTGAGGGCCTGTGAGCCTTCAGAATACTCCATCAAAGAAAGTGACATCTTGTTTGAGGGATAAAGGTCAAAATCTAATTTAATTTGCTTTTTATATCAAAATACCTGCTGACATGAGCATTTCCTGCATCTGTTTGTGTAACCGGTCACTTTGGTCCTATTGGATGGGTTGCCAAGACATTTGGTACACACAATCATGTTCCTAGAGGGCAAATCCTACTGACTGTGGTGATTCCCCAACAGGTTGACATTTATCTATTTATTTCTCCTCATATTTTTATGCAGGAACAAAAAACAATTGCCAAGTGTATTATCAGTCCTCAGGAGACATATGTTCGTCTTTTGTCCTTATTTGAGTCAGTGAGGTGGTGAAAGAGAGAGGACTAATTCATTTTTTATTTTTGTTTAGTTTGTTTTTGTTTTGTTGAGGGGGAGGGTTTGACAGTATGGCGAACATACAGCACCAGTCAAAAGTTTGGACACATGTTGTCGTTCAAGGGAATTGGAACGTGTGTCCATATTTTTTTTACTGATGCTGTATATGTAAGAGTTGTCTTGAATTAATAAGTTTTTATGCACCGTAAATATTGAATGTACAGTATTTGTACTAATATTTGTGTAAAATATCTACTTTTGTCATTCAGGCTGGCAATAATTAATAACTTATATACAGAGGACAAATATAACTATATTCTAATGTACTTTCCTTTATGTTCTTATATGAACTAAGGCTGTAACTAACAATTATTTTCATCATCAATTAAACTAATTAGACCAATTATTTTATGGATTTTCATTTTTATTGAACCAACAGTCCAAAATCCCCAAATATTTAGTTTACTATCACATATGAGAAAAGCATAAAATCCTCACATTTAAGAAGCTGGAACAGTTAATTGATTATCAAAATAGTTGGTGATTAATTTCTGTTGATCGACTAATAGGTTAATCAACTAATCGTTGCAGCACTAATATGAACTATATGTGGGTATTATGCCAATTAGTCTGAGATAAATTTCCCCTGTGGGAGGTCAACTAAACCGCATGATTGCTCCAGTTGAACCTTTGGTTAATCTCCACCAGCAGACCAGTTCTGAGACCACTCACCTAATCCTGAGATTGAGAAACCCTTCGGCAGCACACACCTCCATGTTTTCTCGCAGCCTGCATTCAGAGAAAACAAAGAGGAAGTGACAGGAAAGCACTGGTTGCTTCTTAATTGTTGGTGATTGTTTGGTCTACTTTCCCAGACCGTGCCCTCCAATCAATCCAGTCATCTGTGTAAGGTTCGGACAAAGCCAGAGCTGTGTCGCCATGGTGAGGGATTGTTTGCATCCAGTCATGCCACTACCCGTGTGGACACACACACACACACACACACACACACACATACACACTCTCTCTCTCTCTCTCTCTCTCTGTGCAGCATGCTCTTTTGTCTGTGCACCACTTGTTTCAGAGGAACCCCTCCTGCTGCCACAACCTCCTTGTTACTTTACCTCTGATTGCATCATCTGTTGTTGAACTGCTCACTATTGCTGCCTCTTAGATTTTTTTTTGTTGATAGAATCAGTGTTTTTGAAGAATTTAATGGAAACTTTATTCATTTTTGTTGTTGTTGGCAGACCATCTGTGAAATAAGCAAGTGTCAGAAGTTCAAACTTTATTCATAAATTACTTTGTTGAAGTTTAATTAAGGGATGGACCGGGATGAGCATTGGGCTGAAGCATGAGAGGAAATGAGCTCTTCAGTGGGTATTTTGCATTTAAACCCAGACTTGTTGTTGGTGTGAAATTAAAACCTTTTATCTTTGTACCTCTAACGCTTATCTCAGGGATATTAAAGGAGCTTTCAATGGCATTTTTGTTCTGATCCATCTTATGAACTGAATTACAAATAAACACTGTCTTGTCACACTGTGTTCCCTCCCTGACTCTGCCTTTCTGTGGCATCCTGAGAATGATACTTCAGGGGAGGCGGGCTGAAGTCACAACTAAGTTTAGCTCAGCAGTTCATAGCCCAGATGACGCAGTATTCTTCATGTCTGAAACCAAATGGCTGCACCAAAACTTGTCTTGGCAGCAAGGATTTGTCCTGATAGCAGTAACCTTTCCTCTCCACAGCAGAGTCACTATAAATCTTTTCAACTATTTCCTTGTATCACCACAACCATAATGAACACTACTGAATCTCCTCTGCTGACTTTAATACCCTTGGAAAAAATACTCTGTGTCTCTGTAGCTCGTCCTCCCTTTGCTGTTGGTTGCTGTTTTTGTTGTTTAGCAACATGCTCGTTCTGTGGTTCATTTCCTTCTACTGTGCATAGTGTAATGTAATTTCACATTCTCAGAAATGGACCTACAGTACAACAGTTTCTTCAGTTTTCTCATACAACAAGGCAAATAAAATATCAAGCAGAGGTCTACAAGATGACAACAAGACAGAGTCTACCATGCTGGCAGCGCTGTCAGGCTGTACTTATGCCATGTTCATGCTATGTCGGGTGGATGGGAAGAATCGGAAAGACTTGCGAGTGAAACGTCATCTGACAACTCAGGAAGGTTTTGTGACTGAGTTGGTCATATGAAGGTTTAAAGTCCTGTGCGCTGACAAAATTACATTATATCCATTAAATTTGGGTTTAATAACATAGATTGACGGACTTTGAAGCCGTCCATGAAGCGTCCACGTTTGCACCTTATGAGTACAAAGTCAGAGCTATATTGTCTGTAAGTCAAAGGTGACTTCCAGCTTACCAATAGATGATAAAGGCCTACTGAGCCAACAAGGAAGTAGAGTAAGCCCATACTACCTCAAACCTATGGGTCCCGATGATAACTGATAAGGGCCATTTAATGGGCTCATAACATCCGAAGCAGGTGGTCATAATTACGACTTGGAGGTTGACGTGAACGCTATTTACAAGTTGGAAACTCCTATATGACGTCAACACATTATACATAGCAGTGCTTTGAGATAAATGCTAATGTCAGCATGCTGACATACTCACAACGACAATGCTACAATGCTGATATTTAGCAAGTATAGTGTACATGTAAACCATGTTCAACACCTTACTTTAGTGTGTCAGCATGCTAACATTTGCTACTGGGGACAGTAGCGTGTCTGCAAAATGTCATGGCAGTCCATCCAATAATGGACATTTCACTAACAACAAATGTGAATCTCAAAAATAAACAGAATTTCAAACTGATCAGAATTCAATTTGAGGCTAAACAGAAGTTATATAAAGATTTTCACCTCAAACAGTCTTAATGTCAGTGTTTGAATTTGTCTGTGTGATGGTCACGTTTTCAGGACACTCTACTAAAAGAGTGGTGCTTCTCTCGAAATAAAAGGGAAACTCTACTGTCCTGGATTCTCGTTGAATGGATTACTGCTTAAAGGATTCAGCATGCAGTTGGAATGTGGAGCATTGAATCTGGCTGTTTATTAAACTGTGACTAATGGAAAAGGAAATTCCAACAGCTACAGCACCTTTTCCACCGGTTCTGAGGTTACTCACTGTAGAGATGCTTAGCTCAGTGAGTGGATCTAAATATGGACGTGTACATTTACAATGAAGCTAAACAAAAATAGAAACACATAGTCTTAGCATACTAATTTGTGTTTTCTCAATATGTAGCCTGTATTATTATTATTTATTATTATTATTTATTAATACACTGGCAGTGGGAGCATTAAAGTAACTGCAATTTAGATCAAATGCATAACAAGAGAGAAAGTGGAAATAGTATGATGAAAATGTGGAACAATACCGGCAATGGCTGTGGTGAAAGTGTGTCTGCAGCTTGCTGAGCCTAGTAGTGATTCAAGTGTTGGAAGTTATTAGCAGGGTAAAGAAAATCGAAGCTCGTTTCCACATGGAAACTGACTTCAGTGGTCATGTTGTTAGAGCTGCTGTGCAAAGGATTCGATTAGTTTTACATTGATGAGTCTGAAGCCACTGTGGCAGTATACTCTGACCTTAAGTTTACTGGGTCACAGCTTCTTTATTCTGTGCAGTAACTTATATAGATTGTCATTCTCGTCAGAGTCACCCATGAAGAACATCTGAGTTGTTCTGAAATGGATCAAAGGATAAGAACGTATAGAGGTCTGATCAGAGTCATGTCTGAACATCTGCTCCTGCACAGCTGCCTGCTTCCTATGACACTGTATGCTGCTGCTTATAAAAGAAAACATCTTTCAGCATATGTTGTGATGTTTGTGTCAGGCACCAGTGGGAGCCTCCTTCTTAGTGAAGGAATGAAAATAATTGTACATTCAACACAAAAAGAACACAAGAAGTGTGACCTAATAATCGCTATTTCATATGGTTATGGTTTGACGTTGTGGGACATAGACTGTAAACCTGTGACTCCATATATAGCTGAAGAGTGTCTCCACAGACTTGAATCATCTTTTAACTATGTTGACTGTTGGTGGAAAATATTATATTTAGTCATGAAAACATACTATAAACAACACTGCCAGAATCAAGTCTCTTGCTAAAGATTTCTCATTTTTACCAATTTTATAAAAGCAAATTTACATGAAGCCCAATGTCAGTTCTGTCCTAAAATCACTGAAGTGCTGCTTCTCACTTAAAGGGAACATATGATGCTTTGTGTGATTTTCTATTATTTTTATTCTGTTATGATGTCAGATGTCTAAACTTGATGTGAACGTATGTAAAATGCTCTCTGCAAGTCAAAAGTCCAGGCTTCAACCTGCTCTTCATTTGCATTGTTACCTCTGCTTCCCCCCTGTGATGACATCAGATTGTTCGCACATGTCCACAAACTGCTGTCCGTTGGGAGCCTTTGTGACTAAGGTTGTTTCATGGGTTGTTCACGTCCGCTTGCATATTTCGGACCAGATTCAAGCTCGAATATGTACGGATGTATTTGAGAAATTTTCCATTTTGAGTAAAGAATGACAAAAAGAAGCAAAATACAAGATGCACGATATTCCAGTAATAGCACTGGAATATAAATATAGACCTTGCTATTGGCAAGTGAATGAATTTGGACTTGAATGAAGTATAAAAACAACTGCTGTAGCTTATTTTGCTCTGTTTTGATAATATGTTTATGATAATTGTATCACAGAGGAGCAAATGATTTCAGTACGATTTCTCACAGATGTGCGAATAGCAGGTGTGTATGTGTGTGTGTGTGTGTGTGTGTGTGTGTGTGTGTGTTTGTGTGTCCGAGAGAGAGAGAGAATCAGGTTGGCAAGCTTGTGTTAATGCACTCTCCCTCCAAGTGTGATTTCTATATTACTCATCATCGAATAAACACTCAATCACAACATGTCGATTGCAGCTGTGAAAACTAAAGGCGTCATCACATCATCTGTTAGAATACCGTGCGCTATGACACAAGGCCACAGACCTTTTTGTTAACAAGCTGACAGCGAATTAATCTAAACAAGTTGAGAAATACTCTTCAAATCAAACTTTTCCAGTAAACAGAACATTCAGATTATAAATGTTTTCACTCTGTTCACTCTGGACACATGTTGACTTTATAATTAATGAGAGAATATTGTAGACATGTTTGACGCCCTGACATCTCTACATGAGCCACCAAAAATGATTTGGTGACAATTCAGATGTCGCACTTGGCCTGAATAAACAAATTGCTTAAAATAATACTTTTACATGTGTTATGAAATAAATCTGCTGTCCCCAGGTAGATTAAGAGTGTTTTGTGTATTTTTCATTCCAATGTGTTTGCACTCTTCCTTCAGGCCACCCCAACCTTCCACTCTTCTTTTCATTCACCTCATTTGCTTTGTTTATCCATCTGTTCCTCCAGTTTTGTCATTTTTCTGTTTGCCCTCTATTCGCTGTCCCACTGCGCTGCATTCATAGGAACAGTCTCATTTACTGTGCTTTAACAGGTGTCTGGGTTCAGATGCTTCCTGCGGTATCTGTCTACAGTTACAAATCATCCTGCTCCCCGATGAGCCTGATGCCTTCAGTGCAGAGGAGTGTGCAATGTAATGCCGTCTCAGTAGGAAAAGGCCTCAAGGGGGAATGGTAGTTAAATTGCAGGAGGAATGAGAGTCCCATTCCTGCTGTGATGAAGATGGAAGGTGACTAAATTGTTACGGGAGGCCTTCAGCGATATGGAAGTCAAGGATCAGAGCTGAGATAATGGCCCACACAAGAAAAAGGAGGGCTGCTTCCCAGTAGGGTTGCAGAAGTTTGAGCATTAGGCACCTGCTCCTTCACTGCTCCGATCTGCACTGTTGCTCAGGCTCGCTGTCGTGGCCGTGCCAGGTTCCTAATGGCTGCCGCGCTACTGAGGTGCTTGTGTCAGCAGTTTGAAATGGCCCTCGTTCTGCCTGCGTGCGACCGCTGTAAGCTTTCCTGCACTGACACCAGCAAATGAAAAATATATTGGATGAGGCCTGTTAGACGGTCACAATCGCTGCACCACAAGTGTGTTCTTACAGCAATAAATCAGCAGCATTACAGGAAATAGCTTCAAAAGAACAAGTACTGTAAGTTCTCTTACAGGAAGCTGTTGTCACTCTACACAACCATGTAGTGTTTGTTGGATTGATATATCAGGTTTTAGCTGTTTCCTTCCACATTGTAATTAATTTTGTAGTTGTCAAGTTGCTAAGGAAGTGTAGGAAATAATTTCTTTAAACAGGAAAAGAAAGGTTAGGGCTGGTAATAAATCAGCACTATCATATATCAACATGTGGTGGAATTGTATTGTGAAGATATCATCATATCGTTGTGTGTTCAAAGTAACTGTAATTAAAACTTAACAATATCAGTTATTAAAACTGCATTAAATATTTTTTGGATCTTTGGGGCCAGAGCAACCAGTTGTAAATGCAACATTACAAATCTACAAATCAATATGTTAAACTGTTCTCTATTTACACATCCGGCAGACATGAGTAAACATTTGAAGTAATGTTTCTGGCCTACCTGATGAATATTCACTCACCCAATATTCACTCTCCTTTTAAGTCTGTTTTGTCTTTCACCAACTCCTGCCAACTTTGACTGGAAATTAGGTCAATAGGTGTTTTTGGACCAAACAGTTCTGAGGATTCCCTTAAAGGAACTACATACTGGGGAGTTCCCCCGAGAACTACACACCTTGAAGGATTTTTTTTCTTCACACCACCAATAGGAACGCTTAAGTGACGGCGGTTGGTATAGCAACGTTACCTCTGCACAAGATACGACAACAACAAGACGGTGGACACTGTGACTGCGTTGTATATAGGCTCAATATAGCCTGAACTTCACTGTCAGTCCATTTGTCGATATTTTGTTCCATTTTTTAAGGCTTAACATTTTACACATTTTAATAAATGTCTGTCTCTGGTGCTGCATTCGCTCATGTGTTCAACCAATCAATGTAGACTCAAGGTTCCTCTTGTGGTGGGAGAGTACCTACCCTGAAGTAGGAGCTAAAAAAGGCCCACAAAACTGCATTGTAAGAACTACAATCATTCCCAGTTCTTGCAGTGCAGACACAATAAAAAGGGGATTGTTCCTCCAACAGCACTTAAAACTATAAAAAGTTCCTCCGGTCCGAAAGCGCCTTATTAGAGTGCTGAGACTGAAACAAAACCATAAAGTTGCAGGCCGCAAAAGCAAAACAATGAGCTGAAAGACGCTAAAACGCTCCATAGAGCTGAGGGAAACTGCAAAGTCTGGTGATGATTCTCTGTTGGTTCATCACTACGAGTGACTCCTTTCACATTACATGAAGTCATTTGATCAATTGTTAATAGAAAATTATTGATTTGTGCAGCTTTAAGAGTTGTTTTCTTTTTCCTTGTCAGGATGGACAAAGAAACAGTTTTAGCACCCCCCTGTGGTGTGGCGGAATGAGGGCCTCTGGATGAAGGCCATGGAGCTGAAAGTGTGGGTGGACGGAGTGCAGCGCATCGTGTGCGGGGTCACGGAGTTCACCACATGCCAGGAAGTGGTCATTGCTCTGGCACAAGCCATTGGTAAGCTTGAAACATCTTACAACAACATGAAAAACATCTCACCTGTTCACCGGTGGTAGAGGCTCAAAAAAGTTTAATATCGGACTGTGAGCTTTAAATGTGACATATATTTGGATGTGTGATGTGGAATTTGCAGCCCAACAAACACATCAGTGTCTACAAAAATCCAAATTAGTTGTTTTAACATGATGAAAAACTTAAACTAAAGTGGTGTAAATTATATTTTGTCATGGGGATATGCTGTGATGTGGGCTGTGTCCAGTATTGGCCAGGCAGGTTTGTCAGCCTGGAGATGATAAATTGCCCTAAAATGAAAAGTGACTGGAGGGCACAAAGAGATTTTCACCATAAATGGGCTGCACAAAACAAGATGAGTCATGCTGCAGACTTTTGTTTTATTGACATGTTGACAATCTGCCTTTGTTAGTCATCGCATGGACTCTATTGTACATAAGTCTTTGTGAATTCAAGACCATAATATTCCTTCAAATTGAGGAATGTTTAGTGTTTTTACAATGGACAGATTTATCACTTGATCTTCCTACAGTGATTTCTCACTAAACCCTGTAGATAGATATCTCAGAGTTAAAACATGTGTGTCTTTCACAGTGACAGTGTAACAGGAGTTATGACATTCACTGTCCTTTGTGTTGTCTGTGCCTTTTGTCCAGGCCAGGGCACTTTGATGTGAATGGCTGTAGTGATGAATGTGCCTCTTTTACAACGACCCTTACTGTGTGGGTGGGTTGAGGGTGGAATGGGGTTGTGTTTTGCTCAGTGGTGGAAAAAGTACTCGGATCCTTTACTGAAGTAGAAGCACCAATGCAGCAATGTAAAAATACTCCATTACAAGTAAAAGTACATAAGTATTATGAGCTTGATGTAGTTGAAGTATTGCAGTAGTGGTTTTGTCCCTCAGACTGACATATTATTTTGTATGACATCATTAGATTATTAATACTGAAGCATCAGTGTGTAAGCAGCATGTTACTGTTGTAGCTACTGGAGGTGGAGCTAGTTTGAGCTATTTTATATACAGTAAGTTTAGTTCAGTGGTTGATTTCATGGGAGAGGAAAGAAGAAAAACAAAGTTCTGATACACAAATCTGTTTTCAGTTTTTGGACTTTTTCTTTAATCTTTGATTTTTGGTGAAATATTGGATCATTTGAACATTTTTGGAAATGAAACCATGTGAGAATTTTAAAGAGAAAAATTATTACCTTTTAGTGGAGCTGTTAACAACTCAGCTCATAGACATCTGAAATGTGACCCCGACTACACACTGCTTTTTATAGGACTTCAAAAGACAAAAAGGTTGGAAACCACTAGTTTCATCTTTAACAATGTGTTGTATTTTAAAAGCTTGTTATATTATTATTTGTGTCAAATCTTCATATGAAAAGTAAAAGCTGTTAATAAGTGTAGTGCATTACAAAGTACAATATTTCCCTCAGAAATGAAGTGGAGTGGAAGTATAAATTAGTATAAAATGGAAATACTCAAGTAAAGTAAGTCCCTCAGTGCAGTACTTGAGTAAATGTACTTGCTTTCCACCACTGGTTTTGCTCTTATCTGCATGTGTACAGACAAGAACGCTGGTGTACACAGACAAACAGACATAGCCACGAACCATTGAATCAGGTCCTTTTTCCCGACAAAAGTACTGTTTGCTGAGGGGAATTTTCCCACTGTAAACTTCTTTCATTAAACACACTTGTAAAGTTCTTTGAATCTGCCAATGTTGCACAAACAGGGGGAGAGTTGTGAAAGAATTTAATGAATATGTTCTGTCTTTTTGTTAGTGTTTTATCTCTCTTCATTCTGACACACTTGAAACATTATTTTGATCATTTTTAAAAGTGTGCATCACTTCTTATTGGAGGGTTCACTGGGTGTTGACGCCATGGCAGCATTCATTGTAGAGCTGCAATGATTTCTTGATTAGTCGTTGGACAGAAACTATTGAGGAATAGACAGAACTATTGTTTGTCAATCCTTAAGGTTTGGGGAACAGTGATCAAAAAATGTTAGCATTATCTGACATTTACAGACCAAACTGTATATAAAACTGTAATATAATAATATATTAATTGAGAAAATAATCAACAGATTAACCAAAAATTATATAATCGTTAGTTGCAGTCCTAATCCATTGGTTTCTCTGCAATGGGGACCTAAATTCCTGATGTAGTATTATACTACTAATACTACTACTATTACAACCACTACTCAGTTGGATAACATGATTGAGCAACTTTCTCACTTGTTTGTCAGAGAAGAGGCCACTATTCAAAGTTAAACACAAGTTCTGGCTGTTGGCTTAATATTTACAGATGGTACCAAGCCAATAGATGATTCAAGCTACTTTACAGGCCAGAAATCTGGGCGTCGTCTGCATAACAACATGAAAGTGAATGTTTAGTCATTATGACTAATGTGTCCAAGGGGACTAAGAATAGACCCTTGGGGAACTGCAAGTCAGAGGGACCTCCAGGGAGAAGGCATCACCAATTACGAAAGAAAAAGTTATTTTTCAAATTGATTAAAATTGAAGGGGGTTGATTATGTCACAAGCAAAGCTAATATAAAACTAAACAGTCTCCGGCATCAGACTTTGATGAGAGCTGTGTATGTATAAAACATTTTTCATAGATGTTTATTTATGTAAGTGATCAGCTTGAAGCAGATCACTATCTATCTGTAGCTAAATTAAAAAATGTTGGTTTGCTCATGACTGTCCATCTTGAAGAGGATGAATCTTTGCATGTGTAAGCCAGTCGGAGAGCCAGTGGAAAAATCTACATGCAGTATGTAGAAAGCTAGGACCAACAGTCTCAAACGCCTCCTCACAAACAGGCGCAAAATGAGTTGGCAGGGCAGATGGTATGAGATGGTGTACAGGAACATGTCTGGACCAAGGACAGACCTGGAAAATGTCATCTGAAACCTTTTTTCTCTTGTTCTTTCTTAGTTTTTAATATTAGGTCTTCATATCTAAATAAACAACAGTGCAAGTTTAAGTTTTAAAAAAAACACCCCTTATTTAATATGTGGTGGTAGTAGTAAAATCTAAGCTAATGTGATTGATTGGGACTGTGTGGGTGTGGCTTGGTCAGATTTTGTTGACCGTGGCCTGACAAACTAAGAAAACAGCCACACAGCTGGGAGAATATTTTGATTTAAATGTTGCTAAACACTGATTGTTACATGACATCACTTTTTCCCAACAAAGTGCCGCCCAGTTCAAACCAGCGAGAGTGCTCATGGAGGACCCCATCACTCATAGTAAAAAGGCTAAATAAAAAATATGATTTTGGGGTCTTTAAGTTGTCAAGAAATGTGTTAAAGCACCACATAAATCATTTTTTAATTTTTGACCCAGGACGCACCGGAAGATACACTTTGATTGAGAAATGGCGGGACACGGAGCGTCACTTGGCTCCTCATGAGAATCCAGTGGTGTCCCTCAACAAGTGGGGTCAGTATGCTAGTGACGTTCAGCTCATCCTCCAACGAACAGGCCCGTCCGTTAGTGAGCGGCCAACCTCTGACGGGCAGTCTCGCGTCCCAGAGCGTGGCCTCTACAGGCAGAGCCTCCCGCCTCTGGCCAAGCTCCGCCCCTCAGCAGCAGACCGCTCGCTCAAACGAAGGGAACCCAAACGCAAGTCTCTGACCTTCACTGGAGGAGCCAAGGGTCTGCGGGACATATTTGGGAAAAGCAGAGACGCTGAAGGTAGCGTGCAGAGTTTGTGTGTTTTTGGGATTGCCGTTATCAGTTATGTTCATACTGTCAAAAGTGGCCGTCTGTACTTACTGTCCTCATTCTCTGTCCTTCCTTCCCTCCCTCTATGCTTCTACTTGTCAACAATCCAATCACCCTGCTTTCATCTCCCACCTCTCCATTCATCCATCCACCCAGCCAAACAGACCCAGCACCGTGGTGTGAGCCTGAACCTGAGCAGAGTTGGAGGTGGTGGGGTAGCATCTGTACCTGGGAGTCCAGCCAGAGAGCTGAGCCGACTGGTGCAGCTGCAGAGAGACAAACTCCAGGCCCTGGAGAGCCGTCTGCTGGGCTGTGAGGCCGAGCTACGAGATTGGGAGGAGGCCGCCGGTGAGGCCAATGAAGTGAGTAAAACCACAGCTGCCTGTGCTGTCACTTACATGGGAAGTAGATGTGTGCTGATCCAGCGTGGTTGTGGTTTATATTCTCTTGGGGTAAGAAAGTATCCGAGTTGAATCATTTTCAATTCACCAGGAAGGAAACCTGGAGGAGGAGCTGCTGCTTTTAGAGCAGCAGGTGAGGAGGAATGATACTGAGATGAAGGAGGAGGAATTCTGGCAGAACGAGCTGCAGATCGAGCAGGAGAGCGAGCGGCAACTCCGGCAACAGCTAGCCGAGCTGCAGGGCCGCGTACGTGACTCTGAGGCCAAGCTTTCAGAGTACCTAGCTCGCATACAGGTGAGCTCAGCATCATTGAGCAGCTACCCAATTCCTCTGGGTGATATTCAATTTATAAATAGCATGAAAACGTTCCTGTGCAATCTCTGTGTGGATCTTCACCCAAAGTTAACATTGAAACTTTCTTACTGAATAAAAAGTAGAATTACTGTTATTTGTTAGATAGATTATTTTCATGCCAGTTTTACTACATTATTTACTATCTGTTGTATGGTGTAGGGCATGGAAGCAGGCCTGGAGCAGGAGAGGCTGCAGCAGGAGGCCCAGCTCAACCAGAAAGTCAATGAGGAGGAGGTACAAACCAGTCCGTCTTGGTCTACAAAACACACAACAGCACACAGACAAAGAGCAATGTGGTGTGGTTTACTTACAGAGATCACAACTAGTTATCTACATCTGAAGACCCTCTCTGTCAAACAAATATGATTTAACTTCAGAGTATACACATGTACTGCAAGCCAAAAATGAAGCAGACCTTTTAAAAATGTATCTGACATATACATGGTTGTGGTGGTGAAATATTTGTAAAATTCTTTTGTTTATAATCAAATATCTGAAAAACTAATAATCAGCCACAGCTGTACTTTGTGTTTAGTGCCAGTTAGCAAATGTCAGCATGCTAAACAAAGATAATAAAAGTGGTTAGCATGTTGATATTAGGCACAGCAGTACTTTGAGACAAATGCTAAGTACAACCTCACAGAGCCACTAGCATGGCTGCAGTCTCTCAGTGTTAGTCTCTGAGTTTGGTTGTTAGCTTTGCATCTGTCCAGCTACAATATAAACAGTTAAAGATCTCCTCCAGACATATTTTAAGACATAAAAATTCTGGGAAATGTTTGCTTGGAATAATAATGTGTGTCTGAATTTTTTTTTTTTTCCCAAAGAAAGCACATTAACATTCTCAAAATGGCATCTATTCCTTATTCCTCATTAAAAATCCCAGAATCTATGAATATGCAAATTTTTTTTTTTTCAAAAGTTTAATTGCTTGATGCAAAATACGTCCTACTTCACTGAAAAGTCTGTTCTCAGTGTATGTGCACTGGAAGCTTCAAGTTTTCATGTCACACTTAAAAAAATTTTTCCTATTGGACCAGGATTAGCTTGCAAACTAGTTGTGATGTCACAAATCATGCTCGAAGGTACGCCCCTTAAACTCAGGTTTTTGATGAGCACAGAGAAACTTTCCTCCTTCAGCAGATGTATGTGGAAACAGCTTTTAAGTATCAAAGTGTGCACATGCATCATTTTTAAGTGGAGGGTGACTTTAATGCTGCTCTTTAAATCATATCTACTAGCAAATATCTTAGATATATCTTAGATACTTTTGCCCATCTCCTCTGAAAAGCTGTGATGAGAGTTGGCTTTTACTCTGCTCACTTCCACTCTGGATTTCAGGTGCAGGCTCAGCTAGAGAAAGTGAGGGCGGAGCTGGAAATGCAGAGCCAACACACAGCACGGCTGGAGAGCAGCTGCAGGGCGTTGGAACGCTCACTTGGCCAGTCCAGCAAGAGATTACAGGTCAGCTCAGAATCCACAGTTAGCATTTCATTTATTGTTAGTTTTCCATCACTGTAGCCACAAAAGTGTCACGAATGTAATATATCGCCTGGCATTTTCACTCAAAGCATTGGAAGATGTTTGAAAGATGCTCATTAAAAAGTTGGATATGTTTGGCTCTGCTGGGTGTGAAAATCCAGTCCTCTTCACACAGGTGGAACCATAGAAATCTACTGTAAGCTCATTAAGTTGTGGGCAGTGAAGCAAAGTTTAATCTCTGGCTTGCAGGGATGTGCAGTGGATCCTTTGCTGCGTGCATCCTAGTATGAATTGAAGTGCTCTGTGTACAGACGAGGTCCAGTAGGGTGTGGGAAGCGTGAGGTAATGAGAGGGGGAAATCAGAAGGGGTATTACAGCATTCTTTGCCTGATTAGAGAGGGGCCTGATTAAGTACACAATCCCTTGCCTGCAGTTGCATAACCATTTGGGGGCTAATTCTTCTCTTTTAGCTGCCTCAACTGTGTTATGACTTCTGGAGAGATCCTGAACAAGCTATGATTTGTGATAGATTTTCACCTATTGAATCCACCACAGATGAAGCAATTTAAAAAAAGATGCAAATGAGGGTACAGCAACTGAAATCATGTATGTCTCTGCAAAAGTTTGCATTCAGTGCACCAAATCTATTTGTGATCTTTGTTTTTAATATATCATCACATCTATCATCATATATCAATCCCTCTTGGGTATAGACCTCATTTATTTGTCATGGTGTTTGTTTTTTTTTTCTTTCATAGGAGAAGGAGCAGGAGCTGGAGCAGCTGACAAAAGAGCTACGACAGGTCAACTTGCAGCAGTTCATTCAGCAGACCGGTACCAAGGTCACTGTGCTGCCTGCTCAGCCTGCAGGAGAAAATGGCACGTACACACACATGCACACACACGTACATAGGCACGCACGCACACGCAGACTTGTCACATAAACATCACGCTGTTAAAACAGGTATTAAAAAAGGGCACTGTACTATTATTGCCACATGTGTATGTATGCAGTGCCACCTGGTGGTCATCCAGAGAACAACAGCTCAGACTGAAAACTTGGTGGGGCAGGATTGTTGTGCCACAACAGCTTAAGTCTGTAACCCCATTACATGGACCAAATCACTAACAGTCCTGAAATGCTGCAAGATCACAACAAGTCAAAAGGAAAATCCTCCAGAAAGTTTTTTTTGTCATGTAGTAATAGCTGATTCTCTCCCAGCTCAGTTTGATCCATGCATTCACTAATGTATCAAATTTTATTACTGAAATTAATTACAAAACACCTCAATAGCTAGTCTTAAGATGCAAGAATAACATGTTAGATTCTTAAACTGAGTGGCATCTGTTACTGTCTCTAGCTGGCCATTAATTTTGTTTTTCTTGCTACAGAAGTGGACTCTGGCTCTCTTAAACGACTTGGCTCGTCACGTCTCTTACCCAACGACCTCCGCACTCTTCAAAACACCGTCTCCTCCAGCCTGAACCCCGAAGGCATCTACGTCTGACCCAGAACTGTCCAGGAGACATTTCCTGGAGACGTTATTTGGACAGCAGGGTGGGCTGATGTTACCAGGACTGTACCTATAACTGAATGGGCCAAAATTTTGCCTCACAAACTGCTTAAATGCTCTTGAGCAAGGCCCTGAAATGAACCTTGCTCCAGGGATGCCTCAAGTGTGGAGATTGTTGGCAAAAACATTACTGGAGGATCCATGGGGCATCACGAAAGACGAACTATCATCTGTTTAGCATCTTTCCTGCATTGGCTCCTCTTTCATCTTTCTGAGACTGAAACTGATGTCAATATACATTTGCATATATTGACATTTAATCTACTATGTGTGAAGATTCCTCCTAAATCAGTCTACAAAAGCTTAATTTTCTATAAGTTTAGAAAACTACAAGCCAGCAGATGTATTTTTGTTGACTGAGGAGGCAAACAGTGCAGATATATTTTATTTGTATGCTGTAGAAAATATATCAGGATATAAAGTTTGGACACATATGCATACACAAACTAATACATGCACGAGCATGCACAAACACCACACCTGTGCTATGAGCATAGCCATATTGGATTGCCTTACTCTGGTGTTTTAAAACCAGACATCAATAAGTCTAATGTTGCAACAGAACTCAAGGTAGCTACTGAACTGAACACTATGCGCCATATAAATTTACTATATAAAAAAAGGCTTAGCACCAATTCAGGTGACTCCTAGGCGTAGTGACTGATGTCAGTAAAACTCAACATTGGCTCGATCTTTTTTTTTTTTGATATTCATTTTTTTGTTTTGATTTGAAGAGGGAACAAATTTGCCTCATATTTCCTGTGGAAAACCCATCATTTAAGATAAATTAGCTAAAAGAAATGGAGGTAAAAACAAATTTAATGAGTCCATTGAGTGATGTCATCAACTATTTTTGGTGAAATAGTTTGGCTCAAGGTTGAGTTTTATTTTGGTTTGCATGGTGCAAGAGCCATTATTCTCCTCTTTGTTTCAGTCTAACGCTTGTGTGAATGTGAATGGAGAAAAGCGTGATGACAAAGAGTGACGTCATACCCAGGTTGGCCACCGGGTGGCGACAAAACCTATATTATTCAGATAGGTGAAAGTTAACTGTGTGAAAGTTACTCCTGTTTGTCTTTATTCATTTTCATGTGTCATATACTGTATGTATGACTTTGCATATTGTTTTGTAACAAAGCCTCAGCACTTTAGCTTTCAGTGTATCATCTGAGGTGCCACTTACATTGTCGGATGAGTGTTTGACTTGTTTCACTGTGTTCATCAAGCAGGGACATGCATACTTAAAGAATATTGTATTAATACTGTTAATACTGTATTATTTTGTTCCTCCTGATTTCTAACATTATAAGAAACAAAAGATGTCTCATATTTGAACCAAAGCTAGTGTGACAAAACATTAATAGTTAGATGAGTGTACTTTTTTTACACAGTATGTATGCAACTTATGCCCATGAAAATTATCCACTTGAGTATAATAGCAGTTGCATACAGTATATTTTTCACAGTTTGTTGTTGTTAGGTGCCAGATAGTTGAGTCCTGTTACACAGAATAAGCCGATCTGTGACAGAAAGTTTCAGAGGAAAGAAAAGTATTTGAAACTTGACTCAGAAGAAGTTGACAGTAAAATTCTTGTTCTTTCTACAAACTAAAACACTTAAAATGAATGCATCTATAATTTAGCAGAGGTCTGGTTCTTATTGTACATACCCATGTCTAGTTGAAAAGGATATTTCTCTCTGGGTTTCTGGGATTAGATTGAAACAAACTGCATAAGCAGCAGCTCATATTTGTGCTGTGAATGTATGATAACAAAGAAAATCCCTCCCTCCAGTGTGAGGGATCATTGTTTGCTTTGCAGTGCAAAGGTAACCGGAGGAATTCACATCACAACTTGACAAACTATTCTCAGAAATTGCTCTGTAACAGAAGTTTTTTTTTCTCTCCCCCTCAGTATGCAGTATTATTGTCATGGCAACGACTTCAGCTGTGACGGGGAGACTGTAACCCACTAATAAAAGCTCTCGTTGACTCAAAGTTTTGAATAATGGCATGCCTTACTGAGAAAAGAAAATGTAAATAATGTCTACATATCACAGCAGTCTATAGACGATTTTCAAAGAAGACTGAAGACTGAAATATGCAGAGTGCTAAAGAGGGTAGATGTTAATACTGCCGTTCAATAGGCAGCTCTGTGTGCATGCAATAATGTGTGATTGGTTTATTTTCACCCCAATTAGTGGCAACCGAGGATACAATTCATTTTGTTTTTTGGTTTGTTTTGGTCCTTCTTGCCTTGTTGAAATTTTAAAAGGTAGAGATTTGGTGAAAAGCAGACAGATGGTCAAAAACATTATCTTCCCATTTCATTTATTCTGGCAAAACCAATGTTTGTGGATGTTAAAAATATCCATATTACATTGAAAGCTTACAGTAAGTTTACCAGCATTGCTGGTTATATCTTTTTTCCATTTTCTTGTGTATAGTTGTAATAATTGGTTTGTGTTGTGCCATCAATGATGCTTTTCAATAAAAGTGCATATATAAATGAGATGATGGAGCCATTATGGAAACAGCCATCAAGTAGTTTTGAGAGCTATTTTAGAAACGTTGCAGCTCAGGGATATTTCAAGACACAGAATTACTCATTAGATAATGGGCAGAAAGTAATTGAAGATAAATGCTGTTCATGATGTCTTGAGCCAATTTGACAAGTCAAATCATATATTTGCTCTCACGCAGCTGTTTGACAAGTTTAACATGCAGCATTGGCTCATAGACACAATATGATGAATGTGACTTAAGCAATGATTTGGTACAGAGAGAGATGTAGCTTTGTTTGAAAAAGCGAAATGTTTATGTTGGTACATGATTCATGTTGAAGCTAGTTCCAGTTTGTGCCTTATGTGTATGCCGATTATATTCAAGTCACAGTGCAAAGCTTATATTCAGAAAAATAAATACCCAGGATTTGTTTTTGGAAAACCCCAGAAGGTCATTTAGCAACACTTACCCCTGTTGTGAAGATATTTCCAGATTCCTCAAAGACTCATATAACATATGGATGAAAAAATAGTCTGTCTGCTGCACACTGAAAAAGACTTTTTGTAAAACACAAGCAAAATATTACCAAGTTAAAGCCAGTATATGACAATATAAAATATTGGAAAGAAACATCAATATATACCAATATAACTGATAATAAAATTTTTAATTCTGGTTCAAGTAGAGAAGTGAGAAGGAGATATGAAATTTCTGCAACCAGCTTTGTTTGGATAATGAAAATATGCGAAATAGGTTAAAAAAAATTTAAATTTTGCTGCAGGTAGAATATTTTTTCATCCAGATGTTAAAGGAGTCTTCGAGGATTCTGGAAATACCCTTAAAATCAGGCATTTTGTGACTTGAATGTAATGGTACTACAATACATGAAAGGCACAGGCTGGGACTAGTTGAAGCCACTGTGTTAATAGTGTAATCCTGTTCCTTGAAACACCCCTCAGTGTTTACATGAATGCTTCACTGTAAACATTATAGGCTGCAGAGATGAACTGTGCTTTGCTAACATCACTGACTCACATTAACCAATACTTTAGTCAAGACAAATCATTTTATATTCGTATTATTAGTATAATTTTGCATGATTTACTTACAAATGTACCTATTATAGTGTTTAGCTTTCTGCAGTTTAACAAATATGTTTCTTTGGGTCCCCATTCTGCCACCGTGTATGAAAGACATGGAAATCAAATTCAAGGACAATGTAAAATATATAAATAAATGAATAAAATATATTTAAAAACATACCAGAAATAAATAAACTGCTATACAGTGTTGATTACTGTGATTATTTGTGATTGTGTTTTATATTTATCAGATAGAAAGTATACAAGAACAGCCCATTGCTACTCCACATCACAAATTAATTTAGGAATATGCACCATATTAGCACAAAATAAACTAAAATAACTAGGATTAGCATGAAAGTTCATTCTTTACCTTGGAAATAAAGTTTGATAAAATTTTTAAAAATAATTCCTATCTCAAGGTCCATTTATTAACTTCCCCCTGTGCTTTCAACCTTATCATAGTGTCTTCATCAGTGAATATGGTTATGAAAGAAAGCTTGTAAGTGGACCTTGAGTTAGGATTGCTTTGTCCATCACAAGAATTAAAGTCTTAAAACCAGAATTTTAATAAAGGGCCCTTCTACATACTGACCATTCGCTTAGCCTGCACTTCCCCTGAGTTGCTGTTGCTACGCCTGTCAAGTTTTCTGATCTTACATGCAGTTCATAATGATAATGGAGGCAGATTTACCACTAAATTATTACTTTTACAAAACAGTGGGTCCTTGACAAAAGCAGGCTTCTCATATCTGGGTGGTGACCACTGATTTTGCTGGCTGAAATGAACACTATTAGATTTTATCAACTGTAGCCAGCTAGCTAAGCTAACATTACCTTCATGAATAGGTTGAAAATGCAGTCTCAATCTGAAATTTAGTGTTTCCAGCTGACTCGTTTTAAAATGAGAACCACATGATGGCTACATATCCTGCTAAAAGAATGAGGCTAAAAGTGCATGTCCCAGGCAAGAAAATCAACATCCTCAGCAGTTAATGATCCCTATTGAAGACATGGAAATAAAGGAAAAGCATTGTTCTTGTATTGCAACTTAGAGCTAGTTAGTCCTACTGTTATTTTATTTTATTTTTTTTTTTTTTGGGGTATATTTTTAAATTATTTTTTTAAACATAAAAAAAGGAATTATAAAAGTAAAACAAATACAATACAGCCCGAACCACATCTTATTATCCCCTTAAAGGACCAGTGTGTAGCATTTAGTGGCATCTTGTGGTGAGGTTGCAGATTGCAACTAACTGAATATCCCTCACCCTCCCCTTTCAAGCATGTAGGAGAACCTAGGTCTGCCGCGAAACTCAGAGGGCCCTCTCTAGAGCCAGTGTTTGGTTTGTCCATTCTGGGCTACTGTAGAAACATGGCAGTGACAATATGGCGGTCAGCGTAGAAGAGAACCTGCTCCCTATGTAGATATAAAGGGCTCATTGTAAGGTAACGAAAACACAACAATTCTTAGTTTCAGGTGATTAGACACTAATAAAAACATACTTATGAATATTATATTCCATTTCAGCCAATGGGTCCCCCTAAATCTTACACAGTGGTCCTTTAACCTCACTCACACCAACCTTCCCCTCAGACTCCTCAAGGCAAAACAATACAAACTACTGGCAACAAATAGCAAGAATCCATAGCACATTAACAATTCATACTGAGAGAGTATACATACCAGAAAGTAATCAACTAATATAGAAAGAAAGAAAGAAAGAAAGAAAGAAAAAGGACAAGACAAAAACAAAAAAACAAACAAAACGTACTGTGTAAGTATATTCATACAATGATATATTGTGCTAATGTAACTCCTGTTTCTTTCCTTTTAAGAAACTGTACTAAGGGATCCCATATTTCCTTAAATGCCTCCTGTTTTTTCATAGTATATATGTATTTTTTTTCTAATGCTATACAAGATGCCATCTCCTTAATCCACTTACCTATAGATTGTTTATTTCTAATTTTCCAGTTAAGAACTATCAGTCTCTGTCTCTGTAAACTTACCCAAAACCCTTTTTTGTTTCATAACATTTGGGTGATTGGGACAGTACATCTTATCTTTGATTTAGGCTAGTGTAGGCATTTCATTTTCTCCTTATGAATTAAGACTCCATGGTCATTTCTGTTAAACTTTATCATTGTAAGTTTTAAAAATCCATCCACAATTCATACAGTATAAACTTGCCTTTCCTCACTGTCACAACAACCCCCTCCCTTAATTCTGTCCCCCCCCAAATTTCATTGAACACGTTTAATTGAGTTATATTATTTTCTCCCTGTTTGTTTGTTCTTTCCCTGTGCTCTCCCTTTTGCTGTCTTCCTGCATCTCTCTTCCTGTCTCACTGGCGCCATTCTACTCTACAATAGATTAAATCAGGATTAGTTAGGGATGGGTTAAGAGGTCAAGGGTAAACTTTGGGTAAGGTTTGGCTTGGCTTGGCTATTAGGGCAAACTTGGTGCTTTTTTGCCAGCTAAACACCTAACAAAATCCAGCTAGTCCTTGAACATTTTTGTGGTTGGTTAGAGGTCCACACACGAAGAGGTTGGGAACCACTAATCTAGAGCATCCAGAGCATAGACAGTGGTCCTGTTTTGCAAGGTTGATAATTTTCTTCATTAGCAGAGCCTTTTAGTATTGTACCAATCACCCAAAATCATGCTGTCCCATTCACATAAACACAAAATAAAAACAAGCTAATTCCAAAAATAGAAACATGATATTAACAAATTTGTACGTACCTATGTGACGTCACACCAACAAGGACATGCAATTTTGATTATGTGGTTTCACAGCTAGGGCTCAGCAAAAAAGTTTTTTATTTTCACTCATCAGGTGAGACAATAAACCCTGTGTGGTTATACTGTCCCATTTGACCTTATGTCCCAATCACCGTTAATTCACTCTACTACCTTTCCTACTTTACCCACCTTTCCAGAAATTCCCTATCAACAAAACAAACAAACTTTATTCTAACATTACCCCCCTTAGCTTAGATACTTGGACAAGCAAGAGGCTATATATTTATGTTTTATATGTATGTTTCACTTTCAGAATGAGGGCTAACCACTGTGTTTGGCTAACGTAACACTATCTTCAATAACTAGTTTAGATGGGGTTTGCAAAAGTGTAAAATTCCCTGAATTGCACAAGCAGGACAGAGCTGCTAATGTTAAACTACACTCTAAAACATCATGGGGGGTTACTACAGTGGATGTGCTAGTTGTGAGCGGGGCCTTTTTAACTTAACTTGTAACACCACAAATTAATGTAGCATGAAAACTGCTGGCCTTGGAAGTAACACTGGGTTAGGGTTCAGTTATCATGTAGGTAGTCAGCTAATTATCTGGACATGCTAACTTTTGCAACTGGAGCAGACAAGCATGTTATATCCATTTCTTACACTTCTGCTCTTGTATTTTTGATTTTGGAGAAGTTGAAAACAGAATCCACCTATGATACTCTTTATATTCAAAGTATCATAGAGCTCATTACTTCAAATCCATGACCCACTGTGTCTTATAAATGCAAAAATGATTGGACCAGCAGTGTTCAGGGAATGTTTAGAGAACAGGCAATAACCAAAACCAAGTGACATGCAGTAAACCCGGGTTTTTGGGGCCTCGTGGTAATCCAGCATTGGGTAGACAGAGAAAAAATGAGAGAAAAAACAATGAATGTGTATGTGCTGACTGTCTTCCAGTTTTGTATCCCTGAAATCAAAATACTTAATATTTCACTATTTCAAGTGCTTGTAATATCAGCTGTGGCATTCATCTCACTAGAAAAGGTTGATTTGTTCTACTAGGGTGATTTTTGCGGTTGTCTAAACGAGATGAGATAAAAGCATGGATGACCTTCTTTAAATCTACGAAGGATAAAAACAACTTAATTTTTAATATGTTTCTGAATTGCAGGAAGTGGAGCCGCTTCAGCCTCTTTACCAGCACTTCAGAAGTCAAGTAACTGTCAGAATCACTCCGAGCTCTGTGGCCAGCCGGCTTTGTGCAGGGAGGCAGGAAAACAGATGAGTGCCAAAATCGTCTGGAATAAAAGTTTCTCCAAATAAGACCCAATGTCAGATTCATTTTCAACTTTGGAGGAACACTCATGATACTCAACAGAGTTGGAGAACTTTGGTTATCACACCAGGTGTTTTTGTGTTAAAAGTCATTTGTCCCTCAGTCCCCAGTGTATTCCAGCTTTAATACTTTAAATGGAGCTCAACAGCTGGGTCAGAGGGGCTCTGATTACATCTGTGACCCTCTCACACCAGACGATACTTGAAGATTTCATTCAACCTGTTTTTTGGGTTTGTTTTTTTTTAAACTATAGCTGTCTTGTGTTGTTTATAAGCTACCATCATTACATTTAATAGACTGCCATCATTACATTTTTAGCAGGCATCACTTTTGGTGATGTATTATAAGGTATCTCATTAGGGAATAAAACTCTAAAGTAAGTGACAGCAGCTTTCACCATGCAGCCATCAGCCAAGACTCTATCCATTAAAATACTATTTATTCAGTTTAAAACATTATTTTTTCCAAAATCTGTGCAGCCTGACTGCTTTTAAATGGAGAGTTATGAAGGAAATAGGATTGGATGTTTAAAAAATGGGTTTACATTACAGCCTGCAAATTACAGTGTAAATATTTTGTACTTATGGTACTTACTTAATGAAATATTAAATACTTAGAGCATAAATGGGGTGAACAAGGGGCTGCTTCATTTTACAGCCTGCACACCCCAAACTTACACTATAATAAAAAAGGGATTCCTCCCATATTTTCAGTGCTTCATACAATGTGCTACCACTTAAAAGTAAGTCATTACCCCAGTTGGCAATTATATGAGAGGACATAAAAGTTGTTCTAGGTTGTGCTCTAACACTATCAGATATTAGATCCCAAAAATAAGAATATATATTACCAGAATGTCATGATTTTACTACAGCTAATTTCATTGCAATAGTAACATTATTACCCTGTTTTCTCCATTTTTTATATCTTGCTACCCAGTAATAATATTACTTATATAATATGATAGTGATGACAGGTACTCAGTGCATTAAAATACTATTACAGTTACAAAAATACTACTAGAATTTATTTCTAAGTCCCTCATAAACACAAAGTTACCCCTTTATTCCCAAACCTCTTTTCCTCTTCCCTTGTTCTTACATATGTCTCCCGGTATACGCAGTATTTCATTGGTAGCCTGTATGTACTAAATAACTACACTGTAGTTTGCGGGTTGTAATCTTAAGTGTTACCAGTTCATATTTGATTCTCTGTTGGTTGCCTCACTACTAAAATGTTCATCAGGTGAGAATTTATCCCTGATTCATACAACAAATCCACTTCCCTCTGAGCTATATCAGCTTTTTTCTCTTTCCTTAGCTTCGCTGATTCAATCATGCAGCCATCCCCGGGCTTGCAATAACATCAAAGTAGTTAGATTTTATCTGAAGAAAAGTCTGTATGATCTTGTGGTGTGACAAGACTTTTGTGAGAAGTCGCCTGGATGGAGATCAGAGATTTTACTCCATGTGAGTTTATGTGAAAGTCTTCTACGGCTTTTAAGTGTGATCGGGATGAGTAATAGTCATACGATTATGATGCCTAATTAGTTAACCTCAATTTCTGAATTATGATGCAAATATTGTACCTCGGATGGATTAAACAATTGTGTTCAGAATGAATTATAGTTGAGCCGGAAGATTGATTGCACTATGTTGTGTTTGTGTGTGTGTATGTGTGTGTGTGTGTGTGTGTGTGTGTGTGTCGATATTTGCACAAGCCATGGCTGATGCTGTCATTAAATAGCCCCTTGGTCCCTCTCCTGAATTTGTTTATTCTGCACTGGGCATGGGAGTAGGTGGCAAACAGATGGGCATCCATGAATTATGGAAATTATGGGCTTTGATTAACCACCACACACTCTGCTGGATAAAAGTAACTCTAGGGTTGCCAAGTTATGTGGTGCACTGGGCTGCGCCATCAGTCACTCTGCTGCGTGATGGACCTGATGCTTGACTGATGTTGTTTACTGCTCTATCTTAAAAAACGTAGAACAAAACTGCTGTATTTTTTATGTATTTCCTGTTGAATTTGGCTCAAGGGAACTCGCAGCTCCATTGCTGGAATAGTTTGACATTTTGGGAAATACGTGTATTCTCCCTCTTGCTGAGAGTTAGTTGAAGAAGATAAGCTACCTCTCTAATGTGTGTACGACAAATATGAAGCTACAGTCAGTCACTGTCTCCTTCGGTCCAAATGTAACAAAATCTGCCTACCAGCACCTCTAAAACTAACATGTCAGGTCTTTTTTGTTTAATCTGTACCAAATCAGAAGTGTAAATATGATAAATTGTGATTTTACGGGGGATTATGTATAATATTGTTATCTTTGGAACTTGCTGTTCCTACCACTTTAAATTTACTCCTCACCATATAGAATTTTATCGATTTATGTTGATAATTTATGGTCCTATATGTTCAGATATGAAAAAATACTTTGATGACAAGAAGGATTTAGATTCTTGTTTCTCATTTTGTACCATAATCCACCCTTTAAGGATGAGTGTTTGAAACTCTGAGCATATTCATCCAGTAGCAGGATAATTAATCATGTGTATCATAATCATTTAATTCTTCAGTTATGTTCATCACATGAAGTCAGATTTCTAATCAAAGCTCTTTTTAAAAAAGTAGTTGATTTGTTTAAAAACGGCTACCAATTATCTCAGTCTTGGCCTTGCAACTCGCCTGCAACCAACACCCCTCTTTTAGCATATGATCCCCCTTCTCCCCCCTTCACCCACACATACACACACACACACGAACCGTCAGCCAGCCACCCCCCCACACACACACATCACTGTCCCCATCTCTCCACTTTCATAAATGAAGAGAGACAGTCTTATTCCGGAACCAACATGGAAAAGCAATTAAAAAGGAATTAAGGGTGTGCAGGGAGAAATTGGATATGATATCCGACGCCTATTGTAAATGTCAACGTTATTACTGTGTTGTTGTTTCCCATTCCTTTGGCAGCCTTGCCCGTTTTCAGGAGTGACAGCACATAGTCTGCTGGGCTTAATGAAGCCGTCTCAGCAGCCAGGGTCTTGGTATGTAAGGTGAAGAGTGCTGCTTATCCTCTTCTGCATGCAGCTCTCATTAAGATCGGTTTTGGTGGCGAATCGCAGCAGCCCCCTACTTCTCTTCTGTCTCCGTCCTCAAGCAAAATGCCTGTTAAACTTATTTAACACTGTTGCCCTAATGCTATGTGAATTGCCACTGTACTATAGATTTATCTAATTGTGTTTTTCAGCTCATCTCGCACTGAGGAGGAGTTGTGATTGCCTCTGGCATTAGCTAATGGGACCCTTGATAAAACAAAGTTAAACAAACACCCTGAAAACTGCATTTATATTCTTCTCATTGACATTATTTTGGTCCTTTAAAAATATCCAGTAGACATGAGCTCCTAAGTGCAGGAGGTACTATTAAGATCACATGGGTGGATTATAACCTGTAGATACAAATAAATACAATTTAAAGTCACCCATAGGCTCCAATATTTCAAAACTAAACTAGGTAAAAATCTATCCACCAGTATCATCATTATGCAAAATGGGTTACAAATGGTTTTCCAGGGTACTTAAAAAAGAGATAAAATCAGATCCGTTCTTGGAAACTTTGGTTATTCTGAGATCACAAGTTTTTCGTATAGCCACCAGCAAGAATTAATGTGGGGCATAGTCACAGCAAAAACCGTCTGATTCTCAGTGTTTAAAAACTGGTTTAATGAGATCCTTTTTCAACGTCCAAATGGAACAGCTGTTCTCATTTAACTCTAAAACAAAGCAAAGTGTTTTGAATGCTTGGGGGCTTTTCCTCAGCTACCTGATGGAAACCTGATGTTTGTATCAATCAATTCATTTTTTACCC
Organism: Thunnus maccoyii; assembly: GCF_910596095.1. Lineage (NCBI taxonomy): Eukaryota > Metazoa > Chordata > Actinopteri > Scombriformes > Scombridae > Thunnus > Thunnus maccoyii. The sequence continues at coordinate 12,892,379 of NC_056555.1, forward strand.
ATTTACGTTATCTTTTTAATGGGACAGCCAACCCCCTGTTAGTTATTTTTTTTATTTTATGTTCTTCTTACAAGTGTGTATATGTTATTTTTGTCTTCTTATGTCTTTCCTCTTGATTTGTGAAATGAGAGACCGTAAAAAAAAAAAAGCTAAATGGGGGTTCAAAGCTTAGGTTGAGGCACAAAATTATATAACTGGACCTTTAGGAAGGACACAGTGAAGATACTGCCGTCATAGGAGCTCCCTATGTGCTTAAATACTGTCTACTTGATGTGTGAGTAATTATAACTCTTTCGATGATTCAATATAACTCTGGTTTGACATTTTCCTGCATGTGGGTGAATGACAAGTTGAAGAATTCCTCCTAAAATTAAGCCATGGATTACTCACTCAAAAGGAAATCTACCTGTAAATGGGAGTTTGCAGACAGTGAAAAGCAATTTCAATTTCCAGTCACTGCTGTCCGAGCCATCACTGAAAACATAAGAACTTATTCTGACAGGAGACAGTGAAAGGAATTACGTTGGGATCTGGGATATATCCAAGGTGAACATGGTTGGCTGTATTACTGCAATATGTGAATATCCTGTTTTATCACACTTTAATTTCCCCAAGGGACTTTTATTTTACACCATGTTGGCTCAAATGAATTGCCATTCCCTGCACACTCCCTTGATTTAGATTTCTTTAAGAATATATCCTGGAAGCGGGTTTTGCTGGCAGCTTTTTCAGCCTCGTGCTTCAAATTCATGCAGACATTCACTCAGCGCAGCTACAGTCGGATGCTGTTGGCCACTGAGGAGCTCCACTGGAGCGATTTGGGGGTTTAAGTGGCTTCCTCAAGGGCACTATAGCGATGTTTGTTGAAGGCCCTGAGAGTGTTGCTCATTCATTTTCCACACCTAGACATCCAAACATTATCTGTCTTGAAATCTTGTAAGTTCTTGCTAGAAAAGTATAATTCCTTCCTTGGTTTCTGTGATTATTATTTCATTATTGAGTCCACTCAGTCCATGAAACCAGAGCTTGTGTATGTGTGCGTGCGTGCTTGTGTGTGTGTGTGTACGCGCATGCATGTTTCTCAACTTCCTTTGTTCTCACACTCCCATCTTACAGTCTGTCTTGTGTGTCACACTTCATCCTTCTGTATAATGGAAGTGGGTGACAGCCACATCTGAAGTCAAGAGATGAAAGACATAATTTACAAGTGGGTGCCTGGTCTCCCTCTGTGTGTCTTTCTCATGCACGCACGCACACATACACTCACACACACTTGCATACACACACACACAATATAACACAGTGCATACAGCAACGGCCACCACACAGCAATAAAAAAGAGTTTCTTTCCATAAAAGTTGACTGTTATATGGAGAATAAGATTTGTGTCATTGAACAGTTAAAACCAACATAAATACATCATAAACCTTACTTCATTTTAAAATTACTTCAATTTTCAGCTGGCTACTGTAATTGATTTTAAATTATATAGGATTGGAGCTCCAGTTAAATGCATAAATTATGATGTCATGTAAATGTGCATTGACAGCACCGTCAAATGCTCTAAATGGATGTGACTGGTTAATATCTCAAGACGGTACATGTTGAGTTACCTTTTACTGCAACATGGTAGTCCATGCTGACAATAAATGGGTTGGTGCTGACACACATATTGAACAGAACAGTCTTTTTTTAAAAAGCTTAACTAAATTTAACACTTCTATGCTGCAACTTTTGAGGACAGATTTGTGGGTTAGTTTTGAAAAGGGGCTTCATAAATGGGAAGGTAGTAATATAATGGAAATGCTTTATTTTAGGGGTCAGTAATATCTGAATAATTTCCTTATAGTTCCCTCGAACAAATGTTTGTTTTGTATGTTTAGTACTAATTATAAAGGGAACATAGAGACTGTGTTCAATTGGTAACCCAGAGTCTTTCAGTCATTGTAGAGTAGTCGTTGTACTGTAGAGTTCTGCACAAACCTAAAACTGACACCTAGTCATCCCGTTTCCGTGCCTTTAAAGCTGCTTTTATCAATATTTTTTAATCTAACAATGTATCAAATGGCAATGTGTAATGTCAGAGGCATCGCTCATATTGATGAAGCTACAGAGAATTATCACTCAACCCCGTGTCTCCTCTCGGGTTTACGGAGTTTCATAGTGAGTTTCAGCTCATTGTTTAGTGTCTGGCTGCAACTGTACTGTTGTGGTTCACTCTCAGCACTCTCTCGCTTTAAAAATCCACAGAATGCTACCTGCTCAGCTCCAAATGGCAAAAAGACACAGTTAGCGTATAGCTGGTGAACATAGTGAAGCATTTATCAGCTTAAGAGTCAGATATTTCCCCCAGGAGTTGGTGGAGACCAAAACAGAGCTAAAAGAGAGTGAATATTTGACTTAGGTGGGCAGACACATGACTCCAAATGAATGATAATGTTGCTCTGTAACTGCTGAAAGTGTGAATAACCAACTGTTCGTGAATTAGTTTGCCATATTAACTTAAAAGGTTATGATATGACATTGTTGTGTTCACTAGGCCACTTGTTTCCCCTGCCCCCAAGTGGCCAAAACCAGACTGTACTAATCTAGACCGCCATATTTTAGACACCTAAAACTAAATTTTTCTTTATTTCATCAATTACTGACTATTAGCTTACCTTACACTGGCTACACTTTGTCTCTTTTCTTTATGAATTATGAAAAGAATCAAACCTAAACACGACTAAAGACACAACACTTGTCAGATTGGTGTCAGGTAACAGAAATCAGCTAAACCTAATCTAAACTTTCCAATAATAAATGAGTTATAATATTTACTTGGGTTTAAACTGAGCTTTTGTTTCAAGGAAATTCAAATTTTCTCTTTAAATAGTACTAAATTACATATAATTAAATGTAAAAGCTGCTGATTTGGTGTTCCATATTATATACAATAGTTTGTAATAAATAGTGTAATTTGGCCAGTTTGCAGTTATCGTTATTGTCAGAGGAAAGTCTGAATGCTGCTGAGGAAAATGGATTCCTGGGAGGAAAGCCCACGTTCGAGGTGAAGTCTATTGCTTTAGGCAAATACACACAATAGTTGTCAATGACACAGGCTCGTCATTCAGCTCCTGCTTCTCTCTTTGTTTCTACTGCCTGAGAGTGAAACCTTGAAACAGTCTTTTTCGCCCGGTTACGAGAGACATAACCTGCCAGCTCTGATTGTGTTCCCATAATCTCTGCTGTTCCTTTTCTCTGCATCCTACTGTACCCTCTGGCATGCACAAACGCCACGAGGGGGTTAGACTACAACCTGCACCGGCTTCAGCCCTCTGCACCTTGTCTTGATGCCCTTGAGCGGTAATTGGTTGAATCCCTCCACAATCTGACTTGAGGGCACAGAAATCCACAGCTCCCCAATCAGCCGGCTGTCAATCATTCTGCCAACTAAACTAAAGCCGGGGATAACTAACAGGCTGAGATTGGAATTTAGAGTTAGAGAGAGATAAATCTTTCTGACAAGTTTGTGCTCGGCCAGGTAGTACTCTTGTAGGCAGGGCTATCACCAAATTGGATGATGGGGATGTTGCCAACATGGTGGTTAGAGGGAAACCCAGCATCCAATTTAGCTTTCACAGAGGGAGAGGATGTGCAATTTTCCTCCAAATTTGTAAAAGTGACAACACTGAGATACTGATAGCTCCTGTTCATATAAATTCAGATGACATTGATTACAGTATTTGTCCCTTAAAATGCACACAAACACATGCATTTTATCCTTTGATGCTCTTCTCATCTGTTTGATTGAGCATATGGAGAATTAGAGATACACATTCCCATAATTTAATGGAGAAAAATGTATGCAGATTATTAAAAGTGCACTTTTACAGTAAATTCCAACCATTCTGTAAAGGCTTATGATTTAAAAACTGTGTTGTCACTTGATAAAAAAGTGATTTTTTTGTAGTTAGTGCCCAAAGGAACTCAGAAATGCAAAAAAAATAAAATTATGATAATTTTTCCATAGTCTTTTTTATGGGTGGGACAATAAAATGGCTAAAGTATTCTCCAAAGTGGCAGCACAATATCCACCTCTCCTTCTAAGAGCACTAATAAAGAGCTATTTATTTGCTCTCAGTGGTCAAGGTGTGAATTTATCTTGTGTTTCCTTGGGGACAACAACAGCAGAGTAGCTTCACGGTCAGAGTAACCATCTCACAGCCATAAAGTCCCACATTCGATCCTCATAACCCCTGGTGTCCACCCTGCAGAAGTGTCCCTTTAATCACGACTCTAAATCTGCACCAGGTCCACGAGCAGCTGACGCTGCCATCTGACCTTCCTGGTGGGGGAGGCGGGCAGTAACACAACAGCTCGAGGATCAATAGAGAATTAGAAAGTTCACAAGCCATATTGCTGCTGCTCGTCTATCACGCAGGAAGGACAGCGCTCCACAGTAATCCCATTCAACGGTGATTAATTCGGGAAAATGATGATCTGCACCAACACAATCATTCTTATCCCTCATGTGCCAGGGGATATTCAACTGCTGCTTTTAAAGTGAGCAATGGTAGCTACTGTAGAGCAGAAAAATGAACCTTTATTTATCCATTTGAGCTTCTTAAAAACCTCATGGTGAGACACATCCAGGAAAGACAAGCTGTTCTTTTAGAAAATGCTCAGCATGAAAGGATTATATTGTGTCCAGTAGTGTAATAGTGTGTAAGAGCACAGTCAAACCACAGTAAAGGGTGCTGATGTATTTACAAGAATCATTTTGTTACACTTTTTCAGCAACAATACTAAATATAGTGTGGTAAATACAGCCACACTAGCTGTTCTGTGAGGCTACAGCAGTGTTTTGAGCAAAATGCTAACATGCTGACATGGCCCATTCACTCATTCACTACTTCCTATATGATAGATGCTGAAAAGTTTTCTCAATAGTGAACAGCAAATTGTTATTTTGAGTCATCATTCACAGCTGTACAGTTGCACAAAGGTCATTTTCATTCTGCTTCTAGCTAAACACTACATCCATAAATCGAAATGCAATAGAAGCAAACCATTATTTTCTGTTTTCATGAGTGTAAAAAAATGATATTGAAATAACTTTGTCGTCTTTGAACAAAAAAGGCTGTTAAAACTTAACCAAAGATCTAAGTTTTGCACTTTAAGCATGTCTCAGATTATCTTGCAGCCTACTTAAATCCGTAGCAGACTGTTTTTTGTTTGCATTTGGTCTGCTGGCATTTAAGGCTTTCGTGTGCCTATTTGTATTTTCTGTGTTTTTCGTTGTCTGTTTGCATTGTTTCCCTCCTGTGTTTCTGTGCTCCTCCCCAGCCTGCTTTTCTCTCACGCTTTCCTTCCACATCTGCCCCGCATTCAGCCTCGTCAGCCCTACCCTGCTCCCCGTGTTTCCCCCAGCCAATCGGCTCCCTGTCTGTTCTCCCTGTCTCCCCACCTGCACCTCATCTCCTCGTTAGTTCAGTAAGTATTTCAGTCCTGTGTTTCAGCTCAGTCGTGTTGGATCCTTTGTTACTCAGTCTTGTTCTGTATAGTTCTGTTTCTGATTTGTTTTGCCACCTTTGCTTTGCCTGCACAAGCCTAGAATAAAGAAGTTATTCTTCAGCCTTGCTCTCCCTACAGTCTCCTGCATCTGGGTCCACCTGCTCTGCTCCACATAACAAAAGCTGCAGCAGAATGGGTTAACTATCACATTTTGTCTACATATGGTGCATCATTTTATTCCAGCATTCGAGGCGGTTTATACCATCTCCGCCTGGCATCATGCAGCAGACCCATGCTGAGCACCACTCACATTAAAATTCAGATTGATCAACTCTATCCCATAATTCATTTCTGCTCTGGTGGGAGCATTGTCACAAAGCACAAGTGGCCATCCAGTTGTTTGATGAGCATGACAATTATTTCAGCCATATGCCAAGGCTTTTCTAAACCACCTGATCTGAAACCAACATCAGGCAGCGATGGACTCCAGCCCGAGACACTGTTTGCTACTGACAAACCCTCTATATTGACATTCTCTTTATTCTATATTTGCTGCCTTATCTCTTGCTGTTTGCCCCTTTTTTTAAAAATCTTTCTCATCTTTGCCATTCCTTCAACCAACCTCCCTCCACACACCCCACTCCCAGTTCCCTCTCTCGCCCCCAACCCCCACCCATATCCCGTTCACTTGATTATGTCAAGCCAGAGTCGGGGAAAGTGTCACTATGGAAACAGGGGCAGAGGCAGTGGAGGGCTCTCTATGGGAGAGAGGGGGGAAAAGGAGACGGAGAGGAAAAGACTGAGAACTGGGCAGTGCTGTGGAATCCACAAGCGGTCATCTGACGCAGATCTCACTCAAAAAAAAGGCAGGTAACAAATGAATTTTATTCGCCAAGTCAGAGGTGGAAACGTACAGCTGTGTGGTATAATTTAAAGCAAAGCACCTCAGTGAGCCATGAGTGCCTCTCTCTTTTCTTTCAGTATTCGTCGGTCCACTCTCTTAGCAGTTTATTTTGACTGAGACTGTGGGAAAGCTATGAGTAACGTACTAGACGTCATGACATGATCGATGAATGTACAAAACATGAGCAACAGCCTCTTGATGTTGAGTTGCAGCCCCTTTTGCACAATCTACATACTGTAAGAATGATCTTAAATCTTAAAAATCCTTCCTCTCCTTTTCTACATCTCTATCTACATCTCCTCCTCTGCGATTGGAATCATTAAGTTATATTAGCTTTTGCCTCAATTCACCTCATCAGTGAGTGATTTCAGTTATGTTCTCAGCATCAACAGCTTTGGAGGTACACACAAATTTGATTAGAGATCCTAGACAGTAGAGCCAAAAGAATTAGTCGATGAATCGATTAGTTGATTGACAGAAGACTTCTAATCATTTCAGTCATTTTTCAAGCAAAACTGCCAAGAATTTGCAGGTTTAAGCTTCTGAAATGTGACAGTTTAATGCTCTTCTTTGTCATATATGATAGTTAATCGAATATCTTTTGGCATCTTGGACTGTTGCTGTGATAAAACAAGCAATTTGAATGTCATGACGGACTCTTGGAAATTATGATGCTCATCTTTCTATATTTTCTGATATTTTATAGACAAAACAATTAACTGATTAATTGGAAAAATATAATGAAAAGAATTGTTAGTTACAGCCTAAGTCCACATTGCCATATTTCATTATGTTAAGTCACGGCTCTGCATCTGTGCAGCTGTTTTGCATTATGTCATCACATAGATATTCGACTTTTTTTTGTACCACGCAATACAGAAAAGTCACCACTTTTTGATTCTATTTTAACACCACAGTAAACATACTTTGTTGAGAAAAATGTGCTAGGAAACTAATTATAAAAGCACTGATTTCCTTTGTCACCCTGGAGTTTGAGGAGCAGGGTGGTGTAGGAGGAGAGGAGAGACAGGAGGGAGCAGGTTAGAGAAGAGGAGGAGTAAAAAAGAGGAGGGGAAAAGGGGGGGGGGCAGCACGGGAGGGGAGGTATGATAGTGAGAGGGGCTGAGACAGTAGCAGTGCGAGCCAGATGCGGGGAGGCAGCGAAGGAGCAGCTCTCCTCCTGAGTCTCCATCCCAGAGCTGAAGGAGAAGAAGAAGAGCGGCAGAAGTCATCAGTCCCTCCTCACCGGTGCATCCCGGCAGCTCCTGAAGTTGAAGCCAAAACATCCACTGTGAGGTACGTTACCTCTCACTGTCTCCTTTGTGCCTCTCCTCCTTTCATTTCCCCTCATCTTTATCAGGACTGTGTGGACCAGCAGCAATCAGGCGCTGGGGGTGTTAAGTTGTGTGCGCAGTGTGTGTGCAGTGTGTAGTACAAGGCTTTTCAGCAGCAGGTTGCACTGTGTATATGTGTGTGTGTGTGTGTGTGTGTGTGTGTGTGGATGTGAGCAGACAGAACAAAATAGGGTCTGATTATCAAAATGTCAGCAGCGATTCTGCTGAGATGTAGTTTCTTTGACATTTGAAGACTGATAACATTTTCCCGCAATCAGACTCTCAGCACAGTGTGACCTGATGTTACAAAGGACACTGAAAAGTGTTGATCGCCTCCGAAACTTGGCACTGATGTCGCTTCTGCTCTTTTATCCTTTTACTCACAGCTACACAGAGGTGTGCAGAAAAGAAATAATTAAGATCTATAAAAATGAGCTTATTTGTTTACTTACTTGCATGTGCAATTTATAACAAAGCTTGTTATAGCTCTGTTCTTTTGTGAGGTGTTAGATGAAAGATTGTTGGTGTTAAATAGGTACATTGAACTTGTTTGCATAAATTTTGCACAAAGGCATGCTTTTCTAAAAATACTCCTGCTGGAATGTCTATTTTTCCAGGTTAACAGAGATTTAATAGATACATTTTGATTTTTTTCCATCTGCTCTTGTGATCTTAATGAGCAAATTAGCTCTTTCACAGAAAATGTCATGAGTGTTAAGAAATAATGAATGCATAAAGTATAATATAAGAAATCTAAATCAAAACCCCTTTATAAAGTGGCACTGCAGCTGCTGTAACAGACTGTTTCTCTGACCCAAGTCTCTCTGAGCATCTATCAACCGCTCTCTTCATTAGTGCCATTAAGGGCAGACTAATGTTATCAGGCACATTGGCGGTATTGATCTGCAAACCTGTTCCCAGGGGTGCAATAGTCCAGACAAGCTCCTAGTCTTAATTTTCACTGTTCTGAGATGGTATCTGCTGTATAAAGAGCACAGAGTGGAGAATTATTGAGTGGTATAGCGCAGGAACTGTCTTTGTGCCGGGACTGTGCAGATGTCATGATGTCATACTAACTGGACCCTCTCTCTCCTGGCTGCACGGTAGAAAAATGTCTTAACATTAACCAGCGAGGGGAAGAGAGGAAGTGAACTGCACTGTAATAACAAAGAAAACATTAAAGGACTGAAATGTGGTGGTAATTTGGTGATTCAGTGGGATAATTTGAGTCTATTTAAAAGCACTTTGGCTTGTGTACCAGACAGTCTGATATGTGAATCTAACTGTGTGCATTACACAGAGCATTTCATGTAAAATTCAAGAACTGAGGCGAGACGGTGTTTTTCAGTGGCATTGTGTAATAGCAGTAGCTGTGCGGATGCATACGGTTGGCTTATTTTATGATATCATGCCATTTAGGCTGTTTCTACCAATTTAATATCAAAATATTATTGATGATTCACAAAGACAAAGTCGATTATCTTCAGAAATGCATTAAAAAAAACAGAATATACCTGACTCTGTTGACTATCTTGGGGGATAAATCCACAATAGCTATTTGATTTCCATAATTTCCACGACCTCATGGCAACAAATAAGAGCTTTGTTCCAACTTGCATTATAATTTAGCGGCGTAGCACTCCTATCTTTTTAGAGAAAGTACCTCATTATTAATTTTCTGTGCGTATCATAATATTCTCTGTGTAATCGCAGCTCAAACAGTGTTTATGTGCTCATTTCCTCTATGAAAATTTGTGTGTTTTGCATAAAACCTGTTGATAAGACGAAGTACAAGACGATCCTACTGCATGTGACACATAATTGTATTATTAAGCCCCTAATTTTATAAATTCGACACATTATCCTGCAAATGATCTTCAGTGTGATAGAGGATCAACACATAGAGCCGTGTGAGTTGTAGTGTATCTTACAGTGCATACTATGAAGCCGTTATAAGCGTAATTCTCTCACAGTTGTTGCAGTGTTGAGGTCAGACTGTAATAAGTGTCGGCCTACAGTAGATGCATGTATTCATGTGCCTGTGGGCAGCATCTGTGTATGCGTGGATGGCAAAGAAAGTATATGGAGATCAATGCGAGCAGCTGTTCTCTCTGCACTTCAAACGGCGCTCTGTTGTTGGCGCGGCAACGCTCCAACAGGCCTCGCGCAAGGGGATCAAAGGCTAATGAGACAGCCATCGCACAAACGCACCCGGCAGACCCATGAATATTGATACGGCTCACGAGAGAGATGGAGGCAGGGTGTCTTCACTCGCTCAACAGCAGCCCGATGAATTACAGGAGGGGGAGGGAGGGGGTGAAACTAGCCTATATGTTGGAGGGACTTTGGGGTTTAAAGCATTGCAAAGATTTATGGTCAGCAGAAGACAGATTTAATTTCTTAATGGTCTTTAAAATGCCAATCTGGCTCTATCTATATTTCATACTAAATATACTGTAAGTACTGTAGCTGCCATAATTACTTACATCACCTTACAGTACAGTGAGTCCACTACAACATTTCACATTTCAATATATCCCTATAACCCCCCCCCCCTGCAAGAATGGAAATGTATTGAGGTTTTTTAAAGGCCTTGATGGAGGGTTTTATTCTGAAAGAGGTGAAACAATTTAGTCAATTAAACCATTGATCAATTGAGAGAATTTCTTTCACTTATTTCACAAAAATACTTAATTTGTGAGGATTTGTTGCCTATCTCTCTTTTTATATCATTGTAAATTGAATGTCTTCGGGCTTTGGACTGTGAGTCAGACAAAACAAGCCACTCAATAACATCACCTTGGGCTCAGGGAAATTGTAATAGGCATTTTTGAATGATTTCCTCACACTTTATAGACCAAGCCTTTATTGATTTAGCAAACAAATAACTGGAAGAATAATCTATATTGACAATAATCATTAGTTGCAGCCCTATGATCAAATACAATGTTTTATTGCACCTGAATGAATGCTGGAGCCTGTAAATCTAAACTGATATGCCAAAACACCTCTTTTCTATCTTTAGTATCATGCAATATTTCTCTTTTTACTTGAAATCAGCTGAACTATGAGGACAAAATCCACATCTAAACGTCCCACTGGCCCACTTTCAAAAGCAACCGTGTTTTCTATAATTGTTACTGCAGCCGGTGACCAAAGTGAGCTGATTCTGTATCATTAGAGTGAAGTTGGTACAATATTTCTCTGCATAATTTCTGCTGGGACAGATATTAGTACTATTCTGGGTGGTCAGATGCCTGAAGGTGATACTGTTTGTCTCCCACAAAGTAATGCATGTGTGTCTTATTTCAGGTTGGTTGCTTGAATGTCGCTAGTTTGTTTCTCTTATATTATCTACATCAACAAGCATCTCCCCCGCAGCTATAGTTTGTAAAATAAATAAATAACTAATACAAGCAAAAGGTGACATTTAGGATTTCACCACCCAACAGATCCAACTGAAAGTGAAGAATACAGTGTAATGTTTTTCGGGGTGGTATGTCATTTTAGCCCATTCCTGCTGTCAACAGGCATGCAAACAGACAGTGGAAGGAGGACAAGTACAGCGGCAAGCAGGCAGGCAGGGAGGGGGAGACTGATGCAACAGGAAGGCCGTCTACAGTACGTGGGCGACTGTGCCTCCATCTTGACTCTGGCTCGTAAATCAAGCCTCCCCTCCGGGGGCCTATCTTCCATTCTCAGACCTTCACAACAGCTTGTTCTCCAGCCTGTGACGAGAAGGGCTGTTGTCACAGCAGCTATCGATCGTGTGGGATGAGTTTGTCGGACCGGGGGATTTCACCCATCTGAGCGTGGTCACTGAAGTGTCCTGTCCCGTCTCTGTGCCTGTCTGTGGGCTACATGTTCTGTCTAGTGCCAAGTCACTGCTACTGTCAGCACCATCTCATATAGTTTCAGTCCAAAATAAGATCTTTGTGGCTTGAAATAAGTGATTTTCAGTCTAGGAAGGAGGCTGCAGGCTATAGACTGGCTCTTTTAAATGTAATGACTTGTGTCTGTTGGTCCTGTCGACACATCCTGAGTGTTTCCTGCTTTTCATTCAGTGCATGCTGCCATTAGTAAGGTCATGGTGAACATTTCAAGTAGTTTGACATTTTGGGAAATATGCTTGTTGGCTTTTGGCCAGCAGCTGGTTAGCTTAACTTAGCACAGTGGTTCTCAAAGTGAGGTCTGGGGACTCCCAGGGGTCCTTGAGGGGGTTCCAGGGGGTCCCCCAGCTAAAAGTGGGTTTCATACACTTTCTGTAATAAAACATCTAAAAGCAAAAATCTTATCAGATGGGTGTCCATGGTCTAATTTGTGTCAGTTTAGGGGTCCTTGATGTGAAAAAGAACCACTGACTTAGAAGACGACTGGAAACAGAGGGACAGCTAGTCTGAACTCTGTCCAAAGATAACAATCCACCTATCAGCGCACCTAAAGCTCACTGATTAACACTTTATATCTTGGAAAACTGTGTGAAAATGATATTTCACAGGTTTACTGGGGGGTTATGTGCCAGATTATTTTTTGGTGGGAGCATTTGCCAGATAACCAGTGGAGACTTCTGCAATTTGTTTTTACACATCAGTTTTCGATTTAACAAACTTTTTGACATGTTAATTTGTAACTTTAGAGCTGCTGGTAGATGGATTTTGCCACCTTCGGACAGTCTAGCTGTTCTCCTTTCTTTCCAGTCCTGATGCTAAGCTAAGCTAACCAGCTACTGGCTGTAGCTTCATATCGACGACAGATATGATGGTGGTATCTTCTCACCTAACTATCAACAAGAAAGCCAATAAACGTATTTGCCAAAATGTTCAAAAATTCCTTTTGATATTTAATATTAAAGATCTGAACTGAATATTTTAGTGATCTTAGGATCTCTAATGTCTGATGTCAGAAAAACTTGCACAGAAGACATTTCAACCAATTTAAACACAGTGCAGTTTAGTCAAAACTGAATATTTTTGACATATGTGATTATTAAGAATGGCATGAAAATGGCAATGAGGACAAATGTAAAAAAAAAAAAAAAAAAAAACAGTACCTTGCACCCTTTTAAAAACCACACCTACAATATGTTTTGGGGAAACAAGCTTATTAATCATTTAAAATTATTCACTAAGACTATTTGTAGATTAAACTCTCTGGGTCCAGTGTTTACTATGCTACAATGAATAATGCATTTCCGATGATGTTCAGATAGCATGTACCAGAATATGTTTACACAGTGTGCTAAAACATTAGCGTGTATGAAAGTAAACCCAATGCAAAGAGGCGAAAATTTGAATAATTCTCATTATTTGCAGATTCTTTGATCCGTTTGACCAATGAAGCAAGCAAAGATGAAGAACACAATGAAAGGGTGATGTAATTCACAGACGTCGCTGCTACAACATCATGGAAGCTACTATGTGTTACAGATGCGTTAATTTCTTGGTGGGACTGTTGCTGGTGCATTTATACATGACTACACAGGCAATATAGTTTAATGAGAAACTAAAATTAAATCAAATGCAAATTTAATTTTTGATAGTGGCTCTAAAAAAAAAAAAAAAAAAAGTTTAACCCTGCACGGTAATGGATTTCCGATATTCTCAGCAAAGTCAGACTACTTTAAAACCAAGCGCTTAAATTATTCACCAGCGCTCACTCCACCCTTTAAAAGCCAATTAGGTGAACGTTTCATGGAAATCAGGGACAGTATTTGATCTCCTGATGTCATTCTGAATTCAAGAGGGAATAAATTATACAAATTTGACAGTTCCAAAATTAAAGACCTCATCCATCTGACACTCCTGTCAGGTGAATACTTAACAAGATAAAATCCACAATTACGCGAGTCTATTATTATTTTTTTTAATTTATTTATCTCTGGATTATTTGACACATGCATGCACACACACATTCTTCTGTTTCATTTTCATGCAGTTCCAGCAAAAAACAAGAACACTTTTAAATCATATCTGATTTAATAGACAATAATTACAAACTGTCTGATTCAAAAATATCTTTTACATAGCAACCAAAGCTCCTTTCCTTTAATAATGTATGAGACAGAGAGGGATTTCATGTCAACAGTCTGAGAAGTGGTATATAAATGAAAATGTATTGAAAATGATAATAGCGGTAATATTGCGCCACCATGTCACCAGTGCCTCCACGTTCTTTGTCCTCCGGCAGTTTCAAAGCATTTCTTCATCTTGTTTCCTCACCCTGAAAGCCTAGTTTGTGAAACTCAACCAGCGCTGCACACAAGAGCACTCCCACTCAACTTCCCAGCCTGCTGAGAGCACTTGAAAGCAATTTTCTTTTAATCAAGTTCACTATAAAGGCCCCTCTGATGCCAGCCTCAGCAACACTACCATTCTGTTTTTTCAGCTCCATCTCTTTCTACTGTACATCATATTGATTTCCTCATGAGCTGTATGAAATACTGTTTACTGACATAATGAGAATTCTCTTGGAGTTTATTGCTTTTTCAGGACAGTTACAAATATAGGTGTGCTCTTAAGTGAAGGTCTCATTTTTCAAATATCTACATCTGATGTAGAGTAACAAACATTTTTTAAACTTTACAACACAGCCAGTGTTACTGCACTGCGGGTCCACGACCCCTACTGTGTAGGAACTTAGTAACATTTTGTGATTGCCAGATGGTTTTCTATTTGCTAAGAAATGTAGAAAATTGTGAGTTCTTAATCTAAATCTGAAAAATAACCAACAAAATACCTTTAATTGTCAGATAAGTGGAGTAAAAAGTACAATATTTGCTGAAATGTAGTGGAGTAGAAGTATAAAGTAGTATAAAATCAAAATACTCACATAAACGTACCTCCAAATTGTGCTCAAGTAAATGTACTCAGTTACTTTCCATCAGTACTTGTCCTTTTGAAGACAGGTGGGATTTGTAGTTTTGTTGTTTTTTTTTTTGTAAGCCCAGCACAGTATGAGCTCACCTCATGTCCTGCCATCCATTCCTCATGTCCTCAGGCAAATAAGTTTCTGCTGTATTATATTAGTGAAGAACATATTTTATAACCACTTAACAGTCGCTGACCTTGAGAGTGATGCTTCGAAGTGCATATGAATGTTGCCCTGCTGCGTTGTTAATTCAGTGAGAGTTTAAACAAGAGCACCTTGTTTGATATGTTGTGATTATAGAGGGGTACTCTATCTGTACACTGCTGCGGTGAGGCTTCAAATGATGGTAAATATTCAATCATTTTTCAAGTCAATTCAGCCGGATATGTGTTAATGACAGTATCAAACTGAGTTAAAATAAAAACCTTTAACAGCAAACAAGAAAACATGTTGTCCATCACAAATATTGCGTTTACCATTCGGCCAATCAATAACAAGATGCATCATCTCCGAGAGTTTTGAAAGTTATGGATTTCAAAGGTTTTGAATTTCAACATTCAATTCTAGCGTCCCCTAGTTGGTAAATTAGTATAATTTTCTAAACTCTAAAACATTGTCTAATGTGTCATCAGTTTTTCCCCTGGTGACCTCAAGGTTTAAGGCACAGACCATGAATTGCAGCATCCCTGGTTCACGTCTTGCCAGGAATCTTTGTTGCATGTCATTTGCCATCTCTCTCTCTCTCGTCATTTCTCTCTCTCTCATTCCGAATGCCCCAAAAATGAAAAAAAGTCAGTTGTTTTGTTTTTTTAATAAAACTACAGTACAAAGATGCATAATTGTAGTCAAAAATAGACTAATAGCACTTTCAAATATACAGTATCAGCTGGATGACTGGACATATTTCTGTCTCAAAATTAATTAATGTTCATATAATTTACACATAGGATGGTAGTTGTATAAAGCGCATCTTGAATTCCATGTGTGGTCGTGTTTAGGCAACAATAGCACTTAAGGTTAAGATCAGGGAAAGATTGTAGTCTTGGTTAAAAGTTAATAAAGTCGTCATGTTTGGTGCGTCAAGTCAATTTTGATTTTTTCATCATCTGACCAAAATCACAATCTATCCCAAACCTTAAGTGATGTGAGTGCCTGAACATAACTAAAAGGAAAAGTTTGTAAGGAAAACAAATGAAATGTGTTGTCATTGAACATTTTGCAGAAACATTCCTTATCAACATTTTGCAACTTTGTAGATATCATACGTCCCTTAAAAAAAAACATTTTCTTATTACATTGATAAAAAATATAATTCAGGGAAATGACATTTCATTCAACATGTATTTCCTGTTGCAAAATAGTTGTATATTAACATAAATTCTCTCAGATATTGTTGTTCACAGTGGTGGTTTGAGTAAATGATCTGAAGCTTAACAAAAGCTTCACAGGGAAGTTTTTTTTGTTTTTTTTTAAAATGGGCATTTACATATGAATTTTATATTTTGGAAAACATGTAGAAACTATTTTAAAAGAAAGAAATATAAAAGAAATTTTGATATATGGATGTCATAGTGATAATTATTATTATTTATGTGCTTTTGTGCATTTATAGATTATCTTTGTCAGACCCTGTACATTGTGGTTCATGGTATGTTTGCTATTATTTGGATGGTTCAGCACATACGTAATTCCCTAATAAGCCAGAGTAGACATTGGGTATGTACTTGTGTATGTGGTATGATATGTCCATAACAAAGACCAAAAAATATCAGCTGAAATACTGGATATAACTGAAGCCTAACCGATAGTCTTGATGCTCTTTCATTGCAGGAGGCACAAATGTTTCTTTGAACTCTGAAGATCATTTCCTGAAAATGTTTGAACTGAAACTGCTGCCTTGCAAAGTACTTCTGTCTCTGGGCTAAAAACATAATGTCATCATTTAGTTTTACTGGAATGAGACGGATGTTATTACGGCACTGAAATTTTCTTGCAATTTTGTTCATCTCGTCGTCAGGTCAAGAGGATATGATGTGCCGTGAAGACTGACCTGAAAACCTGTCAGAAGACTGATTGTCCTCAACACACAGGTGAGCCTCACTGCTCTTACCGTCTACTCTCAAAGATTAATAACAAATATCCTTGAAATGATGGATGGCAGCCAAAAGTTTAGACCAGCCATTATGAAGTGTGAGCAGTATTTGATGTGGCGGGAATGACAAGAAGAGTGATCCCTTACTGTATTTATGATGTTTTCTAGCTAGAGTGTCCTGGTCCTGTATTCATTACCTCCTAGATTCAAGGTTTCAACTCAATACTTATTCAGGAGCGAAAACATGCATTTACTATTCATTATCTGTATGTAGGGAAATAATAGAGTCTAGGGAAAGATGGGAGATTGAAGATCAATACTCCAAAACTGTAATTCCCATCATTTAGCCTTGACTGGACCTTTTCTTTCTATGAATTTTAAAGTGGTACACATGTAACCATCAGAGAAGCTGCACATTTCACGTCCTTTTTTAAATTCCCCTGCTGCTGCATTGATCCCCAAGAGGAAAACCTGAAGTGCCCATGTATGATTGAAGCCTTGTAGACAGATTTCTACACTGAGAGCTTCAGCGATGTAGAAGCAAAGCGACTTCTGCAATAAAGGCTCATGCGGCCGTTAAAATGCAGCCTTTCACAAATGACACATTTACATTGAAAGCGTCAAATGAAATGAACAAAGATTCAACCAAACAGTATTTTAAACGTAAGAAATGACTCCATTTTAGATGTAATGGTTTTTTTTCACAAAAAAGTTCAATTACCTTATTGAAATGCTTACAATCACTTACACTCCTTCCTCATCAGACAATCCAGAATCTATGAATATGCAAATATTTTTCACACAAAATGTCTCCTACTTCACTTTAAAGTCCATTCTCAGTGTTTATGCACTGGAAGCTACAAGTTTCCACATCACACTTGTTGATGTTGAATACTGGACAACGATTGGCTCCAAACTAGTTGTGATGTCACAAATTATGCTCGTATGTACATGCCTTAAAATCAGATTTTCGGTGAGCACAGAGAAACTTTTCATTTTCAACAGATGAATGTGAAAACAGTCTTCTAGTGTCAAAAACAAATCCATAAAATCCTATAACTACATGATATATATGTGTATATATATATATTTACATAAAAAGATTATATATAAAATTATAAAACCTGCAATTGCAAAGTAATATATAATCTATTAACCAGAAGGTAATAGTTTAAGCAGAACTTTTGCCACATAGATCACGTATGGAAATTACTTTCTACCGAGCTGCCTTTATGTCTTAATGAAATTCCAAAAAAGAAGCACTTTAAATCGTCAGCACAAATAGTACTTTAAGCAATAAAAAGTAGGAATGAATAAAGCCCTGAAATATCTTTAAATTGGATATCAAAGGTCATTCCCTGAGCAGCAAGACTGTGTGAAAATGTGAATGTAAGTGAAAACAGAATAAAAGCTTAGCCATCTGTTAGTGGAGCTCCAGACGATAATAGGTGCATTTCCTTGACTTTTCCTATTTCCAGCTCCTATCTTCAATTTCTATTTTCTGCGGCCCCGTTTGTTTTCTGCAGCACTGCAAAAAATAAGGTGATTACTTTTAAGTATCTGTTTGCATCTACCTGTTGTAATGATGATGATACCCTGAGCTTGAGTTGCACCGCAGAGTTCACCTTCCAATCTGTGCTAATGAGAAGGTTCCTGCGTCCACATGTTGCCGTTTAAGTCACAGAAACCTGCATACCGGCTATAAATGCAATCACTGTGTGTATTCAGGCAGCATATAGTATATCTGCAGCTATATAGAGGCACAGTATAGCAGTGTCCAGCAGTGCACTGAGCCATTTACCCTCAGGTAGTTAAACAGGAAAGGATGTGAGAGAAATATGTTATTTGCATTACAGAACATGGGTTTAAATCCTGTGTTTTGGCACAGTTTTAATGATAGTACCCTCGCTAAGCTCAGGTTGCATCGTATCAGCGCTGACCCTTGTGGGCTGAATTCTGGTGACGCCTTCCAATCTGTGTTAATGAGATGACTCCACTCTGTCTACGGGTCACGGTGATATTTACAGAAACCGTTGTAGCGACAGAGATCCACGCCTCCCTGTGGCGCTCCCTCGCCTCATTTGCATAGCTTTCAGACTTCCCTTTCTCGCTCTCTCTCTTTCACCGCTCTCGCTGTGCATCCTCCATGATCGACAGGCTCCTTCGCACTTCTCTTCAGTTTGTGTCGCACATGTTAATTGAAGTCTCTAATTAGCTTTCCTCCACTAAAAGGCCGCATTAAATCAGAGTTGGAATGGCAAATGATTCCTGGCATTAGCATAATTGTGTTTTTGAAGTGTAAAGATTTGGGCATTAGGGATGCTAGCACGCGTTTTTGTTACAGTGATTTGTTGTGTTTGGGGGCTCAGGGCCCAAGGGGCCACTGGAGGTTGGCTGGGTGGGTTGAGGGGCCCCAGGATCCTACAGGGGCCAAACACTAATGAGGCCTGCTCCTCTCTGATGGAGCAGATACAGGAAAAACAAACCTGTGATGTGGTACCCTCAGGTGGTCCTGAGAGCCTGCCAGAGCGGAACAAGACACTGGTGGAATGTGTGTGCGTGCATGTGTGTTTGTGTGTGTGTGTGTGTGTGTGTGTGTGTGTGTGTGTGTGGTGTCAAACTCAGCAGTAATGTGAAGAGACAAAAAGGAGATGATGTTATTATCTTTATTATTAGTACAGTGATTAGGTGTACCCTGGCTATTGCCCAACGCATGCTGGGATTGGCTTAAGGCCCCAGTGACACTGAACAGAATTAACAGATTTGGGAAATGTATGAACTGATGAAAAAGTCTCTTTAGACAAAACATAATGATGAATCTGTATATTTTCACATTGGACCTTATGAAAAAAATGCAGTAAAACATGTTATTAGACTTTAAATGACATGTACATGTACTTAAAGACTTTTAAGCTCTATATGATGACTTTTTCCTTGTAATATTATAATATTAATATCAAACATTTACTAGTGTTGCATTTGACTCATACAGGACTTGAGAACCTGACTGGTTGTTACACTGCTCCAATTTTTTATTTAAAATGTAATAAAATGATGAAAACAATGTTGTTACACCTCTGCATGTGTTTCCCAATTTGCTGCAATCGGCAATTACCAGGCAGCATACACTTGTTTATTGACGAATGCCAAGTTATCACATAGAGCAGTGGTTCTCAAAGTGGGATCCAGCACACCCGGGGGTCCTTGAGATGGTTCCAGGGGGTCCCCAGCAAAAATGGGAATAATTTATTTACACTATAATCCCATCCTTAAGTAACACAATGACAGAATGTATGACTATTTTGGTCATGGGTGTCATACAGTTTCTGAAAAAGTTTAAGAACCACTGACATAGAGCTTTAAAGCCCTGCATTCAAACCAGGAATAAAAAGGTGGGGTAAAATGACTTAATTCATCAGGAAGATCAGATTTTAAGGTTTTGACAGTATATTCCAAATCAGTCAAAATGTATTGACAGAAAGGAAGTGTTTGTGTCACTTTCTATCAGTCTTACTGGGCATATTTACTAGCATGTTCCCTCTTACTGGGACACACTTAGGCGTATATGCGCAATTGAGATGTTTGCAGGTTTTTATACTTAAACAGATTTTGAAGATAAAATTGACTCATTTTCCATTTTGGACCTGCATCCCAACATGAGTTGCATCCAACAATGAACCTGTTTGACACTCAGGCCCGCACTTTCTTGAAAATTTTGAAAGTGTGAGTGCTGGATCCTCTGCAAACTTCTAGTCTAATATAAGAGTATACATATCATAATCAAGCAAAGATGTCTTTATTGGCATCCTATGTGTCCCCAGCAGCTATATTGGGATGTTACCGTCCAGGTAGAGTAATGATTTCAGAATCAACTTCCTTGTTAGTGTTGGTGAATACACAGACTCATGCCGCAGGTCATGTCCTCTATTATGGTGTGCTATACCTGGACTTACTGGTGATTAGCGCTGTGCACATCCTCAGCTATCAAACATGACGGAAGCTGTCACCATCCCATGAATCGTGCCGCGGGGGATAGACATGATGTACTTTTCAGGAACTTCCTCTGGGTAAACCTGCTCACTGACTACTGTGGCTAAATTATTCAGGTTGAACTTGTCTTCCCAAAGGCACAGTGGTGGAGCAGTGACAGTTTGGGGGGGCTATGTGATAGCTGAGAGTGTTGTCATATGAGTTATTATTGAACCAGCCAGATATACCACAATGTAGCAGATTCCCGCTCCGGCCTTGAATCTGCTCCAGGCATGAAAACCCATTAAGATGCATTGGAGGAAGGAAAGGGAGTCGGAAAAATGATGTAAGAAGGAAGACGCTGCAGAGAGAATTATCATTATTTCTACACAAGGCCCTTTTTTTTTTAATTTGATGTATTCTAATTAAATGATTTTTGTGTCAGCAGTCAAATAATTTCTGTTTCTTTAAAACACCACAGCTGATTACTTAAGGACACGCTGTCATGTTCCTGAGGTGAGGGATGAAATTATGCAGGGATGATTTTCTAATGGCACAAAAACATCCTGCACAGTAATGTGCGTTTTAACACGTGAGAGAGAGCAAGAACACACAAATTAAATAGAGAAAGGAGAGAAACAGAAATATAGAGACTGCAAGCAGCGCCAGACTATGTTTGGAAGTCTAACATTCATTATGTCTGTTTCACTGCTGCTTGTATCCAGAACGCAGTAGGAGATCTCAGCCAGCCAGCAGAGCAACCAAGGGCATTGCCAGAGGCTTACAACAAAAAGACATTTCATGCTATGTGACCTGCATGGGACTTTTTTGTCTCTCAAAGTTTTGCCAAGTTTATATAGCTCGTCTGCCAAAAGGATATATATTCCTGTAGTACGAGCTGTGTTGTTGTTGTTGTTGTTGTTGGCCGCTGTGCTCCCTCGGTTACGCTTGTTGCTTCTGCGCTGATTGCAGATCAAACGTGTGTCAACAGGTGTAAAGTTATGAGCTTTACTACAGTTCTAATGAGCGGCTGAGGTCTGGAGTAATTTTAGAAAAGCCAAGAGGTGCCGTTTAGTGTTCTGCAACGAATGAAATGACTGCAAGTTCAACTGAATAATTGCTTTTGTAAACAACAGTAATATACCATTTTGTCACAAAAGAAAGAACAGCTGCATGCAGTTGGCAAAGCACACGCCATGTAATTATAATGTTCCTGGTTTGAATGTGGCCCTCTTTCTCATTCTGTATCCTGTATTATCCTTTTTTTTAGTCTGAGCAATTATGTAACTACAGTATTGTCAAAGCAGATTGTAAAAAAGACAGCTGGAATTCATTAAACCACACAGTCTACTATTATACAGTTTAGGCTTTGCAACCTATTTACACAACCGTTATGAAAAGATTGCTTCAAATTTTAATTTTGATAAATTGGTTTCAAAACAGTCAAGCTTGGAGTCTTACTGCCTGGAAAACAACCATGCTCAATAGCACTTCTATCAGTAGATCTGAGTTGTATTAATAAATATTAATAAATTAGAGGGTAAGACCAGTAGACCAAGACCAAGAGGCTACTTTATACAAAATATATCAGAAGTTCATGGATTGCCATGAAATTTGGTACATATATCCAAGCTTCCCAGGTGAGATATTCTACTGACCTTGGTGATGCCTCTAGCGTCGTCATCAGATTTATACTTCTTCTACTTCTACTTGGATTATAACTAAATATTGCAAATCCCTGCAAAACTAATGACAGTCCCATCAGCCTCAGCTGTACTTCGTATTTAGTGCTAATTAACGATTGCTATTGTGGCTATATGCTAACAATTGAAAAAAAAAAAAAAGAGTTTTGATCTGATGATGCTAGATGTATCCTTGACAGATATTTCAACCTGGAACAAAGTGGTCCATCGACAGACAGACAACTGCCAATCAAGCCACACTGCTAGCATGGCTAAAAATAATTCTGGCAATAATTCTTGTGGCTTTGGAGGCTCAAAGGGTGTCAGCAGGGCAAGATACTCAATTTTAGTATTTTTTGAACAGTATATATACATTAGATTTGCTATAAAAATGCTTCCATATGCTCTTCTTGCTCTGTGACGGACAGGTAGTGGTTAAAATACAAGTGCTGCAGTCACAGATCTGTGTTTCAACATTAGATGATTAGGATTTCAATGAACCATGATGTGCTTACAGGTGTGCGTTTATTAGCCATATTATAACAGCCTCAAAAACGACTCAGCTAACCAGAACCGAGGACGGAAGCAATCTGTTCAGTCACCACAGAGGACAAAAATGTTGAATTTATAACTTCAGACATCACAACTTCTTCCTGGTTTTGTAAGAGATTTAATCTACACAACAAAAGAGAAAACTCATTACCTGAAGTTCACCATATGGGTCATATCTGTTTAAAAATGATCATTTTACCAATCAAGGACTACTGGCCTTTAAAGGTGCTCTCATTTATTTTGTCTCACTAATTCTATATAGAAAGACATATTTCTGTGGTTAACAAATGTGCTGTTAATACAGTCCTAAAGGATGAAAAAATAACATGCAAATATTTGACAGTGAAGTGTGCGTTTTCCCCTTTAAGCGACAGACAAGCTAGACAGAAACAAGCCAATGACAAGATGACAGGAGCAAGAATAAACTGATATTTTCGTTTAAGATAGGCGGGGGGGGGGGGGGGATGGGGCTCCAAATATCACGACAAAAATATGACAGGTAAATACACACACATGCACAGGGACACACATACACACACACAGGGACACACATACACACACACAAACCCTCTGCAGCCCTGATTGAGTGTAAGTGTCTGCATTGGCGGTCAAGGTCAGCTGATAATGGGAGAGATTGAGGACAGGGTGAGGCGGCGGGGGGGTCGACAGCAGTCTCAGGTAATGAGATTTACGACCCTGAGCTCTCACTGCAACCCCCTCCCCACCCCACACCCCTCCTCGTCCCCCCACACACCCACCCCTCGGCTAACATGATTTATAGATCTAATAGACGTCAGCGCTCCCGCCTAAGATAGAGGCTTCACATTATCACTGAGGTAAAGTCATCCGTTCAACACGGCAAGAATACAGAGACAACTCTAGCAAGATGCCCCTGTGTGTGTGTGTGTGTGTGTGTGTGTGTGTGAGATACTGATGCCTCAGTACATGCCACAATGGTATTGGTGTGTATGTGTTGGCATTACAGATAATATTATTGAGATTTTTAACACTATTTTGTTCCAGTGTTGGAAAAAGCACTTTTAAAAGTATATTAATACAACTAATACAGAAAACTACTGAACTTTAAAGCTGTACTAATCAATATTTTTTATTAACAATGGTGTAAGGGTTAGCCGAGTGATGGAGGAAGGACACATAGAGGCAGAAGTAATCTTCACCGGCTGTATGTTTATTTTTAGAAGACACAAGATAAACAAAAGCACTTCAGACGCCCTCGCCGCCCACAAAGCTGGTCTTAGTATGAGATGGTGAAAAAACTATTTATGAAAATGAAAAACAAAAACAAAAAAAACGTATCCAAAGAGATTAAATTAAGTGAATCTAATTTAATTAACCTTTTCAATCAAAAACAAGATGGACAATGTCTACATGTTATTCAAAGTATCCTAACATAGGAAACATTGACAAACTTATTGTTTGGGGTACGTTAAAAGACTAATTCCCAAAACAACCAATAATCACCCTGTGTCCTCCAACCCACCTGGTACAATCTGGGTTCCCCCTACTATAAAGCCCTTTGGAGCCTCCCATTTCCTGTTTGGCAGTTTGGATTTGAAGGGGAGCACATGGATAACAAAAAAACATTTGTGTACTGAAACATAAACAAATGTAGCATAGAGACCTGACTACAATGATAATAAGAGTGGTGTAATGGTAAGTTAGCCTAACTACCCACTTAGAGCAAACTCTATAATGCCGGCTTGATAGAATAAACTAAAGCGTTTGACCATGTAGTGTATGTTTGGCCAGAGTGCAGCCTGCTCTCTAGAGGGCACAGCTTGCACTGTGACCAATGGATCAAATGACTTTGTGTGCTTGAAAGGGGTTCTAGTGATGAACCCACAGATAATTATCACCCGACTCTATAGTTCAGCTCTGCTCTTCTTCTCCTCTGCTTTAGTTCCTTTTAGCACACTGTTTTGATTTTGCAGCCCACAACTTTACATTTTAAGTTAACTCTCAAGGCTCTCATCATCTTTGTTTCCAGCTACAGCAAAAAAAAAACCCAAAAACTGATAAACCAACTGTGCACAGCATGCCCAGAACTAACCAGAAAACAGACAAAGTCAGTGACTAGCTGGTCAACAAGAGCAGGAAAACGACACTACTCCAAATGAAAGCTAATTTTACTCTGTGCATGCTGGATGTTATAGGCAATAATGTTTGTGAACACATTCACCTCAACTTTATATAGTAAAAATATGTCAGTGTTGTGGTTGCAAAAATATCAATTAATACAGCTTTCAAAATTAACAAAATTATTAGTAATATGATTCTCAACCAAAATTCACCCAGAAGAGAATCCCATATACAAAGACATTTTTCAATAGCCACCAACCAACTTTACAAAAAAAAAAATCAGAAATTTTTTTGCATTTCTTTTCCACTTCATTCATTTAATTTTAAATTCTAGTTTCTGAAAATGAAAATCTCCCCACATTATGGTTTGGTGCCAGGTGTGTAATTCTGATGGGGAATACTAAGTTACTTTCATTTTAACTTAATTATTTTTGTGCCTAAAACTGTCAAAATGAATGTAAAAATATTCCAACCAGCCTTAAAAAACATGTAATATGGGTATAATTGTTGAATGTAAATTTTTCCCCAAATTTCCAGAAATATAACCAAAGACAACTGATTTAAAACACAATTCAAGATGACTGTTCTGTAAAGTAATTATGTAAATTATGTTTGACGATGATGATGATGACTTTTCAGTTCAGCAACATGTTTGCGTGACACACCACAGGATTTATCTTTGTTTCAGACCTACCAACAAACATCCTCTTAACTAAGTAGTGCACTTGTAACCGGATGATCGTCGGTTCAATCCCTGGACCGACTGGATAAATCTAGGTGGGAAAAGTGAAAAAGCAGTGCTTTCCTCTCCCTCATTACCACCACTGAGTTGCCATTAAGCAAGACCCTTAACTCAAAACTGCTCCAGTGGAGCTGCCCAGTGTCCGGCAGATCAGACTGTGGCTGTACTGGGGGGCTTCGAGGTGTGCATGTGATCCGGGCGTTCCTGCGAAAGAGAGGCTGCCTCTCACTGAAACATCCCTGAATAAATAAAGGTTTTAAAAAAATACAGAATAAACTCACTCAGAGTAATATTATTTGCTTGATAAATGTAATAAATGTAAGAACTGAGAGAATAACTGATTTAAAACTGTAATTAAAAACAGATCACAGGAGCTAAAAAACAAACATAATAGGCGATTAGCTGCCACACAGAATGGGATTACTCTAACCACCCTCCACACTCATTCTGCTAACACTCTAAACAAAATGACATTCAACTGAGACAACACACAAACGATGCTATTATTCCAGCACACTTCACAAGCCAGGCGAGGCACAGCGGCAGTAAGGATGGAAGCCATTGAACTTAGTGCTCATTACCAGTACAACCTCTCCTAGAGCAGGCAGTGAAACAACAGAGGCAACATTCAGGGTCTGTTCAGCTCTGTTTACTTAGGCTTCTGAAAAAGAAAGGAAAAAAAGAAACTCCAACAATATGGTGACAGCCAGATTGCTTCCCAATAGATGCAGCGCTAATATTTGCACTAGGCCTGCTGTACGTGTGGAAAAAGATGGTAGATTGGATTTTGAGCACATGCTTACACACATAAACACGCACAAACACCCTCTTCAGTTGTTTGTTCTTATGCAGTCTCCCATCTCGGTGTATTTTGAGAATTAAACCAATAAGCCCCCCTGCTAAGCCCAGCCTAGCAGTTATTGATGCGCTGCCTTTTTGTTGTCTGGAGTTTATTCTGTTCATATTCACTGTGTCTGCCTTTGTGCCAAGAAGCAGCTACTTTCAACAGACTGACACTGAAGGGCTCAGAGCCACAAGAGCAGCTGTGGAATCTGAGGCAGAAAATATGTTGTAGAAATCATATTAATTCTCTGATATATGTTTTGCACACCAGTATATTCTTGAATTTTTCAATTGTTTGGAAAGTCAGCACATTAATTTTTAATTTTTCTGAACTGAACATGAATAAAACACAAGATTCAAGGAACACAAGGAAATTTTCATACTGAAACATTTGAGAAAACTTTCCGATATCTGATACAACCATGTATCCAACCCCCGCAGGCATCATACCTCTCTTCTACACCATCAGCTGTGAGCATTTGACAAGCAAAATATTTTCATAAATTAATAAAACACTCCTCTTTCTCTCTGTGTGCAGGAAAAAAGTGTGCAGCTCATTCGAATGAAAAGAAAGATGCCGAATTGCTTCTACAAGCGCAGAAAATACCATTTAAAACTCCAGCTTCCATATTTATCATCTAATTTTCAAATCATTAATTGTATATTACGTTTAGTCTGGATATGAGTCACATTTTTAAAATAGCAGGCCAGAATACTGTATTAGTAATGTGATTCTCAAATACGATTAATTTTCATCTGCAGAGTTGAATTTTTAAATCCTTACAGTAATAGTAGTTTAATTTTAACTTTTGTGAACAATGTGGAAGTTTCAGTCACAAATACAAACATTAGACTATAACATTAGATTATTTTGTATGATGACTAATCCTAATACCGTGGTATATATTTACACATGCTGCAAACTTCAAGTCAACAACCTTTGACCTTCATCTGAACTTTAAACACATCACACTGCTTCCAGTTGCATTGGTGCTTGTGGCTGGAAATTAAAGCATCAGTGTCTTCTTGCTGTTGAATTGTGGTGATGCAACCAACCAATCACAGCTAACCTTAAACAGACTAGCATGTTTACTGGTTTAAAATCCAACTGAAAACACATTTAATCATCCTTTTTGCAAGTTAAAAAAATGTCAAAACAAATTTCAATGTTTTTTTTAAATGTATTGTTAATAATTTTGTAGTATTAGAATGAAGAAAAACGATCTCATTTGATTGACATTAGCTGGCAGGCTAATGTTGCTAACAGGGATTTTGAAGAGCAACATCCAAACCAGCATCTAACGGGTCCGAAGTGACATTTTCAGGTATGTTTACATACGGTTTAATCCTATGCAGCTGAGCAGCTAATTAGCTATCTAGCTGACGTTAGCAGTGAATGTTTGTTTGGTGGCTTATTCAACAAGCTAAGGTGCAGGACAAGATGTGTGTTCATGTTTGTAAATTAGATAAGAAGGAGACTTTAGCAGGAAAGCTAATGTGTGTTGTTCAGAATCTATTGCTCTTGTATTGTGTGGCAGGATGCTATCAGGCTCAGTGTGACTGTCTGCTCTGACTATGATGAAAAGCCGTGTTACTGCTTTATGCAAGATTTGACTTGCAGTATCGAAATAAGGACTGCAGCTGCGTAAGAGGATGGCAATTTCATTTCATTTGGATTTAAGTCCAAAATGAGCTTCATACTCTCTTCCCTCATTTCCTGTCACATTTCATCTAAATAAAGAAAAAAAAAGCCAAATAAATATTTGAAAAAGAAATTAAATTTATTTTAAACATAGAATATCCATGGTGTCCAAAGGGTTTAACGTCCCTAGCTCGAGTCCGACAAGGGACCTTTGTAGCTTTGCTATCCATCTCTCCTCTAAATTCCTGTCTCTAGCTCTCTCTATCTCTAGCCATCTAATAACAGACAAAAATGATCTGAAAAATTTACCAAAAAGACAGAAATTTGTGTGAAACTGTGACGGTGGCAGTGTGTTTCAGCCACAAATGTCACACCTTATAGAAACATATGTTTCTTCACTTCTATTTTCCACAAACCATCTTAGTGCAATGCAAATTTTACTGCTATAAGGTCCTGTTAATTATGTCAGTTTTTAATTTCATTTACTTCAGTTAATCATTTGTATTTGACCTTAATATATTTTTATTTTTTAACATACCACTTTGGTTTGAATTATCTCCTTTTAGAAATTACCTTAATGGCATTTGTGCTTTATTAGATAAATCACAGTGAAAACAGGATGAAAAGATAAAAGACAGAGAAGATGTAACAACAAGAAGGTTCTGCTCTTAAGACTTTGCATTTACATAGCAGACTCCTCAGCCGGCTGAGTCACCTGAAGCGACTCCCCCTCCCTGCATACCTCTGAAATCATACTGTGACATCTCTCCCATCACATTTTAATTTATTTTATCTATGTGGGTGTATGCAGGTGCTCAAGCCCACAGGGGAGTTTGTCACTGTGACAACAGGTGGGTTAAGAGGTACGGTTGAACAGATTTTGTTTAAAACCTTACAAAACCATAAAGTTAAAAAAAACAACCTGTAATTTCTTCTGAGGTTTCAATGAAAATGTTATTTAAAACAGACACACAGAATGGATTCAGACAACCTTATTAATTTTATTTGTGAGCTACTGAGATGTTTTCGCTTGAGGTAACATTCTCGAGGCCAATATAAAGCGCTGTTCAAGTGCCACAACAATTTTCAGCTCAATAGAGAAAATGCACTGTTGATTTCTCTGTGGTGTCTCAGCTGCTTTATTAGCACAGAGCTAAAGGGGCATTTTTATCCCTCTATTGGTGAAAAACACACAGTCTCCTGAGCTCCACACAAAGTGTGAATATCTGGAGGTTACAGAAGTAATCGACATACAGTCCAAGGAGGAGGAAAATAATAAAACTTTGAGGTGATGTTGAGGACAGCTTTCTACTCTGTTTGGACAATAAAGTTTGTATTTTATATACTAGATTTTCTCTCTCCTGTCTCAAAAGGTAGATTCCTAGGAGGGCAAAATATCTGTAAATGTGACACTAACTTCCTCTATTAGATGCCAGATAGTAAATTTTGATACACAGACTTAAAAAAGACAAAAATAATAGTCACACACTTTCAATACATGTATTCAAACAAGTATAGTAGCACCACTTCAATGTTAAAACATTACAGCTTTGTTTCATCACAGAGGAGGGCGAGTGTTGCCAGAGAGAGCTTAAAATGGCTGCTGAAAGTCAGAATACTGGAGCTGAACCAAACCCAGCAGACGGTGGACAGGCTTGCGGTTGGATGGCTGGGTTCGAAGGCTGCAGCTTGTTAGGGTGGAAATGGATTAGCGCGAGGCACAATGGGAGTCTTAGGCGTGTCTGCGGTGTTGTGTTAAAGCTCTGCCCTACGTTGCCCGGGCTGCTAGACTCATTTATGCCCAGCGGTGCATGCAGCAGCCAACTCTCTCACACACACACAGGGCTTTTCTAATTGCCATGGTTTCTCCTGTGCTCGCAGCCTTGATTCAGCATCCGTCAAAAGCCATGAATTAACCTGCGGCGTCGCACAATTGTTCTATTTGTCACATGCAGCTGGTAGCAGAATTATTTCTCTAACACCGTTGTGTTACATCGGGAGAGACACTGCCGAGAGTTTTACATTGGGATGGGGGAATTTCTGTGAGCGGGTTCCCATCACCTGCAGATCCAAATACAACACAGAATAACTTAAAGCTGCTTCTGAAATCCTGAAAGTCACATTTTTACTGCCAAAGTGTAGTTAGAACATTTAGCCTATTTAAAGGGTGACAGGAACTTCTGCATAATGAGTTATTTGAAAGGTTGTTTCTATCATTTTTATTTAGAGATAAATTGCTTGCTGCTCTATAGCCAAGGCATATAACACAATAGTGATTCAATTTATATCCTGTTTCTTACCTTTCATACAAGCAACAGCTATAGTCATTCATTTGTCTGTGTATGAAATCACTTTCAAGTGCATCCATCATTTTTTGAGTGAAATTTGTGCACTAAATATTGATCAACAATGCCCACAATGGAGCAAAAAATGTAGCATCCACGACTTTTTGCCAGAAATCTGACAACGCAATGCTGCTCATTTGATAGATGATAGTAAATATCATTATGTGATGATGACGCAAAATAATGATGACTTGTTTCTGAAATGGTAACTATAGTGTAAACTATTGAGTGTTTATTACTGTAAAATATGTAGCGGATGGTGAAAGAGTCGACAAGGAGGTGATTTCAATTTATTTTATGCCTTTATTAAATAGCAGATAGTGTAGAGATGGCAGGAAATGAGGGGAGATGGATTTCTCCTTGTCTCCAATGGAAGGAGTAGGTAGGTAGTTTGAGAAACATGGCTGAATACAGAAAGAAAAGAGCGCCACCCACAGAAACTAATCAAAGTTACATCCATTCATCCATTATCTACATTGGCAAGAGGCTATTCTATCGCAAGACTGTCATGTATAGACAAACAATGATCTTTTTTTCCCGTAAGACATTTTGTAACAATAAACAGATTAATGATGTTTGAATTCCATTTAGCTCCTTCAGTTTCAGGGTCCTGGTATTGTTCATGCTGGCTCACTGTCACACTTTCATGGCTTGAATAGAACATAATGTTCTTAGTAAAATCTGTGGTTTTCCTGCTATGACAACTCAAAATGTCTGCTGTAAAAATGGCCAATTCACACTCAAATTCACACAAGTTAAAGTCTCCAATTAACCCAACCTGCATGTCTTTGGACTGTGGAAGAAAACTGGAGGATCCAGACAAAACCAAGACAGGTAGACAAACTCCACACAGGGAGTTCATCAAAGAAAAATGCAAAAAGAACAACAGCGCAGTAGCAGAGGCACAGTGTGATTGACAAATGTAGTGAAAAGACACCACAACAAGAACTTAGTTAGCACCAAAGATGTGGAAACAAAGCAGAAAATCTGTCGATTAATGGTTGTATATGAAACTAATCACCAGAAGAAAAAGGAAAGGAAAGAAATGAAGAAATCACAAACTCGCACATTTCATGTTTTTGTGCTAAAAATAGCCAACGCATGTGTGTGTGTGGTCATGTTTGGTCTTTGGTTTTGTGCATGTGCAGCCTGGGTAAATTAGGATTGACAGGCCCCTAATGCCCTCTGCAGCGAATAAATGGATAATCGAGAATCCTGTTGTGACGCCCCCCATCCTGTGTCTGAGATGAGACACATAGCCATCTGAGCACTCCGACACAGCCACAGATTGATTTTGTGTGTGTGTGTGTGTGTTTGAGAAAGACAGAAATATGAATTTATTCTATGACTTTCATAGTATCAGTCACAATATTTACATATTCATTCCTCATGTTGTAATGGAGTGACACTGATGTTATTCTGTCGCTGCCTCCACAACGTCAGCTTTGCATTTACTGTGGACCTCTGACGAACAAAAATATCAGACAACTCAACAGGCACATGTGTGGGATCTGAATCCAGTTTAAACCCTTCACATGTCATCTCTACTCTCCTACCCATTCAGAAATAAACTGATATAATGAGAAGAACAAACTTTAACAAGGCCGCAACCAATCTCAGAATCCATAGGCTGTCTGTCTGACGACGATCTGGGGGCAACGGACAATTTTCAGGGTTTCCAGTGTAGCCAGCGAATATCCAGTTAACAGATATGTGCAAGTAGGTCTATCTGCGGACTCGCAATATCTATATGACACACCCACTTGGTTAGATTTAGGCATGAGGAGGGGGATTAGGTAAGGGTTAGGGTTAAGGGTCAGGGAGGGTATGCCGTTGTAGGTACCAGATCAGCTCAGTGTCCTGCGTTTACAGATGACATCACACATTATGATTGGCTGTACGTCAGAAAGTGTACGGATGCTGTGTGTTTGCACCGCAGACTACCATTTAAATAGCAAATTTTGATTGTACAATAGTGTTTTTAAGAAGAAAATGAATAAAATTCAAAAGGAGAAGAATGAATATGTATGTATAAAATAAGAATAACAACACTAATAGAAATAACAATTAATTAAAGGAAGTGAAGGGGCTTCTTGTCGTCCATACATTGACAGTCAAAATGACAAAATGACCAAGTTATCTCTAAACAAATGAACAGTCCTGCAGTTTTGCCAATAACAGACTAAATACAGTGATTTCTACAGATCCAGATAGCCTGGAAATCGGTGTCTGGGCCTTCTCTGTGCCCATTTAGATTATATGAAATAAGAAACATTTGTCCTTCAGAAATGAGGAGAAGCCTCAAATGCAATGATACTTGTTACAGTTTGCAGCCATTTATTCAAAGCAGGTGCTTCATCTGTAATCCAGAGATGTTCAGATAGATTTTTTCATGTGCACTGCAACAGAATATCCAGTAAATGGTAACTCATCATTATTAGCCATCACACGTCCTAGCCCTTAATTTAATCAATTTTCAGCCTATAAATCGCAGGGAAGTGTTGAGAAAGCCTAAATTCGTCAATGCTACCTTGCAAGGTCAAAGGAAAATAACAGCTTTAACAATTTGCAGTTGATAAAAAAAACAGACATTTGAGAAAAAAAAAAAAAAAGATGTCTTTGTCGAAATCGTGCCTGTGATCGAGGACGATAGAGAAGTATAATGAAATAAAAGCCAGGCAGAGGAGATAGACTACTGGGCGGGTCACGTCCATCTGCAATGCACATATCAGGTGGGGATTTTCTGGAAGTGTCAGTCGGTATAGGAAGCCTTCAAGGCTCTCGGGGAAAGGGGATGCTGGGGTAGTGACAGGGCTATCTGCCTCTGACAGCCCAAAGACCTAAAACCGGATGGCTGAGAGAGATAAGGCTCTGTCGGCACTGGACACACACAAACAGACAGGACACACATACACACACACACACTGGATGCAGGCATATTTAACCACACACACACAAACTCTCACAGCCAAACACTGGCATTCACTTTGCATTAACAAATTCCCTATTGCCTGACCACTCGCTCATTCATTCACTCATGTGCACTGACACACACACACACACACGCACACACATACACACATGCTGGCTCCCTGTCTGCCAGCCACCGAGGCTTCCCATTAGCTGTGGTGCAGTGTGCTGGGTGAGGAGCGCTGGGGCGAGAGACATCAATTTGCTTCCTCTAATACGCTCGCTGCCCCCACAAGACATATTGATTATTTCTTCCCCGCAAAGCGACAAATAGCAATTTCGGGGGCATAATGGAGATAGATGGTTGGTTTATAAGCAGCCCCCAAAGAAAAGTTGTAAGGGGGTGGAGGGCTGGGGGTGGGTGGGGGGGATGGGGAGATGGGGATGCTCTTCCTCCTCCCCCTCCCATTTCCCCCTTGTCTCTCTTGAGTGTTAACTTTCCGCCAACTCTACCTCTTCCATATTGCTTTCTCACACACACAAACACAAGAAAACAGAATAAAAATAGAAGTAAATAAATGAAGCAAGGAAAAGCAGAAGGAAACGGGTGTATCGACATGTGAGGTTGTGGGATGAGGGACAAGGTGAAGGTATGGCGGAGCTTCGGGGTGCGCAGATGTTGAGGCGCGACACCAATGCACATTCATTATGCGCCTCCTCCTAGGAGCGTCACCTCCTCCCGTCTTTATGGCTGTACTGCAGAGAGCAGCTGCTGCCGCAGTGTTTGCTCTGCCTCACCCTCCGTCTGTTACTCCTACTTCATATCCCCCTCGTTAGCATCAATGTGGCTGATCCAAAGGTTGCTCTTATGGCAGTAGTGGAAAGTAACTAAGTACATTTACTCAAGTACTGTACTTACATACAATTTTTAAGTACTTGTACTTTACTTGAGTATTTCCATTTGATGTTACTTTACACTTCCACTCCACTAAATCACTAAATACTGTACTTTCTACTCCGCTACATTTATTTGACAGCTTTAGTTATTTTTCAGATGAAGATTTGACACAATGGATAATATAACAAGCTTTTAAAATACAAGCATTGTTAAAGATGAAACCAGTGGTTTCCAACCTTTTCGGTTTTTGACGTCTTACAAAAAGCAGTGCGTAGTCAGGGTCACATTTCAGATGTCTATGAGTTGTTAACAGCTCCACCAAATAGTGATTTTTTCCCTCTAAACTTCGCACACGGTTTCATTTCAATAAATGTTCAAATGATCCAATATTTCACCAAAAATCAAAGATTAGAGAAAAAGTCCAAAAATGGAAAACCGATTTGTGTATCAGAACTTTGTTTTTTCGTCTTTCTTCTCCCATTAATCATCTCACGGCCCCTCAGATTTATCTGGTGACCCTTTGGAGGGGCCTGACCCTTAGGTTGGGAACCACTGGACTAAACTAGCTAACTAGCTCCACCTCCAGCAGCTACACCAGTATCATGCTGCTGACACACTGATGCTTCAGTATTAATAATCTAATGATTTCATAT
Organism: Thunnus maccoyii; assembly: GCF_910596095.1. Classification (NCBI taxonomy): domain Eukaryota; kingdom Metazoa; phylum Chordata; class Actinopteri; order Scombriformes; family Scombridae; genus Thunnus; species Thunnus maccoyii. The sequence continues at coordinate 12,927,408 of NC_056555.1, forward strand.
ATAATAATATATCAGTCAGAGGAACCAAACCACTACTTTTACTGCAATACTTTATTTTGCTGCTAATACTGCTGTACATTTTCTGAAGTAGGATTTATTATGCAGGACTTGTAATACAGTATTTTTACATTGCTGTATTGGGACTTTTACTTAAGTAAAGGATCTGAATACTTCTTCCACCACTGGCCACAGAAATGTTTTGCACTTATGGTGACATAATGAATATTTGACTCTCTTGCTGCAGATTGACTGCTCAGAAGTTCATTTTAAGTTTTGGGTTGACTTATGTTTTAAGTACTGATAGGTGGAGATATATTGACATTCATAAGTAGCCTAACCGGTCCACAGGCTGTTCTCACTACATCACTCATTAAGATGAATTCTTGAAAAGAAGAGCATACACTCAGTTTTTTACTCTTGTTCGCTTCACTCTTGACAAGAAAGTGGATGCTTTCAAGCCTTGAGAGAATTTGTGATCTATAAATTTTGAAAAGTGGACATCATGCAGTCTGTTTGCTTTGACTAACAGGCTTTAGAATACAGGTTATATTTTATTTGTGTATCCATACCTGCCTTCATTTATTACCCTGCACTTTATCAGACTGCTGTTCTTTACAGACTGTAACTTCGACAGCTCGTGTTCACATTGTTATATAACATGCTGGCTGATTTGAGGAAGCTGATAGCTGTCAGCTGTAGAAGCCAGTGTTGTTTCGGACTCCAGGTGCTCAGTGAGGTAATACATGTTTGCTGCTTATCACATGATGGACTCATGGGAAATGTTGCTCAATAGTTCAGCTGCAGACAACTTTTTCTCCTCTCCAAAGAAGTGATGTCTGCTCATGACAGTAAAATCCATGATCTAAAATTAATGGACTTCCAGACTGCACTTGGCGTCTGATAGCGTCACCCAAAATTGGCTACAGCACATAGAAAGCCAGGGAGTGATATCATGAGCTGCTTGCAACTTGAGCAGATGGTTTAAGTTCAGGCGTCCACATCCTGAAGGAGAAACTCAGTAAATATTTGACTTGTTGGATGAAAATTCACTTATTTAGACTCTGCTCTGGCAAATCTGTTTGTGGGTGTTATACTGTTTAACAGAGTGTTACAGTGGTTCTCTAACTTTAATCAACCAAACCAATCAATCAAGAAATGCGACAACTCTAAAGTTTTTCCTAATTTCTCAGGCTTTCTCCAACTTAAATGTTTCATAAGTGAACAGCCAACTCAGACTTTTCACAGTTTTAATATTTCTAAAGTACTCCTACATAAGCAAAAAAGTTTCATGGTTTCTAGAAAAAAAAACTTCTATATTTTAAGAAATGGCACATTGAACAAATCCAGTCTTCTTCTTCCAAACTGAAAAACTGTAAAATTTCAACTTTAAGTGGAAGAAGAAGGAAAAAGACATTATATCACTTATCTATAAGTTAAGTTTTCCCTCAGTGGTTCAATTGTCAATATAACTATGTAATTATTAGTAATCATTCATAACTCAAAACTGGCATTTACATTCATGTTTTCAGACATTTTCTAAGCTATCTTTTTTCTCCGATGGGAGATCTTCCATTTGTTATCTATTGTATGCGTTGCATTGAACACTGTGACCAATTTCTGCAAGCGTATGTTTCAGTTAACAGTGATTTTGATTCAGGCCACAGAAATGTTTTGCACTCTGAATGTGTGAGATATTGCAGGTGCAGGTTCGGGGTCTTTTGATCTCAGATTTTTTCTCAGAGAGCTGTCTTCCTCCTGTTGCTTGAGCCTCGCTTTATCACAGTTCCCTTGAATATTTCATGTATCTTTTTTTTTTTTCTTCTTTAAAGCTACTGTCGTTGTTTAGTCACCAGAAAATCCTGCAAATCACAAATCAAGTCGTTGTTTAAAAGCTTAATTATTAATAATTCAGTATTTCTGAGTGCTAGGTTTGACTGATAGAAGTGAAGCTGCTGCCTTTCCCGCTGTGAATGATGAACTGAGCACTTTTATATTTAGTAATAGTTCATAATGCATATATAATAATGCTGTCACATTAAAAAAAACAACTTTCAGTGCTTTATTTAAGTTTACATGGTAATGGCACTTGGGCACTTAGGCCCTTAAGCATGGCACAAACCTGATAATTATTCCCAAAAACATGCAAAATAATGATTAAAAAAAACAAAACAAATTCCAACTATAAAAGCATCCCTTGTGAGTGCTTGCATTTTGTAGATTATAGTCTAACAACAGCGACATGGGTGTTGAGTTCAAATGTTTCTTGACCTCATGATAGTGAATAAAGCAAGCATGACAGGCCATATTGTTGTTTTTAGCGATAATGGATCACGACTTTAATTGTTTGCAACAAGCCAGCAGTGGGCCATTAACCACCATATATTATTTCCACAGCTAGTTTGAAGAATTGCGAAAACTTTGACCGTTCCAGAGGCTTTTACAGCCCCTCCGCTGGCAGCCATTATCAATTTCGTTTGTTAAAAGAAGGAAATGTAGCCATTAGAAAGTATAACAGCAGCTATGTTCTTTTGCTTGCATGTAGTCTGACACCCTTAATGAAATGGAATTTTTAAACACCCCAGCCAATCCTCAACAGACTAATAATGCCTCCTTCCTCCAGAGATGGAACAGACCTAAATTATAGGAAACAGCCCAGACAGACAGAAGTGACACGGAGCCGCATGCAAAATGAGCTTATTATCCCTGTTACTGTCAATGCAGCACGGCCAAGCTGTCAGTGATCACAACAGACATGTTTTATACGACGACGGTATTACAGGCGCGGGGCTCCGATAAGAGGAATGATCCACACTGGTGATGAAAACAGACAGGTGAGATAGAGAGGAAAGAGGGGATGGATAGAGTGATGGTGGGGTTGCAGGACAGAGAGGTGGTGTGAGGATAGGAGGTTGGATGGAGGAGAGTAGAGAGGAAAAGATGGAAGAAATAGTGGATGTAGACACAACAAGACGAAGAAGGAGGGATGAAGGGAAAATGGGATGGAGGAGGGAGAGATGGAGTGATGGAGGGGTGAGGGCTCTGGCTATTATCCTGCATCGATTTACTCCAGTCAGGGATGGCTGGACGCGTAATGAAGTGTGGGATCTAGGGGTTGCAGCATGCGCTTGTCTGCGCCTTATAGCTTTTTGGATGTATTGTGGGATGATGTGTCACCTGCCTGTGTGTGTGTGTGCGTGTGTGTGTGTGTGTGTGTGTGTGTGTGTGTGTGTGTGTGTGTGTGTGTGTGTGTGTGTGTGTCTACATGCAGATGCTAAGGTCTAATCTGCAGTGGTTAAGCACAAAATCAGGTCTTTGTCTGCTGGATGCTTTGCTTGAGTGAGTCATCGATCGACTACGAGTAACATCCAGATCTTTTATAATAATAAAACCCACCTAGAGATACTGTAGATCACAACATATACACACATTTATAGCATTAGAATTATGGTAAAGCCACAGTAAGGTAGGTTCATAATAGTTTAGCAACCTTGCTGTGTATGTGAACTTCAAAGAGCATTTATTAATTTATTTTGAATGATGCAGATAAAAACCCAAAAGTCCTACTTTAAATTCAGATCGAATACTCTTAATACCAAGCTTCCTCATTTAAATTTAGAGTACCAGGTTGCATATTAGCCAAAAAAAAAACCTCATCTCATAGTCAGGTTCAACATTAAAAGGATTTCCTGAATGTGTAATCATTATCTATCTGCCCACAACTGAATTATATCACCTTTTAGGCATTTATAGTCAGTGAAAGAGTTGAAAAAGCTCAAGGTTATGAATTAGGAACAATACAGTCGTGTTATAGGTTGTAAATAATACAAGCTTTGAAGGTAACACCGGCTTTAAGATATTATAGTGAATATATTCTTGTTCAGAAGATTTAGGTATAATAAGCTGAAATATATGAACCAAGCAGGACAACAAAAGTAGATTAAAAAGTCGTCCATCTAATTACATCAAACTGTTTTTCCATACCTCCTTCTATAATTTAGGACATAATCTGCTTAGTTTTCCTTTGCACCATGTCAGCAGTCCCCTTGTGTCCACTGCAGACAAAAGAAATACCAGTTTTCCTCATGTGGTTTTGCATGTAACATACAGGTGTTTGCAAATCAGAGCAGAGGGAATTTTGTAGACACAGAACAGGAGTTACATCAGCTACAAGTGAAGAAGAAAAAGGTTGCGAAGGGAAATCCAGAAACTCTGTCTTTTCTTTCACATCAGTCCCTTGTTCAATTCTCACATCCCTCACATTCCCTCTCCTCCCGCATCCCCTTTTTCCCCTGGTCCCCCCTCCATCACCACCCCCCCACACACTTCCTCTCCCAGTCTAATCCGCTGCTCGACATGCTCCCTCTTTGTTCTGCGACCCTGACAAGTCGTCTCGTTCCCCTGCTCTGAGGACAGCCCCGGTGTGCTCGGGATAATGGAATGAAATGCCGGAGTGATAAACCCCCGAGGATGCCGGGAGAAAACACAGGAGTGTGTCAACCAGGGTGATAACACTCTATTCTCCCGCGTGTCTGTCGGAGGAGCGGGGATTATGGTTTTACAGGCAGGCTTTGCCGATTTGCAGCCCCGTTTCTGCAGGCCGGGATGTTTACACTGGAAGGTATCATGGGTGTCACGGGGACAAATATTCTCACATCTGTCTCGCACAAAGGTCTTCATTAGTTTTCAGCGTTGCTTCACGTTGTGCAATCGTATCTTAGTGGACAGGCAATTTGAAGTCACCAAATCAAAGTTTACAGCACTCGTTGAAGAAGAAATACCCCTGTATTCAAGGCTGTCGTCATAATAATTTGTCCAGTAACTAGGAGGTATCAAACCATTGCATCACAGCCAGAGCTGGAGTCACTCTAATCCACAAATGCAACACTGAGTAATGTCAGCGCTGTGACATTTAAAAGATAAGGCTGGTGATATTCTACGTTTTCCTTGTTGTCAACAAATCCCTTGAAATACCAAAACCAACAATGAACTAGCCAACTAATTATTTTCTGGGTATCTAAGGCCTGATATAGCTTCATCTATGGTGCCATAGACATCCATGGATGTAAAAAAACTATTAAAAACACATCAATGAGCCACACTGCAGCCATGAACCATCACACCATTGTAGTTCATTTTTAGTCAATCCCACATACTCTACACCATCATGGTGCTGAAAATACTCACTAGAGCACCAAATGTGTATTCATCCACAGCAGAAAATAGTCCGTTGTGGATTAAATTACTCTTCCCTCCTATTTGAGTACATTTGCCAAAAACTACAGTGCCCAGCTGTTCCAAGAAAATGAGATGGCTTTTTAAAAAATGAAAATAAATATTGTGCCGTTTTTTTTAAAGATTTTTTGTCTTTTTATGGGATTTGTTTGATAAACTGCACAGAGAAGTTATGCTGCATTTAATTGAAATGCCGCCATTGTTCAGGAGTGATGAACAACTTCAGAACAGAGTTACAATGTAGTGTATGTGTAAATGGACACCTTTGTTTTTCATGAGGGTTTGTAGGTTTTAAAAAGGATGTAATCAAGCCGAACTTAACTGATCAAAGCTTGAATTCAGTTTAAAGAAATTACTCAAGTGCAAATCGCTGGAGGTGATTTAATTTAATATCAGGGTTCGGAATTACAGCAGGGATTAAATATTCACTTTGGCCATTCAGGACTTTTCAACTTTCACACTTCAATAGTTAAACATTTTCATGAGACTTCTGCTGGCCTCTGAGCAGCTCTTCTGCCTCTCTCATGATTACTCTGACAGTAATTGTTAGTGAAGAGAACTTAAATACTCACTCTGCGTGCCCAGATCTTGATTGGATTGAAGTAAGACTGTATTTTATATTTCTGACCTGAACTTCAGAGAGAATTCTGAAACTATTTTCTGTGGCAGATGCTCCGGTCCAGTCGAGCTGGTCATTACCAGACCTGAAATAGGGATTCAGAGGATTCAGAAGGCTTTGAGTCGGGATTTTTGTCTTTGCCACCACAACTGTAACGACTGGTGCAGTGAGACAGTGAGACAGTGAGGTGAGGGATCAATAAAAACTGATTGGTAAGCCTGGTTTGTAGCTGCGAAACAATTATCAGAGTTTGAGGCTCTTGGTAAAGTTCAAGAGATGAAAGTTAGCCATTTCTAGCAAACATTCTGCCTTGTGCTATTACACCGCCGTCCACCTACTCTTGACCCCAATCTCCCAGATATCCACACAGGCAGGCGGGGAGGGAGGGTGAACATGTTCCCCCCTCCTCAATCTCACTCGCCACATACCCCTTTGACTCAACCTCAACCCATCTGACAATCGAACATTCTTTAAACTGACCTTGACTGCGCACAAAAAAAGAATAAAATAAATCGAAGAAGTGGGTGGGGGTGGGGGGATGGGTGGGGGGTTGCCTCATAAGAAAACCTCCCACCCTAAAAATAGAAAAGGTGGCAATTAAATGCCAATCTAATCATCCCTCTGGTAAACGAGCCCTGAAGATTCCGCCCTCATATCCCCAAGGCTTTTTTCACACCACTTCCTCATCATCGCCGGCTATCGGCTTAATTACGCCCCCGCCATCCCCAGATAAGAGAGTGATAGCCTTATCACCATGGCTCATTTCCAAATCCATGAAATTAATAAAGTCTACCTCCCATCTCAGTTCTGGGGCCAAACTTATATTAGCTGTCGAGCGCGAGAACTCAGTAGAAGTAGTGCTTTGCCTGTTTTTACAATTGGCAAAGAAAAGCTACAGGAAATCATCCTCCAGGAGATTAAAGACAAGAACGGAGCAGCTTTCTCGCGTTTTAGGCAAATTATGTTTGGGCTGTAGTTTTTCACCCTGATGAGGATTATGTCTATGTGTTAGTTTTATGATTCCCATGGCTTCTTTTATCACTCGCACAGTAGCTGGATTGTCCATTTGTTTCTGTTAACTACTTAATTTTCCTTAATCTCCACCTTGGGAGAACAGCTAAATTGCACAGTTTTGTTCCTTCTGGAGTGGACTTTTGCACACATTATTTTGCAAATGTTTGAAGTATCAATAAGTAGGGATATGTTGGAATACCTGCTGGCAGACAGTCCATAAAACTCCCAGCTTGTTCAAACTGATTGTTTCTTTATCGGCAGATCGTCAATAAAGCTCCAATCTAATAAAGTGGAGCTTGAGCTGCTTTCCAGTCGGATCCACCTCAAGTCCATGAGTTCTCAAACTCTCCTTGTTGGCTGCTGTAATCAGTGGGGAGACAGCTGGTTTCACCACACTGTTCCACCTGCCCGCTCCCCTGAGTAAAGGGCTGTGCTTCACCGACCAAATCCACTCCAAGTCTCTCTCCGAGGCACACTCCAGCATGACTGGCAGGGGTCTCACACATCCATTTCAGGGAAAAAGGGAAGGTTGGGCGGACCCGTCACCGCACCAACTCTGGCAGTGGAATGAGACGGGCTCCCACTAGGTTTGGGCCTGTCATTTATTTCTAAACGACGGCAGATGGTGAGCTTGGCGCTTGCACCATCCTCTCAGTCTCCCAAGGTGCACTTCTGTGATGGATGTGGCGAATGGGAGCGCTGCAGAGAAGGCTGAGGCACATCTGTGCAGGCCGATAACAGAGGGCAAAATATGTCTGGGCTCTCCAGCCGTCGACTCGCTTTCACATATTACTCATCCCCACACAGACCTCTTGAGGACTCACATCTTTCTGAGTTTATTTGCCTCTCACTTACATAGCTTTGCTTTTGCTGCCCTTATCAGCAGGACACCTTTCTATTTACTGTGCAGGTGGACTTTCAACCTGGCTGGAAAACTCTATATAGACTTTCCCTCGAGTGTGAGATATCCCCCTGTTTGAAAAACGATTTCTGGCATGATAGTTAATTATCACAGAATTATCACACTGTAGCTATCTCTTTACAAAGTCTGTACTTACACAGAAACTTTTACAGGAACTGCCCAATAACGTTTTTTAAACAAAGTCATATGTAATAATTTAAATTTCTTAACTGGCTTTTTCCTTTTAGTTATTTTCAGTAGTACTCTGCTTTGATGGGTGTCTCTTGGGTATCTCATAGCAACTTTAAAAAGAAGTAAAAGCATTGTAATTTTTCTGTTTTGATGAGGATTTATGTTTTGGCAACATCATAATACCCATGCTCAATTAACAAAAATGGCTAAATGAATGTGGAACATAACTAATTACAATGTGACATTTTACAAACTTTTTTTTTTTTTTTACAGTTTTACCCTTATTTACCAGTTTACAGTGAAAACAGACAGTGGAAATTGGGAGAAAGAGAAAAGGGTAAAACATGCAACAACAGACGGACATTGCGCATTGTGACTTTAATTTATGGTAAAGCACAGGCACAGTTTACTTATGACAAACATTCAGGGCAAAATAAAAAAATTTGCATGACAATCTGCACAAAAGGTACTGTCCAGCATAAGATAAGGACCAAGACAGCAGCTACAGTCAGTAAAGACAACACAGTCTGCAACACAGCACTTCTGAAAAAAGATTAGGTAAACTGACTAGACTTAGTAAAATGGGTACATTTGTTCATCCATGAGAGTTTTAAGCCAGTAAACTGTAAGTCAAAATATGTATTTTTGAACTGAGGCTCACAGATTTTTTGCATTTTTTTTTTAATTTTTGCTAGCTAACCTGTTTTGACTCCCAAATGTTGTCTGCTGTAAGATAATTTGTATTCTTACTGTGGCTAAAGATGGTAGAGTCAATGTGACATAAGCTTCACATATATTGGTGAATGTTGATTGACATTATTTTGTGAAATCATCCTTTAACTTCATGATTAGTGGGGATTATGTTATAATAACCTCCTTCCTAAATAAGTTATTTTATCAATTCCTGTATCAGTCAAATGTAATTTCCCAAAAACCCAGATTGCTTCCGTTAGACTGAGGATCCAACCAAGATACCCTCCAAAAACATTCTCTTTAATATAATTTAACACAAAAAATAAGCAAATCATCACATTGCATAAGCTGGAATGGGATCATTTTTGTATAAAACATGATTTAAATGTTTAATTGCTTCACAATACTTGCTGATTATTTTCTCACCATCAACTAATGGATTAATTGTTTCAGCTCTACATAAAGTAACAATACTTTTACGTGAGTCAAATATTTTGGTCCTCCTTCCACCTTTGGCATTTTCAAGATCCACTGAATCTAGGTTTCAGCAGTTTACAAACACACCCTCCGCCTACACACCGTCTGACACAGTAGATCCAAAGACACATTAAAGTGAGCAATCACCGCCTAACAACACCCTTGCAAAGGTCACGTCAGCTTCATCATCCTAATCATCAAACACCATCACTTTCTGTGATTTAGGGTTGCAGTAAAAGCATCATAACCCGCCCAACCACATCCCTGCCCATAAACGTAACCATGGCAACAAGGATGTCGGACTGCCCTCCGACGATGCATCTTTGGGATTCTCTGTGCGTCGCTGCAGGGTGACAAGTCAGGCGTAAAGAGTCGATTTAGCTGCGGCATTGGGGAGGCTCGCACATTAGCAGAAAGGAAATAGGAGCCAGCAAATACTTAGTGGGTGATTGGCTCCGCAATAACAGAACACCCCCTTTGGCAGCTCGTCAAGCGGTGCTATACGGATGCCATTACAAACGGGGCCATTAGCAAGCACAGAGGCTTTGTGAGGCATGTCGCTGCTTCACGCCTTTAGCCCCTAGGGCTGTTTTAAGATGTGTATGATCAGCTGTATGCTGCTCATCTTGTGTGTTCAGCTTTTTTTTTTTTTTTTTACCAGATAGATAGAAAGAGAGATAAAACTCAAAACTGCATTTTCACCAAACAACAAACTGAATGTTGTCCATTTGATAAACATGAGTTTTCCATCCAACTGCAAAAATATCCAGTACTTAAAGACAATTTCATGTAACAAGGTAAAACATCTAGTACAGATCCCTCTAAATGCCTAGTTACATGAGTCCCCTTTGCAAAAAGAAGCAATTTGGGTCAAAACATGGCACTCTGTGTATATACAACGCCTCAGAGGATCAGACCCAGATCTGAGTCAGAAACAAAACCTTTCTGTTTGCCTTGTATGAACTAAGAACTTCAGACTGCTCTTTCCATTTCATATAGATGTAATGTTGTCCACTTTATGGTTTAATAGCACCTAATAGCAGCTATTTAGTGCTGTTTTAAAATAGCACTAAATAGACACACTAAATACATACATACTGTAGGCAGAACTAGAGACTACAGCTGCATTATAAAGATTTTCTCACTGTAGGAGAATGTGATTTTTTATGCCTCCTGCAGTGCTGAGGAACAGAACATACTGTATGTAAGTGACTAGATATGCACATTAGTGCCAGTAATATGCAGTAAAAAGCTTTACCTATGGTAGGCTGAATATGTCATCACCATAGGGTGCATTGATGCTCCCTCTTTGATGTAGGGGGGGAAAGGTAAGTCAAATACCATCTATATATTATCATCTAAAACAAAAAACGAAATAAATCTACACAAATACACATTTTTACAAAGTGGTCTGATAGAACAACCTGCATCGTCACCAATAGAAGACGCTACTAGACGCACCAGCTAATAATTTCACACTCATAATTTTACTTGTCAGCTCTACTGTATTTGTATTCTATTATAATTGACTAAATTGTTCTTGATAACTGAAATAATTAGCAGCTGGTATTCACAGATAGCATGGCTGTGAGGGAAATTGCTAATCAGCCAATTAGCATGCTGCTAAAGTGAAAGTACATACCTGTAATACCAGTGATATTTTGTTGTTGAATGCAGCATAAACAGGGTCTGACTGTAAATTTAAAACAGAAAAACAGAAAGGGAATAGTGAAACACATTTCTTTTCTGCTCTGATTGGTTTGCGCTTCACTGCATCCACAAAATGAAGGGAAGAAAGAAAGAGCTTTCTCGACTTACTACATTTTACATGCTGAGTTCATACCTTGTGGAAACAAATGTCCCCCTGTTGCTTTTTCTCTCTCTGAACACACCCTGGACAGATCATGGCAGCAGATCTCATCTCCTCTTATACAAAATACTACACATTATACAAAATATGTGCAAATAGTCAATATTAAAGGACTCAGACTGCGATCAGGACCAAAAAATATATATCTGAGACCTCTCTTTTCACATAACCCTTTGACCTTGTCTGTTCCATGACGGTACAAGTGAGTCATCCTGATTTTATTTGGTGGTAGTGATAACATTGTGTGCCAAACTAAATTTCCAACACTGTCTCCAGGAAATCACATTTATATACTGCTAATTTGTTTACCCAATTATGTTTTGTGGGGAGTTATAATTGCTGACTGGATTATGTTCCCTGGCGATGCTTTTTTTTTTGTAGTGTACATGAATGCAGTGTTTTGCAAGTTGCAGGAATGTATTCAGTGTGGATAGAGGATCTATAAAGTGCAGAATATTGGAGATCAGGTTCCTCCATTTATCATTTAAATATAACTCATTGAGACAGGGTTGAAATTTCATGAGTTTGATGACTGCCAACCGTTTTATTAGAAGACTATGCGCTATCATTGACTTCTTTCTGTTCTAAAAGTCCTACAGTTTCTGCATACACCAGCCATTTTGACCATTCAATGAAAAAACGTCTCCCTCCAGTGAGGTCCTGTGTAGCTAAAGGTCTAGCCAAGCAAAGGTCGCAGCTACAATACCCTCTGGATGTACCCATGCTAAAAATGCATGCATGCATGGTAGAGTACCACGATTTGGATGAAAGTGTCCGCCGAATAATGTGCGTTATGTAAAATTAGTTGCCTGCCCTGCCCGTGCCGGCTGTGCACTTCAACAGTCTCCTCTACCACCCATGAGATGGTGCACTAACACCCCAGGAGGTTTTTTTTTTTTTTTTTCCACAGTCCCGCAGGCACCCTCACTGACTGGCATCTCATTAGGAGAGCAGAGCGCCATGTTCGTGTGTTCGCCGCCAGACAGACCACGCCACAGGCTGCATGCTAATTGCAGAGGCGTAGCCGGCATGAGACGACCTTGTATGGTAAAAGGAAGGAGGCAGTGAAGTGGTTTTGTTTAGCGTCTGGCAGGCAGGGGGCTCTCCTCCACAGACCGCTTTTGTCCTGACCTTGTGCAGCAAAGTCAGCCAAGTCTGACCACTCAGTGGAGTGAGATCATAAAGTGGAAGTCTCATTAAAAAAATATGAAGCAACATAGAGTGTAATGAAGGTAGTAAACACCTTTCTTATCACACTGTGTTATATAACAGCTTGTAATGAGTAAAGAATCTAAGTGACTGACATTATTCTGACATTAATCTGCTGCTTCTCATAACTGTGACAATTTCAAAGCCTCTACGTGGTTTTTTTTTTTTTTTTTTTTGCTTGACAACTTATTAGGTTCAAAGCTTCAAGTGAAAGTCACATTCAAAACACACACTGACAGTAATTTAACACATATAGGCAGCAATATATATGCATTCACCTTTTGTGACATTAATTTACAACGTGTCTCAGCTGTATTATAGTTTGGAGGCTTCGGTCGTCCTCACAAAGGGCATGTAATTTCCACCGAACATGAAAAGCTGCTTTATAATCCTTAATAACAACAGAGATGATACACAAGACATTTTCTTTTTCTTTTTTTTATCGCCATGAAGTGTACCGTACTGTAGATGGGGACTTCTCCCGACTTGTTTATTTCAAACACTGAACCCTGTCTGGCTCTATCTGTTATTTCATCATAACCTCTCCGGTCCAATAACACGACCTTTTGGCAGCGCACTCAATCTCAGCCCTCACATCTGACAGGTTTTCTCAAGCAGCTAAACTGTAAAGTCCTCAGATTAAATTCCAATCAATGACAAAACACGTAAACACTTGGACGGAGAAGGAGAGGGAGAAGGAGATTCAGGTGTGTGTGTGTAACTGTCCAATAAAGGTCAAATATGGTTACTGTACAGATTCCTCAGTTATAGTGACAGGAGGCCTGCTGGAGGAAGGGATGGTTTTGTATCTTTCTAATACTTGACTCTTGGCAAAATTTAATTTAGTTCCTGCAAATAAAGAATATAAAGAATGTGATGAGAGAGAGAGAGTCGCTGGCCTGTCTGTTTTAGTGCCATTAGTTCTTCCCTGCCACTCATTGATAAAGAGGCGCTGCCATCAGCCAAACCAGCCATCTCCTTCAGTCCTCATTAAAATGTCGTCATATTAAAAAATCATTTCAGGCCTTTGCTGATGAGCGTTTTATTGCCTTCATGAAAATGTTCTCACTTTTAGAGTCAACGGGAGAGAGAAAACCTTCAGTGAGTAATGAAAGCGGGGATGGAGGGGGGAGAGAGAAAGGGAGAGGACAGAGCAGATAAGGGTGATTTGTTGCAAACTTGGGAGGATGATTTTGATTTTTTTAGACCGTTAATAATTTCTTCATTCAGTTGCCCTACATAAACATCCTTTCTTTGTAATGATGTACATATATATTAGAAAAAAAGTGAGCTGTTATCTTGCTCAGTGACCTGAACATGAGCTCAGACTGGTGTAGCGCTGTCACTTCAGTCAAGGTAGGATACCTCCAGTAATCAAGATAATATAAAGTCTATGTAATGCAGTATTAAGGGATGTTATGGGAGACTTGCAGCATGTTAGTTCTTGGTTGATAATACAATGCAATGAAAATACAGCGATGAAAATACAGTTAGCTCCATGAATTTTATCATCAGTCAATTTAAACAAAAAATGCTAAACATTTACTTTTAACATTTAACATTTAACATTTTAATGTCTTGACTGTTTTCCTTTTATTATATAGAGTCACACAAGCTCTGATCTTGATAAAGAGCTTATCTTGTATTGGTCACTCTTACAAGACTTTCCAGTTTTATCTCAAGGTCTCTGAGACTTAATAGTGGTGAGACTTTCTTCCTCTGGGCCTTTAAGTTTTGGATCAACCTGCTCGACTAGAACAGTCAGTATCATTTTTTAATCCCTCAACAAGCAGCTGCTTCAAGTGCCAGAAGGGGGGTTTGTTGTATTATTTGGGATGGCATCTAGGTGAATCCTCATTTAGCATTGACAAAATATACTTGTTTGCCTCACAATTCTCTTAGTGTAAATAATTTTAAGATCCCGAAATTGTGATAACAGTGCTTCATTTTGTAACAGCAACATATATAAAATAGAAAAGTAAAGAATCATAAAACAAATTTCCTCCAAATAAGTTTGTGCCTGTAAATTTGGTTCAGTATCTCTTAGACTACTTCAGACGTTTTGGTAGTAAACTCAGAAGAGTTTCAGAAGAGACCAGAAACATGATTAAAAGGTTTCAACAAAAGTAGCAATTTTATTCTGCTTAATTTTCTGGCTTGTGCACAAAGAGGTCGTGTTTACTAAGGGATTAAATCTCTAATATATCTCTATAGCATATCTGTATGACATTTTTAATGTTTTCAATAACTCATTCTTCTTGTAAAAGTTCTTTGTAAACTCTGTTTTAAGCAAGTGAAAACCACATCCAAAACAATGTACATATATCAAATCACCAATAATAGCTCTATCCAATTAGCAGTTAACACTCCTAATGCCAATACCTACGACACCACGTTGTCAATACAGGCCCTCTTACTCTACAGAGACTTCCGACAAATGGACAAAAAACAACCTTTTCGGGTAGGTTAGATGTTGCAATTGAACAGGGAGGCTGGAGTTAATCTTCTACCAGCTTGCAAGATGCTTCCACAAGCACTTTTTATCGTGGCAACACGTGAAATGGAAAAAGCAATCTTCTCATTTCCCCTGCAGTGGAAAAACCAGCAGCAGCAGAAACTTAGAGGCTATCAAGGGGAGTGTAAAGGTTACTGGGAAGAAAATTTCAGGCACGCATCTTTAACAATAAACTAATGAAAATCCTGTGGTCTCTTAATGACATCAGGTTGCTCTATGTTGTATAAATAAAGCTTTATAAAGTCTGGGAAGGCTGAATTTGCTCTTGTAGATTCCACAGGAGCAGGATATATAATGAAAGTGGCTGAAACATCAAAGGCACAACACACGATTCAGTATAAATGGACACAATCTTACACCTATTCGTCCTCATGGACTTATTATCTGAGGTAGCACATCTGCTCTTACTGTTTGGACTTATTTCCATTCTTCTTTTCAGCTTTTTACCATATCCATTTTGCTGATTTGTCACTGATATAATGAAAAGCTGAGCAGAAAGCTGATGGGTTGTAGTATAGACGCCTCTGCTGCACATCACTCCAAGATGTAAATTCAATGCTGCCATATGCTGATGTTTACAGGGCATCAGCAGAGATTTAATGATTCTGGTTGTATCTGATGAAGAAGTAAAAGTTTTGCACCCTTTGTTATGTTGCAGCACGCTATCTTTCTCTTCCTGATAATCGAATTTCTATTCAAAGTGGAGCAAAAATAACAACATTAGCACTGTGGATACAGTGCTCTTTCCCTGAGCTGTGTGTTATGTTTATAAGATTTTTTTTTTAATTGGAAATAGAAACAAGAGTGCACCACAATCAATCTATTAATGTGGGGAAACCATGGATTATGAGAGGAAATTAAACTACTTGCACACACACGGAGAAGCAACAAAAACGCACGCACACACACACACACTCAGCACACAAACACACGGTTCATAGGAGTACACTAATGTCCCAGCAGAATACACATAACTACTTGACTGGCCTCAAGGGATGTACATAATATCTACGCTTTAATTTCAGATAGCAAGTACCGTAAGCATATCCTGTTACAAGCCATTACAAGAGTTTAATGCCAGACGCTGTGTTGGGGATAATGTTTGTTATGCTCTCATTTTATATCCTCACTTCTTAGGATTTAACTGTTTGAGATGAGATGAAAAGATTCCTGCTATTTCGGTTACGGATAGAGTTTCTTGTTTTGCAAAATGTAATTAAAATATTCAGTTGAAAATAACTTCACATGCTTCGTTCTGATGTTAAGGCTGATTCAGAAGTGTGAGTAAAAAGTTATAGAGACATGAACTAATTGCTTTTTCCTTCTGGGTCCTGGGTGTAATACCCTTTATTTTGGATGTAATTTTTAGGATGTACAAGCCACTGTGGCTGTGTGACAAACACATTTATTTCTTGCCCTGGGTCTGGGCTGATGTTCATACTCTTGCCAGTCAGTGAACTGCTTGTGGCTTGGTTTTTAGTTGTAACACAGACAGAAGGTGCCAAACCAACGTTAGGCCATTACTTATCCTAGAACCTACTGAGGTCTAGGCAGAAATAGAAAGCATGCTGAAACATGCCAGTCAAGAGAAGCACTGCTAAATGTTGTTCAAACCATTGTGAGAACACATTGTTGGAAAATTAGTTAGAAAAGCAGAAAAAAAACAAGCCTCTAGCTTGCGAAAAAACATGTTTTGGGGTGTGTAAATCCTGATAAATTGTGCGTTTGAGGGCAATGATGTTCATTTGTGACATCCTCATTTCATATTCTCGCCAGTTGGGCATGCCTCAGTTTTGAGGTGTAATATAGGCCTGCCAAATCAGCGGTAGCCCCATTACTCATCCCCCTCTGTGCTGTCTCCTGGCTTGTGCTCCGGCGCTAATGCAGATTACAGGGATATATGAGGGCTATTTTGTTCGCTGCAGGGTGGAAACGATCACAGGCAACCCCATCCCTCTCTGATGTACGACTCTACATCTGTTCCCCCCACGAAAGCCTATCTGGAGATCCATCAGAGCCAAGCTCTTATCAGATCTGAGGCTGCTACATCTATTGCACATCAATTATAGATGCTATGTGTAAAAAATTGGGTCACTCTATCAACACATGCTCTCGATCCTCAGAGACATTATTTGGTTAAGTGATTAGTGACTTGACTTTAGATACAGTTTGTGTGTGTTGTAAGAGTTAAAGGGTCCATTTATAATGCATGATTATATAGACACAAGGGCCTCCAGCGAAGGAGAATAATATGCAACTAATAATGGTTTTGCCATAATGATAATGTGACTCAAACTTTCTCTGTGCACAAAGAAATAAGTTAAAAGTAAAGAGAATCAATCCAACAATTCATCACAAATATCTGCACGTATCAAGATCTTTCAGGACCTTCGGTGGCCTGTGTTTGTGGGAGTTCGTGCAGGTGGAAATCCGCACAGGTGTGAAGTGCATCCCTCATAATCGATAAACCCATTTTTTCCAGCTACAAGACAATCTGAGGTGATAAATGAGCCAGGCTGCATTAGTCGTAGTGGAAAATCAGCCGCTCGCTCCCTGACAAAGAACACAGACGTATTATTCAAATTTCTATCTACTGTATTCTGTGACCAGGACACGTCCAAAAAAAACCACACGTTTAATCTTTATGCAGGTCTTTCCTCATCTGTTGGGTAAATAGACCATTCATCATATTATTGGGCTTTTTACAGCTTGACTGTTTGAGTGATCTGTCTCTCAAACAGCCTCTCTCCCTGGCAGCCCAATCAATCATTTTTCAATGAAGATGTCACAGCTCATTGTGTGGAGTGTTATCCCAAACAATTTCCAGACCCTTTTAAGATGATAAATTAAAAGCTCAACTTATTTTGTACACGAGGACAGTTCTTCCTCTCTACAAAATGTGAAAATACAGTATTCTAACAGGCAGTGTTTTACCCATATGCCTTGTGGTTTTAATACTGTACTGTTTCCACCTCAGTGGAGATGTTAGCAGGTGCAGGAATGTCTGAGTGTGCTCACTATTAACTTTTCATTAGGCACTGTAAACCGCACAAGTCATCAAGAAGTAGTTGCTGCTCAACAAGGGACATAATTGGTTTGTGGTTAATGACTGTTTGAAGCTGTTAATTGTGGGTGTGTCTGTAAAATCACAGTTTGAGCTCTTAAGGACTTCAAACGCTTTCAGAAAGAAGAGAAACTTTCTTCAGATTGACAGCTTGTCTTGAACAGTAGATAGTCTCTTGTTATTGGAGGTACTCAGCAAACAACAGATAATGACCCTTAATTCAATAATGAAGCCATGAGATTGACTCATTAAATAACCAAACAGCAGCAGTAGAGTAATGAGGTTTTCACTCCTCAGGTGGAATTATGATTCCTCTGTAAACATACCTCATCTGCTTGCTTCTCTCTTCTGTTTTCATCACAGGATCCTTCAGGATTCGATGCAGAGACCTGCGACACCAGGAGGCCATCACCTGACAACCAAGATGTCTGTTAGATAACACAGAGTGCAGACAAAGCAAAGACATGAACACACACATATCATACATCACACATGAACTTTGGCTCATCATACTTCATTCTTTTCAACTGCAATCCTCTCACTCTTTTCTTTCACGAGCCTCTGCTTAGTTATGGCGTCACCAGGTAAACAAAAGTACATGAACTTCTAACTCAGATCATTAAAGTTTAGATTACAAATGTTACAAATAACAAATACAAATTGTAATACAATGTAGTGGTGAAAGTATTCAAGGAATACCAAAATGTAAAAATACATTATTACAAGTATGAGGCTTTAATACAACGTTTGGCTTAAGTAAGTATTATCACCAAAATGTACTCACTTGTTCACAAGTAGAAGCATTAATAATCCAGAATGGCTCCTTTAAGAGTGTTGTATAATTATATTACTGGATTATCAGCACTGGTGCATTAATACGTGAGCAGCATTTTGATGTTGTAGGTGGACGAGATGGAGCTAATTTGAACTACGTCATATATTATTGGGTAGTTTATTCCCTAACAATGCCTCATATACTATAAGATAATCATATGTTTTATGTGTAAAATCTTTAATCTGCAAAATAACTAGGAGTAGTAAGTGTAAAATAAATAAGGTGCAATAAAAAAAGTACAATATTTCCACCTGAAATGTTTGTGTTAGCATAGTAAAGTGTAAAGTAAAGTAGATAATGAATGTAAAGTTGGTACTTTCCAACTTAGTAGTAAAACATACTATATAATATCTGCTAAAGATCCAGCCAATAAAGATATAATCAGTTCTTTGAACAATATCATCATTGGCCATTAAATTCATGTTTTCTGTGTATATCTCTAAACAAATATGTAATGGGCTATGCTATAAACTGCAGCCACTCTCCGTATAAATCTGACATTTCTTAGATTAAATGTAATCTGTTACCTCACCAGTCACACCTCGTCTCATGAGGCCTGGCAGAGGATTTGTGAGGATCCATAGGTCCGTTCTTCAATGCGTCAGCCCCCACCAACGCCACCGCAACCTCTATCTCCCCACCCTCAGCGCACCACAGTTGCATTATTAAACTTGTATAAGATCATTAGCATACAAAGCAGGAAAGCTACTGCGGTGGAGTCATACATATTTATCTGGACGTGCCTGACTTGTGTGTGCATGCGCTTGTACTGTAACTCCTTCATACGCAGGCGTGACTGGCTTTCTGCTGCAGGAGATGGCACATTACAGAGCTGCAGATGGAGACTATGAAGTGGATATTAGTGGGAGCATGTCTAGTTTTAAGGGATAGATATTTATGTGCGTAACATCTGAAGAAACACGAGCTCGCATTTGCCTTAAAGTACACATTTAAACATGCACGGCTGCCTGTAAGACTAAGAAAATGTGTGTATTTGGAAGCAGAGCAGATGGAGTTTGGTTAGGTTCATCAGCGGTTCGCTTCGAGCATATCAAATATAGTTTACACACAGGAATTTCAGAGTCTAGTAATGCCCGCAATACATATTCATCTGCTGCACAGAAGCACACAATCAAACAAAGAGAAAGACAAACAGGAGGCCTTGTAAATACTTATGGGTTGCCTTTGCCTTTTGAATGAGCTTCTTTTTTTCTCTCCTTCCCTTGTTCCCTTCCTACTTCCAAATCCACTTTCTCCTCAACCATGCCATCCCTGTTTCCCAGCCCTCTTGGGGGATCACTCTCTACACTTTTCTTCTTTTCCTCAACCTCTTGGCTGAGAGCACAACCCCTCCTTTTTTTTTGCGATGCAGAGCCCTCTGTTAATATTCCTTCCTCCTTCCTTCTCTCTCCTCCCTCCTGTGAGATTGCTGTTGTGTCTTATGGCTTTTTATTCCTACGTGATGGTAGATGGGTTCATGTAGGAGTAGAAGCCACTAAACACGCGGTGAGTGCTCAACGCGCTGGCCAACACAAGCAGTGAGCTTCCTGTGGATATGACAGCTGCCATGTTCACATCAATGTCCTGCGCATTATCAAGAGTATGCACACGGTAAAAATAGTACAAGGTAATCACTGCAGAGGGTGGTTTCTGTTTCAGGTTATCTTTTTAAGACCTAATTGAATTGAACAATGGGTTTAAGACAATAGAGGAGAATGTACAGTAAGTTTGGGGCTGACAAATCAGACTGAAGGAATCTTTAGTTGTGAACGGACCTACTTTTCACAACGATTTCCCACCTGCATGCTGCCTGCATGTGCCCTGAATTTCAAACTCACTCCTCCATTCCTCTGCCCCGGGGTCGCTGTACAGTACTGGAGCTGGAAAGTTCTCAAAATAGAGATGCAGGAGGAGTGGATGCCACAATTGAAATGAAACATCGTGCAGAGGTAGGTCATCAGTGTTCGATAATGGACAGAATCTGACAACTTGTGTTTAAGGTTGGGGAATAATGGTTAAAAGAAAGCAGTGAAGAAATGGGAAACAAACAGCAGTATCTCAGTCCAAGTCTGACATTTTTTGACCCATCCAACCACCAAGACGTCCAACCATTGTGGACTTCTTGGTTCTGTATAGTCACACTACCTCCTCCTTTGCTTCCCTGACAAACAAGAGTCGTAAACATGTAATTTTGGTGAATTTGCTAAGTTTTTCTTGCTTGGCCAGTCTAAAATTAATGTTTTATGGACATTATTTTACGTATGCATTTCTGTAAGCACCAGCCTGAAAACTACAACTCAGCACTACTCCAACCCCCTTAAATTTCTGCCCACTCGCAAATTATGTCCGTGACATTTTGGCCAGCTCAAAATGGTTATCAATGGTATTTACCAGCAACAACGTAATTCCAGAGCTGAACTCGGTGTCAACCAATTAAACAAGAAATTCAAATGATCCTGTTCCTGTTGGGTCCATTTGGGAGCTATGGGGTTTGGGTTTAAATGTCACCCTTTTGTTTGTATTTGCTGTAAAATAAGCTGCTCACTCTCCTCATGTGCAGAATCTGAATATAACCTTAATGGGTTGTTGACGGCAACCAAAACCTGAATTATTAATCCCTGGATATTACAAGAGTTTGACACATGCTTGCAATTGTGTGACATTACTTCAGCGCTGATATGAGGTGGATAATTATTCAAGATGAAATTGCAATAGATATGGTCTGCTGAGGTTTAATGATTTATTCAGCGCTGTAAGTTGTTATGATCTAATATTCAGTGGGTGCATTATCAGTTTAATTTATTTTTCAGGTTCCCACTCCTACGTAGGTTTTTTTTTGTCTTTATAGAAACATGGGGAGGTCTGAGAGAATAGTAGAGTAGAGGAGACACATTAGAAGAGGCTGAGAGAGGATTCGATTCTGGATCAGCGGGGGTCCATGGGAATCTAAAGGTGGGAATCAACCACTATAGCATCTGTGGGAAAGAGCCTGCATTATTTAAAATAGCGCTAGCATATGAAGGGGAAGTTGTGTTTGAATAGATTGATGTCGTCCTCTGTTTCGCCCAAGGGTGTGTGCGCCTTTTCCTGCGTTCTCCCTGTTATGACCCAACTGCACTGTGAACGTCATATTTCCAAAATGTCAAAATGTTCAGTGAAATAAGACAGCACAGCCTCATTTTCACTTTGACAAGCATTTTTTTTTTAAATTATGCAATGGTTTCCGTGAGTCCTCGGGTTATGAAACTCAATCGAGCCACACAAGGTCACTTTAATCCTCAAGTTCAGGTAAAAAACATGAAAATCATCACAAACTGCAGAAATGGGATTTTCTTCTGACAGCTGCAGAATTGTAGTGTGTTTGTGTACAGTAGGTTTAATGTATGAGTGTTGTGCTACTGTATCTAACCCCCCTCAGGCTACACTTTGATTTCCCTGTAATAAATAATGCTCTTTTGTGTTCTGTGCTTCATTTGTTCCCTGTTGTAATGTCAGTGCTGCTCAATAAATTATGAATCACGCCTGTTCAACCTGCCTCATATCTCTTGTTTCATTTGTCTATCAAACTCTTTTTTTTTTCCTGTTTCTCAAATGCCACACACCGACACACCCTAAATGTACACCCAAACACACATACACACGCACACGAGGTCAGCTTTATAATATGTCTTTTCTTGAAAGTCGGGCTGTTTAACTCCAAAACCTCACTGGATTTGATCAAATCTCAAGGCGACACAGGAGGGAAACTGCTTTATGTGCACAATAAGAAACACTACAAACAGTGATTGAGCAGCAGGGATACAGTAGTAAAAACCTGTTAAATTATTAGTCACAGTCGATTTTTTCTGTAAATACACTACAAGGAAGTCAATAATAGAAACCAGGTGCTGAAATACCTAATAAAAACCCAATAAGTGCATTTTAAACTGTCTATCAGTGTCATAACTTGTCATGTTCAGTGCATGTAAGCCATGAAATTCCCACACAAACACTATATACTGATTCATTAAAAAATAAAGATGTCATTACTCCCTGCACTGTGTTTTTCTACAAGTTGTCTAACAGCAGGCGAGCTGAAGGATTGTTTAGGAGTAACTCGGATGCCGAGGATGAATTGCAGAGGCACAGCGTGATTCTTTCACTTTCTTTTCTCAGAGATTTTGGGCAGCAAAGCTCGCCTACACACACCAGCTGGCTGTTGTCTGGGGGAATCGCCTCAGCCATCTTTTATCTGATGAAATCAGAGGAAATCCACAAGCAGCCCAAGGCAGACCACACATCCTTTTTTTTTTTTTTTTATTCCTCTACTCAATAATTCTCAGTGATAGGCCTCTTCTTTAAGCACTGGCACCACTCCTCATTCCAATTAGTGAAGGGCAAAGAGGCCCCCTTGTTTGTCGGCGTGCAAACGGTAATTGGATAATCCCTGAAATTTGGGCGAGTGCACAAAAGGGAATCTGTAATTAAACCACAAAGTCTGTCAAATATTGACACAGATGAGTCCTGCAAAGTATACGTAGATACAGGGGATGAGTCAACATTAATGTGCAGGTTTTTCAAATTCCACAAATGATTCCTGTAAAACCAAAGTTTTATGCACAAGGGGGAATGATGAGTTTTTGTTGTGAAGTTTAGCTTCTATTAAAAAATACTGAAAAAAATCAAATCCATCCTAATATTAGGATGGATTTGATATTAGGAACATTATTTTGCATAATCCCTTTGATTAATTATCTTTAAAAAAGCTTTAAATCCACCTTTAACTTGTCTCCTCATGTTCATTTATATCTCTATTTATGAGCAGTTGTGCTCAGTGTGGCACATTTAGCTTCACCATCAGATTCACTAGGTTGTTGTGTTTCAGGTGGTGCAATAGAGTGTGTGTCACCATCTACATTAACTGAGTTTCCAAAATAACATTTCCACATTTGCAAAAAGTGAGAGCTACTCATACAAAAACAAAAAAAAAAAATAGAAAGTAATTTAGTAATCAGAAAACTGTAAAGTGTTAATAGTCCTTGTTTTGCAGCCGCCTTATAATGAAAGTTCCTCAACTGAAGTCCATTCGCCATCTTTGAATCGATCGCTACTAACAGTGTGACCTGTGGACGCCCCATTCTGACAGCAGTGTGCTGAGTTACACAGATTTTTCTCAACGTCTCACTAAAACCCATCACAAGGAGACGTCTCCTCTCAGAGTCCACTTAATGAGAGTGTAGCGTCAGCGTTTTGGCTGCAATTACAGTGCTTAGGACTCTTTAATGATATGTTAATGGCTTGGCTGTATTACCTCTCAGCTGCCCAAACAACATTAAATACCCTGCGGCTGATTAATCCGGCATCCACAAAAACACCCAATTAGAGGGAAAATGTTTGAATCTTCTTCTGCCAACAACATTGAGCCAAAAAAGACACGCACTGAAAGAAATGCTATATTTTCCCCAAGATACACTAATGGAGAAGATAACTGGGGCTTTAAAATCAATTCATTCCTTTTTTACACTGAATACATGATTATTTCTTATATTTTAGATGTTCCCTAATGCAGAATGACTTCAGAAGAGTTAGGGTTACTTTGCTCAAGGGCACTGTGCCAAAACACACAGCTGTTGTTGAACACTGGGTGTCATGAGGGTCAAACCTGTGACCTCTCAGTTACATAACGCTCTGTCGAGCCAGCAGGCCTCCCTGCCTACTCACTGCTGCTCTGCAACAAAAGTCAGAGATACCAAGAGACACAGTTAAAACATCTAACATGACTTGCACTAATTAAGTGCATGTTGTTTTTTTGTTCTACTTAAAATGAAACACCTTGAAAAAATGATGAAAAGTTACAGTCATATTAGTGAGATGACTCCTGACAGAGGTGCTGAGGAAAACTTTAAAGAAACTATCATCAAAGCAATGACATCCTCCTCAAAAAAAACCTACTGTTCTGCATTTTAAAGCAAAATATTCATTAAAAAAACAAAGCTCATTCCTCAGCATTACCATTGTGCCAACTACGATTAAGCAGCGACACATTTCCAACAACTCCCAGTGCAACTTCACTCTTGTCAGCACATGATTGCTGTCGACGTAGAACTCAGGGGGCAATAGTGATTATTAATGTGCAACATCTGAAGTCAACCTCATGAGGGGGAATTCATTTTCCAGGAGTTCCTTTCGTAACGTACACAGAGCAGTGACAAAGCACTGCCGAGTCCGTAGAGGAGGAGGAGATCCCAACCCATCTACAAAACACACAGACAACAGAAAGTAGCGAGAGAAACTAAAGTCAGATGGTTAAAGGTATATTTTGTCTTGTATTGTGCTTGTACCTAATTCATTCCCAATTTATGGTGCTTTACAGTTTACTTTATACAGCAGTATATAGAGATGGGTGACAAATTGAAGGAAACCCCAACATATAGTGTCCTGGTAGGATGTTGTTCAACCACTAGTCTCAGAACAGCTTTAATGCTGATTGTCTTTCAACTCCACTCCAGAAACATACACTGGAATAATACCTGTTCTCTACTAATTTGAGAAAACGCAACTACATTTTGTCATGATCCCTGCCTCCGTCCTGTTTATATTGTTTCCGTCGCCCTTTCTGTCTCTGTCCCTGCCTTCAGCCCCACACTCTCTCTTCTCTTGGTTTTGCCGTTCTCCACCTGTCTACCAGATGCCCCTGGACTTTCTTGCCTGGATCCAACACCTACCTGCTCACCTGTTGCCACTCCCCAATTATGCTCACCAGATGCTCATTACCTCATCAGCCCCAGTAGCTTATAAACTGGTCCTCTGCCATCCGTCCCCTGCCAGTTTGTTGATGTTGCTTCACTGTATACTTGCATGCTAGCCACCCTGTTACCTGTTTACATGTGGTTTAGACCGTTCACCTGTTTGTGACCTGCCTGCCTTGCCGCTTCGGACTTTTTGATTATTAAATCCCCTTTTCCCCAATCTATCTTTTTGTCTTTGGTGTCTGTATTTGGGTCCTCCCCCTGTTTGCCCTGCTATCTCGTACCCACACCCATGACACATTTAGGAAAATACACCGTGTGAGCACATTATAAACTAAAATAATGATGCAGGAGTCAGTTCATACAGTACTTTAGTGTTGCAAATTCTCTAACAAAGGGCAAATAATCAAATTACTACTGTCACACACTCATCAAACCATTCAGTGGCCTGTGGATGGAGGCATTGTCATCCTCTGTCATCCTGTCAGGTTTTTCCTATAATTTGTCACTCTGTAACATTTATCAGAGTTCTGCAGTCAGCAATGACTTCGCAAAATTACGTTTTTTTTAAATGAAAAACACACAATGAACTCATAAAGCATGATGCATTGTTACACTCCTTAATGATAAGTCTATATAGTCAAATATAGTTGACAAAATAATCCCACCTTAAAGTCCATTTAGTAGCGGTTCTGTAGCTTTTGATCATATTATATGATCTTCATCAGCAGATGCAGTCGTTGCAGTTCATATTTCCATTTGTCTTCTGACGATATTAAATGCCTCTAATGCAAGTTAGTGCATCAATATTTCATCATCCTGAAAGGGCTGATACTTTAAACTCCCATCCCAAGTACATTTTACCAATATTGTTGTACTTGAGCTAAATATCATTCGTTTTTTATTTCAAATGAGTATTTTCCTATTGTAGTATTATATTTTTTAATCAATAAAAGATTTGAAGAGCATAGGAGGAGAAATAAAAGCAAAAGCTGAAGTAGTGGTTGAAATATTACTACCAGTAATAAACAGTGTTGAGCATAGTAACATGTTACAGTGATTACTTTTTACAGTAATTATACAATACAATTTGAAAACAATGAGAAAACTCCCACACACTATCTCGCTCACTGCTGGAATATTTATTACTTCATAATGTTTCAGTCTGTCTGACTGAAGGTGTGCAAGAGTTTTTCTTATTGTTTTGACACACCTGTCGCATATTCTGTTGTGCAGAGATTTTTTTTTTTTTTCCAATTTTTGAGGGAATACAATTTGAAATTCAGTAATTACATTTCAGTTACTAATCCCAGTATCGCTCTGTTACTTTAACATTCTGGGGGGGAACCTGTTTCCTATCTTACCAGGAGTTTGATGGAGGAATATCAATTTCTCTCTGTGCATTCAGTTGACAGGCTGATATGGTGTCTTGTCAAAGTATGTTTCCCTGTCAATCTGCGTTTCCCTTTACCTTTACCTGCACACAGCCTTATCCCTAACCAGTTCTCTCTGCTATGCCTAATCATAACCTAAGCCCTAATCCTAACTGTGGAGGTGGTACAATTCTAACAGAAGGGAAACACTAATCAAAGGGCTCTGGAGGTGGCCTTACCAAAAGAGGATAAATATCCCTCCCTGTAACTCCAAAGTTGTCTTATTTATATGCTTTGTGTTCTTAGCTGACTTGCTACTGGAGGCGTACAGTGCGTGAAACCTCCAGAGGATGGGATAGGTCTTTTTCACACATGTTTTGACATGTTACAGTAGGAAAAGCTGTAAACGATATAATTAACAATGACTGCATTCCATTTAACTGCCTCAGTCCTGCTGGTATTAGGCATGCTGGATCACTGTCATGGCTTACTGGGACACTTTACTAGAACAAGGCCATCGTTAATGTTATTGATAACACCTGTGCTTTTACCACTATGACAAGTCAAAATGTCTGCTTTGAAAAAGGCCAATTCTGGAGCGCTGCTGCTATAGTCAGCAGGACTACCATTAAGCTAGACATTGATGGTCAGTAAATACCGCCAAATGTCTGCTGGCTGTTAGTGTGACCACAACGTCTCGTTTTCTCTTCCTAGATGTGACATTGGGGTGTGGCTGCTTTAAAGTTGTTTAAATAATTACTTTTGCTAGTAATTAGTGAACTAGTGTAATTACCTTTTCAATGAGTAATATTTCATGAGTAATTTATTACATTTTTTGACTAATTTGTCCAAAGTCTATAACAAAAGTG
Organism: Thunnus maccoyii; assembly: GCF_910596095.1. NCBI lineage: Eukaryota > Metazoa > Chordata > Actinopteri > Scombriformes > Scombridae > Thunnus > Thunnus maccoyii. The sequence goes on from NC_056555.1 coordinate 12,954,999, forward strand.
ACAATTTAAATGCAGTCATGTCTTTGACTAATAATATAACTACTCTTGTGGCTATTACAGCTTGTAATAGTTTAACAATCATCATTTTCTCCACCATGAAAGCTTCTTTCAGAGTGGCAGGCAGGTCTGTGCTTTTACCTCCATCTCGTCTGTCTCTTATCATCTCTCATCAGCAGGGGATGAGAAAGAGGTTGGAAGGGCGGCAGCTCATCCAAGGCAAAGAGGAGAGCCAAAAGAAGGCAGCATCCTTATCAAAGGCCTGGGTGCTGAGCCTCGGTTAAAAATAGAAACTGAGGGAGATTGGCATCGATTTCTGCAGGCGTTGACGGCCCGATTGACAGCAGCACCGTGGCGTCGGGCTGTTGAGCCATCGAGGGAATCCGCCAGACTGCCTATGATGAGATGAGATGGGAAGATAACTTCTGACAAGCCCTCCGCCCGCCACCCATCTCTAATCACCCCGTCTGCACACACACACGCACACAAACATACACACACAGAGAGAAAAAGTAATTACCACATGCATGCACATGCACGCACACATGCCGAGACGCACACTTGCTGCCCCCTGAGCAAGTAATGGCACTTTGGCTGGCTGAGCATCCACCTGTCTGGTGTCTCCTGCCAAGCCAAAGCTCATGTGCTCACATACATACAAAATACCTCTGGATGTCCCTCCACAGCCACCAGCCACTGTCCTTAAGGGTTATCACACTAAATCATACTCCATCAGTAAATAGTGCCTAATATCCATGAGACATCCCGAATGGGGATGTCAGCAACCTTTGTTTTACTGCTGTAAATGATTTCCACTAAGTGATTACTGTTATTACACTGTCTACTTTACTGCACTTGAATGTTATTCCTTTCCCCGCGGTATTATTATTTAGTCAGGCAAATATGCTTAACAGTCTTTTTATCAGTATTTTTAGGATGTCAATGTGAAAATAACAAATCTTTAAATCTAATCGGAGATTATTTTCTTCCTAGCATCTTCAAAAGGAATAGTTTAACATTTTGGGGAATACACTTATTCACTTCAGTGCCAAGAGTTAGATGAGAAGATTGATATTATTTACATTTATGTCTGTTTTAAGTCCAGGTGCAATTAATTTGCCTTTTTGTCTATTACAGCATACATATCTGCTCTGTAAATAATGTGTCCTGTGTTCTCCTTTGAGAAAAAAATCAGAAACCAAATGGGAGAAATTTATATCCTTATTTCGATACAGAAAATCAAATCTTGAATAAAGCAATAACTTGGCATTCAATCATAGGCAGAGCAGACGGTCACACTGAGCCTGATAGCATCCTGCTACACAACACAAGAGCCACAGACTCTGAACAACAACCCATATCAGCTTTCCTGCTAGTCTCCCTCTTATCTAAATTACAAACATGAACACACATCTTGTCCTGCACCTTAGCTTGTTGAATGACCCACCAAACAAACATTCAGTGGGGAAAAAGTGTGCCACAAACATCAGTTAGCAGGCTAGAAAGCTAAGTAGCTCCTCAGCTGCAGCTAATTAAACAACATGTAAACATACCTGAAAAATGACACTTTGGACCTGTTAGATGCTGGTTTGGTCATTGCTCCCCAAAATCCCTGTTATCAACACACTGTCCATGACTTGTATCTACAGCAGTTTGCTTCTCTGTTGTGTACAGTGTAACGTTGTTAGCCTGCCAGCTAATGTCAATCAAACAAAACTCTGAAAAACCATGCAACCGGCTTATAACGAAATCAGCATTTCTGATATTTCCCCAAAGACCTGTTTTCTTTATTCATAATAATACGTTTAAAAAACATTTTTTTGATTGCAAAGACGGATGATTAAATGCCATTTTCAGTTGGACCTTATTATGAAGCTGGAGACAGAAGCCTTTTAGTCAGAAACAGGTGGCTCTGTCCGAAGGTAACAAAGTCCGCTTACCAGCACCTCTAAAACTCACTAAATAACATGTTACTGTACATCTAGTGTTAGTTTATTTAATATGTACAAAAACCTAAGTATCCCTCTCCTGTTTCACTTACAGAGCCAAGCTAGCTGTTTCCCTGTTTTCAATCTTTATGCTAAGCTAAGAAGAGTGGCATTGATCTTCTCATCTAACTCTCAGCAAGAAAGCAAACAGGTGTATTTACCAAAACATCGAACTATTCTTCTAACACTCAAATGTTTACAGTGAGGGCTTGTGGAAGAAATCATCTTCAATATATGGATATATGTTCATAAAATAATGTTCTAATAAATGTCCTGCCATAAAGATTTAATCTACAGGGCCTCTATCTCACTGAAATTCATGGTCTCTCACAAAAGATGTTTTATGTTCTAGGCACCAGCATATGAGATAAGATGGTAGCCTTGGATGGGTAACAAAGCTATCTTCGTTATTTACAATTAGAGTTTACTCTGACCCTGTGTGCCAAAGTGTTCCCTCCTCTTGGGTTGCATGATCTGTGCAATACTAGAAGAACTGACTTTTTCTTGTAATCCTTTAAGTTTTTGGTGTGACTGTATCCATGTATACACTGTGCCAAAGGCTTCTCTAATATCAGATATTTGTTTTCAATAAACTTCATATATTCAAGTAAGAATCAACTGAAGTCTGTGGCGTTTCTTCATCTTTATTCTTTATCACAGTTTTATTGGCCAGACATTGTTCAAGTACAAGATTTCTCCAACAGGGCTGTATAGCCAGGATTATAGAGATGTTTAAGTCATGATTTAAAGTACCCCAAAGTTTTATTTAAATGAAGTTCTTTCATGGAAATTCATCTGGAAACAACTCAACTAACTAAACTCGTATTAAAATAACAGCCTACCAAAAGTTATTTCTCAGAAACTTAGGGGTTTATTAGAAAATTGCAGACCTGTAAAGTAAAGCGTTTTATTTCTTAAAGGACCAGTGTGTAGGATTTAGTGGTATCTAGCGGTGAGGTTGCAGATTGCAACCAACTGAATACCCCCCTTCCAAGCATGTAGGAGAAAGCAAAACATGAAAGGCCCTCTCTAGAGCCAGTGGTTTGGTTTGATTTGTCCATTCTGGGCTACTGTAGAAACATGGTGGTGCAACATGGCAAGCTCCACGGAAGAGGACCCACTCCCTACGTAGATATAAAGGGCTCATTCTAAGATAACGAAAACACAACAATTCTTATTTTCAGGTGATTATACACTAATTAAAACATACTTATGAATATTATATTCCATATCTGCCAAGTCCGTTCTACTAGATGCCACTAAATCCTACACACTGCACCTTTAATACACATATAATTCAGTTGGAGAAATATTGGAACCTTTTTTTTTTATTATTGGCCTGGAAGTGATCAAATGTCAATATACTGAGTCTAAAGCGTAAGCTAACATTGCTAAAATAACAAATCCCCCCCCTTACTTACATAGTATGCTAAATAGAATACATTATATTACATTTTATATTAAATTATATATATACATTAATTTCACAAATTGCCTCTTTGAAGTGTAGTATATTTAAAAATATGCAAGGAATTATTAATGAAAAAGATTCACTTAACCTATAACTTTAGTGCTCATAATTCTATAGGTTTTGAGGTTTCTGTAAGATTTTACCAAAAGTTATATAAGGTTTTCATAAGGGATTTCACAAAAACACCTGAATATCAACATCAACAACTGTGAGACTTAAAATAAAACTAGACTTAAAATCAAGTTCATAGAAAACGATTGAGTAAAAATAAGGATGTTTAATTCTGGTGTGGGACATTTGTCACATGCAATCCTCTCTCGCACACTCTCTCTCATCCTTCTTTTCTCTGACGATTGTAAAATTATCCAATAAAGTCAAAATAATCATCATTAAAAGCCGAAAGTTTGACTTCTACTTATAATTAGGTGATTTGCAGCAATCTGCCACAAGGACTCTGTCAATCTGTCAGCATGATCCTCCTCCTGTTAAAACCGCCTCAGAGACAATTACTCTGGGCTCCTCCTAATTAGAAACTCATTGAAATTTATGAGTGCCTGTTATGAATTATTGAGTTCTGTTTCCTGTGAGAGATGCCATTAGGGAAGTTTAAGCAAGTGAATTTCTTAAAGGCCCCTTTATCAGTTAATGTCCATGTTCAGTTGGATTATCACAAGGTATGTGTCTCCATCTGGTGGTGAAAAGGAGAAATTGTATATTTAAGGTGGTAAATGAGGTGTTTTAATTTTGGTAACGTTTTGTTTTACAGGTCCCCTAAGTTTATTGTAGTAAATTATGTTAGTAATTTCCAGGTATTTAATTAATTCAATTTGTAGGACATTTTACACACATTTGGTGCAAATTATAAGAAAAAAACGTTTTTTTTTTTGCAAAATATCTTAATAAATTAGATAAATCTTGATAATTCTTTAACTGACAGAAAATACTTAGTATGTAGTTTTGTGGGCTAAACTGAACATTTCTTTGAAAGGGGTATGTAATTTGGTAGTATAAGGGAAATGTGCTCATTATAGTTTTTAAGAAACAACTTTATATGCTGAGATGTAGTTTGATAAACTAGGAAAAAACTACACACTGAAAAGTATTTTCTGCTGTATTTTCTGTTATTTGTTATTATTTGTACCAAATTGCACCAATGTGTCTGCAAAATAGCATAAAAATTTATAAAAGACCTGAAATTTACTAAGAAAATGTTAAGGAAAATAGTATAAAATTAAAGGGCCTGTAAAATAAAGCATTACCCACATTTTCCTATCCTGCTGTGTGACAGGTTTGAGTTAGAATATGTAAAAAAAAAATTAACAGCTAAAAATAAAAAGCTGTTTAAATAGTTTATTATGAAGATTAAATGTCGGTTTATCTGTTGTTACAGAAGCTCTATTTCAATATTTGCAACAGATGCAACAGTAGGCCTACATACTTAAGTGATATGAGGATGCACATTAACAGCTTGTCCAGAGTAAGGAATGAATATATTAATTCCTTCGATATATAACATCAGACCACAGGGTTCATGGTGATGTTGTGGACATTGAGATGTACTCTCATGTTGGATGTTTGGTGAAACGTCTTGTGACAATGAAGACACTGATAGTGAGGTTTCTCTTCTGTATGTGTCCTCATTTGTTTGCTCAGTGTTGTGTTGGACACAAATATAGTGTCTCCCCTGTGTGGTATCTCCAGTGTACAATGTGGTGAAACTCTTTCTGCATTCCCATTGATGAAGCTTCTCCCTGTGTGTGAGTGCATGAATGTTTCAGCAGGTCAACTGAGCAATAAAAGGACATACCATATGTGCAAGTGAGTGCACAAGTGAGAATTTAAGATTTGGTTTAGTAAGAAACTTCTGCAGCAGTGCAAGCAGATGAATCTCTTTTCTCCAGTGTGATACAGCAGATGAACTTTAAGGTTGCCCTGGACCTTAAATGTCTTATCACACAGGCTCCAGCAAAACAGCCCCTCACTAGTGTGAACACTGCTGTGTCGCTTCACATTTGACAGCCAGCTAAATGCCCTTCCACACTGAGGGCATGTGTGTTTTTGGTTCTTCTATGAACATTCATGTTTACGTCTAGCTGAATCTTTTTCTCGTTACTCTTTTCACACAGAAAACACTGAAAGGTGTCTTCTGCAGAGTGAACAACGTGACGCTGCTTCAGATTTTTCTCACAATTTTTGGCCTTTTCAAAGAGTGAAAACAGTGATGTCCTTTCAAGAGTTTCAGAGATTTGAACATCTTCCCAAATTCCTGGCAGGTCACTGAAGAGAGGGGTTTTGGGTTCGTGCTGAGTGGTAGGAAGACGTTGGCTCTGCTCCCTGTAGACCACTGTATCAAGCCCTCTCTCAATGGCTCCTTGTTTCTACTCTGATCCAGATGTCACTTCACTCATGCCACTGAGCTTTCTGAGCATCTGGATTGCTGGATGGCGGCTTCACCAGCTGTTTCTGCCACAAGAGTTAGTCATGAATTCGCTCAACAGCATCTACACGCCAAGTAGACGATCCAGTCACTGCTATGTGCTTTCAAGGAAGAGACAGGTGTAATGATAAAATGATTAGTCGATTAACCAATTAGTGGATTGACAGAAAATGAAACAACAGCTATTTAGATGATTGATGCCAGACATTTGCTGGTTCCACCTTCTCAAGTTTGAGTATTTGCTGCCTTTCTTTGCTTAAAAATAAACAGTGTAAATTGAATTTCTTTGGGTTCTGACATATTTTTATCAGCCACACCTGCAAAGAAATCATCATGGACTCCTGATAATTTTACTTTTTTCTGAAATTTTATATAGACCAAACAATTAATGAAAAAAATAGTCAGCAGTTTAATCTTTAATGAAATAGCAACTGTAAGGGAGGCCTCCATGTCATGTTGGAGTTACCATAAATATCAGTTTCTAACACCTGAGCCATAATTACAACTGGAAAACTGATTTTGCTCAAAGTTCTGATATCTGACTCGGTGATACAGATGTGCCTAAAAACAAAACAAAACAAACCAAAGTCCATCATTCAAGGCAATTAAAACCAAATTTAATGGATATAGTTTAATCCTCACTCAAACAACTCTGCAATTACACATTGTAAACATGGGAATCTTTCTCATCTGCACCATCCATCCCCTATGACATGAATGCAACATGAGATGCCTTAGTAAAGATTCCACAGCGTCATGCTCCAGCTGTGATATGCTAAAATAACGTCAGAGTTGAGAACATGCGGTCACATCTGATAAACTATACTTAAAACCAGTTGGAAGACTTGCAACAACATCATATTTATTACCTGATTAACCATTTCCAGCACTGACCTGCATTTAAACTGCTTTTCCCAACACAAGGCAAACATAGTGACCACAGTATCCCTGCATCAAGCCATTTATACCAAACAGGGGCACTGGAAGAAGAGTCAGGCCATGTGTTACATATTTATGTAGTTGTTGCCTACATCATGTTGACACTACAGTCGATTCCTCGCTTCAGTGTCTTCTGTTCTTAATTTCTTGTCCCTGTTTTGTTTCTCATCCATTATATGATTGACTTGATCTTCACATGTCACTGACGTTTGTTGACATGCGATTGTGGACAGGATGGTGTCTGACATGGACAATTGTCCTGATGAAGAGGAAATCGTTCATTCAGGATGACCGAGACAGCATGGACAAGTCTCTAGACTGTGTTGTTGCATTGCTTGTAAAATGCTGGATAAATATTTGGTCCTTCAAGTAAAGTTTGTGTTCTAGTCTGTTTAGTGTAATGAATATTTTTAACACTCAACCTTCACCTTGTTTCAGGTTGAGAGTAAAGTGCAAATTTTCCACTGTGTGTTTTTCAGCTCATCCTAGAGTTAATCCATTTGACTGTGAAGCTTTCTACGATCACCAAAACAGTTAGCAGACAGCAAAAAAAAAAACTACATGCATGAGGAGATGGATAAATTAAAAAATGGATGAATGGATAAATTAAATTAAAATTAAATAAATTAATAAAAAAATAAAAAATAACTTCTCTTGGGCATCATAACAGCTCAAAGACGAACGGGTTGAGAGGTTGTCAAAGTCAAAATTCTTGAGTCTTATCTAATTTATACTCTGTAAACTCATAATTATTATTAAACTTGCTGTCAAATGTTGAGTTCTCCTGACTAAAACTTGGCTGAACACTCACTCTGTCAAGGACACTTTGAAGAATAATCAGTGTAATCAGTCCTCATTCTGTAAAGTTTATGTTCCTGAAGATCTCAGGATGTTTTTGCAGCTTCAAAAATGGGACAGCATCAAAAAAGTGACAAGAATTAAGAGCCTATTATGCTAATACATCTTGCAGTACATGTGTGCTTTTAATATAATCATGTGCTGATTCAAAGAAATATGATTGAACTTTGTCCTACACCATGTACTGATCTGAAGCCTTCTTTAAATTTTATATATTTGCACAGGAATTAGTGTCTCTTTTTGTAATCAACTGAAGCATAAGACAGTAGAATAATTCCTTTATATTTATAAGAGTGTCATTTGTGTCTCATAAACACCTGGCAGGGAGAAGGTGCTTTGAGGGACTGAGATGTTGGCATGATCTGCAGGCAGAAAACACAAATAATTTGTAAAGTTTGGTCTTTTTAGCAAGTATTTTCAACTGTGGCTACAGGTTAAGTAGCCACTTATAATACAGGAAAATGACTCTGAGAATTCTCAGATTGGATGAAAGGTGTGGATTTACTAAGGTATGTTTGCAGTTTTAAATGGAACTCTAGGTGAAGACAGCAACAGTGTGGCTTAGCTTAAGAGTGTTGAGCTAGTGTTGTAGTGTCACCTGCCACACCAGTGTCTTCACAATACGGAGAGGAAGCAAGAGGTGACAGCCCACTCTCCCGCAGCTGTGAGTTTGATGGATCACTGGAACTGTCGTCAGTCTCTTCATCACTGCTGTCGCCACCTTTCCCACTTATTATACTATCAATGTGATCTTCTGATGCCACTGACGTCTGCTTAGATGCAAGTGTGGATAAAATAGTGTCTGACTTGAGGGAGAACTCACATGAAATAGAAAACCTTCATGTTAGAGGCAGAATTCTTCAAAGAGAGAGATGATGATTGACAGTAATGGATACAAACAAATCAAATCTCATCATTTTTGTGCAATCTAAATTCATCAATTATTGTGACAGTTTAGATCAGAAGTAGATATAAACCAAAGCATTAAACTGAATTAAAAAAAAAAAAACATCAGTAAAAATGGGCTGATTAGTGCATTATTACTATAGTCTTTTACAAAATGCCAAATGTAACAGGCTTTTACTTTTAGTCAACTTTTGTCGCTGTTTCTGATGCTGCAGAATCTTCTTCAGATCCTCATGATCAGAGACAAACTGCTCAAAATGGAAGTCAAAGGAAGACAGGTCAAACATGGAGGACACCTGGAAAAGTGGAAAAGAGTGGAGAGATGTTCAATTAAGAAGTTCCTATGATTTTTCAATTTTAAAATGTTCAGCACCTATTTTGAAGATTACTCCTGACCGTGTGGGTCTGTATTTATAATTGTGTGGACACAGGAGTACCGATAATAAACAGCAATGTCCAAGTCTTGATGGGAAGTTAACCACATATTTCACAACCAGAGCCAACCACCACTTTCACTGTGATTTTCACACAGTTTTTATCAAGATTTCTTTAGGAAGTAGTGGTTACTGGAGTCCTGCCTTCAAATTTTAGCACCTGCAGATCTGTCTCTTGGTACAGGATGACTCCAGATGCACAATAAAAATCTTTTTTTACATAACACAGGACATTTGAACAATGACAAGACATAATTCGATGGTTAGGCACTTTTTTTTCATCCTCCTGCCAAACTTTGAAAAACTTCAGACAGAAACTTCTAGTCGGCAGAGGAACTCCCACAAAAGGATCTGTAACACTGTATCGAAACAGGGTCTGTCAGTAGTGACAGACTTGTGTGCCATGTCCTATACACAGTTCATTAAAAGAGAGCTGTGTGTTGAACGCCGGTGGGCTTATGTCACACCTATATTAGCTCTGGGTTCATTTTTGACTCACGTTTTCACCACTGATATAAAAAAATCAAGATATGTACTTGGTTACTCATAAGAACACCTAATTTCCACATCCACTTCACTCACCTGAGATCTTAGTCCCAGGATCAGCTGAGTCCTCTGCTTGTAGTTCATGAGCTCGGGGACCATCTCTGTCACCAACGTGATGAATTCAGCCAGTTTTCCATATTGTTCCACGTTTCGCTCCAGGGCCACCTGCCACATACAGGCTGACATCAACCTTAGTGGGGGAACTAGGAGGCACAGGGATAACAGAGGAAGATGAGGATCTGATGACAGATGCAGGCAGTGAGAAGTTAAAAAAAAAACATTAACTTGTATGGTCACACTGTCACACTATCTGATATACACACTCAATGGCAGCTTGGAGGGTTACATCCCATCTTTAGACATTCAACAAAGTATATCAGAATCAATCTCAATGTACTTACACAAAATAACAACAATCTTCAGAAATATACATAAGGAATGACGATATACAGCTGTGGACGGTAAACAGGATACAAATAGTGCAAAAAAGTGACGAGTGCAAGAAATGCTGATATTAATATTAAATGGTTGTTTGTTTTTTTTAAAAAGACGTTACTTTATATACATATAGAAGGTGGTTCTGTATAGTATATTCAGCCTGTTCAATATACAATGAGGGAAATGTATTGCTCATTTTGTATTTTAAACTAAATAAATATGTATAATTTGTGGGTACAGTGAGCATTTTAGGGTTCCAGGGTTATTACACATCGATACTCAATTAGACAATTGATTTAGCTTTACATAACTTACATATGTTCATATTGCCACATCTAGCAACAAGTTTGTTTGAACCTAGAAGACACTCTATATATATATAATGCTATCATGCAAATCCTGTTAACCATTAACTGACTACACAGTTAACCATTTCCTGACGGACAGTGTGTCACAGTGCACATATCCCAGCACATGAAATGTATATTTATACACCCCATGACTAGAAGCATATAGGAGAAAACACAGACCTCGACATCTAGCCATTTTAGGAGCATGTATGCTAGCTGGCTATGCTTTAGCTACTGAAGCTATATTTGGCTATATGTAGCGGGATTAATCTCTAATTTTATTTTGAAAGACTATATATACATGGTAAGGTCATGCTTTATGTTTTGCCAATGCATGCACTGTTTGGGGAAAGTGTAGCTTTACTTGAACCGAAAAGCTTTCTCTCCATCCTTTTTTTTTCACCCGCTTTCCACGAAGACCGGCCCTACTCTGCCTCTGATTAGCTAATACTCGTTGCCTTCTTTGGTTAGATTGGTTAGGTTTAGGCATGGGGAGTGTGATTCGTTAGTGTTAGGGTAAGAATATCAGAGTCAGAGCCAATCAGAGGCAGAGGAGGGGCGGGTCTTAGAAGAATGCTTGTGTGATTAAAAAAAAAATACAACATTGCAACGTCCGGTTCAAATCATTCAAAATCAAGATCCTCTCCAGTCATTTATTAAGACTTATAAAATTCTCTGCTATGATCAATAGTGTGTGTCTGATATATTTTTTTTTCACGCAAAAGAAAGTTTAATTGCCACTTTAAAATCCTTAAAATGACATCTACTCCTTCTCCCTCATTAAAAAATTCCAGTAAATCTATATTTTTTAGAAATATATTTATTGGGTTTTTCAGAATTAACACAACAGATACACTAAAAAAAAAAAAAGGTCTACACACACACACACATAGGAACCCCGTAATTCTTATGTAACAGATATGCTGAATAATATTAAATTCTCTGTGTTTGTGCACTGGAGGCTTCAAGCTTCCACATCACACTTGTGTTAATTGAATACTGGACCAGTACTGGCTCTCAAACTAGTTGTGATGTCATAAATCCTGTTCATAGGCCTGCCCCTTAAAATCTGATTTTCAGTGAGCACAGAGAAACTTTCCACTTTCAACAGATAAATGTGTAAACAGTCTTCTATTGTCAGACTCTGCACATATATCATTCTGCACAGTGAAGCTCAAATATCCATCTGAAGGAACAAGAAGAAAAACACATTTGAGTGGAGGGGGACTTTGAATTATTTAAAAAAAAAAAAAGAGAGAGAGAGAGAAAAAAGCATGATTTACATGTCTAAATTCTCCTCCTAGTTTATACAATATCCCTTTACCTATTGGTAATCTGTGCTTTCTTTTAATGAGTGCATACCAGATTATATAGTATGTAAAGACAATTAAAACATAATATTCCAATTATACTTTTATTCTGAAGACTCAAAATTTGTGGTTGCTGGAGCAACGCAGCTGTACATCCAAACAGTTTTCAAAATAAAACCTCAGCTCAAAAAGCTCACATCAAAATGTTGACATCTGTCTTTACTTTCTACCCGAAGCAAAAAGCAGATTATTTGAAATTTACTCCCTTGTTCTTTGTCTCATATGATGTATTTTATGTAACATCTTGCTTATAACAGTGTGTTGTGCTCACAGGTGACCCATCTATAACATACTGAGAATGAAGAACCAGAATTAGAACTGCAATGATTAGTTTACTAATCCATTAATCGTTTTGAGTCATTTTTTAAGAGGAAAGTTTCCAAATTCTTTGATTGCAGCTTCTCAAATGTAAATATTTTCTGGTTTCTTAAGTCCCCTATATACACTGGGCTCTAGGAAACAGCAAGACATTTTTCACCATTTTCTGAATAAATAACTAATCAAGAAATTAATCGACAGATTAATCGTTAGTTGCAACCCCAACTGGAATAATGACAAAGATGTATTAAGTGCAAATTCTTTGTTGCCATTATTTCAAAACTAAAAACAAATCTGTAGTCATCCGATGAATCATAAGCTTGAACTTGCTGCTAATTAGTTGGAGGTCAACAAGGTGATTTGAAGTGTTAATGCTGTCCAGTGGACATAAGACAAATGTTTCTATGAGGATGTGTTTGCTTGTACACTCTTTTAGCACCTTGATGAACTTGCAAGACAAGTTCCCTGCCAGAACCCCACTCTCCATCAAGAAGATGGGACAGTGTATCGTGAAAACCCCAAAGTTTATTACCGTAATTCTGAAATATCTATAATTGAGTATCTTAAGAGATAAAATAAAGCAGCATTTAAAATCTCTAGTCAACACATTAGGGGTGGCTGGTTCAATTCCCCCGGCTTTTCCTGCCCATGTGTCAAAGTGTCCTTGAGCAAGACACTGAACCCCATGTTGCTCCCGATGGTCAGGCCAGCACCTTGCATGGAAGCTCTGCCACCATCAGTGTGTGTGTGTGTATGCATGGGTAAATGAGAGGCAAAAATTGTAAAGCGCTTTGTCCGATAAGGTACAAGGGTATAACACAAAACCTTATGCTCTTTAATAATATAGTCCCCACAAAACATGAGGTGTGTTTACATTCACTACAACGTGTAATATTTCAGTATCCCAAGTCTGTATTTACATACACATTGAGACATACATGTTGTTAGTAATTTACTGATATAAAAATGCACTATTGTCATCTATTACTTAAGATACAGTGCACATGAAAACAACCTGTCGCTAAAAACCTCCACAACAGCATGCTAGACAGTCCTGTGGACTTTGAGGTGTATCTTCATGTTAGATTTTTGTGAAAACGTCTTGTGACACGTTGAACACTGGTGAGGTTTCTCTCCCGTGTGCGTCCTCATGTGTTTCTTCAGTCCTGAACTACAGTGAAAGGATTTGTCACATTGTGAGCAAGGATATGGCCTCTCTCCTGTGTGGTACCTACGATGTACTATTAGCTGTGCAGCTGAGACGAAACTTTTTCCGCAGGATTCACACTGATGAGGCCGCTCCCCCGTGTGAGTTCGTGAATGCACCAGCAGGGCGCCGGAGCTACAGAAAGACATACCACAGGTGCTGCACAGATACGGCTTCTCTTTCATATGCATCCTGAGATGAACAGTGCGCGGATATGGCTGTGTGAATTTCTTGTCGCAAAAAGTACAGGCATACGGGCGTTCACCAGTGTGAATGCGCATGTGGGACTTCAAAACTGATTTTGTCAGGAACCTCTTGTTGCAGTACGAGCAGGGGAATGGCCTTTCTCCATTATGACGTCGCAGATGAACTGTAAGCGAAGAGTGAAACCTAAATTTCTTCTCACAAAGGCTGCAAGCGAAGGACAGCCCTCCAGAGTTAGAGTGAATAAGGAAATGCTGATTGAGATCTTTAGGACTTTTATATGTCTTTTCGCACTGAGTGCACTTGAAAGGTCGCTCCGAAGAGTGAACGGAACAATGTTTTTTTAATTTGGAACGAGATGCGAAAGTCTTGCCACACTCCAGGCAGGTGTTTTTATTGGCTCTTATGGCGTCCTCCCTGAACGGAGGGGAGACATCAGATCTGCCTTCTGTTGAGGACTTGATCGTGCTCTCTTCTGATGGCTCCTTGTTTCTACTCAGTTCCAGATGTTCCTTTGCTCCTTTCATTGACCTTTTTGAGCATCTAGGTTGCTGGAAGGAGGCTTCACCAACTGTTTCTGCCAACAGGAAACAAGAGACTTAAATGACCCATAGAACAGTGAACAGAGTTTATTCACCATTGTGAAAATGATTAAATGAAAATCACCAATAGCAAGAAGCAACAATAACAACATTAGTATAAGAGATATCAGAGATGCTCACCACTGTCACTTGCTGCACCACCTTCTTCAGAACAAGGAGAAGAAGTGAGTGGTGACAGTCCACAGTCCTGCGGCCGAGTGTATGGATTAACTTCACTGGAACTGTCGTCAGTCTCTTCATCACTGCTGTCACCACCTTTCCCACTTATTATACTATCAATGTGATCTTCTGATGCCACTGATGTCTGCTTAGATGCAAGTGTGGATAAAATAGTGTCCGACATGAAGGAGAACTCACCTGAAACAGAAAACCTTCATGTTAGAGGCAGATTTCCATGTAAAGAGTGATACTGATTGACAGTAATGGATACAAACAAATCAAATCTCATCATTTTTGTAACAGATTAGATCAGAAGTAGGTAATCAGTAAAAGTGGGCTGATTAGTGCATTATTACTATAGTCTTTTACAAAATGCCAAATGTAAACAGGCTTTTACTTTTAGTCAACTTTTGTCGCTGTTTCTGATGCTGCAGAATCTTCTTCAGATCCTCATGATCAGAGACAAACTGCTCAAAATGGAAGTCAAAGGAAGACAGGTCAAACATGGAGGACACCTGGAAAAGTGGAAAAGAGTGGAGAGATGTTCAATACAAAGGTTCCTATGAATTTTCAATTTTAAAATATTCAGAACCTATTTGAAGATTACTCCTGACCATGTGGGTCTGTATTCATAATTGTGTGGACACAGGAGTACCAATAATAAACAGCAATGTCCAAGACTTGATGGGAAGTTAACCAAATATTTTACACCCAGAGCCAACCACCACTTTCACTGTGATTTTCACTATTTTTTTTCCCCAACATTTCTATAGGAAGTAGTGGTTACTGGTGTCCTGCTGTGATGTTTTAGCACCTGCAGAGCTGTCTCCTGGTACAGGTTGAATCCAGAAGCACAATAAAAACCTTTTTTTTTTTTTTACATCATACAGGACATGTGACTGGTTATCTACCAAGATGAAGAGACATAATTCGATGGTGCCTGCTTCCTACCTTTGAAAAACTTGGTATTGAGAGGAATTCTTCTAGTCGGTAGAGGAACTCCCACAAGAGGATCTGCAACACTGTATCGAAACGGGGTCCATACAGGTCTGGGAACACATCCTTGGACAAGAAAAAAATAGCATTAATGAATTAGAGAACATACATATACCGTACACATATATGCAGTAGATGAACAGTAAGTTAATGTACAGAATGAAGAATGACACAGGTAATAACTGAAGCAGAACTCACCTTGAGAAATTTATCCTTTTCATATTTGTCACGGAGTAACGTTTGAACCAGCTCCACAAATGCTGACTTTGATATCTCCACTTCTCCATCTTCATCCTGCCATGAAGCCCAGAAGAGGTTCATTTTCATAAATATATGATCAGTTTTCCATTCAAGTCTTTCTCCTATCAAATCAATTCATCTATAAAATGCCAATAGACTACACTGCCATATTGGGAGGCTGGCCTATTGTATCCAACACTCACAAGAGGAATGGCATATAAATTATCTTTATTCGTCTGCCAGCTGCAAAGCTAAAGCTTTAGTCTAGAGATTGTTAAATAATCATAAAAGATTGATGACCTTTGTCACATTCATGGCAGTGTGTCCTTACGTCAGACACAAGGATTTCTCACCTCTTCCACCTTGCAATTTGTTGTGCCGTTTTGGAAAATGTTGAGCTGTTCCTGGATAGCATCACAGTCAATGGGATCCACCTTCTTTAGAAATTCCAAGATGACCTGAAAAACACAAAATTTGCATTTAAACCTATGTTCAGTGGTGACAGACTCAGGTAACATATGTGCAATGTCCTACATGCAGTTCATTAAAATACTGAATGAACAGGCAATGCATCTTTCAGTATTAGCTACATGTAGCACTTCATGGATATCACTGAATACCTAGGAAAGAATCCTTTAGTTCATGTCAAGTCATAAATACACATTCAGTTTTTGCTTGTTGGCTCTTTTTTATATCAGCAATTTTATTGATGGGGAGACAGTGCAGAATAGAACAATTGACTTGATAAGAGCAGCATAAGACTAGAAGAACACAAGATAGCAAAACAAAACCCCAACCAATCTCCCCTACGGGCTTTCCCCTCATGAAAACACATACTTAAAAAACTTTCTCAAAAAGAAAACAGACAAAAAAAAAAAAAAAACAGAATAAAATTGTGGTTCTGATATTTGCATTTGTGGACCAGGCTTCAGTACTGTCCGTTCTTCAGACCTTGACGCATGAAAAATTAAAAAATGGCAGTGAGCAGGCAGAAAGCTGTGTAGGCTTATGTCACAATTATATTAGCTCTGGGCTCATTTACAACTCAGTTTTCGCCACTGATAAAATAAATGAAAATCAATATATGTACTTGGTTAATCATAAAAACGTCTAATTTCCACATCCACTTCACTCACCCGAGATCTTAGTCCCAGGATCAGCTGAGTCCTCTGCTTGTAGTTCATGAGCTCGGGGACCATCTCTGTCACCAACGTGATGAATTCAGCTAGTTTTCCATATTGTTCCACGTTTCGCTCCAGGGCCACCTGCCACATACAGGCTGACATCAACCTTAGTGGGGGAACCAGGAGGCGCAGGGATGACAGAGGAAGATGAGAATCTGATGACAGATGCAGGTAGAGAGAAGATGGTGCAGTTTCTTGGGATGCCGAGGGCAGCAATGGTTCTCCCAGAACAGGCAGGGAAAGGTTCCTTGCTGAACACAGAGGGACTTGTTCAGCAGGAGGACCAGCAGCAATGCACTCCAACTGCAACACCATAGGTTCACTAGATCCTTCGCACTGCAACACATAACAGTGACATATTTTAATTATGTGAAGAACAATTACTCAGCATTGATAACACATATGCAGCAGCAACTCAAAAATACAGGATTATTTCATGCCATACCCATGATATGTGCAAACTCTCCAGCCACACTCAAAACAAGAGACTGTTGCTATGTTGTTAGCCACACCATGGCCTGTAACTACCTTGCTAAATAGTAGCTAGCTTGTATTGATTGAGGATTTAATAGTTCACATTACCTCTCCTGGAAAGTTCGGGTCCGTGGCACGATGCTTGATGAAGTCAGCGAGCCAGTCTAACTTGGTAATAATGGGAGGTGGGTAGGCAACCCTGCCATTCCTGCCTTTCAGCTTTCTCTTGGCCCTTACATATCTGTCTCGCAGATATTTCCACTTTTGACGACAGGCAGTCTCATCTCTCCCAAGCGTTTGCGCGATTTCCCGCCATGAGTTCAATAACAGTTGGCTGTCTTTGTATTCCTTCAAAGACGAGTTATATAAATGCGGGTAACGGCGGATCTCCTCGCACAACCTCTCTTCAAAACTAGCATACATTTTGTTTTGTTGAGTGAGCGTAGTCTTCTTCTTCTTCTTCTTCGTCTGCCTCTTTTTCTTCTTCTTCTTGAGGTTTATGGCGGTTAGCAAACAAAGGTCATGGCGCATTATCGCCACCGTCTGGAATGGTGTGGATCGGAGTGTGCGCAGTCGGCGCGTTTGCTATGCGCGGGAGATGGTTGTGTCGCTGAACGATTTGAGTCGGCCAATGATTTGATTGCGATAGTTATGTTTAATTTCAATTAATGAAAATAATGTTACTTATATTTTTGGAAGTATAGTATGTTAAGATGTATTTACCCTATTTTAACAACCCTTCAGTCATAGTACAACCAGCAGGAGAGAAGAGCAGCCATGCTTCATCAAAAGTTATGGGGGCATGTGCTGATTGAGTCGGGAGGGTGTATGTCATTTGTCCAAATGGTACAAACCACATGCATGCACAACTTACATCCACGGTTGATTCAGATCGTGTAGTATACATGGATGTATTGTAATCCATGGGGGCTTTTTTTGGCATATGCGCCAGCTGAGCAATTCTCCATGGACTGAATGGGTGCCATTTTTGGTCCGGTATCCAGCTCTTATAATACATCCATGGTAGTGACCAAGCAAGAAGGGCCTATAAGAAGGGTCTATCTGCAAACACACCCGTTTTAAGTGCAATTAAGTCCTGTCCAGCCTGGAGGGGAAAACAATTCGTTGCTCTCCTTTGACTTGTATTTCGTGAAGGTGCCTCCTTGTCACTTCTGTCTGCTAGCAAACAACAGAAAAATGCCTAAAAGCTGCTGTGTGGTGGGATGCACTACCAACAGGGTAAAGAATGCAGAATTTTTTATAAGCTGCCAAACCAAAAAACTGAGCTGGGGTATCAGTATCAGCATTATTGTGGGTATTTGAGATGATGATACAGCTAAATGTTGGCAGATCCAACAATCAGTAATGTTGTGGACAGCAGCCCACTCTTGCATCGTAGTGATTGCTAGGTTACCCCTGTCAATTTCACAACGCCTTACTCACTTGTGCTGGTTGTGGACTTTGTCAAATTCTTAAAAATTTGTGACTGGTGCCCGAGTAGCCAGTTGACGTCTACACAGCACATAGTTTTCTGTCTTTGTGGCACCAGATTGTTTTAGGTTGCTTTCTGTGTTTTGCTCAGTAATTAACACAGTGCAATAATCTATTCCACACATGGTAACCTGATGGTGTTTGACGTTAATACATGTCCAATGTACCTTATTTGGCTGGCTGGGGTAAACTGTGGGGTTGATAGCCAAGTTACAGTCAGTTCTATCACAGGTGTCATACCACTGGTCTCTCATCAACAATAGGTTTGGGGTGTCATCTGGGTTGAAACTGGGGCAGAGTGGTTGTACTGGCGTAGACACTCTTTTTTGTTCCAAGACCCAATTCGATTGGAACAATGATTACAAAGGCTAAGATTATAAGACATGTGGTCCCCTGAGACTACAGCCCGTGCACCTCAAGGGGTCCGTTGTCAGGCATTGTCCTCACAATATTACAAGTTACTGTGTATATAAAAACATTTTGCTCCTTAGCTGTATCTGTAGTTTGACTTGTTGCTTCCCAGATGTGTTAAAATTCCTCTGAGTATTTCCTTACAGAATTTATATAGCTACCCCAATTGATCCTACTACCACCCTTTTCGAACTCCCAGCACTCCGCTAGCAGAGAGAGTGATGGAAGAGCTGTTCTAAAGCCTTTTAATTTCACTCAATAATTTAGCACTAATTTTGTACATCACAGCCTCAGTGGAGCCTCCCCCATTTCCACCAGCAGCACTGGGATCGGGATTGTCCGGAATGCCTCAGTGCACAGCCTCAGAGCCCAGGTCTCAACAACATCCAATTTAGCCAGTGTAGATTTGGAACCTTATGAAGCTTTAGCGAAAGTTCAGTCAGGAAGACTATCTTTTGCATGCTCAGGTCTGTAGTTTTATTTCTCATACGATCTGTCATTCCCATCCCTCACACATGCTCACTCATAATTTCCTTGCTGTCATTGCCCCTGGCATCAATTGAAAATTTAGGTGTTCATGTCAGCTGGTCACATCTAACCAATAGCACGGTGACACACCTTCATTGTCAGCCTATCATCTTGCGGCTGTCTTTTTAAATGTTTGTCTCCCTCTCTGCCTTAGTGTTTTCATGCTGCTGTTATGTGCACCCCACCACCTCCCCATCACCACATACTTCGCAGATTCATCAGTTTGTCAGTTAATCAACCTCACTAGCCTTATCAGTCTCAGAAGTCATCAGCCGCCACCACCACCAGTGTCTGGACTTCATGGGGGGATTTTTGTAGAGTCTAAGCGCCAAAGACTTTTGATAAGACTAATCATCAATATCATCTGTACAATAAACAATTTATTTTTGCTTCATTCACTTGTCTGTCCTGATTGAAATCACTATTAACAGTATTTATTTCAAGTTTATGGCCTTCATGCTCAAGCATTTTTCTTTTCTTTTCTTTTTCTTACTAGTGCTGTTTACTCTCTGAAAAGTCCTAATAGGTTGACTTCTCCTTGTTGCTTACGACTTCTTTATTTCCTTCCATCAAAACAGGGATAGGCAGACCACTGCTAATCCAAGCAATTTGATGAATCATACTCCAAACTTGCTTAGCAGTTGTTTCTGTACCTATAGTGCCACAAAACCTACACCATTACAAGCCTTAATCCACCATGGCAATATTTCCCTCTATTTCCTATTGCCCTTGATTGGAATTGACTTTTCAGCTGCTTTTCTCACTACAAAACAAAAGGACTTTCTCCATTCTTCTACACTACCCTAACTTATAACATCTCCCAAATCTGCAGAGTTCCCTGCCAGAACCCTTGTGTGTCCACAGATGATGAAGTACAATGGCAGTGAAAACCAAAAATCAGGTGAGGCAGTCTGACAGTGACGAGTACTTTGACAAGACTTTAATAATTCTTTTTCCCTTACCAACCACCACTCTCTTTCAAGAAGATGGGGCAGTGTATTGAGAAAAACCAAAAGTTTATTACCGTAATTCTGCAGTTCCGTGGCTGAGTATCTTGAGAGTTAAAATAAAGCAGTGTTTAAAATCACTGGTCTACACATTCATTAGGGTCATGAATGAACCTTATAGACAGAAGCTCATCATAAGTAATATTTAGCACAAATAAAGGAGATAATCTGAATTCTTTGTTGACAGCTTTTATCTTCTGGGTAAAATTTGTATACATTGTACACACATATGTCCACATTCTCACTGTACAAAAGATCACTTGTCATAAAGTCACAAAGAGGCTTTCCTTAACCTTAACATAGCTTATAATTAAGACCTGATTTTAGAATTAACAAAAAACTTAATTCTCTCTGATAATATGGTCTCCAAAACATAAGGTGTGTTTACATTCACTACGTGTAATATTTGAGTATTCCAAGTCAATATTTACATACACATTGATACATACATGTTGTTAGTAATTTACTGATATAAAAATGCACCAATTGTCATCTATTACTTAAGATACAGTATGTACAACAGTATGCTAGATGTTCTTGTGGACTTTGAGGTGTATTTTCATGTTAGACTTTTGTGAAAACGTCTTGTGACACGTTAAACACTGGTGAGGTTTCTCTCCCGTGTGCGTCCTCATGTGTTTCTTCAGTCCTGAACTACAGTGAAAGGATTTGTCACATTGTGAGCAAGGATATGGTCTCTCTCCTGTGTGGTACCTACGATGTACTATTAGCTGTGCAGCTGAGGCAAAACTTTTTCCGCAGGATTCACACTGATGAGGCCGCTCCCCCGTGTGAGTTCGTGAATGCACCAGCAGGGCGCCGGAGCTACAGAAAGACATACCACAGGTGCTGCACAGATACGGCTTCTCTTTCATATGCATCCTGAGATGAACAGTGCGCGGATAGAGCTGTGTGAATTTCTTGTCGCAAAAAGTACAGGCGTACGGGCGTTCACCAGTGTGAATGCGCATGTGGGACTTCAAGACTGAGTTTGTCAGGAATTTCTTGTCGCAGTACGAGCAGGCAAACGGCCTTTCTCCATTGTGACGTCGCAGATGAACTGTAAGCGAAGAGTGGGACCTAAATTTCTTCTCACAAAGGCTGCAAGCGAAGGACAGCGCTCCAGAGTTAGAGTGAATAAGGAAATGCTGATTCAGATCTTTAGGACTTTTATATGTCTTTTCGCACTGAGTGCACTTGAATGGTCGCTCCGAAGAGTGAACATAACGATGGTTTTTCAAGTTGGAACTAGATGCAAAAGTCTTGCCACACTCCAGGCAGGTGTTTTTATTGGCTCTTATGGCGTCCTCCCTGAACGGAGGGGAGACATCAGATCTGCCTTCTGTTGAGGACTTGATCGTGCTCTCTTCTGCTGGCTCCTTGTTTCTACTCAGTTCCAGATGTTCCTTTGCTCCTTTCATTGACCTTTTTGAGCATCTAGGTTGCTGGAAGGAGGCTTCACCAACTGTTTCTGCCAACAGGAAACAAGAGACTTAAATGACCCATAGAACAGTGAACAGAGTTTATTCACCATTGTGAAAATGATTAAATGAAAATCACCAACAAAAAGAAGCAACAATAACAACATTAGTATAAGAGATATCAGAGATGCTCACCACTGTCACTTGCTGCACCACCTTCTTCAGAACACGGGGAAGAACTGAGTGGTGACAGTCCGCAGTCCTGCGGCCGAGAGTATGGATTAACTTCACTGGAACTGTCGTCAGTCTCTCCATCGTCCTCACATGTGTCTTCTATGCTGCAGATCTTTTCTTGATTTCTTTCTTGTGACTTCTCAGTATCTTGTTTTCTGTCTTTACCTCCCCTGTTTATTTTGCGGTCACTATGATCCTCAGATGCCTCTGAAGTCCGTTTAGATGTGAGTGCGGAGAGGATAGTGTCTGGCATGAAGGTGAATTCATCTGAAAAGCAGATAACATTCATGTTAGAAGAACAATCCCATGTAAAAAAAGCACTAGAGTGGTGCTGCCAGTAACATGTCAGACATTAAATTAATTCAACTGCAAATTCAATTGCAATTCAAATGCAAATTATCAACCATTTAAGCAGTACTAAGGAAGCACTGATACCACATTTTCACTCACTAATTACTTGAAATACCTTAGGAGTACAGACTCTAGTAAAATTGTGAGTGCACATTCCCAATGAATGTGCACTCAAAGTCACTGTCATCCAATTTTCCTTAGTGACTGTAATAAAATTAAAAATTGAGTATTGGATGGTGTTTGGGGATTTGCAAAGGCATCAATACATCAATGAAAATCAGGTATCTGTGCACCTTTGGAGAAATGGAATAACAAATGTTAACAGATTGTTACTCTTAGTCATCTTTTGATGCTCCTGCTGATGCTGCAAAATCTTCTTCAGATCTTCAGGATCAGAAACAAACTGCTCCATCTCATAGTCGAAGGATGAAAGGTCAAACATAGAGAATACCTGGAAAAGAAGAGTGGGCTGATTTTAAACACAACACTTATCATATATTTAATTTTAAAAATTCTAATTTTCTGCTCCTTCTTTCAATATCATTATTTACAATGTGGATCTACATTTCTAATGTGTGTTGGCATAGACTGTTTATTGTAAAATTGCAAATAAACAGAAATCTGTCTGGACTTTCCCACAGCAGATTTAATTTTTTCTAGACTTGTAAGTGATGCTGAAGTACTGGAGATTGGAGTGCAGCTAAAATTGACCAGCATTTGGTGATTGAGTGGATGGAGACTTTTTTTCACCTTGCTGCCTACCTGTGAAAAACTTGGTACTGGGAGGAAGTTCTCCAGTCGGTAAAAGAACTCCCACACCAGGATCTGCAGCGCTGTATCAAAACGAACTCCATATTGTACTGGGAATACATCCTTTTGACAGGAAAAGAAATAGCATAAACATGACCATACATCAAACACAAAGAATAAATAAAGATTGAAGATATAAGTTAGAAACATATATTAATGACTAATCATTGAAAAACTTAAAAAGTGGAGCTCACCTTGAAAAAACGCTCCTTTTCTGATTGGTTTCTAAGCAAAGTCTGAACCAGCTCCACAAAAGCCGACCTTGAAATCTCCACCGCTCCATCTTGGTCCTGTCAGTGCATCCAGGAGATTTTTTTACATGCATGAGTTACCAGTTTTCCATTCAAATGCTAAAGCTAATTAGACATCTACAACAGTGTAGTGTGTCCTCATGTACAGCACTAAGAGCCTACCTCTTCAGGCTTGAAGTTTGTTGTCTTCTGTTGGAAACTGTTAAGATGATCCTGGATAGTTTTACAGTCAACTGTATCCATCCTTTTTAACAATTCAAGGATGAGCTGAAAAACACAAAGTCATTAATGTATACTTTGTGTACTTATATAACAAAACTAATGTTCAATATTGACAGACGAGGCAATGGATGAATTATGTGTGTGTTTAAAAAGTGCTTTACTTGTGGAACCTTGCATCCAAATGCAGAATATTTAAAAAAACAGAGTGACTGAGTCTGTTAAAGGCATTTTACATGGTTGCATTAACTTATCTTCACTTAAAATAATACTGTTTACATGTCTATCCCGAAACAAATGGTGGAAATCTGTTTATTTTTTTCTATTGCAAG
The DNA here is from genome assembly GCF_910596095.1 of Thunnus maccoyii. Lineage (NCBI taxonomy): Eukaryota > Metazoa > Chordata > Actinopteri > Scombriformes > Scombridae > Thunnus > Thunnus maccoyii. Next base: position 12,979,172 of record NC_056555.1, read on the forward strand.
TCATTTGTTTCATGATCCACTACTATAAAATTTACCATCACAGCTACAGTTATGACTCTGCTCACCCACATGGTGATATGTGATGTTTTGGGTGAAGATATGAGAGGAAGTTTGATGGGAACCGGTCAATTCAAGTCAAGTTTATTTGTATAGCTTAATATATTTTCTCAGTGGACTTTACAGGCCAACAGTAAGTGTGTAATAATTTGCACTTTCTGGCGTAATCACTCCAGGCCCTTGACTCCACTGGGACTGCTTTTTCTCCACAGATAAAATAACAAAAGGTCAAAAATGGCCATAAATAGTCTTTATACCCACATTTACTCACCCGAGCTCTCAGCCCCAGGATTAGCTGAGATCTCAGCCTGTAGTTCATCAGCCCTGGAACCATCTCTGTCACCAACGTGATGAATTCAGCCACTTTTTCATATTGGTCAACATTTTGCTCTTGGGCCACCTGCCACATACAGGCTGACATCAACCTCAACGGAGGAACCAGCAGGTGCATGGATGACCGAGGAAGATGAGGATCTGACAGTGGATGCAAGCGGTGAAACAAATGAACACCATATTATTAACTTGTACAGTCTCAAAACATATAAATATGCACAATAAAGTGATAATAAATCTTTGACAGTTAAATTGCATCTTAAGACACATACAACGACATTGTAAAAAAGGTTGGGCTGTTCTGGAATAACACACATCAATCACAGTAACTACAATAAATATATGCTGCAGGGCAAAAACGAATTATTTTCATTGTCTGTTAGTCTGACAATTATTTTCTCAATTAACTGATTAATCGTTGAGTCTAGGGCTGCAACTAACGATAGTTTTTATTATCAATTATCTGCTGATTATTTTCTTATTTTATACAAAAATGCCCATTATAATTGCCCAGAGTCCAATGTGACATCTTCAAAAGTCCAAAATATTCAGTTTACTGTCATATATGACAAAGAAAAGCATCACGTTTTCAGATTTGAGAAGCTGAAACCAGACAATTTCTGGCATTTGTGCTTAAAGAAGTGGCTAAAATGATTATCCGATTGTGAAAATAGTTGCAGATTAATATTTTGTCGTTCAAATAATCGGTTAATCAACTAATCGTTGCAGCTCTAGTTAAGTCTATCAAACCTTCAGATTGCTTGTTTTGTCCACCCAACAATCCAGAACCCAAAGATATCTAATTAGCAATCATATAAAACAGAGAAAAGCATTAAATCCTCACATTTGAGAAGCTGGAACAAGAGATGACTAATGATGATCGTTTGCACAATCATGTCAAAGCCCTGATAATCATAATGATCTGGTGCTGATGTGCCAAAAGATTAATTAATTGGTTATTAATGAAACCTATAGACTACTAGAGTATAACTTCACAAGATGCTTCACATTCCTCACTTTAACACAAACAGCAGAATGCTCCTCTGATATTACAACCTTAAATAGGCTATTACATTTTTCTCGTAATAACAGTTTATTCTCATAAAATTACGACTTTTTTGTTGTATTACTCGCGTAAAATTACTACTTTATTCTCAAAATCTCAGAATTTTTTTCCTCTCAGTGTGACACTAACACTAATCTGTGGGCAACGGGACAAGATTTTGATACCGGAAGCGTTCTTGTTTCTGATTGTAGTCTGAGTAGTATTGACCAATCATGTTTGAGTGGGGTTTAGTTGAATGCAGGTAAACAGTCCGTACAGAGTGTAAAACAGGTGTAATGCATTGGTCAAAATGCAATCTCAGAACCTATCGGCTATCATCTGACAACGATTTAGTTCTTTAGCGTTTTTTATAATTTATCTGCATTCTTATGTATATATCTGTTTATAGAGATCAGCCGAAATGTCGTCTGGACCATCTCAAGTTGGTAATCGGACTGTAAACAACGACTGGCACACGGAAGAGAAAGTCTTGGCTCAGATATCCATAATCCAGATATCCCCTGGCTACACTGGAACCCCTGAAATATTGGCCATTGCCCCCCAGAGCAAGCAGGTCTATTTGCAGACTCGTAGTATCTACACGACACACCCACTTGGTTAGGTATAGGCATGAACAGTGTGATGATTAGGGTTAGAGTTAGGGTTAGGAAAGTGGGTGTCTCATTTAGACAGACAGACTCTTCTCCCCCAGAGGCTCGGCTGAATCCAAGTGTCCGAACTTCACTGCACTAGCAGACTTGTGGACATTGTGGGTGCGATCCCAGGAAGTCTGCGAGTGCTGAGGACTGTCCAAACCCACAATTCATAAAGTCCACAAGGGCCTTCAAGTGGATTTTCTGCAGACTTCAGCAGACTTCACTTGGACAATTACCCATAATCTTGCAACACTAGGCTATAAAGTGACAATGTAAAAGAAAATAATAATACTAGTTATTATCATCGATAAAAATAAAAACAATAATTACCATGTTAACATTAATAATAAAAGTCTATGCAAAATATTTGCTTTTGATGACATTTACTTTTTTCACTTTTGTTGTATACGTTAATTGATGTAGTGAGGTATAATGCACACACAGAAAAATAGGTTTTTAGGTTTAATAATTTAGGATTTGTTTATGATAATCTGCTAAACTAAACGGGCAAAGGTTGTTTTTTGTCCGTCTACAATGTGCAGGTCCTCAGTTGAGGATTTACTGTGTATGTAATATTAGCAGCGTTTAGCAGCTCATGTAAAGAGAAAATCTCACTGAGTATTCAGACCAGATTAGTTGACAGTAACAGGAAAACCGTTGGGAGGCGTTCAGAAAAACACTTTGAAATGAGTTACAGGGTCAGGAATTTCATTTTATCTCTATGGAAACGCTTGAGGTCTTGACGTGATGACGGTGAACACGTCATGGTGCGTACGACTGAAGTCCACGAGGGCTCAATCCGCAAATCCGGAGGGTGGACATCTGTTGGATTCAGATTAAATCGTCGTCGGACAGATAGCCGATGGGTTCCGAGATTGAGGATTGTATCTGCGGTCCACACTCCGGAGCAGCAGGTGGCACTAACATATCTCAAACACTGTTACCCAGCCTGTATTTTTCGGCCTTTAGGTGGCGCTGTTTCGTACAGGGACAGCCTCTCTGACTTATACAACAATACTGAACTTACACCTCACCTAAACTGAGTTTTACTGCAGCTACTGGTGCTACTAAGAACCGTTTAACGTTATTTGACGAACAGTCTCTCTCCAAAACGTTAGAGGCTCACACAGTAAAGATACAGACCTGGACTTGTTCCCATTTCAGGACCGTTAACCGTTGCAGCCAGTTGTTCAGCTAACGTTAGCAGCGCAGTTGAAAGCTTTGTCAGTCAACTTGTTACGTTTTATATCAGAAAACTACATAAACACCCCTCTCAGTGCATATACAATGTATTGAAGATACAGTAGTCTAGCTATCGTTGCAGGTTTATTATTTCCTAAAAAAAAAGAAAAGAGTTGTTAGCAAACACTTCCGGTTCCCTGTTTTCAAAGTAAGACAACTCAATAACGGTCGTGTATAGATGGTAATCCTAGATTTGCGAAACTCTCGTGAGATTTGCGCGTGTTGTGGCTTCATTGTGTGCGTTGTTTGTCATTTATTGTACAAAGTAATTATGTTTCATGGTGTGACAACGCAGTGGCTAAGGTCTGATTAGATATAGGGAAAGGTAATGATTTGGGTTAAAAATTATCATTTTAAACTAATCTCGCGAGAGTTTTCACGAATCTAGGGTTACCATCTAGACACAGTCCTCAATAAACTCATTACTAGTTTGCAGCCTTGAAGAGAATGAGGAGCAATGGACAGTCTGGCAAGTAACTTGTTACCTTTTTTGTCATACCATAACAGTTTTTATATGTAAACAGAGAGAGAGAGGAAAACAGCATCAATTTATTTTCGTTTATGTATTTTCCCTCCTTGGTATCATAATCGATGACACATTTTCACAACATCCAACATCACCACTGGTGTAAGAAGTAGCGTAACTCATAGATACCTAGAGCTGCAACTAACATTTATTTTCATTATCGATTAATCTGCCAATTATTTTCATGATTAATCGTTTTGTCTGTAAAACTCAGAAGATAGTAAAAAAATAAAAATAAAAATTTAAAAAAAAAGCCCATTGTAAATTCGAAGATCTATCGTGACGCCTTCATTTGTCTTGTTTTGTCGCATCAATAGTCTAAAATTCAAAATGAATTCAGTTTAATATCATATATGACACATAAATGCTTTAAATCCTCACATTTGAGAAGCTGCAACCGGCAAATTTTTGGCGTTTTTGCTTAACAAAATGACAAAAATGATGATCATCAAAACAGTTGCCGATTAATTTTATTTCAATCAATAATTGACTAATCTCTGCAACTCTACTCCTATCCTTTAGATAAGTAAAAGTAGCAATAGTCAAAAATACTCTGTTACAAATAGAAGTCCTACATTCAAGATGTTACTTGACTAAAATTACAGAAGTATTAACAGCAAAATGTACTTAAAGCAAAAGTACTCATTGGACAGAATGGTCCTTTTAATGTTGTTATATTATTATATAGAATCATAATATTGGGTTGTTATAATTACTGATGCATTTACATAAGCAGAATTTTAATGTTACAGCTGGTGGAGGTGGAGCTCATTCTAACTATTCTATATACATAATCTATAGCACTGCATCATATTTCAGGTCCCTTTATACTGCAGTACACCCAGATCATGCAATAATTATAATAAAAAACAACATAAGAATCTCTGTTTCTGTCTGTTTAATATGGTAGAGATCTGGTGACAGGAAAGACTATAATCATCAAATTATATAGTGACCCTTTGTATATTTCTGCTTCAATAAATATTATCTCTGTTTGAACTTTATGCCCAAATGAAATGAACATGCAAAACATACTGATATTGACTTGATATAAATTGTTCACTTCATAACACAGATTGATTTCCTGAGATTTAATGCACATTTCTGGGGGAGACAATGTGTTGAAGTTTGCTCCCTCACTTTTAAGACCGAGGAGTGCAGAAAGGACCGAGCAGGAATGCTTTGAAGGACCTCACTAATGGAAAAGGAGGTTATCCACAGAGAATCCCAGTTGATCCTGCAGATGGGTTTTTATCAGATTTTGGTCTACTTTGTCACACTTAACATCCTGGTTCGTGTACTCTTAGTGCATTAGTGCAAGAGGTGAAAAGTTCAGACTTCTGGCTCCAGGGAAGGAAAAAAGGCAGCCCAATGCACAACAACAAGTCAATCATTTACTCGAACGAATGAGTGAATTTAATGTGAATTATAATGTGTACATTAGAACATACACAACAGCTGTTTATTAATTAATTTAGGAGACAGGTTTCTAAAATAAGTAACACATGCAAGGTAAGAATTAATGACTAAAGGGAGGCAAAAGAATTAGTCCCACCAATACTGTTTTGTAAAATACATATAAGAAAAAGACAGTGAGGTTTGCTGGGATCTAGAGGTGAAACAATTAGGCGATTAATCGATTAGTAGATCATAACTGATTAATCATTTAACTCATTGTTTGAGTAATAGTGCCATTTATTCCGTAGTTCTAGCTTCTCAGTTGTGAAATATGCTGCTTTCTTTATCTTGTGTCATAGTAAATTTAATATTTTGGGTTTTTTGGAGAGCTGTTCAGGGAAAACAAACAGTTTCATAATGTCAACTTAGGCGTAAGAAAAATGTGATGGGCCTTTATCACTAATTTATTGATTAATCAAGAAAATAAAGAAAATAGTTGTTAGTCGCAGCCCTACCAGGGTCAAAGTTAAGGACATACAGTAAGTTTACTCAAATGCTGTGCTAAAGTGCACATTTGAAGTACTTGTGCTTTACTTTAGTATTTTTATTTTCCACTATTTTAAACTTCTTTCATTACATTTCAGATGGGAAAAATGTGCACTTTACTCCACTATATTTATCTGATTTACTTGCACATGAAGGTTTTTCATGCAAAGCATATCATCAATTCCTAAAACATGATGCATTGTTATAGATAGTGCTGCAACTAATGATTTTCATTTTCGATCATTTTCTCGATGAATCAGTTAGTTGTTTGGTCTATAAAATGTCAGAAAATGGTGAAAAAATGTTGATCACTGCTTCCCAAACCCAATATGACGTCCTCAAATAATGTCTTGTTTTGTCCCGACCAACAGTCCTCAACCCAAAGAGATTCGGATTATATATATATATATATATATATATATATATATATATCATAAAGGAATATTTAAATGTGAGAAGCTGGAATCAAGAGAATTTGGAAACGTTCCTCTTAAAAATGACTCAAAATGATAAACAAATATCAAAATAGTTGGTGATTAATGTAATAGTTGACAACTAATTGATTAATCAACTAATCATTGCAGCTCTAGTTATAGATTAAATATAGAGCATCATAATAAATATATATTGTAATATAATATGTTGAAATTAGCCATTCTACACTATGAGTAAGTTTTGCTGATGATGTTTCTGTACTTCAACTCTATTTTTGAATGCAACCATATATAAACATATACTACATGTTATAAACTAATAGTAAAGTGATGCCTGAGGTAAATGTAAAGCCTGCAGCGCCATCTAGCGTTAAAAAATCTGAATTGCCTGCTTGATCCGGTCTTCGTCAGCCAACCACAGGAAAGAGGGCTTGCCGTGATCTGGACTGAGGCGGATGGGACCAGAAACCTTTGTTCTGTCTCTCCTCCCAATGCGAGAATAAAAAAAACACAAGACCCCTTCAAGCAAAACTGAGCTCGCATCTTGGGGGTTAATGGCGATCGCAGATGGCTGATTTATTAATCAGCAATTAGCAGAATTTATTTATCAGAGCATTTTTTGTTTTGTTTTCGTGGTCGCTGCAACCGGAGGGGGACATCTGGTCGCTTTTTTTTCTCTCTGTCTAGCTGCTAAATGGAAATAAAACGCGGAACTGAAACTGGCAGCGGTGGAGGTGCGTGTACCCTAATGACAAATCACATACGAGTCATTTATTGATCCCTGATCTGCCTGATCTGTGTGTTTTTGACCTGGTAACCGAAATGAACTGATAATAATAATAATAATAATCCTGCAGTATTTCTATCTTGATCCATAATATTAGCATCTAAAGTGCAGGCTGTTTTCCATCAGTCCACCTGCTTTTAATCCAGTATTGATCAGACCATCAATATTAGCCTATTTAGTTATTTTTCCCTGTAGTAACTGTCATATGCAATAGGCTGCTGGGTTGCACTGCCTACAACATGATGTGAGTTTGTTGTGAGTTTGATGGATGTTGCTGTCAGTGCACCTGAGAGCAGCACTGTCATGTCATTATTTCATCTCGCCCTTTGCCACCACGAGTCAAGTTCACTTCTGCATAGTGTGCTCTGGCCAGCATATGAAGTGTCAGGTGGATGTTGTTGACTCAAGTTGCTCAGATTGCTTGTTGGAAGTGCTGCTGTGTTATATTTACTGCAGCCTGTTTGCACTTTTTTTTTTAAAGTTGGCTTTGGGTCCTTTTTCTTTGTCTAAACATCAAAATTGTGGTTAGTGGATATAAAAACCAGCCTGTGTTTTCTCAGACTTAACTTGCACACACATCATGAGGAAATGTAAAGATTTAATATTCAGAGGTAATTGTTGTACTAAAACAGTAAACAAGACCAATGACATGCAAAACTGCCACAGCAGAAACCTAAAATTAAGTTTTAATGCTATATTATTCAATCAGCACCCTTTATTGTATATGTTTTAATTGTTAACATTGAAATATTTTCCTTTCCCTTTGACAGATAGGAATATGACAGTATACAGTAGGGCTGCAGCTAATGGTAGTTTTCATTATAGATTAATCTGTTGATATTTTATCAACTTAAACATATTTGCTGTCATGTGTGACAAAGAAAAGCATTAAATCTTCACTTTTGAGAAGCTGAAACCAGCAAATTTTCTGCATTTTGCTTAAATAATGACTAAAGTGATTATTCAGTTATCAAAATAGTTGCCAGGTAATCATCTGTCGATCGACTAATTGATTAATAGAGTAATCATTGCAGCTCTAGTGTACAATATGTCATTTTATATCAGGATATTGATATATATTGCGGATATTGTTTAGTACCATTTTGTAGAAAATTAATTGAGAAGATGGTTGACAAAACAATCGCACTAAAAGGTCCATTAAGTAGCTGTTCTGGAGCTTTCAATTATATCCATCAAAACATTCCTGTTCTTCCTCAGCAGATGAGGGTTTATGTAGAAACTTTATGTTTGAGAAACTTACACAAAATAAGCAGACGAGCATGTTTATTTTTTGTTCATTTAATTAAGCAAATGCCTGACAAAGGTACCTTGTCACAGTGACGCAAACATCATGTAAAAATCTAATATTGCTATTAAGAAGTCCTGCTCATTGATTTGCAAAATCAATGACCCACAAAGGTCTAATACAATCGGAAATATTAAAGGGATAGCTACGATAAACAGCTGGCGATAGACCAATTTATATTGTCTCACAATATGAACCTAAAACTGTTGAACAACAAATGCACAGGTGTCGTTATTTAAAGGTTAGAAAACAGTCTGTCTCGGGTTATTTACTCCTGCTCTTGTCTTCTATCAGGTTAAGTGTATTTATGGGAATTTGAGACTCTCACTGTTGTCTGTTGATGTCTGTAAATTGTCTCTGACTTATATACTGAATTGAAAATAGTTTTAAGTGTCAGTTACATTCAATATTAATACATTTTTTGGTGTTTATGTCTCTCCTCCACTTCAGGTAATGATCTTCCAGTCCATTATCTACGCCTCCTGGCCACACCCCTGCAGCTTTTTTCAGCTGCAATGTGGCAAGTTGTGCAGCAGGGACTTGTGGATCACTACGGGATGCTGGAGGAGTTTGTTACCATGGTGACGGAGCTGGTCCCAGAGCTGATGAGCTACAGTCAGAGGGCTCAGCTCATCCTGGGACTAAGGGCCAGGGTCAGTAATAACATCTAATACTATAGTAATATTCAGTGCTCCATCATACTGAGTTAGAACTTGTACTTATTTTAGCAGTTTGTCTCTTGTTAACAAAACCTGTAGTAGTTTTAACAGGTAAATTTAAAATTAATAAACTATTATAAGTAGCTCATGAGTAGATGATCAGTGTTGCAGCTACCAAAAGTTTAAATAGTCCCAACACTGTTTTTGATTTATAATTCAGTTATTCTCTCTCACTGACATTTGAGACCACTAGTCAAGATACCTCTATTTTTGTAATACTATTTTTTTCATTACAGATGATAATATCGGCTAAACAATTTAAGTGAAAAGTTGAATCTTTGAAAAATGTACACGAATATCTTAGTATTAAGTATGTCCCCCTTTTGCTTCAATGGCAGCATGCACTCGAGCTGGCATGGACTCCATAGGTTTGTGTAAAACCTGATGATTGCTGTTATCCCAGCATGATCTGACAATGATCCAAAGAGCTTCTTGTGACGCCACAAAACGCTTGGCTTTCTCAGTTTTCAACAAGTACCCCAATAAATGTTCAATGGAGTTGAGGTCAGGTGACTGTGGAGGAAAGTCCATGACAGTCAGAACTCCTTGGTCTTCTCTGGTCTTCAAGTAGTTTTTGCAGAGCTTTGAAGTGTGTTTGGGGTCATTACCTTGCTGCAGAATGAATCCTTCTCCACAAAGATGCAAACCACAGGGTACAACATGTCTCTGAAGAATGGAGTGGTACTTCAGTCAGTTCAGTGCAGGTGTCCAACTCTCAAGTAGGCAAAACATCCCCAGATTTGAATATTCTTACCACCAAGTTTCACTGTCGGTTTGACACCATGTGGTATCATTCTCTTTCCTGTTCATCTTCTTACATACACCCTTCTGTTACTGCTATCTTAAACTTGGATTCAGTAAATCAGCAAATAAGACTTTTTCCAGTCATCCACTGTGAAATGTATTTCTTAGCCTACTGAAATGGTTTCTGCCTACAGATAACCGATACCCCCTGCCAGTGTGGATAAGGCACCAACAGACAGCTGTCCTCTATCTCTGACATAGGTATTGAAATTAGTTCCCAAAATCTACACGCACCATCCAAGCCTTGCTTAGGGAACCAAATTCAGCCTGGCTTCTATAATCACCGGCTGTCATTAAACCACTACCAACGGGCTTATTTAGTCAGGAATCCTAACAGCAGGGGTCACAACAAAGTGTATTGGTGCAAATAGGTGTTGGAGGTTTGAAAGTACTCCAAGATGGCCTTCTAACAGGTCATCTCTGGAGGAGGCCCACTCTGTCGGTCGAGGGCTCTCGCCCGGTTTTATTGGGCAGCTTCAGAGCCCTTTCAGAGTTTAGCCAATTAAGTCCATACTAATAAATCTTTCACTCAATTCTGTACTGAAATCATACCTCATTTACAGCAGTAAATTATCCTCAGTCACTAAATCTGAACCATTAATTAATTTAATAAACAGTATTAATTTTACCTTTGCAAAATTCAATATAATTTATAATCTAAACAATTTCAAAACTAATGTCAGCCTATCCCATAGAAGACGTCTTTGCTCACCTTAAAGGAACACCAGAGGACCTCAGAGATGAGCACAAGTCAGGGACTTTGGTTGGAGTGTATAAAAATACAAACCAGTTTTATTTGGTTTTACAAAAAAAGCAATCTAAGAATGCAAAAAGTAAAATACAAAAAACTTAAGCAAAAAATTAAAAAGCTAAAAGACTAAAGAGAGTCTCAAAGAGATCCCTCAAAACGCCCTGAGGAAAAAAGGGGTCCCGCAAAAAGAAAAAAAGGAACCGGACCCCGAGCCTCTCTTGACTTTTCATTTTATAACTCTACACCTTCCTCTCACTTGTATTACCACATATCATCTATCTCCAGGACATCTATCAGTTTCATGCTGATGTTACATGACTTTACACAGAATATTAACCTTTTCTTTATCTGTCACTTACATCAGACTACATGGAATTTTTCAACTTCTTCTATTTTACATTTGACATTAAAATCAAGGGATGTCTGCAAGGTGCAGAAATCCACAGCTTCTCCTTTGCCTCAGATTATCTGAAGGTTTCCTAAGTTTTTGATGTTTGTGGTCGTTTTAGTCATCCTTGATGTTTCAGATCTAGTTCAGTACACGTTGCACAAGTTGTTTAAATCCCCGCAAATGGTTCAAGACATTAAACTATGTTTAATATGTCACCAATTAAAATTAAATAAGATGGTCAGAAGTAGGCTTGAGTAGAGTCTCGGCCATATATAGTGCAACTTTCAACACTACCTCAAGCGTTTGGTCTTGTTTCCCCTCCTGAGAAGTGGTTTAGAAACTGCTACACTTCCTCTGGGACCACTACAAGACAGCCTTCTTTTGACAGTACTTTTGCTGATTGGAGTCTTGCGTTCTTTATTTAGCAAATTTTGTATCTGTGATGAAGTTGCTTTTCTATCTCTCAGGGAACTTGATGTATTGATCTTCTGATGGTGTGGTCACTTTTGGTCTCCCTGATCGTGCTTTAGATACAACTGATCCAGTTTCTGCAAAGCGTTTTAGAGTTCCATGCACTGCCCCCTCAAAAAACCTTTAGTTTAGCCATAATTTGACACTGAGAAAGCCCCTCTTTGCTTAGAATAACAGTCTGACATCTGACACTTTCACTTAGTTGTGATGCCATGTTTTCCACTATCACAATGCTACTTAGTAAGCAATGATCTTCTGGAAACTTGAGGCACAGCCATATTTATAACAAGTGAACACTGGCTGCAAGTTGAGTTTATTGAACGAGCCTCTGATGAGTAGATCAAATCCACCTGAGTGTTATCTGAACACATGCTTCAATGGAAGGGAATGAAATGGAACTTTCTGATTATTTCCACATTTACATGAAAATATTAGAGATTTTCAGTGTGATCTCAGCCTTTTAGACCCCACTGTATATCTGTATTTATTTCATAGTAGCAGCAGGTAATACATAAAAATCATAGTCTAACATAGTTTAGCAATGTTCAATTTACAATTCAAGTCACATAGAAAAGAATCCCTCGATAGCCGTAGTCCAGTGTCACACCAGCTGGTTCATAAGTCAGGGCTGTTTAAGTGTATAGTGTGTCTTTTGTGTTTGTGTACAACCAGCTGGTTCTGGAGATGTGTCGAGGCGAGCACCCAATGGACATGCAAACCATTCAGCCACATCTGGACAGAATTAAAGCTCCTGTTAGCACAGCCAAAGATCACCATGTAAGTAAACTGTGACTGGATAAGTTTGCTTTGAGTCTCATGACTGTCAGGGTTGTTGAAACTGTTAAAAACTTGTGTTTAATGTTATGAATGAACTGTTTTTTTCTTGAATTTGTATTCTTTTCCAATGAAAGAAACTATAGAAAAAGTAGTTTACTGTAGGTGTGGCTCGTGTGAGCAACTGTTGTTTGTTTCATTGCCTTGTTTCAAGAATTTCTTTGTTCATATTCACATGTTTGTGTGTGTATATCAGGTCACCATTAACCAGGTGGAGGAATCTGAGGTGAACTTTGTGGAGTTGGTGCATTCATTACTAGAGGATCCTTCTGACAGAAAATATTTTTTCCAGGTGAGACGACGCTCACTCCTCTAAATGATCATTTACACATTAAACTAACAAAAGATTCAAGATATTATCATGGAAACTCCCCAGTAATGTACCATCAGGCATATTGTATATCTCGCAAGGTTTAAGTAAGACAGGCACTTTTAGGCTTTGGTATTGATATAACACAATACTGGTCTGAAAGAGTCATCTCATCTGCAGAGATACACGTTCAAATGAAGTATAAAACACAAAATTGGACTGAATATCGTAGAGTTTCCTCAGATCTTCTGGGAAAGGTCAATATTTATGCCTGTAGAGATGTTGCAACTTCTGTTGCTTGGGAACATGTTTGAGGACGGCTGCCCAGAAAGGGCCTTTGTTTCAGTCTTAAAGTTTAACATCACTCCAGGTAATGCCGGTTTTTGTGATCTGATTTTTGGTTTAGAGTTGTGTGTGGATAGAGAGAGTGGACCAGAGAGGGACTGATCTTAACAAATGCAAAACATTTTAGAGTTTTGAGTAGTTTTCTTAGTAAGAAAATCATTCTAACATTCACAACAGATGGTGGTGAATCAAACTGGTAACTGCAGGTGTGACAGTAACAAAAATTATCAAGAACCTGATCTGCAGCATTACAGAAGTTCCATTTTTGGAAGCATTTGCGCCAAACATAATACTCAACATGAGAGAAACACTGGTACCTGCTGCAAGCTGCAAGCTGCAAGTGCAGTGAGGATACTGTACATCAGGAAAATGAAACGACCCCTCAACAAACATACGCTGCAACAATGAGCTCACTGGGACAGGGCAGTTTTCCAATAACACATCTTAAATTATACTTTATTTAAGATGTATCTCTTTCTTAATCTGTCTATTCCTGTTTTTTATTTTTCTGTCTTTTTCTACTTGCAGGACATCTTTCCTGTGTACTTTGGCTCAAAGTACGATGCAGCCCTTGAGATGCTTGTGTGGGAGTTTATTTCAAGGCTGGAGGAGCTGCTGCCAGTTCCAGACTTCACACAGGTGCCATATTTCTTATTGAATTCAGTCCTGGCACACCGTTATCAACCAATCCTTACAATAATAATAATAATAATAATAATAATGTATGTGAGGGAAGGAGGGTTTGTTGTTCTAGAGAGGAGGATGCTTACCTGTTACAAGGACAACATTCACATAATGGCAATGTTTTGGCTACTGTTATATCCTTGTTATGTTCTCTGCCCACTACAGTGTTGATGTGGAATGAACAGCTAGCTGGGGAGGTTATTAAGCTGCGAGGAAGGTCTGCACTCCCTTGTTGTAAGCCAAATGCAACAATCACTATGTATCAACGGGAAATAGGCTCTGGCATTATTCCAAACTGAGCAACCTTTTCAGGTGGCACATGGGCTCAGTGCAGGGACTCATCTGTCTGCACCACTGACCTAGAGACAGGGTTAACTGGGCGCAGGTGCAACTCAGTGTCCCAATGGATAGCCTCCTCCTCTCCCTCTTTGCTCAACCAAGCTGTTGCACAAGAACAAAAACAATACAGAGAAATGGTTTCAATATCCTTAAGCAGCTACTGTTTTGTAGGTTGACACATTACCCCTCACCATATCAACTTATTTAAACTCAGTTTGGGACATTTGGCAATTTAAATAAAAGTAAATGCACAATAAATTACTTCAGGATTAACAAATCTAGCAATGTGTTCTCTCTTCTCAGTTGGCAGCTTTACTTGGAGACACTCCGTCATTACTAGACAACTGTTTACAATCCTTTTTCCCGCCAGAGGACATGAAGACAATACTTGAACACCACAGAAACCTTGGTCATTTTGGAGAAAAAGGTACTGTAGGTTTCAGTTTTTTCTCAGTTGATTGTTAAGTTTACTCATTGTAAAGCATTACTATTAAAACATTTCTAAGAGAGAGTGAACATGCATGGACAAGCATGAGTTTAGACATGTTTGACAGTTGCATGATTTATGTTTGCACCAATCTGGGGCTTAATGAACCATTTTTCCTCTCAAATTTAGATCCTAGATTATTACCGATGGATGACTGCATCCTCTCCTCCCTGTCCCTTCCTCCTGTGACCAAACCTGTCATGAACACTACCTCCTGCTCACCTGCTCTCAAAGACTCAACCCCTCCAGAGTGCAAAGGACATCCCGGTGCGCCCAACAACACGAGCAGCCTGGAGAGGGCGATCAGGGGGGGCTCTGAGACAATCAGACAGAGACTGAGGGAAACGGGGGACTCGGGCAGCTGGCAGCTACAGGTTAGAGGCGGAAACTGTAGCATTTCTCAGGAGAGGAAAGTGCAAAACTCAATTAACACACGTCCATGCGATGAAACTATAGACCTCACTACATCTAATGAGACAGCGGGCACGGACTCAGCAGCCAATGAGAACAGCCAAAGCTTCAGAGGAGAGCGGGTTCCCAGGAAGAGGAAGCTTAGCGGAGGTGTAGACATTCCCACAAAGCAGCCTATGGAGGCATCAGCTTTCTTGTAAGATTACCATAAATGTCTATTTGTTACATACAGTGGGAGTTCCCATTGGTTCAAGTGGGTAGGCATTTGTTGCAGTTGATGTGTGTTACTCCATATGCGTCTTGTCATTTAATCATCTGAAAATACTAATTTATCTCCTGTGTTAAGTGCACATTCATTCCATCTCTTTACATTCCTCATATATCATATTGTTTCTGAATTACAGCATGTTCGTTTCCAACCACAATACAAGTACTACAAACGCTTCCAAGCTAATTGTTGGAGATTACAAAGTGATGAGATATCACTACGATTGAATTGGAAAATGGTGTGTAAGCCAACATGACATGTTTATCTGTGACATATTTTTCACCTTTGCAGGGATTCTTCTGTGGATGATGAGAATTCAGATGAGTCTCCTCTAATCTCAATATGGGGAGAATATACAGGTTTGTACAACTTCTAAGTGGATCAATGGATATTCGCCTCTGTCTAACCTCAGGCCTTTGACTAACTCTTCACATTTCATTTTAGACTCTCAGGAAGGTTCTTTCCCAGTTGTAACTGACTCAAAAGTTCCCTGGTCGGACGAGGAGACGCTCAATCTGCTCGACATTTGGGGGAAGGACTCGGTACAGCGGGCTTTGAAGGGCTGCTTGAAGAACCGTCATATATTCACTCAGATCGCACAGAAGATGGCAGAGAGGGGCTACATGAGAACAGTTCAACAGTGCCAGACCAGGATCAAACGACTGAAGAAATGCTTCCGAAAGAACAACAGGTGGGTATTAAATGACAAGGTTTTTGTAGCTTTTTTCCTGTCTTCCTGCTTGTCTTTCTGTCCAGTAACTTCATTTTGTCAGATAATTCATTTTAGCCTTCATGACTGTGGGGGAAAAAAAGCAATTCAAGCAAAAAAAAATGTTGCATTTTCCCTGATCTAACACCAGAGGGAACTCCAGGTTGGAGTATAAATATTACGAGCAGCTGGAGCGAGTACTTGGCTCCTCAGCTTCCTCGGCTGTTCCTGAGGTCACCTACGATGTTGAAGAAGTCATTGATGAAGATGAGTCCCAGGACGACGATGAGGATTTGCAGTTCCTGGGCCACACGAGTCGACAGGAAATCGGTATGATGTCACCATTCTGTGAGTTAATCAAACCACGGCGTCATCAGTGGTGTTAGATGTTTTATAACTTGAGCCTTAACTTTAAATTCTCTTTTTTTTGAGTTTATATTATTTGATTAAAAATTCAGACGCAGAGCAGACATTATAGATTGTTTAGGTGATGTTAAAAGTTTTCTACAAGGCTGTATCCAAACTACTTTACATGTCAATAATCATATATCAGATGAACTTAATATGAATAGATAAAAGGAACAATACATTTACAAAATAATGAAACAAAATGCATCACCACAAACTACATCCTGTACTCTAAAACTACATTAATTCAACTCAACTTTCAAACAAACTCAACAAAAACTGAACATTAGTGGGTAAAAAATGCTGTAATTAATTAACATTTTTTTTATGTTTGTTTAAGGAACTAGAAGCGTTCCCTGGACAGACTTTGAGACGTTGGCCCTCATCAACACATGGGGTGAAGACAAGATTCAACAGGAGCTGAGAGGAATGCACAGAACCGGGCAAGTTTTTTCCATCATATCCAACCAGATGGCTGCCCAAGGATTCTCCCGAACACCCGAGCAGTGCCAAACGAGGCTGAAGAGGCTGAAATCAAGTTTCAGGCAGTGCTACGAAAACAAGTATGTGTGCTTAGAGCAGAAAATAATAAAAGGAAAAGTTCAGGATTTTTGCTGATATATCCTCTCATCCCCAAACATCAGCATGAAGGGACTGGAGCAAGTTCAGTGCAAGTTTTACGATGAACTGGCAAGAATTTTAGTGAAGGACCTCCCTTCAGTGCCGCAGTTGGATGAAACACCAGGAGAGGCTGAAGACGACGACAACGACTTTCCTGCCTACTCCCATCAGGATATCGGTAAACTCAAATGTTCTCTACCAACTGTAGGGGTTTTGGGAAGAGAGTTCAGATTAACCAACTGTGGCATTTTTACTTTCCCTACACTGCATCATCTTGCCCTCTAATGTCTATACACTGACCAATCACAGTGTGTCCCTGAAATCTAGCAAAAAGCAGCACAATCTAACGAGCATAAAAAGTTTTCCAACTTCGACTCAAGTTATAGTCGAAGCCTTTAATGAGAAACTGCTGCTTTTAAATAGTGATTCATTGGGTTTAAGATGCTGGTTTTAACATATTTTATTTTTTGACATGGACCTACACTTTGAGATTTTTAACCTCACCTAACCTATAGACACAAAAATGTGCATCTATATTTTGTCCTCTTGTTGTCTGTCTTCTATTACTTAGCACTAGACACAATTTTCCACATTGTAAATCTCTAAATTCCTAACTAACTAAAGTGGGATTAGACACTGCTACACCAGTCAATCCAAAAAGACGAGTAGCGCTGTTCAGTGTATTTCTGCCAAATTTCTCATCAACATAATTTAAACTGCTGAAGTGAATCATGTGCTCCAGTATCTTCTTTGGATGCAGTTTTTGAGAAGTGGCCCATTGAACTGTTTGTAATAATTTAAAACCACTTTCAAGATGATCAGTGTAAATGCTAGATTGTATCTCTTGGCTCATCTAATTACTGCATTTGAACCAAATTTATTGTCATAAAAATAATAATACATACAAGTGATTAATTATAACTGTACTGTGATGTATTGTTTGATAGAAATATACATGTCAACTTTGTCACAAAACCTGTTTGGCTCGGCATCATGGCATATACAAAAAAAAATACAATAAAAGCAGTGTGGCCAACACAAAACAAGACAGTGAAATGTAAAATTAGTAAAATGTGTAGATGGTCGGAGTCAACTCAGTTGTCAAATGAAGTGTGAAACCATCCATTCAGATTTTTTCTCTCCTTTATCTTTATTTCTTCAGAGTCCGCTGTGGGCATTCAGGAGGACAGGAAGAAAGTCCCCTGGTCCGACAAAGAGACCATCATCCTTTTGGAGATTTGGGGAGACCCACAGGTAGAGCAGACTGATATCAATCAATCAGACTGAACTGCCATTTCATTTGACTTCATTATTGCACTTCACAATTTGAATCACCAAAGAATAAATTAAAGATTCAGCGGTCTGGAACCTCATCACGCTTTTTTTTCCAGACGTTCAAAAGCAAGGTGAAACTAATATGAATTTCACCCACATTTAGGTCCAGCAGAACCTGAGACGTTACCCACACAACGGTCACCTTTTCACAGAAATATCAGAGAAACTCTGCGCCAATGGCTACCCTCGCAGTGCAGAGCAGTGCCACACCAGAATCAAACGGCTGAAATCCAGCTATCGCCAGTGTCAGGAAAGCATGAGGTAAACACTGCACGTGAATATTCATCTTGTATGCTGTACTGTTGACAGCGTGTTTGTGTGTCTGTTTAAGTCCTTTTTAATACCTGACTTTACCGTCTGTAGCTCATCTGGGACTGTCGATTTTAAATTCTACGATTTGCTGGAACAAATCCTGGACAAGCAGCCATCGACATCTTCCACCGTGGTAACAGACTCCATTGAAATATCCGAAGACTCCAATGGTGAATCAGTGTCTGAAACAGGTAAAATATCCCCTCATCTCTTCAGTGCAGTTTACAGCACAGCAGCAATACTCAAGATTTCTTCCAATTTAAACGTTTGTAATGTTTTCTTTCAAGTAGTATAAATACAAACAAACAACAAAAAGACATTATTTTGCTCCAGCTTATAAAATTTGAGGATTTGCTGTCTACTTCTTTGTTATATCATTGTAAATTAAATATCTTTTGTGGTTTGGACTGTTTGTCAGAAAAAACAAGCAGTTTGAAGACGTTACTTTGGGCTCAGGACATTTTTAATTATTTTCTGACACTTTATTGAAAAATTAATCTTTTATTGATTATGACAATAGGTTCATTCATTCATGCTCCTATGAGGTTGCTCAAGTGTTTCAGAATTTGCAGAGGAGCTACGAGTTGTATGCTAAGGTTTACTTTAGGTTTTTTTAGGTGTCATATATAATTTTTTTTTATTCACTATTGTAAGATTTCAGTTACTTTTTTTCTGTAAAGCAATTACTAGCGTGTAAAAGCAATGGGAGAAAATCGTGGTGAGGAATTTCAGGAATTATATACAGTAAAAAATAAAAATGGTCAGTACACCTACAATAATCATAAGAAGCTTATGTATGGATAACTCATGGACTGTTCACGTCACGTAATAGGCTTATGTGATGTTGTGTGCAATTTTGAGCATTTTCAATTATGAATGGAATCACTGTACTTACAATACACATGCTGAGTTATAAATGTTACTGTATGGGAGTGAATGGGTCTCCCATACACTTAAAGCCCATGAAACCTTTTCCGACCATGTGACAATTACGATATAATGGTAAATGCTAAAATATAGTGTAAGAATAGCACAAGTAGAAAAGAGTAACACAGCAGTATCTGTCTCAAGTTAGCTAACAGTAATTAACTTTGGCCACGAAAGCTACTGGTCATACCAGACCAAGTGGTGCACATTATTGATGTTTAATTCATTTTTTCATTTGTAAGAGGAGAAATGTGTTATTTCTTGTGAGAAAGAGTGGATTTAATGCTTACATAACACATAATTACTCACAAAATGTATTTGTTATCTCATGTAGAGTTGATCCACGTGCTGTACAAAGCATTTTTAAATTAAGAGAAATAGCAACCATTGTATTTTTATGCTTCACTGTATTGGAATTTGCTGCATAATAGGAAATGTAATAGTATAGCCAAATCAACTTTACTGGCTGAAACTACAGTAACTTGTGAAATAGTGCATTCGTACCAAAACCAGTGCTGACACGCGTTGTGTCTCGACTGTAAGATGGAGAAATCAACATGTCTGCAGATAAACCAGCACCCGGCTCGTGGTCAGATGAGGAGACCCTGGCGCTTATCGATATCTGGGGCGAAGAAGAAGTTCAGAGGGCGCTTAGGGGTTTTGTCCACAACGGGCACGTTTATGCCGACATTTCAGAGAAAATGCACGACCTCGGATACACGAAAACCCCGGAGCAGTGCCGCTGGAAAGTCAAGTCACTGAGGAACAACTTTCGGCAGTGCTACGACAGGAAGAAGTGAGATCTATCTTTCTTTCTGTTTGCCTTATTGTTTGCAAATATAATCAAGTAAAACCAACTAATAGCCCTTGTTACAACTTTTCACTCTTTCTAGATGTGGAAGAAGAGTAGATTATAGGTTCTACAACCAGCTGGAACAAATACTCGGACCGGAGGCGGTTTCTGTTGATGAGTACGATGAAAGAGACGAACAACCAGAACAGGATCCAGGTACAGTCAACATCCTTTCACACATTCGCACAGCAGAAAAAGAAATGCTCTATTTGATAAGTATTCTGCTGCATCTGCCAGCAATAGGAACAGACAGTGTGAACACAGTATGGACGGAGCAGGAGACGGCGGCTCTCGTTGAGGTCTGGGCGGCAGATGACGTGCAGCACAGCCTGAAAACCTGCGTCCGTAATGGGCACATATTCATCGACATATCGGAGAAGATGGCCGCCATGGGATACATGAGGACAGCGGAGCAGTGTCACTCCAGGATCAAAAGGCTGAAGAAGACTTACAGGCGGTTCTGCAACAGCCGGAGGTAAATAAAATGGAGGAGTGATTGTTTGAGAGACATTTTATTCCAAATTTTAGTAAAGGTTTCTTCAATTGGTTATCAGAAAACCATCAAAAGGCTGTCAGAGCACTTATCTTAAAATTTTGAAAATGTCCACCACAGCACAGTGTTTCCAAGCTAACCTTTGATTTATGTTTTCCAGAAGTGGAGGCCGGCCTGCAGTGTTTCGATACTTCGACCTCCTTGCTCCGGTGCTTGGTGACAACTCTGTGTTTGCCGATGTGGACGGCACTGCTGCTGACGCCACCTTGCAAACCCTTATGGACAAGGATCCTAACATGTGTAGGTTTAAATACAATCAAATCCACTTAATGAGTGAAATTTGTGTCATTATGCTTTTAAACACCCAATAGTAAAGCTGTTGTTCCTCCTTTTAGTTGAGCAGCCCTCAACCAGCCACCTTCTGTCCGACCTGAGCAGAAAGACGCCCTGGTCGGACCAGGAGACTCGCACGCTGCTGGAGATCTGGGGTGAAGATAGTGTCCAGCTCACCTTGAAGGGCTGCCTGAAGAACCGCCACGTGTTTGAGTACATCTCTGAGAAGATGGGTGACCAAGGATATATAAGGACCTCAGAGCAGTGCTACACCCGCATCAAGCGCCTTAAGCACGGCTTCCTCCATGAAAAGTCAGTAATGACACAATTATGTCTTCTTCTAAATAAAAGTATCAATTCTATTATTTCTATTTTGTATTTAATAGCCATTTTGGTTGGTTATATGTCAGACACCTCTGCACATGGTCGAACTTTATGGTAATATAAAGCATTTGAGAAAATCTTTTCTACAAATGATTTTTGATAAAATGTTGTCAAAATCTTTGGGAAAAACCCTCTTAGCCTGTTTTGGAGGTGTACGATTGAAAATGCATCTCAAACTAAATTTGTTATTTACAGGATATGGAAAATCATACATGTGATATTTTCAAAATGTAAAGGAAAATGATTATTATGCACTTATTATTTTGCACAAAGTAATGTTAAGCATGGCTGCAAGAAGGTCTGCATTAAATGTCTTACACAGGCTTCACCCAATTTTATCAATATGCTGCAGCGTTTCCCTCGTAGCATCAGTCCTGACACTTTGAGGCCTTGATAAAGTTTTGATGTGATCCTGAGCAAATCATAGGATGTTTGATTTTGACCAATGAACATTACTCTCTGTGTAGTTTATCATGGAAAATGTTTGTGATTAGCTTTGCCAGCTAATCGCCAGGCTACATATTCAAATGCGAGGTCACTGGTGGTAACTGTTTTTTTGTCTTCTTTACCCACAGAGAGGAATATAAATTCTTCAGTGAGATGGAGAAAATCTTCAGGAAGGAGTTGAAAGTTGACGGACCAGTCGCAGACACGTCGATCATAGATGAACCGGATGAAGGCACCCTTGAACTGAGCCAAAAGAAAGGTGAAACAAAAAGAAAAATTCACAACGGCAAGGTTGCATGTATAAACATTTAGTTGCAGGACTGAAATGTTTGAAATTAAAAAATCCTCAGTTTTTTCTAATCTTTAGGTCATTTAGCCAACTCTTGTGAATTGGATTATTAAGTGAATGTAAAATTTGTACAGTGTTGATATTTGGCATCTAAGCTCTGACTTTGTCACTCCCCACAAAAAACACCAACCTTAGCAGAGCAAGGACTGGGGAGTGATGATAGCAACATTTTAGACATTTAAATGAGTTCCTGAAAAGTGATTTTGCTTTTGGCCAACCAAAATAATTCCCCCTTTTTTTTTACCAAATGAGTACAGTGTAAATAAACCTGGGTAGCTTTTCTAATTATCATAATAAATGCCAAATACTGTAAAGATAATGTTTTTTATTCTGTGAACTCTATCTACTTTGTCAGCTGGCTCAAGTAACCCGTGGATGTCCGATAGCTCTAAGCTACCCTGGAGCGATGGGGAAACCGAGGTCCTCCTGGAAATTTGGGGGAGCGAGGAGATTCAGGAGAACTTGAAAGGCTGCACCAAGAACAAACACATCTTCATCCAGATCTCTGAGGTCATGGCCAGCCAGGGCTACCTGCGCACTCCTGAGCAGTGTCAAACGAGGATAAAGAGGCTGAGGGCCAATTTCCGACACTTCCTAGAAGGCAGAAAGTAAGCATGTTTGTATGTTGTTGGGGGATGACCAGGAAGCACAATGACAATGTTGGAGTCTGAACATTCACAAATAAATACAGTTTTATTCTCTAAACATGTTTCAAACCTCATAATATTTGATCTACTGCTGTTGCTGTAATTTGTGGCATAATTTTCTGTCCCCTTATAAAAAGCTCTGAAATTCTGTCTCATGTTTCCAGAGGAGAGAAACAGGAATGCAAGTTCTTTGACCAGTTGGTGCAGATATTTGGCAGCAAGTATGTAACCTCTGACCCGCAGGCCGAGGATACAGCCAATGTCGTAGGTAAGAAAGCACACTGTCTGTCATGTCAGAGATTTTCCATCTTTAGACAGTAGCTTTAACAATAATGCCTGACGTAGTAAGCTATGACAGTTCATAGTATAGCAGTATCTCTGGTCCAATTCCTATTTCAAAAGTTAGATGTCATGTCACAGCTACTTTGAGGATTTATTGTCTTTATTGTATTTTTATTTTTTAGTTGAACACTGTATACTGCACTGTGTACACATTGCAGAAATGTTGGTACTGTTTTCGCTTTAGCACTATTATTATATTACTACTAAAGCAACAACCATTACAGGAATAGTTTGACATTTTGGGAGCAGCTGGTTAGCTTAGCGTAGCACAAAGACTGAAAACAGGGGGAAACAGCTAGCGTAGCTCTGTCCAAATGTAACAAAAAACGCCTACCAGCACCTCTAACGCTTACTAACATGTTATATCCCTAACCCATTCAAAAACCGAAGTTAAAAAAAAACATTTCTTGGTTTTACAGAGAATTGTGTGGTGTTGTTTCTACACTTCTGTGTTTTTGTATAAAGTAAATAAACTAAATATAAAGTGTTAATTAGGGAATTTTAGAGGTGCTAGTAGGCAGATTTTGCTAACGTTGGACAGACTCAAGCTAGCTGTTTCCAGTTTGTATGCAAAGCTAAGCTAACCGGCTTCTCGCTCTAGCTACATAGTTAGTGTGGAGACTAGAGAGTCTACCAATCTTCTCATATAACTATTTCTCTCTCATTTCCCTGGCTAAAAAAAATATAGTGCAGCAAAGTAGCTAGCTGCTATCCGGCTCTTTGAAATACACAATTTAACGTCTAAAATTTGCTTTCTCTCTCTGATTCAGAGTCTTGAAACCGTCTGTCCATTATCGTAGAGCCATATTGAGAGTACACAACAGCAGCAGATGGAAGAAGGAGAACAGCCAACAAGGACATTCATGCAGAAACTGTGAATATAACAGCTGTGGTGTGCAGTTGTTTACAGATGACAGAACAGGGCCTGTACAGGCTCATTCAGATCTACATTTGCCTCTGTATATACTTCAGATACTTTTACATTCTTCAGACATGCAGACCTTCTTAGGCTTGGACTGCTGTGAGTGTGTGTTTGTGTTCCTCCACCAGAGTGTCTTTTTGATTATTTACGACAGAGCCATGACACTAAAACCAGGACGCTCAGGGCTCGAGGGACAAGAAAGAATCTCTGGTTTTGACCTGGTGGGAGTCACACAAGATGCTGTCTTCCTCTGGAAAACATGTTTTTACTTGTATAAAATTTATTTTGTACTTGAATTTGAAGTAAGTGAAGCAGAGCACACGCAAAAAACGAATACACGCAAGGCCTCTAGCACTGTAACCACAGCCTACATTCGCTTTTTGGTCCTAGTTCAGATCTTACTTTTGTTTGTCATGTTTGAAATCTAAGTGGTGAAAAGTAAAAGATGAATTTGTTACGTTATTTCTTATTTTTGTTCAGAATTTTATTTATTTACATTAATGTTTACATATGTATTTCAAAGTTTTACAATTTACTTTAAATATGTTACTCTTTGAACTTTGAGGCATATTTTTTCCACAAATGTGTAGAGGTTTTGTCATATCCATTAAAAGAAACTTGAAATGTCTGATTTAGGATTTATTTCTGTGATTTGTTGTGTGTAATAAAAAAAATGTGTTTAAGATTTCAGACTTTGTACAGAGGAACCATAATGAAAACAATAAAAACCAACAGCAGAAGATGAATTTAAAGTGTAACAATCACAGCTCATTGCAAAATACAGTCTGTTACAGTTGATGAGACCAGGAAAGTGGTCAAATGCATATTATCATCCTGCAGAGAAAAGCATATTTACAAAAGTGACAGATAAAAATATGCAAAAATATGTTAATATCATCCATATCTAAATGCATGTAGGAATAATCTATATAATCTAAAATGTGAGATAAAACAAGAGCAGAGGTATGTATGGGAGAGAAATTCTGACACAAGTAATTTGATTGAGTGTCATATCTGTTTCCTTACAAAACTGGCGTTTTGAGTGAATTAGGGATGAAGATTAAACGCACGGGTCTTGATGCAGATTTACACTGGTGTAAGTTACTCAGTACATTTACTCAAAAACTATACTCAAGTACATCTCTGAGATACTTTGACCTAACCTGAGTATATCAATATTATGAGATAAAAGTAGTCGTGCACATCCATAAAACCTCAGTGGGAAAGGTGCAGGATACAAGCTCAGAGCTCCCTTTACTTTATTTGTGACATTATATATACTTAACAGGTTAATTTGTTACATGTAAAATGTGATAATCTTAAAAAAAATGTGATCCACAGCTCCACCCAACAGTGTTTAAAATACTTACAGTTAGCTTCACATCAACCAACATTAATGCATCACAGGGTGGAGTCAATCGTCCAGTACGCAACATCCACAGATGTAATGTGGAAACTTGAAGCCTCCAGTGCACAAACACTGAGAATGGACTTTACAGTGAAGTAGATATTTCGAACCAAAGAACAATATTTGCATATTAATAAATTCTGGATTTTTCAGTGAGGTTGAATGACTTGCGGTAATTTTATGGATTTCAGGAGGTAACTGAACTTTTGTGTCACTTAAGTGTCATATTAGCTTCATACAAACTTTTAAATAAATTTTTGTAAAGAAGATTTCGGCCCCCATCAATTACATTGTAAGTACATTATGAAGGGATCTTCTAATGGTCAGTATGAACAGGTGAAATGATTACAGCAAGAAAAAAACCCTTTTCGATGTTTATTTGGGCACCTGACTGTTATTATAAGGAAGACTTGAAAAATTGTGTACCCATCCTTTAAATAAATGATCTGAGTACTTCTTTTGGCAGATCCTGCACACATATACTAGGAATGGGAAATAAGAAGAAAAGAATAAGTGATTTTCAGGTCTTAAAACATCTTAAACGGTACTAATGTTTTAGAAAGTATGCCCAAAAATGTTTTGTCAAGAACTATCTCATGTTACTAGCCTCAGTGATCTAGTTTACTCTAACTCTATCGCTCTCATTCAAACAAACTCTACATGATTTACTGCTGTTTACATTGCCTGTGAGGTTCCTGGTCTGCCTGTATTAGATTAAAGTGGAATGATGGGAAATCAGAGGAGGTTGCTGGGTAACGACTTGTTAATAAGCCAACGTTTCCCGTCACAAGGCCATACAAATTTGACAGGGATGTTGAATTATGACAAATACTGTAGTCCCACACTGTAACCATGACCATGCATATACTGATATCACACACTGAAGCAGGCTTTTCATTACTTTTATGGTCTACGAGTTTGTCGAGCACACAGAGGCGGAGCTGAGCTGGAAAAACAGTAAAGACACTGTTGGTTTGTCCGGATGGCAATGTCGGTCAGTCACTTTGGTTCACACTGAAATATCTGGTAGGAACCTGGGAAATAGAGACCTTAAATGCCTCATACAAAGGCTCCATCTCTAATATACAGTTCTTTGAGTTTGACAGGAAAAACCTGTTGCAAAGTGTGAAGGGCAATGTAAAAATATGCCACATACAGCACAAACTGATGATATGACACTACAAAAATCAAGGATTGTGTGGAGGATCTCTCTCTCTGGGCCAAACAATATTCTCAACTGAAAAAATATGGTGTCCTCTACACCACCAGGCCTGCCTGCCGGGTTTGTCAGCATCGACCAGCACAGCATTGCTGGGAAGCAGCGGTGAACCTTCCTCTAACAGGACCGTGTAGAAGTCCTTGGGTTTAGAAGGAAATATACACAAGCATTGAACCCAATGTTGGACTGGAGGTGGGTCTGCCTGTTCCTGGAGCTTCCTCAGCCCCGACAGAGGAATTATGCACACTGCGTTGTCATCACGGTTGCCCTCCGCTGCTTCTCGTCCCTCTCCCTGCACATTCATCCCTTCCTCTTGACGTAAGACTTCACCGTCAACCTTGCCGCTCTCTTTTGCTTCCGCGTCTTCCCAGTTGTCCTCCTGTGCTTTGTTATTATTGTTCTTTCTGATGAATACCACTGGAACCATTTTCTCTCCTCCTCGCCTTTTGTATATCCAATAACTCCATTTTGCAACACATGCTTCCACAGTTCCCTGAGAACACAAGGAAAACATGTTGCATTGAGTTGGATGGTTCCTTTTAATGCATTATGTTCATATTTGACCTTATGTGTTATTTTTGTCTAATTTTACCATCATGTCATTTAACTTACAATGTAAATAATGTACAAAAATGTCATCAGTATACACAACACAGAGAGGGCAGGGAGAACACTCACGATGGTGATCTGAAAAAAAAAGAAGAAATAATTAGATTTTTTTTTCAGGCATTTTATATGATGCATCTGAAGATTTGAGAAGCATACACAGTCAAAATGTTACTAAATCTTATTGAGTCTTTAAATCTTTTCTACGGTGGCCCTGAAGACCAAATCTTAAACACATGAATAAATTAGAAAACACAACATCATTAGAGAAAACTTAGTGGCATCTCAGAAAACATGAATTTTCAAGCAGCACATGATGAGACAATTTCACAGCGTCTTTAGGGAATATTCAAACAATCTGTTTGTAACGTGATATTTCTTACCCAAACTGCCATGACGATCCAAAACGTGGAGCTACGTTTTTCTACAAGGGATAAGACTGTAGGAAGACAAGGCTGCACACACACACAGAATGTGTCAATAATAAATGCTTGTCATCTCTTTCTTGATCTCTCCTTGTTTTTTTTTGTCATTTAGAGCCACTGAAAACATCAAATTTTATAACTTTATATATTCACGTCTCAATATGCAACAATCAAAGATTAATTCTGGAGGGAAAAAAAGTCCTTGGGTTTTATTAGGAGTTTGACAAACAGAAGTGATCGGGACTGTGTGGATGTGGTTTCAATGACAACACCACTAAATGTCATTAGCTACTAAATCCCGACTGTCTCTCTACTGCTGGTATATTTATTTACGATCATCTTTAAGGGGATGATCAAGTCTTCTCTTGAATTTTGATGATTGAGAGGCTGTAAATAAGTATTTCAGCAGTCCAAGCCTAATATATAGAAATCTCTCACTTGAAAAAAGCACTTTAATTTGGCAGAAAATTGAGTGTGTTCATGTAGGACAACATCACTAGGACAGTGACGGGGAAAAAAAGGATTGTCAGGGCCTTAAATAATTCAGTTTAACTAAAGCTATATTTTACCTTTTCATAAACAAGGCTGTCTCCAACTCCAACCTAAAACAGAAATACAAACATTATGTGTGTATTATAAACACTGCAAAATATACTGTGTTATGGAATATATGTTTACTTTGCTTGTTGATGAATCGATTTAATGTGAGCTATGACGGTAATATGTATAAATATACATGTCAGTCGAACCAAATGATCCAAAGACCCTCAGCTCCCTGGTTAACTGCTTGTTAACAATCAATAAATGGATGAAAAAGAACTTTTTAAAACTAAAACAGGAGAAGATGGAAATTTCTCTGATTGGCCCAGAAGCCAAAAGAGATTTGCTGTGTGAGAAACTTGGTAATCTGGCTCTCTCTCTCTCTCTCTATCTTAGACTCTGATCTGAATTTTAGACATTTTATGAACAAGGTGACCTAAACTGCTCTTTTCAATCTTAGGACTAGCGCAAAGAAACGTCTGTTTTTAACTTTAAAAGATGCAGAAAACTTAATTCATGCTTTTATATTGAGTTGACCTGACTATTGTAATGCTCGTGTTACAGGTCTCGCTAGAAATATGATCGAGAAGCTGCAACTCATCCAGAATTCAGTTGCCAGGCCTTAATCAAAGAAGAGAGAGCATATTACTCCAGTGTTATCCTCTCTACACTGGCTCCCAGTTTCTTTAAGAACTGATTTTAAAGTGCTCTTACTTGTTTTTTAAGCTCTTAGTGGGTTAGGACCAGCCTACATCGCACACAGCTTGACATGTAACTGCCCCCCACGTTTGTTTGTTTCTTCTTCTTTTCTGTTTTTATTGATCTTTGATTTGACTTTGTCATTTGTATGTAAAGCACTTATATGAAATGTGCTATACAAATAAAGTTCTTATTATTAAGTTATTATTATGTGATTAAAATAATTTGTTCATCTTGATAATGTGTGATTTCAAGAAATGATGACACAAATTAATATTGTGACTTCTACGCTGCTGTTGTTTTGCAGTTATGTGTCTGTTTGAAGGATGAATGACTCACACATCCGGAGCTGTTGTCCTCTCTGTCACATAGGCAGGAGTCTGGGATCGGGGACTTCCAGTCTTGGTAGCTTTGGAGTCCACAACACTTAAACTGGAGCGAACACACACAAACCAACAGGTGACCTGAAGCTACTTATAAATGTGCTTTATGAATATTTATAAGAACACGTGCACATCAAGATCAATAGTAAAGGAACCTACTTTAAAAAACAGCACAATACAATGACTGTCTCTTTAAGTCTTGTCAGACAAAAGATTGTTTTCCTCACAGAGAAGCTTATATCCTAAAAGTCAAATTTCCAGTCTTACCTCAGCCTGCCAGTGATACACATTATCGAGTGTACGACAGACTGTGTCAGTCAGCTGGTTGTGTGTGTTTGGTGGCTTATCTGTCAGAGGTAGCAGAGCCAAGTAGCGCTTCTCAAACTCCTGTAGCTCCTGTAGAGAGATGAGAATCATCAAGACATCTGCAATTATTTGATGATGAACCCTGCTTTATTTCATGCATTCTGGTTTGCTTATTTTTTTCTGTGTGAAGAGAAACCACACCAAGTTAACCAACTCATCCACTGATTCGTACCAAACTATAAGCTTAGAGGTTGGATTCTGTTACTGTTGCATGGAACCAGGCCAGCTGTTTCCCCCAGTTTCCAATCTTTATGCTAAGCTAAGCTAACGCACAGACATCTTCTTATCTAACTCTCCACCAGAAAGTGACTAAGAAGCGTATTTGCCAAAATGTCAAACTTTTGCTTTAAAGTAGCTCATGTGATGACAACTGAGCAGACATGAGATATGGTTGAAAGCTCAAAAAAAAAGCTACTGTAGTAAGAATACCTTGAATTAAAATGTATTATGTCAAACTACGGTTTTCAAGGTAAACTTTCACACTCATGCTAGTTCAGGTTTACAGCATTTAAATATACAGGAAGGGTGTGAGTTGCCCACCTGAGTCTCTTCTTTCAAAAGGCGTCCAGAATATATAGCCAGAACCAAAAGCAGGCAAATGTTCGTACCCAGTAACTACGGAGAGACAACAAGAGAGGGGAAAGGCAGTTTCAATTTCAATTTTTTTCCTATAGTTGAATATATAGATGTATATCACATCTTAGACTCAGACATCCACATACCACTTTTAAATAGAAGCCCTTCTTCCTCCAGAATTCCAGCAGTAGCAAGATACAGGCTGCCATGCTGAGCCCTGAGCCCAAATACACAAGTCTGGCTTCGTTTATCAGCCTGGTCACGTCCTACAAGAACAAACCTCACAGTCATATGTATCAACACGGACAGAGCACAACACCAGTAAGCAGAGCTGGGTATCAATCGTTCTCGGTACCCTGTTCACTTTTGTTTTAATTATTGTATAGTTTGATTGTTTTATACAGTAAATTACAGATTTGAATGATTTCTGCTTTTATCATTAACAGGCATACGACAGTTCTGACACCTAAAATGAGATTTTGTCTTACATTATAATTTGTGTGTAAGTAATCTGATAAAGGAGCAACAATTAGAAACAAAAAGTTTTTTGTAGTTTTACCTCCTGGCTGTTCACGCATTCAAAGCTCCGGCTATTCAAAAGGTGTCCTGATGCTGTCAAGATGAGCAACACTAAACACCAGACCTGGAAAAAAACATTCTTTACTGTACATCTGCAAATTTCACTTACACGTTACATTTAAGAGGCAAATATTTTACTTTTTACTCCCCTACACTGATCTCATAGCTGTATTTTCTTTGCAGATTTAAGATTTTTCATGCAAAACATAAGATCAGCAGATGACTCCCCACTTTTACTTAACGTTATTAAATTGTAATCAAATGAATAATTAAGTAATTAGACCAGCAAAAGACAAAACAAAGCAAATTGAATTAGGCTATAACACAACAGAACTCATCGATCTATCTATCTCATTGTAAAATGAGTAAAATACTTACCGCATATATTATCACTATAGATGTTGAAGTCCACAGTGTGGAACTGGGCTTCCGGAAAAATGTAGATTTCTTGTCATCAGCAGCCATGTCTTCACAATTTTATATCTCCAGTTGCTACAACTGGGTAAACAACCACAAAACTGTCACAGGTCGTATGTTTGGTCGTGAGAAAAGAGAAGAAGGGGTGACCTCCCATACAGAGGCAGGAGCTGGAATATCCCTGAGATGTCCCTTCTAGTTAAAACACCACCTCTGTATGGAGGGTGAATAATGCCACAACACACATCCCTGGGCTGTCCTTGCCCACTAAGATACCACCTCTGTATGGGGGTAAGTACTCCTCCCACTTTGAGTGAATGTATGGCAGCTTGTTGTTGCCAACATGAAGGAAAAAAATGTGCTCAAATCTAATTATAACACTAAAGTTTCACATTATAATGAAAAAAATGTATTTCCTTATTACAGATTTCATTATAATGATAAAGTTTTCTTATAATTGAGACACAGAGTGGACAATATCCTTAAAGTGTCCGAATGCTGATAACAACCCCATCTAG
This sequence comes from Thunnus maccoyii, assembly GCF_910596095.1. NCBI lineage: Eukaryota > Metazoa > Chordata > Actinopteri > Scombriformes > Scombridae > Thunnus > Thunnus maccoyii. Next base: position 13,011,134 of record NC_056555.1, read on the forward strand.
TTTAGGCTGGTGTGAAACAAATGTTTGAAATGTATCTCTTAAATCCACCTTCTGGACATGGACTGTAAAGGTGTATATACTGTATGTAACCATGCGCACCAGCACGTAAGTTACATGGATTTTATCAAACAATCAGAAAGTGAAAAGCAGATAAAACTGTCTATATTAGCAGTTTCTCATTAACAGTGAGTGAAATATTGTGACCACATTAATTATCTTCCCTGGAATATTACGATAAAGGCTCCTCTTTTTCATCCCATTTCTACCTGTCTGTCATTTGTTACATGAGGTCCGGTTACAGTTCATATAACAATTTCTTAATGAGCTCTTGAGCACATAAAGAGCAGCAATGTGCTGTATAACTTGCATAATATTGTTTTTTATGTAATAATGAGAAAATCGTTATAATTCAAATCTGTAATATATCATTCTGCTTATTTTGAGCTGAGTGTTGAGCATTCTGTGAGTGTTTTATGATCCCTTAAGGTCCAGTTTCCCTTTAGCTTGGAAAAGTGGTTTGATGGATAAAAAGATTATAACACAAGTGATAAATGGATGATCCCTTTGACAAATAAAAATAAGATTTTCTCTAAGAATCCATTCATAGTTTAAATACTCAGTCATGTGCTAACAATGTATGTATCCTGTAGTTTATGTTAAGCTTTTGGAAGTTACTAAACCAGTTACTAAACCAGTTATCCTTCATCTCTGAGGCCATCTTGTGTACATTTGCATTACACGCATTGAACAAGACTTTTGGGAAGTTCTAATTAGACTGAATCGATATAGGAAATAGTAAAAAACAGTGTACTTAAACATGTTATAAGTTTTATATTCATACATACAGTAAAAATAGAGGAAGATGGCTCTGTTAAATCTGTTTGACATACAATATACAACACATGAACTTATTTAACTTGTGTTTTTAATCAACAAAATTGATGGGAGAAGTTTTCTCCTACTTCTTTGCTTTGTTCTTTCTGGGACTCTCAGCCTTCTGCATGTTTCCAACTACGGGCAGCTTGAAGCTTCTATCAAGTTCCTCGGTCCCTCCAGAAATTGATGGCAGAACACAAATCGGTCTGTGCAGATTCACAGTCTTTGGCTTTAAGCGCTTGACTGGAGTGTTCTCTATCACGGGCAGTTTGCAGAGGCTGTGCTGCACTGTGGTGGGCTTCGGGACAGACATTTCAGGTTTGCGTACGTGAATTTGGGGCAGATGACTGGGCAGTTTCATCTGACTGCCCTCCTTGTTACCACAGTTTTGTTTGACAACTGCACGAAGGAAAAATAAGTTAGTAAAACTTTTGACTGAGAAGCATGAAACATTAGCAAGTGAGCTGTGTAAAGTTGACAGTGTGGCACCAGCAGGCTAATATATATTCATCTTGAACAGAAACATCCAATCAAGCAACTCCCTGATTATGTTGTGTGTAATATGTAGTTTAGATGCTCTTGGAGGAAAATCAAATCACACCTGCAGGTATCACTGGCAGTTTCAATTCCTCAAAGACATGTTTTCGCTGCTGTGAACGCTGCAAGTTCAGCTTGAAGCGGGAGGCTAAGCAGTGTCTGCTCCAGATCCCAGCCTGCTGCGGGGAAACTGTTATAACTGGTAATGGGGGAAAGTTGGTTGAAACCACTTTGCCACTACCTGCATGCTGATAAAGAAAAAAAGACAGTCAGCGTATGTTTTTTTTAACTCTTCTTCCCCCCCTAATACTGTTACTATGCAGTGTAAAATAAATGATGTATTTGTTTTGCAGTTGTTTAGATTGGCAGACTGACCACGGTGTAGCTTCTGTGTTTCCTCGTCAGCCGGTCAGTTTTTGGCGGAGAGTGTTCATGTGAAACAGGCTTGGACATGTCTGATGTCAGGGGGTCACAGACGTGTCCTGCATGAACCTGGTATGTATCACAAAATAGAAAATAGTTCAGAATGATATTTGAAGGTGACAAAAACACTAAGATCAAAAACTAGTGTAAAAGTTGTCTTTGTTCAAATGTACTTTGACTATATTTAAATCTACAGAGCAGATCACATTGTAGGACAGTGACTTTACACTGACCAGAACCAGAACTTTTGATGTTTTTTTATATATAAATATAAAGTTTATATATTTATATATAAACTATGTGGTATAATGCATGTAAGTAAATCATTTTGACAAGACATAATGTTCATCTTTGTAGCATATAACGCACAACTGATGTTACTCAGATTTATTTTGACCCTACTTGTGCATTTTAAGCAAAATATTCTCAGTTATTCTTCTTAAAAGAACAAATCAATTAAAGTTACAAATGCAGAAAAAGAAACAAGATAAAGACACAGCTCAGGTGCATTAATAGAAATGTATTTAATGTGTGCAACAGATAGTGGATGAATAATAGATGGAGCTGCAGTGTTGAAAGTTATCTTGTGCTCACCTGTTTTATTTGGTTCAGATCACTTCCATCGTCTCTCTTGCCCCCTTTTTGTCCAACTTTCTGCAGTCGCCTAGAGAAAAAGCTCAGAGTTTAACCTCTGTTAATATTGATGATCAATACAGTATCCACGTTCTACAATATAGTTGCTGAATTTCTCACCTTTGCTTCCTGTCACTCATGGTTTCAGACAGAAAGTATGGTGAACTGCTGAGGTGAAAGTCTCCCACAAAATAGTCAATATGCAGTTTGCATATTTTGATGAACTGTAAAGACAAACAGCAGCTGTGACATCACAGTTTCACGTCCATGTTCTATGTTCCACTAAGGAACACGTCTTCATGTTAAGGAACCACAAATAGGCCAATACTGAAAATATAAATACCATAAACTGTGAAAATAAACTATGAGTCATTAAAGTTCATATTTTCAGGATGAAGAATCATAAATACATTTTCAAGGTCTATTTTTATTTCAAAGTAGTTATTTCTCCAGTTACACAGTGTATCACAGTACAGGAATACACTGTATGTATATTACAGTATGTCATGATGCCATTTTTAATTACAGTACGCTGTCCATCTCTTGTACTCACTTTATTAATGATAAGGCAAAAATCATGAAGACAAACCATATCAGAGAATCAATCAGAGAAATACTCCTCTCATGTTCATATAAATGAGCTCATCACCTCTAAACAAACATGAGCTTTTCTCAGTTTTAAAATATTATGTTCACATCACCCAAGATCCTCTACAGGAACATTAGATAACTATTTTACAGTGTTTTTGATACATACATTACAAGCACTTACTTTCCCCTCAGTGTAATGTGTATAATCTCTAGGCAACTACTTCTATTAATGATCTGCAGTTTTTTCTTTCATTGTTTCTCTCTTCTTTTTAAAATAATAACATAATATTTGTAAAGCCACAAAGACTTGATGTGACCTGGAAGAAACCAGATTTACAGGAGATAATTTGGCCTGGAGAGGTTGTTAATCAAATCCCTCAATAGCAGGTAATGTACTGTTTAAGACTTGATGAAAAAAGAAATAAACATTTAAAGCTCTGGTCTGGGTGAGACAGCTCATAATCAAGACATGTGTTGTGCTATATTTAGGTAACATGAAACAGGAAAATATACAACATACAACAAAAGAGACGACCCACATACTGTAGGGATGTGGCTGGACATTGTTGAAGGCATGTATGATGTGGACTCATGTTTTGAAAATTCAGCAACTGGAATTAAACTGAGAAATGGGAAAAATCGACTGTTTTAAAACCCATTACAAGGATATTACTAAATTCTTTGTGATTTTTTTCTGTTTATTCTGTAATAACAAAATTGAAAACAATATAATTTGAGTTAAAGAGAAGGTGCCTCATCCAAAAACTAATGGAAAACAGTAAAACAACACTATTGACCGAACAAACACCATGAAACAAAGATTACTGTCTATTAAATTAGCCCCATTTTACAACAGAAGAAGGCAAATTTAACAAAATGAACTTTAACTAACTGAAATGAACTAAACCTGCGTTAGTAATGTATTGAGCTATACATCACTGATCTAAGAAACAGTCATTATAATATATTGTTTATTATTCTTTGTTTGGATTATTTCATTATTGGCTTCCACAAAGTGGTTGCTAAACTTAGACTGAGCTCTACATGAAATAATTATACAAATATACATCAACATCTCAGAAAACACAACAATAAAATCTGAAATGTTGTTCCGTTTTCTGTAATGTTGTTGTGTTTTGCACCTCAGGGCCACCATGCGAAACAAACCAAGCATAAATATCAGAAAATAAGTCAATTGATCTCAATTGATAAAATAAAACAGTGGACAAGAGAATATGCATATAGAAAACAAACAGTCAAAAAAAATTAAAGAGAGAAAACATACTTAAAAACTATTTGAGCTGATCAAACACAAATCTGACCTCCTAAGGTGTTCCTGTTTTCCATGCATCTTCAGCCACATACAGTAATTGTAGTTCATTCATAGGAGAAATATTTGACAAATACAATACATACCATAATATTGTATTTCTACTTACAGAATTTGCCATGTTGGACCACACTGAACCAACTGATTTCCACCTCAGTGCCCTCATCTCTTGATGTTTTTACTGCAACTTGCAAATGTTGCCCACTTGGTGGCGCCAGTGGATAATATAAGTTACTCTACAGTAACAGGAATTGAGTCTTAATAGTATTTTAAAGTCCTGATTTTAAAAGGACACCCAAAATCACACCAAAATGATTGAATGGTTACTTTTAAATTCAATATTGAGGTATTGAATTTGCTGTGTATTTGTCTGTACAGTCTACTGTCTTGTCCCAGTGGAAGCTGTGTGTTGTCTCTTTGGACTGTATGCTGGATCCTGTTTTTTCTGCACCAGTGTCACTGTCATAACACACTGCATGTAAAACACACATACAGTATGCTTACATAGACGGCTTCACACAGACACAGAGACAAACGTATACACACATATACACAGCTCCCAGAGGCTGGGACGGTAATTATGTGTCTAAATCTGACAGAGCGTCCAACCGCCAATGTCTGGCTGGCTGCCTGCATGTGTGTGTGTGTGTGTGTGTGTGTGTGTGTGTGTGTGTGTGTGTGACATTGGTGAAGACAGAGACAGGCTGGCTGGAATCTGTTGAGGGAAGGGTTATACTGAGGGTGTTGCTGCACTCAAGTACACACACACACACACACACACACACACACACACACACACACACACACACACACACATACACAGGCCCGAGCTGTGCCACATCACCCACCTCACCACTATGTCCACTTTGCACACACTCTCTGCTTCACACACAGTTTTCTACACTTATCTCACACACACAACTTCACTGATTTCTAGATTCACTGACCCTGCGTCATACGTAACATCAGTTAAGGTGACTTTTGTTTGTTTGGCTGACATTTTAATTTTGGGCTTTCAAAAATTGAGGGGCTGCCAAAAGTATAAGCAAAATTAAGTTTTTATTTTCTGAATAACAGCTTTACTTTTTGTTTTGTTTTGTGATTGGTTACATGCATTGTTCAATATTGAGTCCACACACGCACTGCAGGCAACACGTGATGCTTCTTCTTACGGCAGTCTATGAACTTAAACACTTTTATTAGTGTGTATATGTTGTTATTTCATTGTTGGTAGTGTAATAAGTGTGCATATTGTGTAAACAAACTTTTCATTACAAAATACAGTAAGATTGATATCTCTCTACAGAACATACTGCAGTGTATTCATCAGTAAGGAGTCATATGCAGCAAGAAAGGTTTCAATGGGCTCTATTTTCTACTATTTTTCTTGTTTTTTGGTGGGCTGCAGATCCAGTATTCAGGAAATTTGGTGGCTGTGGTCAATGAATGTTTTTTGTGTAAAAACCATACAAATGTTGCCACAGTTTGGCCCATAATTGTTGCTGTTGTGTTGACTGTGTAAAGAGTTTTGAAGACGTGTGCTCAATATTGGAACCTCACGTGTAACTAATCGTGAAAAGAACTGTTACACTCCTTGTCACCTTCTCTAGTCTCTAGTGGAGGGTTACAGAAAAAAATACTCTCTCATTTGGTGTTTAGATGGATGATGATGGTGGTGGAGGTGCTGTCAGACACGTTTACATCTGATTTGCGTCATTTTCATCAAGGCATTCGGTGACCCCTCGTGCCCTTTGGATGCATGAAGATATTGTCTTCCTGCAAGTCACGTCATAGGATGTTAGTCATGTACGGAAGCATGTATTCAGGTTTTTCCCTTAATATCTTTGGCTCTCACTCTGTGTATGACTGAATTATGATTTATATAACAGGTAGGTTGTGTGACATATGATTTCTGAACAAAGTGATTTAGATAACATATATTTTCAAGCTGTAACTCACTGTGATTAGTCGAAGTTCCATGTTGATCTTTTCCCGGTTGTGTGCGTTTTGTTGCTTTTGTGTTCAATTTTGTACACAATGTTTGGTTACTATATATTTTTTGTAATATCTGGCTTGAAGATGTGCTCTGGGGTTGTATAGCCACACCCCTAGGAGGGACAACCAAAGACTATGTATTCAATGACACACACCTTAGTCAATTTGATGCCTCTGTACCTGAGGACGAACTAATCTGGGCTTTGTACTCTTTTTGATTTGTAATAAAGGGGAATATTATTAAGGTAGCATTTACAGTGTTGCGAGAGACAGGGGGTTGTGCAACATGCCACTGAGTCATTGCTTTACCCCGAGGGCAGACATTTTCACCCTTCTTCATTACCGCAACAGGCAGGCTCACGTTCTCTCTCTCTCTCTCTCTCTCTCTCTCTCTCTCTCTCTCTCTCTCTCTCTCTCTCTCTCTCTCTCTCCCAATCTCTTTCTGTGTGTGTGTGTGTGTGTGTCCAGTCCAGATACTCATCCTGCTAAGTTCTCAAACATGCAGCTTCATGCTCTGCCCTCGACTGTGTGCACGTGTGTGAGAGACGGAACATTTGAGTTTATCGTTCAGCGGTGAGAAAGAGAGTCAAAGAGAACATCTGACTGTGTGTGTGTGTGTGTGTGTGTGTGTGTGTGTGTGTGTGTGTGTGTGTGTGTGTGTATGTTGGGAGCCTCCCTCCCTATAGGGTTGTGTATGGGCTTGTTACAGCAACATTCCTCCACTCAGCTGCTTCTGAACAGCACATTCCTGAAAGAGAGAGAGATAGAAAGAGACAGACAGTCAGAGAGAAGATGAGTAAAATTGGTGACAGACAGAGAGAAAGATAGAAAGGGAGAGAGGGGAAAGATAGAGAAAGTATGGACAGAGATGATTTCTTAAGGGGCGGGGAGGGAGAGTAATACGGATATGATACTATAATTGATAATTGATCCCTGTAGTGAAATTCTTGAGGTCCTCTCTTGAGGTCAGGGCAACCAGAGCCAGCGCTGAGAAGAGGTCATAAGGTCTTTTTTAAAAATGTAATTCCCCAAACAACCATAAGAGACACGCAGTAGAGTAGAGTCCTCTTTGGTGTCTGCTCATCTCTTCTGTCTGCTTGACCTGTTTCCACTCAACTGTGGAACAAATCTCACCACAAACACAGACATGTGTAATGACTCAGAGACACAACTAACTACAGACACAGTAGAAAAACATGGAATGAGCTCGTCTTAAACAGCAACAAATATGACGACGCAACAATAACTCAAATTATCAATGAAAACATTAGGTCCCAATAGTTTTCTACATACAGTTCTAAACAACATTTTCTATCATTTTCAGGCAAATATGCAACAAAATTAGACTTGTCTTGAGGTGATTCCAGTTATGCTCAAATTTTACACAGATCTCATGAGTTTGCGAACATAAAAGTACATGTTGTTCATCCTGTGTGTCACACAAACACAGGTGTTGTTCAGGTGATGTACGACACAACCCGTGTGATGATAGTTGATCTTCAGTGTCTAATGTGTTAATATAGTGGGTGAGCAGTTAACATTGATAACACACGAAAATAACGTACACAAGAGCTGAAAGTTAATCAAACAGTCGACCAACAGAAAATGTATCAGCAACTAATTTGATAATTGATCAATCAATCGTTTAAGCATTCCCCAATTTAAGCTTCTCAAATGTGAAGATTTGCTGCTTTTCTTCGTTTCTTTTGTTTGTTTATGTGACAGTCAACTGAATATCTTGAGCTGATTGGACGAAACAAGACATTTGAATGCATCACTTCGGGCTTTAGGACATTTTTGCAATTTTCCGACAGTTTACAGACCAAACAATTCAGAAACTAATAGGCAGATTAATCAATAATGAAAATAAATGTTTATTACAGCCCTAATGTACAAAGACAAACATACATCCCATTCAGTACACAGCTAAGGATGTGTTTGTAGTCTACAGAACAAAAGGTCAAAGGTGAACACACACATGCTCATATCATAGTGGATGGAGTTAGTTAGCTGCATTTTCAATGGACTCAGAGATACAAAGGCAGCAAAGATCAATAGCCTTGATGTTTGTGCTTATTGTGCTTTTTCCTCCCTGTTTGTTTTCATCTTGTTGATTCGAATTTCACTTTCTTTTGTTGTCGGAGAGGAGAGATAAAACAATTTAATTGCTAGAGAAAGGATAGAAAAAAGAAAAGCAGCAGTGTCCCTCATGTCGGGTAAATAAAGACAGGGCAGAAACACAGAAAGACGGGGAAAAGAAAGCAAAGAATACATTAAATATTTACAGAGGATAACAAGCAAATAAGCTTAAAGACAAGAGCAACAAAAAAGCAGTTTGTGTGTGTGTGTGTGTGTGTGTGTAGAAGGCTTGTTGGCTCAGTGACAGCGTCCCTTCTCCTTCTCCCTCTTACTCGGACTGAATAGACGGGTTTGTTTGTTGTCACTGGTAGAACTAAAGGAAAACAAAGTGACTCGATTTCCCTTCTGTGTGTGTGTGTGTGTGTGTTTATTGGAAGACAGTTAATCATGCATAAGTGTCTATTGAGTTCCCGTTCCCCAACAACTCTATCCAGAATACCAATTTACCATTTTCTTCCTCTGTTCTTCTCTCCATCTTTGTCTCTTTCTTTCTCTTCAGTTTGTCAGTTACGTTCAATTTAAATGAACTAGATGCTCAAAATTAACATCCCTAAATATAATTATGTAACGCTCATATAATTTGAATTGCTGCGACTACTAGAACTACTAACATTTGTTGTTGCTGTTAGCAATAACAATACTGTTGATGGTACTTTGTCTATTATACTACTAGTGTTACCTTTACTACTTGCAGATAAGCACATCCAAGCTCTTCCATTCTCTAAATCTAAGTTTAAATTCAAATATGCTTTATGTGCATTACTATTGCAAAAACAAGTACATATGACACATGGTCTGCAGCATCTGTGTGACCATTAGTGGGAATGTTTTATGATACATTTGTTTGTTTCTATTTCTGGCAATATTTTAATCCAGATTATATATATGACCCATTAATCTGTTGGCTGTTAGCTGTTTCTTCTCTCTGGTTTCCATATAATCTCTCTCCATCCATCTATCTATCTATCTATCTATCTATCTATCTATCTATCTATCTATCTATCTATCTATCTATCTATCTATCTATCTATCTAGTGCACTTATGTAACAGCTGTATGGCTGCATGACAGGATCATCAGAGCTATTCATGCTGATTTTAGACCACGTAGAAGATTAACCAGTTCTCGAAAATATCTCCTGATTGATATAGAGGGATCTGTGTTGGACAAATCAAGGTTTGAGTTAAACCTAAGAAGTTGGTCGAGAATGGATTTGGATCAGAGGTTGATGAGAAAAGTCAGCCCCTTCTTTACAACAGATTAAGAAAACAGCAGTTTACATACATTTTAAAATGACTACCAATCAGATATAATCCCAAATGTAAGACACCAGACTGCAGGAAAACTCTCAGCACACAGAATATGTTGTTAGTTTGATCAATATTAGAATTGTATTAACAGCAGCTACCTACCAGTATAAACAGCATTATAAAGCTATATCCTTATACTTACTGTTATATAAGAGGCTGGGAATAAACACTATTCAGTCTACACCACTTAAACAGAGTACCCACGTGATAAAAGTATCTTTTTATGACATTACTGCACAATGTAAACATTTTGCCATCTCCTCCTTTTTTATTTCTTTTTTCTTATAAAGAAAAGTGTAAAAAAAAAAAAAAAAAAAAGTACACACATAGAATAGCCTATAACTTTATTGTCCAAATACTGTAGGTTAAATTTTTTTGGTCCATCTGGCAGTTAATTAAAACATTAAAACATACGTATACATACACACAACATAACTACAATACTGACAGTATCAGTACTAGCAAGTAATAAAATACAAAGTTTAAGAAAAAGATTAAGAGAATACAGTATTCGTGAACAGTAACATCTAATAAAATTATATAATACATCAGAAAAAGATAAATACACATCACAGTACCACATTTAAATCATAGATTTAAATTCTGCATTTTTTATATCGACTTTTTAAAAAAACAGTTATTTATAATACAATAACGATGACGAACAATAACGAAAGAGAGACACTGATTTTATCCAATCAGATCTGGCTCTTTGTTTAGAGCTACATCGAAGTTAGCCAATGAGATTGTGATTCCCAGTGTCGTCTGTCCAATCACAGGTAGTTATATCCTGGAAGGGGAGGGCCGGTTTTCTCCGTTGGCTTTGCCCAGTCCGGATGTTCCCCAGTAGCGAATAACGAGCAGCAGTGTGTGTGAATGTGGCAACCGAGGTAGACAGGGAGGGGTAGAAAGACCGACCGGACCAGGATTGTTGTCTTTTTTTCTTTATTTTCCTTTTCTCACAGAACCAAATGTTCACAGCGCATGTTACGGCACGGTTGTGAAGTTGTTTGTAGAGCAGAAAAACCAACCGCCGCTGCTTTTCTTCGGGACTAACCGTTACCGTTGTGAAAACAGCCCCGAAGAAAGAAGGAAAGGGAGAAACAACATGGGGCGATAATTTAAAAAAAAAAAGAAAAGAAAGAAGAAGGTGTTGTAAACTGACGATGACTCCCTGGGAGGATCCGTGAAGCTTATTTATTTTTATTTATTCTCCCTCTTCCTTTCCCCCCTGTCTTTTTTTTTTGTTTTATCATTACATTTTTCTCCTCCCCTGCTACTCAGGGAGGTAGTTTTTTTTAAGGAAAAGGGCAACTAGAGGACTGAAATGATGGACCAAGCCGACATCCTGAGAAAGTTTATCCAGGGGGTGAAGGCCATGAGAGAAGGGGACGAGGAGAGGGGAGAGGACAACTTCGGCAGCGACTTTATGGTGGGTCAAAAATTCACACTAGCCTCCTTTACCTCCTATCTAGACCTTTCTCCTTTCATAGCGTCCACCTTTTTCCTCCGTACTGACCCTCCATATCCCAACCCCTCCCCGTCTCCTGGTTCCCTGTATCCCACAGGAGGTGAGGCAGGGGCGGCCCACACTGCCCTCTTCCTTTTCCTCCCATTTCCAGGCTTTACATGGCGGCCTAGCATTGTCTCCCACAGCCACAGAAACACCACCGGCTCCTGTTTCTTTAAAATAAAGAGACAACAGCAAAGCAAGACATATTCACGTCACTTTGCAGTCCATTGCAGGCTAATTTTTTTTTACATGTCTTGTAGGTAAAGTGGGCTAAAGTGCAGTGTTATTGTGGCTATTTGCTCACTGTGTTTTAAGCTACAGTCTGTGTTGTTGGGGTACAATGCAATGACTCATTGTCCTGTCTGATTCTCAAGAAGCAGTGTATATCCAGTAACCAAATTCAGCTCACTTGTACGTATTACCTCTCGTGGTTTACCTGTAATATTCCTGTGTATAGCTTTGTTATAATCTATAGAAAGGCTAGGAATCTCTATGACATATTTATAGGATGACTGTAGTTACTTATTTAGTACAATATTTGTTCAAATATACACTTTAGTGAAGCACATATTTACCTAATGACAGTTAAACCAATAACCTTATTTGCTAAATACACCTAACCCACTTCTCAGGCTTGATGCACTCATTTTAGTCAACCGTTGTTGATATAAATAGAGTGGACTGAATATCAGAGACACAGTATAATGCAATAAAATTAAGCAGCATCACAAATACAGCCTCCAAAATGACCATAAAGTTGAATTAACACCTCTCTAAATCAGTTAAAACTATAAAACTGAACATTATAGCCTTCATTTAGTGCAGAGTGTAATTGTATTTGACTGTATTAGTTTTGGTTAGGTGTACAGTAAACTGACAACTGGGTTTAAATGTTAATGGCATAAAATCCAAAGTATGTATAGTAGTTTATAGTATCTTATTATACCTTCTTACAAATGGGAAAACATATAGGCTATGTATTGTTAAAATAACACACTTTTGATAATATATTTTGATTGCTTTATGATGACCGCTGACCCGCGGTCATAAGTTTACCCATACTGTATCACTCCATGTCCATGTTGTTGTGTTGCAACTGTGGACTCAAAATAGGATTTCTCTCAGGCTTGTGAAATAGCTGAAATAGCCACAACAGGAATGGCACTTCTGTCACTGTATGTCCTGATGTGATCATTTTAGCTAAATGGCTTTGATTAGGATACGTTGTTCTAGCTAGAGGTTTTGTCATAGCTGGTGTTAACATATTTAATGCACATTTTATTTATGATCTATATTTTTAACAATGTAATCTTAAACTAATACTATTAGTACTATTAGTAAAACAACAACAGGATTCTGATTGAACAGGCCTCAGTTACAGTTGAAGTAGTTGTAGCAGCAGGTTAGCATTGGGTTTACTTTACATAAAAATGATGATTCAGGGAAATGAGGTGTTTTGGTTTGTTTTATTGCAAGTTGATTGTTTGGGGAAGAAACTAATCTGCGTAAGAAATTTTTCTCCTTTAGCCTACAGTTGCAAACACTCACACACACACACACACACACACACACACACACTCCCTTCGTCCAACTTCCCTACTTCATGCAAGCTGCTTGCTGGAGCTTGCAACATTCTTTCTTGGCCCATTTCATAACATTTTGTCCTGGCTTTAAAACTGGAGCTTTATCAACTCTTGGGCACACTTTGGATAAAAGCTACACAATTTCCCAGGCCTCTCTAATAAGTAAATATATAAAAAAAAAAATATCCTGGAAAAAAGGAGAGATCCGTGTATTTGTGTCTAATTGTGAGCCGATGACTTGGCCTGTCTTGTCCTTCGAGTGTGTGTTTCAGAAAATAGGGAGTTAGCGGATGTTGCGCAAAGACCAGACTACCAGGGGCGTTGGGGTGTGTGAGAGACATTGAGGAAGTACTTTATGGATGAGGGAGAGAGCAAAAGGAGCCGGGACTAGTCTGTTCTTGGCTTATTTACAGACCGTTCATGTCATAATGCATGTCAGCAGAAGTAAAGCTTTTTTAAGAACTTATGTGCTATAGGCTTTTAGCTGGAAGTATTATCTTGTATATTTTTTTAAAAAAATCTTGAGAATGCTTTTTTTATTGGCGGCTTATTCTTCTTAACCTTTATGGCTCCATGTGGAGTTGGCTGGGTAAATGGAAGTTCTTCTTTTAGCAGCTCCGTACTTGTCATTCATAACTTTACACACATCAACACCTTGTCAAACTGCCTACTACAACTACAGTTTTCTGCCGTAGGCAAAGCGCTGTGCCATCCCTGGCAGCCTTGGTGCTCGTTGAAAATGGCAGCCTTTTAATTGCAAGCCCCTCGTCGTGCTGTAATTCTTGATTTTTTTGTTTGATATCTGCTCAGTTTCCTTTCAAATGAGCTTTACTTGCATGACACACGATAATGCGTTTCTACAGTGAAACATATTTCCTGTTAGCCTTTAGGCGGTCACGCATCCCTCCAGACAGTAACTTGACTTTCAAACAGCTCATATAAACCTCGTCTTTTGGGGCAGTTAGGACACTGTGGACCATGTAAGTGCTGTCATTTCAACTATTTCCTTAATCTCATTATTCACAGTAATCTGGTTATTTTTTTGCATGCAAACATGCTGAATGTCAGCCTTATGGCATTCATATAACTGGGGCTTCCGGCTAAATTTGCCCTCAGCTGGCAACGTCAGCCAGTGAATGTAGAGTTTCTCTTAAATTATTCAGCAACCACAGCAGCTTGTAGACAAAAAATCTTGTTCTGATTGAGCACAGGTGGGCCGTGCGCCATTGTACTGAGCACAATTAAGACTCATCAGCCACAGCCAGAAATATAAGTAAGTGCTTTAGCTGGTCGCTGGTCTGTAGTACCAATTTCGAGCCTTACGTGAAGCTTTCAATTGCTGGAGTCAAACTCTCGATACCACAAACGCATGGGGTGTGCTCCATTGCACACTGACTCACCAGAACACCCTGACATAACACCCACTTTAACTGCCTATTGTTGTTTATATATAGAATGTGTTTTATAGACATAATTACAGTGGTTCGGTAGGGCAAAGAGTCAAAGATTATATGGTTTGTTCAGTTCTCTTTCTCAGCTGTCTGATGAAACAAGAACACTTTCGATATTTTTCCCACCCAGCACCCAAATGTGAAAAGTTTCACATCCCGGTATTCAGCTGTGATCATCATAAACATTCTTGTGACCCATTTTGGCTGTCAAAATGAATGTCTTTGTTTACCAAGTGCTGTTTATTTTAGAGTTTTGTTTTAGTGGCATGCATATAAAGACACATCAACTGGCGGTCTAATTACACAGCACATACTGGTGCATATGGTGCAAGTACATCAGGGCCTCCCATGAAGTGCAAGGAAATGGAGCAAAACATGATGAAAAACCCAAATCCGGGATTAAAGACGTAAATTGGACACATTTTTGGTCAAAATTGAGGTGCTGTTGTAATCGAGGAGCTAGATCACATGCTGCTATATCCTCACAAACATAGTGTTATACCCTGTATGTGCCTTTAATGTCTTCATTGACCCTTCGCCTTTTTCTGGTGAGTATATGATAGTCAGTGAGCGGTTCAGTGACTATCTTAAAGATTTAAAGGGGCCATTTAATACCCATTTTCCACAAGTTAACTCAGTTCCCTGGGGTCTTAATAAAATGTATTTGACATGCTTTGGTCAAAATACCACAAGGATCATCATACTGTCTAAACATCCCTGTTCAGAACAGCCGGTTTGAGTGCCTGTCCCGCCTACCTCACCCCCTCTTCTGCAGGGTTTGCCGGCTACCATGGCAACTGTTGAGTGTGAACCCCGGAGAGACATGGCTGCAGGAGAAAACATAGCGAGCGGTGCAGTCTGAGGTTGCAACTAGCGTTGTGTTCACACAGTCAGGTCTGTTCGCTAGACGACAAAAAAACAACTTTAAAAAATGCTTGTTTTCTGAATGGAGTTCAGATCGATCAGGGCTATGCTAACGTTGTAGCTGCTTCATCCACACTCAAAATAACGTCATCTAAAGGCATAAATACGACAGTGATGTTATTGTTTATACACAAAGATATCTACATACTGTGTAACTTTAAAATTATTATAGACTCACTGGCATTTAAGATGTTTATTATTGATGACAGCAGCTGAGGTGGTGTGTGACTCCTATGTTAGCTCTGGCTAGGTTGAGAATTTTTCGCCCTTAGCTTAGCTTAATTTAGTTTAGCTGGCAGACTTCAGGAAATTTAGTGGGTGGAGACACTCAGATAGGGGCATGGATGTGGGCGTGGTACAAGAAGCCCCATGCCCCATGTGACATAGGAGTACAGAACAAGCCAGCCCACACCAAACTGGGTGGCCATATTTCACTTCTTATTTTCAGTTTGTGTTAGTAGGCACATCAGAGACCCAAATATATATATATATGCACAAGCACTGAAAAGGGGAGTTTATTTCATATATCATGCAGCCTGTCATCAGTAAATGACACACAGAATGATCGCGCCAACCTGAAGATGATGGCTTAATTCAGAGCGATCCAAAGGGCATGACAAGGGAAAGTACGTAATGTTGAGTCCAAGAGTCTGTCTCATGACGCAAGTTCTGCAAAATTGGGGCATCTGTGCAGTAACTGGTTCCACAAAACCAAACAATGGCAATCTCACTTGTTTCACAGAGGTGGTCATCAACTGGCTCTGTCAACCCACGACTTTCCAAACCAGCTATTAGTGTGCTTATGTAAAAGAGACAGAGTTTTTTTGCTGTTTTTTTTTTAAAGCAGATAGCCAGTTACAGACGCTACACTATGGATGCATTGAGAGAAGAGGATTTAAAAGAAGATGAAACATGTTGGATCAGTGCAGCGACAAAAGTAATATGATTTTGTAGAGAAAAAGAAAGAGGAACAGAAATATATTGAGTGGTGATCTTATGTAAACAGTAACACTGTCAGCAGCATATTTTTACATAGTATTTAGGGGAGGACAGGGAGTGAGGTGTTGGGAGTATAGGTTAGCTCAAGGCCAGGTTGATTGAACACACAGCTGTTGATGGACATACAAGCTGCAGGGATTGATCTTGTGACCTCCGTGTTATAGGAAACCTTCTGTAACTACTAGGCCATCACGCAGCCTGAAAGAAACATACCATCAGTGACAACTTTTACCCAAATCGGCTCACATTGCCGTACACAGTTGTCTCCAATTGCAGTGGATCCCCAAACCCTGGCAGTGTGATGCTAGTATCATAGAAGACGTGAAATTTCATGTATGCAAAATCAAATTTGTTGTCAAACACGGAGCTTAGAGCAAATTTCTTTAAGCACACTGCGATTTGGCGTCTGCTCATATGCCAGGTGCCCCATGTGGCACACGAACAGACGTCTGCATATGAACAGATGCCTGGATATTGCAGGCTATGTATGAGAGAAGAGGAGGCGCATTACTTTCTCACAGGTTCAGCAAATGTATCCTCGAACTGATTCAAGCTGGAAATGAGGAGCAACATGTAAAGACAGGAAATAAACCAGACACAGAGTCCGAAAAAGAAACCCAAACAGATGTGTGTGATGTTTCCTGTGTGATCGCACCGATTTTGACATTGTGTCCAAAAACAGTTACAAACACACACATCTGTCTTTGGGTACACTGGGCTCACCATTGCAGTCTAGACAGGGTTTAGACATAGGAGATCAACCTGTGTGTGTGTGTGTGTGTATGTGTGTGTGTGTGTGTGTGTGTGTGTGTGTGTGTGTGTGTGTGTGTGTGTGTGTGTGTGTGTTCCTGCCCCACCTTTGCAAGCAGATTACTCCCAAGCAGCACATCAAAGAAAGCAAAAATGTGCAAACACACACACACACATACATACACACACTATCCTCTAAACATGTGTCCTGTTGGGCAGACATAAAACACTCGGAGGGGAGGCAAGAAAATGAGACGTGACAGTGCCAAGCATGCTAGTGTGTGTTCATGTGGGTTTGTGTTTGTGTGCCGTAATAATTTCCACTGTCACCGGGGGGCTTCCCCTTTTCTTTTCTCAGCTTTGTGTGTGTGCATATGTATGCTTGAGGTGCATGTGAAGACCCTGCACACACACCTCCAGCACATGATCTGGAAGCCTTTATGCCCATGTATCACACACACACACACACACACACACACACACACACACACACACACACACACAGGTCAGGGATGCAAGACCGTCTTTAGTTGCTCAACTATTTGTGTGCAGCAGCTCTTTGATAGTGTCTTTGTGTCTGTCAGGGAACCGTTACTGCCAGCACATTATGCGTGTCTTCAGGGTAAAGGTGGACTTATTTGTGTGTTTTGGGAATGTGCCGACATTCAGAGCCGTCCCAGATGAACTCAACCGAGGCAGTCACACTGATCAAAGCGGAGGAGAGTCGAGTTCAGATAAATGACGTGCATGATGGCAAGAATTGTGAAAGTAAAACCCAGATTTTAAGACTTTATTGTGAGGAAACAGCAGGAGTATACAAGGCTAAGATGTATTTTACAAATAAAAAGTATATCTGTCCCGTTTCAGGCTATCAATTTGAACGTGAGCACATTATATGTCTCATCTCTCGTTTGCTGAAAAGGGCAGGGTTCTCATCTTCAAACTCATCCGTCAGTCATTATGTTGAAAATGAGCTGGAGGGGCTCTACAGGAAGCGAAAAAATCTAGAGCTTCAGGTTTCAGTTAATGACAAATAGTAACGTGCGGCTCTCTTTAGAAAGAATATTAATTTCAGCAATAATGGAGGGAAATGAGTTTGTCCTGTTTGGTGTTCTCATTGGATGAAACCACTGACATAAACCGGCCATTTGCTTGATCACACGGTGTGTTTGTTGTCCTGTGTTCTTGTTTTTATTCTGAGCTGCACAAATTTCAAGACAAATTTTTATCAACTTAATTGACTTGGCAATAAAATATTTAACTTTATGTTGATCTAAATATGAAATAGATCAACATCACACATCACAAAATGCCTCAAAGGGTTTTACAATCTGTACAGTATATGACAACTGCTACTCCTAAACCCTAGATTCGACGAGGAAAAACTTTTTTAAAAACTTTTGAACTTGAAAAAAGGAAGATATCTTAGGAAAAGTAATAATTTATCAGGGTGTACTTGTAGCTGGGAAAAATCTGCCTTTATGGTTGTCATCTCAGCCAGTGAAATCTCCCGTCGCCAGCTAAAAATGAGAAGCCTGGTGCGTGTTTGTGCGGCTGTGTGCTTTTATTAGCTTGTTTGTGTGGGTGTGGGTGTGTGGGGGGGGGGTACATTGCAGGGTCGACTGCTGTTTTGTGAGTGTGTGTGAGTGTGTTTGTGTGTGTGGCAACCACTGTAAGCCCGCCTTGTGTTACAGTAACAAGACTTCCCAATTTCTTTTGGTGTCACAAGCCTCCTTCTTTCTCACCCGCCCCCTCCCACGGCTTAACCTAGAAAAACCAGCCTTTTGCCCCTAAGCCTGGTGTTTCTCAGAAGAGAAGCAACACAATATTTCCACTCTGGAGGTTTTTTTTTTGTGTGTGTGTATGTGTGTGTGTGTGTATTTACATGATGAAAGCAAGCTGACCCACCATCAAGGCTGAAGAACTTTATTGATCAAGATAAGGAGACCACACACTCAGGAAACTATGCTGTTATGCCATGTGTTTGTGTGTGTGTGTGAATGTGTGTGTAATGTGTTACTTAGGTGAAAGGAAATGAATACATGGAGGAGTCATGACAGCTCACGCACACAAACATTCAAACTTATCATCAGCATCCGCTCTGCTGAAGTGTTCTTGACGTGGACACTGTATGCTTCCACAAGAAACAAAAAATATTACTTTTGGAAGTCAGTTTGGCATAATATCAGTAAAAAAAATGTCTTATTAACACAGAGAAACACACACTGAAGTGCAGATTAGGATTGACAAAGAGTGAGAGATGTGTAAAATCACGTAGGCAGGTTGAAGTTTGAGACTGAGGCTTAACGGGCTGTGAATATCTGAGCAGGGAAATGATTAATATACGCACACAAACACTGAGCGCACACTAACACACAATGAGGTCCTGTCCCAGATGATTGGGATTATATGCGGTTCGTCCACATCTGTTTCCTGCCGTAGGCCTAGATCCAGAGTGGGAAATGACCACCTGGCAAATACCAGTAAATGTTAAATGTGTTAACAGAGAAGTCTGCAATTTTTTAAATTGAAATTCAAACATGTCAAACTTCTCAGGTTGTGTGTTTGGGATCCAGAAAAATACCAAGCTCACGGAAAGACGGTTTCATGGCTTCTTTTCGGAAGCAAATGATGGTGAAGAGAGAGAGAGAGAGAGACAGAGAGAGGACATGCTGTGAAAATTATGTCATTCTGATCTTCACAGGGAAAGTCACATGGCGGTCAGCTGCAGAGTCGCACGACTGAAACTGGCGGGGGTTCAGTGTCTTATTCAAGGACACAAAACCTGAATGAAAGTTTTATCAACTGATAGCTCAGCGTACTGTGTATATTCTTTCTTTCCGTCCACAAAATTAGCACCATCACTAGCCAACAAAAACAATAATAATCTATTGAGTGGCTGTTAAAATTTGAACGTTCACTAGCCATTTTGCTGATGGACAAATAAATAATTTTGAACCCTGATTGTGTCACATTTTGGAAGACATTTTGGATCCAGATCTATTGCCTTTCTTTACCCTCTCACTGCCCTTTTCCTTAATCTGACCACTACTTTGATTATTGTTTAGCAACTATCATTGCTCTTTTGTGATGGTGTTTGTTAGTTTTGTTAATATGAGATACAGTTTTTTTGTCTAAGTAAGTCATAAAATGATTACACAAAGTCAGATGATTTTTCCATACCTCAACAGATATGTGATACTTCTAGAAAAAAAAGTTTGAGGTCATTGTGATATTTACTTTTTCTTAGCCGTCATCTTTTTCTGTGATGTTTTTAGGTGTGTGTGTTTGTGAGTGGGTGAGTCTACAGTATATGTGTATCTGTGTGTTACATGTACAGTATGTTTGAGATTTGAGGCCCCATAGGAAGTGACGGTGGTTTTAAATGGCCGATTGAGGCGAGTTCTTAACAGTTCAGCCCAGGTGCTTCCTGCAGTCTTTGCGACCCTGTCACTAACCACATGCACACCATTGGTTGTGAGGGCACAAACACACAGACACAGGTTAGAGACTGATGCGCACACATCCTATCCACAATGCTTTTATGTTCACCAGTGGGTTTTGGATGAAAAAAAATCCAGCTCAGTTCCTTCGGTGATTCTTAACATTCTTAACATTTTTAACATTACGTTCTGCTTCTTGTGTCGTCATGTTCGCACACTGAACTGCTGCGTGTGTTACTTGCATAACAGAAGAGACGTGCAGTGATTCTGTCAGATGGTTTATGAATTGAAAAAGGAAAGAGTGACAGAGGGAGAGAAATGGAAGCTCATTAAAGGAAAGCACACTCTGCTTTGTGCCAGTGAATGACGGGCTGTCGTGTGTATTTATTTGCGTATTTGTGTGTGTGTGCGTGTTTGAATGCCCACTGATGCTATCAGTGCTCCACTGACCTATATTGGCTAGTGGCCATACAGGGGAAATTACTTAACAATGTGTGTGTGTGTGTGTGTGTGTGTGTATGTGTGTGTATGTATGTATGTATGTATGTATACAGCTGCTAATCGTCTGACATAATCTTCGTCTTGGATCTTTAGCTAATGAGCAGGTCACACACACACACAGTCCGGACCCTGACTCATGCTAGTGGTCAGGGTGCGGTTTCATATTATTTCCTTAGTGATTAGGCTTGATTAGAAAGCTCCGTTAAACTAACAGTAGACACCTGGCATGGTGACCTGTTCTCTGAAAAATTTTATTTGTCTTTATAAACTTTGGCAACTAAACACTGTAAGGAACAGGGAGACATATGGTTATTTGATTTCTTGCTGATGTTTAGATGAGAAGATTGGTACCACTTTCATGTCTGTACGGTGGATTTGTAGCTGGAACCAGCAGCTGGTTAGCTTAGCATAGCATAAAAACATGGAAACAGAGGGAAACAGCTAGCCTGCTTCTGTCCAAAGGTGACAAAGACTCTTGTTCACTTCACTTGATATATTTAAAAATTTGGCGCAGTCAGATTTTTTTTTAATATAACTGAATATGACCTTTTTTTCCAATGTGGGACTAATAGTGAGAAAGAAAGACCAATCAGGCTTATTGAATCGACAGAGTCATACAGAGCCATAGAGACCCTTTTAGTCTCTGTGCTGTAGCAGTGCATCTTTTCCCCGCATGCTCGCAGCGCGGGAGATGGATTTTTCTGAGAGCATTGTAAGGGGTGACCTATTTTAGCTTGTGTATGTGTGTGTGAGTGTGTGTGTGTGACTGCATGGAAGGTGACCGTCAGTACAGCCTCTCTGCCACCAGCACTCGACACCCCCACTTCCTGGCCACACACACAAAAACCTTTTTTTTTTCCCACCACTTCTGCAGGAAGAGCATATTTTCTGCCAATCAATGCTACTGCTGAGTTCAAGAAAGAGAATGTGTTTCTCTCTATATATATGGGTGTGTGTGTGTGTGTGTGTGTGAATTATTTAGTGTACCAGGGAAGTACAGCAATGCTGACTTATTCAGCCAGGAGACAGAAAGTAGGTTAGACCCAACAAAAACTCTACATCTCTATCTCTCTACCTACCTCCACCTCTCTAGCGCATTTTCTGTATCTACCGTCATGTTCTCTTTTTTTCCTACTTTCTCTACGTGCCTCCCTCTGCCCAGTCAATACCCTGGCATCCTTGTCATGTTAGGCCAAATAAAGTCGCACCCTGAAGGGGGTCTGTGAAGTCGACACCGGGCTTTTGGGGGCAACGCCCTGCGTATGTATGTGTGTGTGGGGCAGTGGAAGTCGAGCGTTCACAGGAAACTGGCCAACTCGGTCATGCTGTTCCTCCGACTGATAGAAAGTCACAAAGTGATAGACAGCTGGGAGTAGAAAGTATATCAAAAACCATATGAACTTTTGACATGTGTAATGGAACATCATCTTTCACCATCTCTAACCATCAACTGTTTAAATAGGTGTAATCTGCTACACACATTTTGCTGACACATCCACAACAGTGCTGTGTAGGTGGTTTTGGTGCACTCTTGTCTTTAAATGTGTGAAAACTTTAGAAAAGGCTTTCATGAGACTTTTAGTAACTCCCCTTTCCTGAGAAGAGGCGTGCTTCCTGTGGTGTTTGGCATCTATGCTTCTGTACATAATGTACTCGTAAAAATGCAAATGATAGGGTTAAAATATTTTACCACACTTGTTCTCTTTTTGTATAAAATTAGAGCTTAAACAATATTGGTTGACTGACAAAAAAAATCAAACATTCTCTGGTTCCATATCTTTGAGTTTCAGACTTTTGTAGAGATGCAACGATTAGTTGATAGGAAGTAAATTAATATGCAACTATTTTGCAAATAAATTAATTGTTTAAGTCAATCTTCAAGCCAAAATGCAAAACATGTGATGCTCCTTTTCAAATGAGTGAGAATTTTTTGCCTTTTCTTAGGTTCAAGATAAATTGAATATCTTTAGGTTTTAGAGTTTGGACACATCGGGCTTTCAGAAGTTGCAACGGGCATATTTTTCAAAACACAGTTTTCTGAAATTTTAGAGGCCAAACGATTAATCGAGAAGATAATCATCTGATTAATTGATAATGAAAGTAATTATTAGTTGCAGCCCAAGACAAGATACTTGAAGACATCACCTTGGACTCTGGGAACAAAAGCTTCAGTTTTGCTCTTTTCTGTTAAGTCTGTAGAGCTGAGACACTTAGACAGAAAATGTATCCATAACATGCATTTATGTGATATTTTTAGCAAAACATTCACCAGCTCTGGCTTCAGATTAAGATTTGCTGTATTTCTTTGAGTTATATCATTGCAGTTAATTGATATCTTTTGGCTGTTTGACATTTTCTTAACAAATCAAAAAGATAATTGAGCAGATTAATTGATAATGAAAATAATCATCAGGTGCAGCCGTTAAAGAATAGACAGACTAATAGGGGAGAGGAACAAGGAAGAAGGAGTTTGAAAGAAGGACGAAAGTATGTTTAGCTGTCATCACCGTCTCGTCATCCTGCCTTCATTCTCTGTTTCACATCACATGTTGTCGTCTTGGAGAAATTGCACCGCTATCTGTGGTGAAATAAACACTAGTTACATAGAGGAAGAGTACACTTGAGTAGTGATTGAAATAAGGATATGTACTTTTCTTCATCCTCTTTCTCTGCACCCCTTCCTCCTCCATTCAGAACAGAAGCTAGTGCGAAGCGACAGTGTGTAACGGGAGCGTGTGAATGAAGGATAGAAAAAACGAATAAAAGAACCCATTAGCTTAGTTACCAAGAGCCTCTTAAAAGCCTTGGCTCTCCCTCTTTCCTTCGCTCCCCCTTGTCTCTCTCCCCCAAATCACCCCTTTTCTCCTCCTTCACCTAAAATGCCCAGATTCTCCTCTCCTCTCTTCTACTCCTTTCTTTTCCTCTCTTTTTCTCTCTCTCTTCCTCTGCTTTCTTTCTTTCTTTTGCATCCTCCAGGCTTCCTTTATTATAAGAGCACACGCACATGCTTGTGTGTGCGTTTGTGTGTGTTTTACGTAACAGAGGAAGTAAGAGTAATTAGAAACAGGGTCTGTCTGTGGGACAATGGAAAGTGGAGAGAAAAAGGGCGAGACAGACAGTAGCTGGGTCTCCATCCAAGTTTTTTTGTAAAGATTTGTCAAAGTACAAAAACTGAAGGCTGAATCCAATGTAGCTTTTATACTTGTGTGAGGTGTATTGACCCCAAATGGTCATTCAAGAGTGTTTTCACTATAACCTCTAAGAAGTCTCGTATTCATATTTCTTTCTTTATACTGCAAGTCAAACATCTATTAGAATTTTTTTCTCTTCAATCAAGTTGATGGAAACTAACATTTATTTATGTATTTGTTGAAATGCTTAAAGTGTTTGCACACAACTTGCTTTGTGGAAATTGTTTGTCTGGAATATATTACGTTTGTGTAGCCTTCATTTTTACTGCACTGATGTGCACAGTATTATTTCCCTGTCTCAGCTACTGCAGTGAGCATTTTTACTTTAAGGACCGGTGTGTAGGACTTAGTGGCATCTAGCGGTGATGTTGCAGGTTGCAACCAACTGAATACCCCTCCCCTTCCAAGTGTGTTGGAGAACCTACAGTGGCGGCGAAACTTGCGAAAAACGCCCTCTCTAGAGCCAGTGTTTGGTTTGTCTGTTCCGGGCTACTGTAGTAACAGGACAGGCTCCGTGGAAGAGGACCTGCTCCCTATGTAGATATAAAGGGCTCGTTCTAAGGTAACAAAAACACATTGATTATTTTCAGGTGATTATACACTAATGAAAATATACTTATGAATACTATATTCCATTAATGCCAATAGAGCCCCTAAATCTTACACACTGGTCCTTTAAAGTGGGGATGATTGGTATGTTTATCATAACACATATCACGCAACTCTGCAGCTCCCCTTGGCTTTGCAGAGTTTTACAGCAAGTTTCAGCTCATTGTTTTACTTCTGTTGTTGTTTTACTGTTTTGGTTGACTCTCATAGTGTCGTTTTTGGCTGCAGCAGGTAGCTGTTTCCACCAAAAAAGCTCTAAAAAACCTGCTCAGCTATCTGCTCAGCACCAAATGGCAAACAGGCACAGTTAGCGATTAGCTGGTGAACAAAGTGGAACATTTAGCAGGTAAAGAGCCAGATATTTCCCTCAGGAGTTGGTAGAGAGCAAAAACAGAACTAAAGGAGAGTGAATATTGGACTTGGATTCATCAGATGGACAGAAGCACAACTCCAATGAATGATAATGTTGCTCCATAACAGCTGGATGTGGAAATACGCAACTGTTTTCCATATAAACTTAGAAGGTGGTGATATGTCAAAAGTCAGTTATTGAAGGCAAGCACTGATGGACTTGCAAAACACATTTTAGCAACTTTTTTATGCTAGTCATACATTTATAGTGACATACTCACTTAGATATGTCACAAGACAGTGATAATAATCAAACAGTAGCAGCAAAACCAAACAACAACATTAATAACAGAAATAGTTTTTTTAAAGGACTAGTGTGTAGGATTTACTGGCACCTAGCGATGAGGTTGTGCAGTGCAACCAACTGAATACCCCCCCCCAAAAAAAAAAAAAAAAAAAAACCCAAAAAACAATCACAAAAAATGTGAAAGGCCCTCTCTACAGCCAGTGTTTACTTTGTCTGTTCTGGGCTACTTTAGAAACGTGGCGGTTCAACATGGTGGTCTCTGTGAAAAAGGACCCGCTCCCTATGTAGATATAAAGGGCTCGTGATTATAAACAAATTAAAACATACTTATGAATATTATATTCCATTTCTGCCAAGTCTGTTCTGCAAGATGCCACTGAATTCTACACACTGCACCTTTAAAGCAGGTGATGTATTTATAGTATGCTAATATACAGTAACTATGCATCTCTAGCACGGCACGATTGATGTTGCATAATACTTGGTGTCATCTGTGTCACACAATAATTTCACAGTTTAAAAAAAGCATCATGAAGGAGGATTATTTAGTATAAAACATATTTGAACTCTTGGAAACATGAATAACACACAGCAGAAAGCAGGTCAACGTGGCTTGAACATGTCATTGACCATCAGATGACAAGCAAAGAAACAGAAGGTGAAACAAGCTGTCATGCAGTATAAACAAATGCAGGTTGGAAGGTGGCAGATCAGGGAGGCAGTCCTTAAACTGGCAGTTCGCTGGTTTGATCCACTGAATTGACAGAGGACGGTTTAAAGCTGGAATTACATGTGCTGAAAATCCTTTGAGCAAAGCAGTGTGTTTATTATTTGTGACAACATGTACTTAGTCATTGTGTCCCCTAGGTTGACTGCTTGCAGGGCCAAACCAAACCAGTGATGAGGTGCTGCAAAACATCACAATTCACAGGCTTTAATGTGAGAATCAACAAGCGTTCCCAGTTTGCCCTAAATGAAGTGAAATGGGCTACAAAGGGAAATACTAATCATCATTACCGTGTTACAGGGCACAATTCAGCGCATGTTTGTCCCCACATAATGTGTTTTGTGGGTTGGGGGAATCACACACCATCACAAATCACTATTGCCTGCCTTTTATGCTCATAGTGTGTGTGTGTATGTGTGTCTGTGTTCCTGGGCTCTGGCCCAGCACAGAAGCAGACCTCTGTTGGAAATGTAATTCACATGAGGCCAGAGGAGCTCTAATGCTATTACCACACACACACACACACAAATGAACACACACAGCTGTGTTGCCGCCCACAGTCTCAGTGCGTGTACCTCTTTTTCTCTCAAACTCCTTTACTCTCCTTTTGCTTCCTTCTCCCTCAGTTTCTGGTAGTCAGTCGTTCAGGTTTACAAAGATGAGTGATTCAAAATGGAAGGTGAAAAAAAACTCATTATGTCTCTCCAGAGGATCTCTGTGCTGATAGTCTAAACTGTTTACACGTGTGAGTGTTCGTAGTGTATTCAGAGAGTACAGCAGTCATCTCATCGGCTTGTGAAACTGCTGGAACCTGATATATCAAAGATGAGAGAAAAAACAGACGACAGAAATTGAAAGTTGTGTGGGTAGAATCTCATCTTTCCATTAATGTTTTCTTTAGCCATTAAGAAAATTATCTCTTTTGAAGTGTTTCTGATGTAATTGATACATCAAGACAAATGACATATAATGCACAGAAGACAGAGAGGAAGTCAGTATGGCACGTTTTGAAAGATCAAATGTAGTATTATCTGTTCGTAATATCAAATAGTCTTTGTTGGTCTTTTGCGTGTCTGTTGTTAATGTTGTTGATGTGTCTGCAGTTGCACGGAAGTTATATAATGACAAGACTGAAAAGTGAAACAGGGACAGGAAAAAAAAAGCTTGAGGTTTGAGAGTCTCAGGAAATCAGGATGCACGGTTACATGTCCATGTTATAGTAACAGGAGGAAAGCCTGCAGTCTGCAGTGCCAGAAAGAGAAGAGGTGGGACCATTTTTCACACGAAGCTCCAGAAGCCTGAACGCCCACGCTGACTTTCTCAGATAGAGCAAGAGAGAGAAAGGGAGGGGGGAGCGAGAGGGGCAGAAGAAGTGGAGTGATGCCTAATTTCCTCGCTGTCTCAGAAAGAGAGACGAAAGTGAATGAACTAATTGAGAGAATTAAAAAAAAAAAAGGCCCTTGAGAGCGATAACACGTGTATGGTATCAGAGTCAAGCAGCAGGAGTTTTCTTGAGGTGCAAAAAAGTCTCTTTTGAAGTCTAAAGTTTCTACTGTGTCGCTTGAGGCCACGGTGAAGTCGTCAATGAAAGAGTCTCTCAAACAAATTCAATCTGCAGGTGAGCTGCTGTTTTCAGACCAGACAGTATCCCTGTATCAAATATCGTCAATGAAAACACAGTGGAAAGTAACATTTAGATATATAAGCAGAGCTGATAGATGTGTAAAACATTTTCATCACCTCGGTCATTAGCAGTGACTGTGAAACTGTTACTTTCTGTCAAATTACATGAATTCAACTTAAAGAAAATATGAATCTGAAATACATTAAAAACTTTTTAAATTCCTGTCTTTTTCATAGTCTTTAACCAAATGTGGAGGAAAAGGAACTTTTAAAACTTTTTTTTTTTTAACTCTTCTCACAGTTGAGAAGACAGACACCGACTGGGGGTTGTGGATTACAGACCATAATACTGAGTGTTTTTCTCGGTGGTTTTAGTGTTGGCTAATAATGATGAAATCTTTTTTCCTGGTATATTCTTGTTGTTACTATTATTTAATTTTATATTAAATTCTGAATTTTCTGGAAATTCACTTTATGGATTGTAGATAAAATAACAAAGAAATTCCCTTCTATAAGTTTTCCAATTCATTTAAATACCTGACATATTCAGGTATTTAAATGCATTGAGGGAAAAACCATAATACAACCAGAGGTATTAAATACATAGCTACTTGGTTAGACACCATGCAGTGAAGTCTCCATTGACTCATTGTATGTCGTCATATTGGCCAACACTAATGTTTTAACACTCAGTAATGAAATTCTCTTAGTGGAGAAAACCTCACCATTGTTACCTCTGAAGAACTTTTACTCTGGGCCACAGTGTACAAGGTCAGCTCAGTTCTCTGTGTGACGAGACTCTGTAATTGTTCTCTTCCCATTAACTGAATGTGTCTTCATCAGCGTCAGCTACTATTAGATTTAGCTCCACTTCATGCACTGCCACGCAAACAGGAGAGAGCGAATGTGTCTGTGGTATATTAGCGATGGTGTGAATGTTGAATGGCGGGTAATGGGAGGATTCTCTGTTTGACTTTGTGTGTGTGTGTGTGTGTGTGTGTGAGTTTCAGGAACTTTATAAACCACTATAACTTGTTTATGATAGCTTGTAGAGCCAGGACGCTTCTGAGTAAATCTATGATTTTAAAAAGCTTCACTCTAACTTGATCAAATGAATAATTATCTGTTTGTAGAGACACCACAGATTTAAGATAGTCTGAGTTTTCTCTCCAACACTTTCATCACTGCTCTCTGAACCTCTGTCGTATAGAGGTCTAGTAGTCTCCTATCATCTCTTTCGTGTGCACAACCATCATGAGTTTAAAACATGTTGTTTTTTCCTCTGTTTGTCTGTATGCTGTATACCTAAAAACAAATCATGCATCTTCGTAGATGAGCGAGAAGGAAAGGAAGATCATTTATTGCTATCTGATGAAGAGAGAGAGAGAGCACATAAATATTTTTTTTTTCTCTTGTGCTTTTGTTTACAGCGGTTACGGCGATTATCAACCAAATACCGGACGGAAAAGATCTACCCCACCAACGTAGGAGAGCGAGAGGAGAATGTCAAGAAGAACAGATATAAAGATATACTGCCATGTAAGTCACATTACACAGATGAAAGGTTGAATGATTGAATGGAGTCATCGTTAATAATATCAGTTACACCTTTGCTTTTCCTGCTATGACAAGACATAACCTATACTGTCATACAGGCATGCATGCATATAAATAATAATATGTCTGATTATAATAGAGAGAAACACAGGGAGAGTGACTTTGTAATGTAATATCCATTTTTATGCTGACGATGCCATGCTTCTTTATAATTAATTGGTGAGATCTCTCGTTCATTTCAACCTTAATACACAACAAGCAAAATACAAAAAGTTGCCATTTTATTTGATGGAGTCTGATACAACAGCCCTGCAGTCAATCAAACCTTCGTAGTTTGACAGCTGTGGTCTGTGGAGCTGTAGAACTGTATGGCGTTATACTGAGAGTTGTTTCTAATATTTAGTCTACCCTTTTTGATTTAAATGTGTGGACAAAATAATAGAAGTACCTCAGTATATTGCAGTACAGTTCAAAAGCACAAGAATATTATACCTTCATGAAGGTAGTATTTATTGCAGAGCTGTTGTATTACAGTGGTTCCCAACCTGGAGATCAGAACCCCTACAAGGGGTCATGAGATTAATCTAGTGGGTTGTAAGATGATTGTCCAGGTAGGAAATAAGAAAATAATCAGTTCTGATGCACGAAAAGATTGTTTATTCCTCTGACTTTTCTCTAATATTTGCTTCTTTCTTGCAAAGTACTTCTGATCTCCTCAGACCTCTTAAAATTATTCAGATAGAATTATCTGAGATGGGAAAATCCTTCTTCATTTGAATCGCTCACAACTTAAAGACATGCAACTTATGATGAGGGTTGCAAGGAGACGTTGCCTCATATGAAGGGATAAAAAGTTAAAAGGGTCAGGAACCACTTTTCTATTAGGCTCCTTAAGTTTTAGCTTCGTGTGCTTAATAACCAGGCAACTGAGTGTATATGTTGCCCTTTAGTTCTATGAAATCCTGTAAGCACATCCATACACTATAAAAAATCTATTTATCTATAGCCTTCTTACTGCTGATTGAATGACTGATGGAACATGCAACAGAACTGTAGTGGTGAACAATATCATGTTGCTTCAAACATTTTCTAGTTTGTACATCAGTCAATGAAGCTCTGATACTACCCCGTATATCTTCTACTTGTTCTTCTACTATTTTTAAATGTTCCAGTGATCCTACCAATAACAAGAGAGAGAGAATTTTTAGGTATTCTACTTTTAATTTTTTAATTCTTAATAAATAAGAAAAGAAAGAAAAATGCACTAAAAGATGAAACTAAAAGAAGTTGGTTATAAGCAAACAGACGTAGATGGACAAACAGAAGGTGGAGATTGGAAATATCATTTTGAGCAAATACAAATATACAGTATATTGGTATAGGCCATGTAATATATGATGATCTCTTGCTTTCATACACAGAGTGCTTGCTGTACTTAATGACCTCAGGGGAAGCTTCTATAACGCAACATCTGTCCTATTTTTCATTCCTTTATCCTCTTTTTCTCCTCTGTCCATCCACCCACCTATTCATCCATTCATTTAGCTTTTAGTGAATGAGCTGCTGATGAGGCAAAGGACGTACAGGTTCATCCGTAACAAATGTGTACGCACGCACGCACGCACACACACACACACACACACACACACACACACACACACACACACACACACACACACACACACACACACACACACACACACACACACACACACACACACGTAATAGGAATGAGGATATTGCTTTGTGTCCATTAACCTCTTTACATCCCATTTCCCTCTTTTTTTTTCCCCCATGTCTTTGTCTGTCCTCTACGTCTCTCTTTCTGTCTCATCCTTTTAATTTTTTCTTTCACTTTCTCTCTACCGTTACACTCTATTTGTATTTGCCCCTGTAAGTGAAATTACTTTAAATGGACTGACGTAAATATTTCTCTCTCTTTTCTCTCCCCAGTTGATCACAGTAGGGTGAAGCTGACGTTAAAAACAACCAATCAGGACACAGATTACGTCAATGCAAATTTCATCAAGGTAAAAAGCAGCTGAAAACCAAGTTCCTGTGCTTCATTGTCCGACATGTTTTTTTTACGCTATGTGGTAAATTCTCAGGATATAAAGTGTTGTATGAATCACAGTAACATCCCCTCTCTTCCTGTCCATCTCTCCCGACAGGGCATGGATGGCCCAGAGGCCTACATTGCAACTCAGGGCCCGCTGCCGAACACTGTCATGGACTTCTGGAGGATGAACTGGGAGTACAATGTAGCTGTGAGTATGGCTCACTGGATGAAGGAGAAGCAGGAGAGATGGATCGATAGAATAAAAGGAAAATTGAATAAATAGCCCTCTGTGTCATGAAATGAGTCAGGAGTTCAACTTGGTTGGTTACTGAGTAGAAACTACTTCTTACATCACCCCTGTGATGCTACCAAGTCAGAGCTTCTTCAACTAAAACAAAAAAAAGAGAGATGAAATCGGTTATTATGCTTTCTATAACAATGGTAGCAAAACAAAAATGTTTTGAAATGCTACATAACTATCAGTATTGATAGCATACTACCTGATATTTGGTGATTGATGTTTTAAGAGCACTGTCCTTTGCTAGTTTATTCATCTTTGATTAATGTTCAACTCAAGTGTCTTTTTAAGAGAATATTAACTGTAAATTTGAACATTTTTTGTAACCCAAAAAACTTGCAGAGGGACGGTAGGACTTTTTTTTGGACTCCATGTTTTGCCTGCAGTCTTCCTCTCTGGTTTGTATGTTGCCTGAGAGGCAAAATCCAGGGCAAAGAAGGATTTGGAAAAGCGACAGGGACATGTTCTCTCATTCCCAGAAGAAATTATGCGTGTGTCTGTTTATGATAACGTCTCATCATGTGAAAATATTTAAGAAGGTATATGCAGTAATGCTGCAAATAGTTTTTGCATAAAAAAAAATTATTTTATACCTACTTATCTCTATTCTAATGTCAGTTATATGACAGGTTTGGATTTGTAAGAGAACAGCTAACATTTCCTGATTGTCGGCATAGTCACTAATGCACACAGGTTTCATTCAGAAATATTTAATATTAGAAAAAGCAATGAAAAGGTCTATCACAGTATTATTACTGATATGGTACATTTCCATTTCTTTTTAGCTTCAACAGCAGCATGATGTGTATATATGCACTTTAAAAAAAAGAGTGTCACAGTTGAAGAAAGTTTAGGAATCACCGACTTGAAGATCGACCATGGGAATATAACATCTCTGTGTAGTTAATAGTTCTAAAAAAGGGAAATAGTAATAATTAAAGTAATTAAAATAAATATTTTATATGCTTGTCAGAAATTAAGAGGCAGATGGGGAGTGCTTATGCTGGAACCAGATGGACATATATGAGAGGGAAGGAGAGAGGGAGGTGTGATTAGGCTTAACTTGCACTCTCAAAAGCTTTGGATTGCAGCTCTGATAATTACTCCTGTAGGATCAAAGGGAATGATGTGAAATATAGATATGAGAGTGAAATGTATGATCAAATATTCTGCTTTTAAACATTCTGTCCGTGCTGTTGAATAGGGGGAAAAAAAATCAAAGTTGAGCCATTCTTTATTTCTCCACACAAATAATTTAAGGTTTTCTTAGTCTGTGGGGAACTCCTCTGAGCCTCTGGACCGCATTTTGGCAACTAAAGCGTTACATAAATAGAACAAAACTGTATTTTTGGAAATGAGAGATTTATCTGTGAGAGGCTGAGTCTAAATATTGATGGTAATCCTTCCTGTTTGTGTCTCTGCAGGTTATTGTAATGGCTTGTCGAGAGTATGAGATGGGAAGGGTAAGCCTGTGATATTTAATCCCCTCATGAATGTATGTGTTTTCGTGTAAGTGCATGTACAGTGTGCAAGTGTACAGATTATTACGTGCCTGTACACACATTTATTATATCCACCTAAGTTATGTTTTTGGTCCTGTTTGTCTGTTAGAACAATCCCAAAACCGGCAAAAATGTCTGAATCTGCGTCTATATTTCTGTTTGTGAAGAAAAAAATTGTGTTTAAGAGACACAGAGAAAAAGGAAGATCTGTTGCTAAAGACAGTTACCAAATCCTTGAGTCAATTTGCATCGATTCATGCTTGTCAAGATTTTGGCTAAACTAAAGTGTGATTGATAACATGTTCAAATAACACTCATACACCTCTATAAATGTGTGTTTACCACATGTAGATGTATAATAATAGTATGTATCTATATCGTCTTTCTCTTTCCGTGAATGCAACTGTCTGCGTTCCACATGTCAATTGTTCATTTCAAGTGAGAAAGTGCACAGGAAGCTGTGGTTTGAGTGTGGCATTTTGTTCTCAGCCAAAGCTAACTCCTGTTCATCTCTGGTTAGAAAAAGTGTGAGCGGTATTTCCCGATGCGAGGGGAGGAGCCCATGAGTTTTGGCCCTTTCCGAATCTCCTGTGTAAGTAGACAGATCTCTGATATCACAGCTGTGTTTTGTAATGAGCGTGTAAGGAGGGAGGGAGGACGGGGGTGTCTATTTTTCAGACTTCTGAATATCTCACATTTTGTTCTAATGGCAGTGTTGGTCAAGCATTGTGTAAAAGTTCCCCTTGTGTCTCTTTTCTAGGACTCAGAGCAGACCAGAACAGACTACTTTATCAGGTGTCTGTCGGTGGAGTATGATAACGTAAGTTTGCTTCATTGCCTTCGCTGCTCTTTAGACTTCATTAGTCCAGAAAATAAGTTGTCTCCAAACTTGTTGTTCACCACTGCCAGTCTTTACATTCACATAGTTCATTCACACCATGCAGCTGAACAATAGTAATAGTGGTATTCCAGTATTGATGTACCTGACAATATGGGAAATGGATGCAAAAATCACATAAAAATAATCAAATTGGTGTTGCATTGATACACATTATCAGAAATATAATAGCACATTTAAAACAAGAGCCCATTTTTTAGTTTATAAGTAAAATTTGCTCAAATCCTTTATTTGAGCCGCAG
The DNA here is from genome assembly GCF_910596095.1 of Thunnus maccoyii. NCBI lineage: Eukaryota > Metazoa > Chordata > Actinopteri > Scombriformes > Scombridae > Thunnus > Thunnus maccoyii. The sequence goes on from NC_056555.1 coordinate 13,045,495, forward strand.
AATTTTGTAAAAACAATGACACAGCATTTTCTTATCATCACCAAACAATTCCACTGAAAGTCAGTAATATTGAAATATCTCCCACACATTCACATTTACACATTTACTTTGTCCACCTGGCCCAGTAATGACATTTTCTGGCCTTCAGTTGACTCTCCACCTTTTAAAAAGATGTTCTCCTGTTTGTCTTCCTGCAGGAAAGACGGAGGATAACACAGTTCCATTATATGAACTGGCCTGATCACGACGTCCCCTCATCATTTGACTCCATACTGGATATGATAGGACTAATGAGAGAATACCAAGAGAATGATGATGTCCCTATATGTGTGCACTGCAGGTAGGTAGATACACACTGTGCAGAGACATCACCACAAACACACACATGTAGGAACATACTGTAACTAAGGCAACATCAAGTAATGAAATGGTGCGATCTACAATGTACTCGGTATGCATCAAATCATACCTCAACACAAGCAATGCTGATTCTGAATCACTTTTTTTTTAAATTCTCGGACTGAATAGAGTGATTAATGAGATCACCAGTAGTTTTCTGCGAGGAGGCAGCAAGAATGCGCAACAGGTGGCCAGCAGGGGTTTGTGTGTGTTTTGAAATCAAGTTTCGACACAGCAGAGAAATGTTGCAGTACTGGCAAGACCCGACGCATACAAACACACATTACTTCTGGGGGAAAAAAGCTAGACTTTATTTTTAAAATTCAAATGATGTATGTTGTTTTTTTTTTTAACTTATTTTGTTTGACATTTCATTATTCTACTGGATGAATCTCCTGGTTTTTAATTCACTGTAATAAAATTCCATAATGCAATTTTTGACCTAACCAGATGAGGCAGACCATCATTTTATTCTGATAGCTGCCACTGACTATAGGAACCTGAAATGCCCAAGATGGTCCAACTTCGGACTTCATGTCTGGGGACCCCAGGTCTGTTAGCCAATGGGAAGAGAGTCGGGTCCCTAGACGTGAGGTGTGTCACCTCCTTTAGAGATCTAAATTTTATTTTACTAGATTTGAAAAGGGTCACATTTCTCTGCTCAAGGGAGATGTTCTCATGTTTTTGTCACTTAAAAAATTAATTGTGCAGTTACCTCATTGACTAACACAAAATCATCATATGCAACAAGCTAATTTTAAACAGCATATTAGCTGACTGTTTAAATGTCAGCTAATATTAATGTTACTGTTAAAATGCTAAGTAACTACTGAACATTTAACTCTTTGTGAGGCTTTGTTGGATTATTATTTCACATATGACATATTGTTTTACACAGAAGATGCTGTTAAATTCTCACGCTGAGAGAAAATTAGTTAAATTAACCGTAAAATAAGTTGCATATTTACTTGTATACTTTTGTGGCAGAAAAGGAAGTGACACATCTCATGTCTGACGTCTGGGAACCTTACTCGCAGAACCCAGATGTGAGGTCTGTGGTTGGACCCTTCTCAAAATGTCAGCGATCTGTTACAGCATAATAAACAGAGATGTAGTCACTGAATTGATTTTAAGAAGCACATGACTCTATTTGTCATAAACTGTATATTAGTTCCAGTCTGTGTCCGAGTATGAAGTTGATGTTTTACAGTTTGTACCCCTCTTACTAAAGCCACATTTATTAGTTAGTTGGCTGTAAGCTGATAATTCAAACGCTATCCGTAAGGTAATGACACATTTCTGACAGATGTTATAACTGCACCATTTCTACCAATAAAGAACCTCTATTGATGAAGTAGTTCACAAGAATGAAAACACAGCACACTGTTTCATGAGGTAATATATTCAAGCTAACTATGGGATCCTGTGCTTCACACATGCATGGGTATACACACAACACACACACTGTCTCCATGTGTGTGTAATCAGCTATAATGAGCAGCCTGAGGACACTTCCCGGTTCCACACAGCAGGACTTAAAGCTGTGTCTCTGCGTGTCCATGTGCACGTGTGTGTGTGTGTGTGTGTGTGTGTAAAGATGCTCTGTGTGTGTGTATACTGTATGTGTGCGCTTGTTAAGAGTGGCGGAGAGCTCTGTGACAGCATGAGATGAAGTTTTATGATTTTGTGTGTGTGTTTGTCAGACATGATATCACATATCTGAACTTCTGTGCAGCTCCTGTCTCCATCCTGTCTGGGAGAGGCGTTGTCACTAACACACATGCGATTGAGTGTTTTTCTGTATTTATTCCTATTTATGAATTGTCAAGAAATCAGAGTTGGTATTTGACATAGAGATGTTTCTTTACGGATTTATGTTTGCGATGAGACGTGTGTTTGCGTCTTTACACGTTTGCTTCTGTTGAACCTAACCTGTATGCCTGTGACTGTACAGTGCAGGCTGTGGGAGGACGGGTGCTATCTGTGCTATCGACTACACGTGGAACCTCCTCAAAGCTGGGGTATGTGAACACACACGCGCTCTACTACACATACCTCAAACACACATTTACCTGTACAAATCATGTTACCGTTCAAGTGAGAATGAGCCCTTTCGTCGTATTTTGTGCTTTTATAGAAAATTCCAGAAGATTTTAACGTTTTCCGGTTGATCCAAGAAATGAGGACGCAGCGACACTCCGCTGTCCAGACCAAGGTTTGTTTTTTTCAGGTTTAATTTGTCTTTTCTTTTACACACAGAACTGTATTATGCATTCATACAGATGTGTGATCTATTTAAGCCCTCCGATTAATTGGGTGTAATTTAAACCCGAAAGTGTTGCTGCAGTCAGATTTTTTCATGCCTGCAGTGCACACAAGGAACAAGGGAGGGGGTCAATATTGTGTGATGTTTTTTGTGCTTAACTATCCTTATACCTGGTTTTTCAAATAAGCTGTTTAATAATTAATAAACTTATAAGGATATTTATGGGTGTACATATACTTTAATAAAAGCATTTCACAGACATGCATGTTTTAGGAAATATATAATCAAACATTTAAGCCATTTTAAGCTTTCTGAAAGGTTGTGAATTTATTGTTTACAATTTATATTGTTTGCATTGCATTAGCTGCAGTGACTTTCTGTAAGTGTATTTCTGATGTAATGCAGCAGTCTTTGGGAAGTTAATCATTACTCTCTTAGGGTTTTGTGAGAGTAATAAGACAGTGATTCTATTGTAGCAGATAAGCAACATTTCCTCCAAGTTTCCTACCACACGTCTCTTCTTTCCTGTGTTACCACACACCTGGTTGATAATAGATCGTAGCCTGTTTAGCAGAGGCTGACACATTCCCATCATTATTTGTAACTGGATAGGGTTGTTTTGCCACAATTTTGACACGGGTGTCAAGTGATTCTCAGCTGAACATGTATTCTAGTCATGTTCTTTAAGTGCTGTAAATTCAATTAACAACAGCCTCCTTTGATGTTTTTGAAACCTTTTATGTTTTTTCCTCCCACACACACAGTCTGACAGTTGTCATTCAGTGTCTCGCACCTGAATTATAGGGAATTTTATTTTTAACAGAAGTCAAGTCGTTTTAAAGCCGGAAACTGTAATGTAATTTTTAAAAATGTAGTGCTGTACACTTCCTGTCTTACCAGGGAAAGTAATGAGATTACATCACTGTTCATCAGTCAAGGCTGTTTCATTGTTTTCACACAGGTTGTATTTCCTTGTAAGTGGATGTTTTTGAGTACAGACAGAAAATGTTTTTGCTTCTGTATCGATTTGCTGAAGCCTTTTTCTCTTTTCTTCTCCTTCACCTCATTTCCCCCCTCTCTCTGGCTTTTTGCAACACTTTTCTCCTCTCCCTTCCCTGTCTCATCATGTTTCTCTCTTTATCTCTCTCTCTCTCTGTCTTTGTCTTACTCTCTCTAGGAGCAGTATGAGTTAGTCCATAGAGCGATCGCTCAGCTTTTTCAGAAACAACTGCAGCTACTGGAGAGTCCCACCAACACGCAGATACACGATGGCATGGTATGACACGCACACACACAAAAACGCGCACACACACACACACACATTGCACATGCTGTCTGGTGTTAAAGAAAGACAGGATGTCGCTGAGTAACACACTCGGAGAGGGAAAAAAACACAAATAATTAGTCACAGGGGAGGGAGAGGGTAGGAGGAATAGAGGAGAGAGAAGACAAACCTTCAGAAAACTTTGCTCCTCACACAGTTAAAGTAGAGTTTGTGCCAAAAAGAGGGAGAGATCCTCCTCTACAGTGGTCTCAGAGGACTGTATACAGTAAGACCTATTTAAAAGAGCTTGAAAAAAAGCTTTGCACTGTCAGTCATCACTGCCCTCATTCTAATTTACTTTTCACTATCCTATATTGCCCCATGTAACTCTTAACAAACACACCCACACCCACACCATATGAGTCGTGTCTCTAATTGTTCCTGTTGCTCCTGCCCTCGCCCTAGAAGTCCAATCAAGCCAGAAAGTTTATGCATGTGACAAAAACAACATATTCAGAAACATTCGCCCCCCTGCTTATGATCAAAGTCCATACTGGACTATTTTAACATTAACTGCAGTGCTCCCCCGGTCCAATCAGTTCAATTATCTCGGTTTAGCTGAAATTGAATCGGGTGTTGGAAGCTTGCAGGTGACAGACAGATCCCTGATACACAGCTCCTTCACATCGTATCATGTCATTATGTAGAAGTGTTGAAACTGTAGCTACTGAAGCTATAAGCTACTCTTCATTGGAAGTAGTTCAACTACAGTAACACCACAATGTTGAATGTAGCGAGCTACACAGAAAAACTAACTCAACACACTGAAGCTAGTTCACATCAAGTGTTACAGGAAAAATGTACTGGTATTAATATACTGGATTAATATAATTAAGAAAGGCAATATTACTATTATATTACTATTAAGTAATTTAAAGATAGAATGGACCAGTCAAGTGTCAGTCCTACTTTTTTTTCCCGCTCTGTACAGTCAAACCAGCCTGCTTGATTGATTCTCTCCTGAAACATAAGATGGGGAGTTGGGGGTGTGAGATCAGCACAGGTGGAGGAGCAACATTTCAATCATTTTTGAGTAACGTTTCCAATAGCAAGCATGATTTTTAAAAAACCACATTGCTACCCTTCCGCTACCATAAAATGTAGTTAAACTAGTAATACATGTCGCACCGCTACTTCCCAACACTGTTATGTAGATATGTGAAGATGTGAAGATAAAAGACAGAAAGCCTGAGGAAAGAGGAATGAATGAGACACTGTGGAACAACTGAAAAAACCTAAAGACTGAGGACACAGAGAGACGATGAGAGGGCGAATTGGCCGTAATCCAGGAGCTGACTTCCTGCTTAGGAAGCTCTGATGACATCACCCCTCTCCCATAATGCACTTTGAGTCTGAGAATAGACACACGCATCCGTAGGGAAGGGGGGACCCTCGCTGCAGACGGTCACACGAAGACACGCAATCGCATATTTACAGTACTGTACTGGGAAAAAACTTTGACCTAAAATCCCTAAAATATCTTTCAGTAACTCACTGATGGAAACCTGCTGTACCAGCCTTTAAAAATCATATTACTAATTTTCAGCTTTGTGTTATTAATCATTTGCTAAGAGTAGGTGTGGTGTGTATTGTGAGGAACACAACAACTCCGGCACAAGTTTGTTGCTGCTGATTATAAACTTATCATTATCTTACAAAGTTCAAGAGCACACTGGACTCTCTCACACACACATTTGGTTTTCAAAACATTATCAGTTTGCTTTACTGACTCAGTCCATACACACATTGACTCATGTCCAGTCAGCCATTGTTAGTGACTGAAACACCCACATAGGTGCTCTCAATGGCAGTACGAACAATAAGCCTACACATACACGCATCCCACACTTGTTTCTCTGCTCGCACGCAGCCGTCATTGTTTGCGAGAAGTATTCCTACCGAATTACTTCTCACAACACACACAGTCATGCGTACAGTGAACAGCCAACCGCGATGTAATGTAATCCTGTCTTATACTCAAGTTAGTTCCTCACGTACTCACGTACACAGAGCTGATTTGGCCCCGCTGTCATGAGTTTATGAAGGCTGGAGTTGTCCTGTCGTCTTCTCATTATCAGAGCGGAGAGAGAGTCAAATTAATGAGTCACGCGGGAAGAGAGGATAGGATGAGGAGGAGGAAGACAGGAGGTGAGAGGAAGAGAAAGAAAATTAGTAGGGAGGAGGAGGGCTTATTTCAGGAACAATTTCAGCAACTTTCTACCTCTGAATCATCCAGAGGAGGAGAGATAGCAGAGAGTAGTTAGAGATAAAAGTACTTTATATTTCAACAGCATTCATAAAAACTCCAGTGACAATGAGCGCTGAAATTGACTTTTGGGTAATGAAGTCAAGCTACTTCAAAATTTTGCAAAGCTAATAGTGCGTATGCTGAAGTCATATAGATTATTTGCCAGTTATCAAGGTTCATTCTGGCTAGCAGGACAAAATGTGTCTTTCTGCACACACACACACATTTAAATGCTCTTAGACTGGCTGAACACGCCAAACTAAATCACATTTGGAATGCTGTCAGACTGCCCTGCAAATACCAGAACACTCACTGCAGCTCAGGTGTGTTCATTTCAGATGTCAATGTGAGATGGAAGAACTTTCCAGGCCACAATAGAGCAGACTCAGAAGTTCCACAAAACAATTAAACACAGAATATCCTTAAATTATGGAAGTAAAATGTTTACGTGTCCTAAAATCAGTGATGGGAAAAAGTATTCAGATCATATACTTAAAGGACAGGTTCACAATTTTTCAAGTCTGTCTTAAAACAACAGTCAGGTGCCTGAGTGAACACTGAAACAGGTTTTTCTTGCTGTAATTATTCCTCCTGTTCATACTGACCGTTAAGAGATCCCTTCATAATGCACTTACAATGTAAGTGATGGAGGGCAAAATCCACAGTCCTCATTTTAAGCAAAAATGTATTTAAAAGTTTTTTTCTAAAGCTAATACAGTATGAGGCTTTGTTAGTCAAATAAAGTGGATATCTTCCACAGTTACAGTCTTTTCAGTAAAAAATGTCCCTCTTTGTGTCTTGATGGACAGTGTTTTCCTGTTCAGCTGCAGTGGAAGGATCGTAACAAAAAGAGGGAATTTGGCACTAAAAAGACTGTAACTTTGAAAGATATTGATAATATTTGATTAATTTGGACAGCTGAACCCTCAAATTATCTTCAAATAAACTTTTAAATACATTTTTGCATGAAAGAGGACTGTGGATTTTGTCCCTCATCACCAACAATGAAAGGGCATTATGGGATCTCTTCATGGTCAGTATGAACAAAAGGAATGATAATAACAAGAAAAACACACGTCAATGTTAATTTGGACACATGTGTCCAATCTGTAAACTGATCACGTTTTGTATGTAAAATATCTTAATCTGCAAAGTAATAAGTCGCTACAGCTGTTATATTAATGTAGTGCAATAAAAAGTATAATATTTCCCTCCAAAATGTAGTGTAATCTTTGTTTGCATGTGTGTCCAGGATGAAAGTAGTCCAGTCAAAGCGGCCCACCAGTCAGACGACGAGAGATGGGACACACCTCCTCCAAAACCTCCTCGCATACGCAGGTAAGACACGTTTTCTCTTTTGATAGTATTTTTTGTCCTCACAAAAAGTTTTTCTATCCGAGCCTTTTTAAGCTCAGATCTGCTTTCCCGGAGTTATCAGAAATCACTCGTCACTTGCAAAATGAATGCAGCTGAAGAATATAATGATCCGCTCTCAACCTCCACACAGATGAATGAACAGACTCACACAGAAGTGAGCAGTAGGTGTGAAGTGGCCCGTCACTGAACACAGTGGGTGTTGTGTTTTGTAGGAGGATGGCAGGAAAAAAAGAAACGAAAAAAAAAAAGAAGTAACACAATCAAAACATATCCAAAAAGAAGTAGCGGGCGTTCTTTTCACCCCAAACCAACCAGAGCTTTGTGAAACATGTGTTCCCTGTCAGCCCACAGATACACTCGGGCCTCCACTTTACTGAAGTTAACTTCTGTTTTGCTGTTAACAACTGTTGTGGCCTGAGGAGCAGCTGTATTTATAGATCATTTTGCAACACTTTGCAATAGTCTGCAACACTACATTGTGTTGAACACGCCACAACCTTAGGCTAGTTTAAGTAGAACTGCTACATCTTACATCTCCCTCCTCTGTGAGAACAAACGCTTTTACGCACATGCAGGCGTATGATTTTAAAACACATACGGGCTCGTATGCACACATGCATGCCTTCTCTTCCTTTATACGTCTTTCTTCAGCATTTTTCCTGCTCCTTTCTCTCTCCTCTCGCTTCTCTCTACTGTCTGATAAGCGGGAGTTGCTCCTCTGTGCTCCCGTCTTCTCCCTCTCCTCTCATTTTAATTTTTCTGTATGTGCCCAGCAGGGGTTGTGCTCCACTTTCTCTCAGCCAGTTCATCTCCAGTCCCTCGTTCACTCATATTATCTACCCACAGACGGCACTGTCCTCCCCTCCCTCCTCCCCCCCACTCCCATTAACGCTACAATACATACACAGCACAACTTTTTAAAGAAGCTTCGGTAGATGCCATTGCTCAAAGAAGTTGCCTCAGCACTGTTGCTTTAATGTCACAGGGGACATCCTGTTGCCAGGAGACACTGTTTTACTTAATTACCTGTTGCTGGGAGCCTTTTCCAACTACATTGTCTAAAAATGGCCAGGTTGGCAGCATTTTTGTGTCTGTGTGTGTGAATCATTGCCCTTTTTTTTCTTTCTTTACTCAGGATTAATCTTCATTTAATTTTAAGGCCACTTCTGTACCTCAGTAATAAGTTAACTTGTGTGACCAGTGGTACAGAAAAATCATTTATCATCCCTAACATGACCTTTGAGTTCTCTTACTGCGCTAAAATTATCGAGCCTTTGGCTTCCTGAATTTGTCTATTGCAGCAGCCGGTTCGATGGGAAAGCAAACATTTTTCAGAAGTCCTAATTTTGGGAGGTAGCTGCAAGTGATCTGTTTACTGAAAAAAGTTTCTTTCCTGTTCGAGGTTAAACATACAAATTTGAACTCGGAAATGCTGCCAAAATAGGAAGTGTCCCCAGAAGATGGATAGAGCGCGACTGTCAGTAATAAATGGATTCCTCTCTTTCTACTCTTGTCTTTGTCTGTGAGTCTTTTCTGTGTCTCTCTCTCTCTCCTTGTCATCCCTCAGTTTCTTAAAGAAGTAACGTCGAAGGCCTAGTTTGAGCCTGAGACTATTTTAGTGATGGTAAGAGCTATTTTTACCAACATAGTCCACATTCTGCCGGCCACACTCCCCCCCCTGGGTGACTTAAGTGGTGTGATTGTGAGAAATTCTGCAGAAACTCAGAAATGGCTGACATCAAAGTCAAGCTGTAGATACTGAGTCACGACTTTCACACACACTCACAGCCGCACCCTGAAGAGTCATATCCTCCACATACCATTGTGGCTGGACATCAACCTTGATACCAGAATCTGCCTGTAGCATCTCCATAATCAAAAACCATCAAGTGATGAAATCTGGCATGGAATATTTGCCCAGATTTTTAATGGATGATAACATATTTCCTGACTTAAGTCATAACATTGTACATTGTTAAAACAAGGGTTTTGTTGAAGTGTGTTCATATCACTCGTAGTAAGGTTTCAGAAAAGTATTATTTTTGCGTTTTTTACCTAAAACTCACTACTGAAAATGTTTATTTACACCCGGCCCTATCTGCCATTTTGGTCCTAGTCAGACAACAATTCAACAGTTATCAACAATTTCAAGGTGACTGTTTTTCCACACCACAAGACAAAATCCATACTGATCAAGCTAAATCTGCAGCACTGTTATCAATGTGAGGATATTAAGGTAAACCGAAGCTTGTTGTACAACATTTAAAATATGAAGCTGGTAGTTTTCGAGTGTTATTTCTAGGCTGAGGAGGTTCTGCTCTCCAACAGAGGCGCCTGACGCCTTATTGTTTGATTTGACACCCCTTTTGCAGTGCTTGTGAGCATTTCAAGTTCATTCTCATCATTAGCAGACAACCAAATAGATAATCATCTTATCTAGAAGCCTGAAATACACATTTGAATAGACAGTGATCTATATCATTGTGGTTTGCCTGAGCGGCCTACTTTGGCGTAGTCATCTGTGCGAATCTTTCCGCAGCAGAACTCGAAATCAGGAAGTTTCACTTTTAAGCTTTATCCCCTTCTAGCGCATCCTGCCTCCTATGAATGCGCGCAGGTACCCACTGTGAACCAACACACTGATTAAAAATGCAGCATCTTCCCTCTGGAGTACATATGTGGAGGACACAGCTCGCTCGCCTTGTGTGTTTCTGTGTTTTATTTGTGAGTGTGGGTGGTGCTAGCGCATAAATTTCATGACTTTGGTGAGTCTGCATGCATGTGTGTATGTGTGGGTGTGTAAGTTGCGTGTGTGTGTGTGTGTATAAGTGTGCATAATGTTGGCCAAGGTTAGCTCTAACTGTGTTACCAACAGTATGGATGGTTTTTAGTCTTTTTATGCTCCAGGGTTAAAGTAGATTGTTAGAGATCTTGTCTTTTGCATGTAAATCCTTTTTACAACTTTAAGAAAAAAATGGACTCAAACCGCAGAAATATTTTACACAGTTTACCTCCAGAGCAGCTAACACAATTAAACTTCTATAACCAGAGGAAATTGCAAGAAAGAGGCAACAAAACAATCTTTTTTTAATCTTTTATATTTTCAGCACAACATACTTTTGGCTTTTTTTTCCCCTCTACAGATAAAACAGAATGTTTTTTTTACCCTTCAGGGGAAACTACTTCTTTATTCGCTTGATGTAAACCCTCATAATATTTTAATACATATTTACTTCATTCTCCATGTATGTTCTAGCGATGCGGTTTCTCAGTTTGTGTTTTGTGCCTCTAAGCTCAGTTTCATTTATGCTCGTCTTTATTTGTTTTACTGTGACTTATTAGTGTTTGCTCCTGTAACAGCCCAGCTTCCCCTCAGGAATCATTAAAGTTTCATCTTATCTTATCTCAGAAGGACACAAGGCTTGAATAAACTCATCTGAATGATTCATATCCCCATGGTAACAACCAGCATCAGTGAGAATCATCTGTGTTATTGTTAAATATATCTTTTGCTTGCTCAGGCAATGAAGATGACATTGAGGACAACATTGAGAGTATAGTTGCTCTCATGGGTAATTTGTCTGTTCTTTTTTTTTTAATTAGATTTTTTTATGTCTAAGTGCATCGTTATTACATCCACAGGCAATACAAATGGATATAAGAGCAAAGAGAAAACATGAGGTACATTTTCAAAGCCAAGATTTTAAAAAAAAGAGTAAGAAAGTATCTTCTACAAAAAAAATTAGTCTCTCAGCCTTGTTTTCATTTAGATTGACTCATAGACTATTTCTTCATATTTTCAAGGGATAACTATGAAAAAAGAGACATTACATAACTATATACATCCAGAGAGTGAAAGGTAAAGGGACAAAATAAATAAACAATAGTTAATAGTTCCTTCAGTTCATTATTTTAACAAAGTCAGGTCTCAGAGGTTTGACATATTGCACCCATTTTCCCAGTGTTGTATGAAGATGTCCATCTTTAAGTTTAAAGAGAAAGTTACCTTTTCCATCATGTAAATCTCCATCGTCACATCTGTCCAGTTGTTTATGGTTGTTTCAACGTGCATCATCCATCTTTTGGTCCCTGCTGCCAGCAATATACCCGTTTAAATATCTATCAATACCTTTTGTGGAGCATAAATGTTAAGTAGGGTGATTTCAGGATAAATCTGCCTTCCTTTTTTGTAATGTTCATATGTCTGTTCAAAGGAAATCTTATTGGAAATCATGATGGCAACCCTCTGTTTATGATTAGATTGTGAAGCCTATTTCTATCTATCTCTTCATCATTTAAACGTGTTTCTTGTAAATATACAATATGTGCCTTCTCTTTTTTCATTTTGGAAAGTATCTTGCTGCGTTTTATCGGATTATGTTTACCGTTGACATTGAAGGGAACTATCCTGAGCTTTTCATCTGTCATCTTTTCTGTAAGAAGAGAACTCAAACTGTCAAAAAAAAAAAAAAATCTGCCACAAACAATCTCTCTGGTAGAACATAGAAATAATACCATGAACTGATATAACTGTCAACACTCAGCTCAACTCACTCACCCATCATCTGCCAAACTATAGCTTCAATGGTGAAAGTTTCTGTAGATTGACCTTTAACTTTAACTGGCCAGAACACACCTCTGGCTTTGGAGTGAAAGCCTAATATATAAAAGTTGGGCCCTCTATAGCAGCTTAGTGCATAAAATGTATTTGTCCATCATAAATATTTTGTATTTTCAACCTCCGACTTATTTTTACAGCTCTTATTTCAAGGAAAACAGACAGAAAACTGTTGTTTGTTTGTCTATCTAAGAAATTGGTGGAAGAAAAGGAAATACCACCAGACATCTTCAAGTGTTTTTGTCTTACATTGTATTGATAATTTCTCCTGTCTAAAGGTGAAGAAGGTAAAGAATGATAGATTTTTCTGGATTGAATATGTTAACTTATGTGTGGGCTTTCATGTGACTTATTTTCGTCTTGGTTTTTTTTAATGACTTCTGTAAACCTAGAGCTTCCCTCTGATGTCAGCTCTCCTCTGACCGTCTTTTTCCTGCCGTGCACCGTGCTTGGTGATTCATTCGCTCGACTCGATCCTGTCGTGAGGGTCTAACCTTAACCGGGAAACCTCTGTCCTTCATGTCTTTCGTAGCCTCGCTGATCGTGTGGTAGAGTCGCGTCCCATCCTCGTTGCGTGGTTACTTATTATTAGTATACTCAAAATGCCTTTGCCACATTTTATTCCAAAATTACTCAAAATTTAAAAATGAATTTACAAAATGGACAGCATAGATTTATAGAAGAGTAGCAGCTAATAGACGCTGAACTGTGATGTTGAGGCTTTATGAGGAAGCCTTTTACTGTGCGGCTGCAACACCAAAGTTACTTAAGAAAAGGAAATCCCCTACTTCTAACTTGCAACTTCTCTCTGTGTGTCTGACTTTCTATCAGTCTATCTTTGATCCACACACACACACACACACACACACACACACACACACACACACACAGCATCATGTGCAGTCTTAGGCTAGCTCTTCGTTCAGTCATGTGCTCTTGATTTAGCACATCACCACATCCTTTCACTGGTTTTGTGTGTGTGTGTGTGTATGTGTGTGTGTGTGTGTACTTATTTTCATGTATAAGCAAATGTATGTTCTGTGCAGTGGAACAATATCTTTAAGTATAACTTTCCATATGTGAGGCGAGCTCGATGATAACCTCAATATCCTGTGTAAAATTCACACACCTACACTGTTTATAGCTGTGAAGCTTATAAGCACATTACTAAAGTACACAATGCTCTACAGAATATGTGGAAAACTTTTGTTGACCACAGTAAAATACAATAGAAATCACTCTTTCTTTCTTGAATGGTGATGAATGATTATATGTGAAATGAAGCTGCTAGAGAACACAATAAAATAAAAAAAAATATAGCACATTGTTGATGTCCTGTATGGAAATCTATCTTAGACTCTGCATTGCATTTCCAGAAACATTAAACACAGTATACAGTACAATTCATACAGAGGGATTAACTCTGTAGTAGTGATTCAGAGTCTGTTTTCAGTTCATCATGTCAACCTTAAATCCACAAAATATGGGCGAGAGCTGTCTGACAGTGGAAGACATCTGAGGACATGTACTGTAATTTGTACTGTGAGCGTGTTGCTACCTTTTTTTTTTAAATTGTGCCACCTAGTGGACAGACACTGCCTTTTAGTTTCATTCATATATGAAGCTCACTTTATTTCATATGTAGTTAGTGTCATATCTGAGTTTCATCATTCTTTTTTTTTTTTTAGATGGAGAATCATTTAAACATGGATGTCCAAAATGTCTGGAGGTTGTCTGACCCCTATGATGAAATTCTTGCCTTTTCATCATTTTGATTTCCTTAATAGCCTGAACCACAGTCTTCTTCTGTTTAAGCAAAACTAACTGTTTAAGGCACCTTCAGACGTACTTCAACTTTCAAAAAGTATAATAGCATAAAAGCAGGGTTTGTTTGGCTGTACATGAATGAATTTTTCTCACGGTTATAAGTGCAATTCTGGCTATGAGTGTGGTGTTTTTAATTATACTGCCTCTGTTACATTTTGGGCTCAGGGGAAGTGAGATGTCTTATTAAAGAACACCAAAAACGTGTCTCAGAGTGTGTACTCACCACACAGTGAAAGTATTGTCTGGTTTAGTCTCTTTCTTTGCTGTTAATCTTGTTTGCTCTCTTTGTCTCTTTCTCTCTAGCACCCAGGTAGAAGGTGATGTCAAGGAAGAGATACTCCAGCCCCCGGAGCCTCACCCCGTACCCCCCATTCTGACCCCGTCTCCCCCCTCAGCCTTCCCCACTGTCACCAACGTACGGCAGGACAACGACCGCTACCACCCCAAACCTGTCATACACGTCCTGGCTACTGCACAACATAATGTGACAAAGGTACAGATACAGTGGAAATATTAAAGTTGTATGATTGCAGAATCTATTTACAGTATATCAAGTTTGTTGTATAAATGTGTATTTTTGTGCAAAAATGCTGATTCACTGGAGGTGTTGTGGAAAAAAAACAGTTTTTTCATGTTGTATGTTTGGTATTTGGACCTGTAAAACCTGTTCGGTATGTTAGAGTTTACCTTTATTAGGTATTTGACAGGTTGAAAGGAAGTAGGGGGATAGAGAGCGGCATGACATGCAATTAAAGTCCCTGACTTGTTATTTGGGCCTCAGTCCACTTGGCCATCAAGATTATTGTACATTGTTAGAAACAAATTTTATATATTTGATTTAACCACAGCGTTTACTGGGAACTGTAGGAAATCTTAATTGATCTGCATGTTTCTTCTGTTAGGGACAATATTAGATATTTCTGGGAGGGGGTGTTTGTGAGCAATTACTGAAAAATATGGTAGATGTTCATTATCAGTATACTTGTTTACATGCATTATGTGGAAACAGCTTACATAAGGCCTTTTATATGTTTAATCTGGGAATCTTAGTTATATTTCTAGAGAATTTCATACATTTTTCTCACAAGCTTTCCCTCTGGCTCCCATTCATGCATGTTCCAACACTGAAAGTATGTGGAAGATTTTGCTGCATTTTTTCAGAAGGGTCTTTCATGCTTTGTTTCTTCACTTCCTTTCTTTTCAGAATCAAGACGTTGACAAGCAGCAGAACCAGTCAGAGCCCAGTCCAAACACGCAGACCAGTCCCTCAGAACAAAAAGACCAAGATCTGCTAAGTCGAAAACAGCAGACCCAGGTCTCAAACCTAGATCTTAATGACAACTATAACAACAAATTATCTTCAACATCCACAAAGTCAGAATCGGGCCAAAGCCAGACCCAGACTCCCTCCTCCCCCCTCTCGCCAGTCGTTGAATGTTCCGGTGCTCCTCGGATCGAGAGGAAGCTGAGCATTGAGATTAAAAAGGTGCCGTTGCAGGAAGGACCTCGTAGCTTTGACACTTCCTCCTCTATGGGAGTAGCGGGCGGAGTGGGCAGCGGTTCAACCAACAGTGCGGCCATGCTGCAAAGAGGCCACGCCTTCAAAGCCCGCTCGGGCCAATCCCTGCTGACGTCTAGCTCCTCGCTGTCGGAGGACTCGGGCACGGAGGGCGGAGCGGGTGGATGCGGGGATGGTCAAGCGGATGGAGGGGTCCTAGCCAGACCAAACCACCTCCCTGTGAAGAGCGAGAAGGGCGACGCGCACGCAGGGGAGAGAGCGGAGCCGAAGGCCGGCCACGCAGCGTGGGCTCAACCGTGCAACAGCCCCGAAAAACACTTCCCAAAGACCTCCTCCTCCTCTTCCTCGTCAGACCGCGTCGCCCCATCTTCCTCCTCCTCCTCCCACCTCTCCTCCTCCTCTTCCTCCTCCTCCTCCACTCCTGTTAGGACTGCCCTGAGTTTCACCAACCCCCTGCACTCTGATAACTCGGACGAAGAGGGGGATGGAGAGATGTTTGGAGGAAGGGAGGGTTGTCGTACTAATGTATCCACGGCGACAGCCATGGTTACTTCGTCCTCTCACCACGGAGACCACCAGCCGGTCAGGAAGGTGTCGCCCATGTCGATCGCAGGGCAGAGCTCTCCGTCACCCACAGCAAGTATGTCAATCAGCTTCAGCCGTTGCTCTTTAATTGAATGACTGGATCTAATTCTCTCCTGACAGAATCACTTAGCAAGTTAACAGAGAAGCCAACAAATTAACTATAAAAGTAGTCAGATAAATAGACATCCAGTTGAACTAAATGGATCAAGTTTAGACAGCAGTCATGATTAATTTAAGTGGACCCGGAAATGATCCAAACTAAACATTCAACTCTGCAGTTCAGTCCAGCTCACGTCTGATGAGTTCTTTTCACTAAAGCACTGTTGAAAGCACTAAGTGTAAGTCTGACAACCCGTCTTTATTATGATCCACACTCACAGGCAAAGGGAAACCACACAGTAGAGTCATTTTCTGGGTCAGTAAGGAGACAGAGGTCTCAGACAGACCACATGGTAATGACAAGTTTTATCTGTCAACACACGCACACACACGCACTGTAGACCGTTCTTACTGCTGGGTGAAGTCAGACGCAGGAAGAAACAGAGAAACCGAGAGACAGAAAAACTGGAGACATGGAAGACAAGAAAAATAACTAGAAAAAAAAAAAAAAAAAAGCAAGATAGTTTCCAGTGAGTCTCATAAAGCATGACTGTATGACTAATTGGTCGGTTTGTGTGGAATGCTGCAAATGTTAACAGGCAAACATCTGTCAAAACAACTCTACTCTTCCTCTTTCAGCTTGTGTGTGTTTATCCGAGCGAGCGGATTTGCTGAGCGGGAGAAGGAATGAAAGAAATCCTGTTATGTGTGTTGTTGTTTCAACGCAGTTGTGTGTGTGTGCGTGCGTGCGTGCGCGCGTGCGTGCAGGAATCCGTGTGTGCATGTTGGATGGTGAAGGATCGACACTGCATGACACTGATAAATACACATTTGCCACCTTTTGTGCACGTTGGGTTGAACAGAGCAGTGTCACACTGTTTGCTGTGTGTTGGCTGCGCCGTCATGATCGCAATGATGTGGTTTTTTTTGTTTTTTTTTTATCTTCCCGGGGTGTCACGATCAAGCTCGCCCCCCCCCTCCCCCCTCCTTCTGCTCTTTTGATTTCAAAATCATGATGATTCTGAAATCTGATTCTTGCTGTGATTGGAGCTGACGTGGAGTGTGTTGTTCTGGACTTTGGACTGTTTTGATCTGGAATGAGTTCTGGATGCAAGAACTTAACAGCATTTTTAAATATTTGGATGAAACTATGAGGGTGCATTATGAATCAGTGTGTCAGCACTGCACTTGAAAGAAAAACTAGTGTATATTCTACAAGAGTCGCCACTCTTTTAGTTTAGATATAACACAGACTGTATTTTACTTGTGCGTAGGTTTATAGAAGGCAGCTCAGTTAGATTTAATCTGTTTAATCTGACATGTTTCTAACTTGTGCCAAAGAACAATAAAGCAAAATGTCTGAAGTTGTTTCAGAAGAACCCATTGAGAAACATTTCTTTCCCATGTTAAGTGTTCCCGTTAAACACTTACTATGTTATTGTAGCCCTTTTAAATGTCTGACATCACACGTCATGCACTCCTCAAGTATTTCCAATATTTAAAAGCAAATGCAGAAATATTTACCTCACAGTCCTGAAGTGGTTGCAGTGGCAGTTTGAGTTTTGGTCTGCTTGGCTTTTCTGGCATATTATTTGTTTTTGGGCTGCGGTAGCGCTTTGTTTAAAAAAAAAAAAAAAAAAAAAAAAAAGCTAATGTTGAAAAGCTAATGGCTGCTATTTGATCAGTTTGCAAGAATCTAATGACTGCTTTTTTTGAAGAGTTGCTCTGAGCTAATCGCTGCCTTGTGAAATGACAAGAGAAAGCTGGTGGCTGCTTGTTTCACTGATTTGCACTATCAATGAATCAATCAAACTTGATTTGTATTGCACATTTTGTACAGGTTATAGTCAGTGACAAACTAATAAGATACAAGTATAAACAGTAAAATGATGGGAGACCAACGCATGAAAAGTTTGAGGTAAAAATTGTGATTAAATATGTAAAACATTACAAATATACAGATATGATATTAAAATATTCCATTAGGATCAATAAAATTCTTATCTTAAAACTAATAAATATGATAACAGATAAAAAAAGTAGAATATGACAGTAATATATAACAGTTAATTTTTAAATACTCCACATTCAATTAGTACTCTTAACTGAATATTCAGTACTCATTATCTTGCTAGTAATGGACTTTTGTCACACTGGTAAAACACGTTCAAGTAGCCTGTGGCAATGATCAAAAGTTATAAACAGTCTTGAAAAAATCACTTTTTATTCTATAATGTTTGTCTTTGAAGCTGCACTTTTGCCCTTATCATTTATGGTAACATTAAGATGCTGTTCAGGTGCCTAATGTTTAAAAAATGATGCAAGTGTTTGTTACTTTGGCCGTTATTTCACTAATAATACACTAATCTAAGGTGTTTTAAGGGTTTTACATGCAGTATAGAAAACACACAGCTGCAAATGAAGAAATTATAACAGTAAGAACCTTTTACAGACACTGAATCTAAAATATTTTTTATCACAGAGGTGGTAGAAGATGACTTCTAGCTACAACTATTAAATAAGACCCAACAATGGTGGAAGTCAACCGTGTATGATCACAGATTATCCCGTATATTAAAATCACCCATTATGAAACAACCATCACGCTCAGCCTGAATGACTTAAAGGTCAAAAAAACTCAAATCACTGAAGACGAGACACGTTAGGATCAATAAATTGTCACAGCCGGTTAATTAGACTCATATTTAATAACTGTGTTGTACTCTAATGCAAATAAATCTCCAAGGGCAATATCTCAACCCTTTAGAGAGTAAATTCCCGCCTCAGTGAATGAGAGAGAATATAATTAGGGGGTCTGGCTTTTAGGTCTCGGTGAGAAAGAGACAGTCAATCTCAGGCTCTGTAATAAGCTCATTACTAGTAAACGACTCCTTAGACAATTAACTTGCATTAAACAGAAACCTTTTAGCTGGACAGCGGATTTATAAAAGTTTATTGTTACACCCCATAAATAATCTGGTAGCAGTGTTGTGTCTGGCTGAGATAATTGAGTCAGTTTATGTAGTTAACACTAAGCCACAGTCGATATTGCACATCCTCGTATTTTTATTTAGACGTCAGATGTCCAGTGTTTATAGTCGCTGGCTTTGGTTAACAGTAGCAGTTATACTTGAAGTCTGAAGCAGCTGGAAGTCAAAACAAGATCATCTTTCCCTCATTACATGTCCCCTCGAATCTCTTCCTTCTCTTAACATGCTGCAACGGGAGCTTAATAGTAATGACCCGTGTCAGATTTTCAAAGCTTGGGAGATGGACAGTATTGCCCTCAGAGATGGAGAGTTCAGACAGGATACGATCAGGAGAATGCAGGGAAATGTAATCAGCGACTGTCTGGAACATATCAGTATTTCAACTGCAACTCAATCCGTCAGGCCTGAGACTTAAACAGACTGCGCATTTATTAAAAAGCAAAAAAGTCCCTCAAAAAAAAAAAAAAAACCCCAAAGAAACTGAAATCAGATGTACAGATCTCCTCCTTCGTCATA
Source organism: Thunnus maccoyii (assembly GCF_910596095.1). Classification (NCBI taxonomy): domain Eukaryota; kingdom Metazoa; phylum Chordata; class Actinopteri; order Scombriformes; family Scombridae; genus Thunnus; species Thunnus maccoyii. The sequence goes on from NC_056555.1 coordinate 13,065,263, forward strand.
GCCGTCTCAGCACTCTGCATCTGCAAATCCATTTATCTGTTTCAGATATCATGACTGATACTTTTAATAACATTTGGTTAGGAGTAATAAACATTTTCCACTTTGAATAACTGAAAATAGCTTGACGGACTTTTAACAATCAGGGGGAAAAAAAAAAAGAAAATGCAAAATGCAGCTTATCAGGGCTCATCACATGTGAATGCATCTTAAAGTTCAAATTCAAATGGCTTCATTGTCACCATATTCAGATACAGTATTGCATCATATGAAACTAATATGCAGAACATTAGGAATTAATACAAAATAAAGACGAAAAACAAAACATGTATGTAACAACTGAGAAATTTAATAAAATGCTTTTAAAACAGCAAAAGCAGATTTAACTTTTTTTTAAGCATTTGCATTGATTTGTAATAGAAAGAAAAAATAATAAACAAAATATAGTTTTATATGTGTGCTTGTGTCTGATTTACCAATTAACACAAATGCAGTAACAAAAATAATGATAAGAATACAACAAAAAAATATATTTTAAGTACTTTTAGTAGATATAATAATGTTGTTTATTTTTCTTTTTTATGATTTGCTACTGACATCATGAATGCCACCTTATGTACTTAAATCATTACCTGGCAAAGTGATACTTCTGATCCAATAGTACAGGCACACGTCTAGAAACATAAATAAACTGTCACTGTAAATAACAGAAGACAAAAAAACAGGCAAATATCTGTCCATGTTTCCCATCCATGTTATTTTAAATATGTGAAGCAAAGAGACAAAACAGATTTTTTTATAACAAAGCAGTTTTTTTATCACTTTGTGAACCACTGAGTATAAACACAAAGAATCCTTCGATATCGAGGAAACACTTGTTCTGAGTTTCATCTGTTGAGCTTTTCTTTGTCCCGCTTTCACCTGACTTGCCGATCTCTTTGTCTTTTCTTCTCGGCCAGTGAATTAACATTGCTTCTCATTTGACCTCTGACCTTTTAACCCCAGACTGCTGGGACAGCGACGACTCCCCCCCCCCCCCTCCCCGAGAGAACCCCTGAGTCCTTCATACTGGCCACAGGTGCGTCTTTGCATTGGTGGAGATTCACAGGTGTGTGTTTCCAGTGACACGGACTCAACGACCGGGCCACCTGCTGGATACATCGCAGGTGTTTTTTCACGGGTCCGTGTTACTGGTCGGCTCCCTAAAAAGGTGGATGGATCAGTGATTTATAAACAGCTGGAGTCGATCCAAGCACAGTCATTGTTTTGTTTGCTTGGTGAGGTGCTGTATTGTTTTGCAGAGAGAAAATTCATGCATGGTGATGTGAGGAAAAAATGGTTGTTTGATACAGTCGGCAGCTTCTGAAATGAGCTGAAACAGGTGGAATATAAATTTCTATTTCATCTTATCTGGTACCTTTTATAGTGTATTAGCAGGTAGGGACTCACTCACTCATCCTCACTTCAAACTCACAGATGGATTCACATATTGCAGGTATCTGTCTTTCTTTAATAACTCGGCCTCCATGTTGTCTTCTGCTGTTTTCTTTTAGAGTGTTAAAATATTAGAGCACATGAGATGAAAAGGAGATAAACAGTTTGACAGATGTGTTAAAAGTGACCTCAGTTCTTTTTTTTTTTTATGAGAAGCTTTATCAATGTTACAACACAAGAGGGCACCATTGGCTATTTCAGACCTCCAGTACAGGCAGTTTTTATGTAAAGATAATCTTTGAATCAGGCTACCACTGTTAGTCACTGTCTTTTTGGAGGGATTTAGAAACAGATACATGTATAGAGTAACATTAATGAAGGGTAAATGTAAGTAAAGTCCATATTCTGAGGCTTTAAAATCCTGTTTTGATCAAAGAGGGCTCACCTGTTTTCACTGCCTGATTCTGGTTCAAAGAGGATCATGTGAAGGCAAAGCTTTGGCTCCAAATGGAGACTGAGGAACGGAGGAAAGGGTTGGTTTAACGGAGGAGACTGAATGAGGAAGAAAAGTGTAAATGTTTTATAAACATAGTGAGTTTGAAAGGACGAGCGGATGGGCATGTGTGTCTCTTTGTGCTTAACGTGTCTTAACTTTATGTTCATTTGTCTTCAAATGTTTTTTCTTCGTCTAATCCGCTCCTTTCTCGCTCTCTCCGTCAGACCCTTTGGAAGTGAGGACATCAGCTTCGGCCGATTGGAGCGGTTCACACAAAGGTAAGAACACACACGTCGTTGTTTACCTGCGCTTGACTTCCTGCGTCTTGTCTGTTTATCTGTGTGTTGTGTGTGTGTAGGCAGAGGTAGGGGCACCTGCTTTGTCTCTGAACGTTTGTCCTTGCGCGTCCCGTCTTTATGTGTGCGGTTAGTCAGCAGAACAGAGGAGAGCAGGAAACAGACCTTCAGTGTTGTACAAATTAGCCGGCGCATGATAAACGACTGACAAGCAGAAGGGCAGCTGTAAAGGAAAAAGAGTGAGCGGTAGCGTGAAGCAAAGAGATACAGAAAAAGAGAAAAAAAAGAAAAGATCAAACATGTCTGTAGAGAGGTGCAATGAAAGCATGTGCTTATCTGTGCTTTGAGGATTGTGTGATGATGGTTACTGCCAATTTATTGCTTCAGTAGTTTGGCTACGTGTGTGTGTGTATGTGTGTGTGAGACAGACACAGAATAATCGAAAGGAAATAACTGTTTGACTTGAATTATGTAATGATTTTTTTACTCACTGTGTATATAACTCAATAGGAGCGTTTACACAGAATAAAAAGCCTGCATTTAAATTCTTGCCGATAGCCAGACTTTAAATGTCATGAACTATGTAAGTGCAAGTTTCTAAGCACATAGACAAATTTCTTTGCAGCACAAAAAACGTTGTCAATTTTGGTGAGTTTAATGTATTTATTCCTCATGTAAGAGGGTGTTGTGGTGTTTGTGCATTTGACTGTTTATAACCATGTGTTATCAGCCAGTAATGTGATAAAACATAAAGAGATATGAAGTCAAACCTGATTATTAAATGACCTAATTATCTCTAGCGTTTGTATTTTCAGTGCAAACAAGTCAAACTAGTTGGTAATAATCATGGTTTTAACTGAATTGGGACTTCCCCTCTACCTTCTTAGTAGATCTTACACCACTAACACCATTATACAACACCTGCTAAGCACTTAAACCACTGATATTCACACAATATTTCCATTCTGTGTGGTGTGTTTGTGCGTGTTTGTTTGTGTAGATGTGTCAGACTGCGTTAAGAAGATGTCTCCAACTGACCCTGCATCTGCTGGCACCACGGCAACAGACAGCAAGTCAGACCTGGGTGGGTAAGTCTGCTTTCTTACCTCTGTCGGATGTTCGGACGTCAGTGAATATACCTTTTGGTTTTTTTCTGTGACTGAACACTTCTGAAGGGACACAAGTAATATTTGCACAAGTAATGCTTTTTTTTTCAGTCACCTTGCAAAAAAGAAAAAAAAAACCTTAGCTGACAAAGATGGTTTCTATTAATGTCATCACTTTTTTTTTTAAAAGTGTGGAGTTGCTTTTGCTGATTTTATCTGCAGCGTTTGAAACTTAGCTTTTTGCTGCATATATGCAGAAAATGATTGATGGTTTTAAGACCAAGCAAGTGTTGAAGGCACCTCTGGGGAGGAAATATATTTAATTTATTTAATTCAAAGGAAAAAAAACACCCTAAGAACGCCTTTTTCTTTCTTTCTTTCTTTCTTTCAGGGTTCGGTAACCGCTGCATTCAGCCCAAAGGCCCTCGAGACCCCCCCCTGGAGTGGACATGATGGAACGACCCGTCTGTCCGTCCATCAACAGTCTCCTCCCTCGCCAAGAGATGGACTCTCTCCTGGCTGGTCCAAAACCAAGTTGATAGATGCTACACAGGCAGCAAAGTTTTACATAGAAACACTTTCTGTGTAACTCTGTGCCAACACGTTCTCAAGACTGAGCACCTCTCCTCTTCCTCCTCTTCTTCCTCCTCCTCCTCTTCCTCCTCCTCCTCTTCCTCCTCTTCAGTCCCTCCTTCAAAGTGCCACTGTGCAAAGCAGAAGAACACTTACTGGTCAAGTGGCTTTTCAATTTTGGAACGAAGCCCACGTTCTTGAGGTTTTGGCCTCTCTAGACGCTGACCTGGGATCAGTCTGCTTATTTCCCTGTTAATGATTGAAGGATAATTCCTGTTTTGTTTTGTTTTTATCCCTGTTTTTGGTGACTTAAGAGTAAATTAGGAAATGTTCCGTAGACACATCCTGAATATTTATCCATTCTTAGACGAATTGAACGGGGATGTAGTTCTAGTAAAGTTGTTCTCTTTAAATAAATAGGGAGAAAGCTTTCATACCAAAATGAGAAAAAAAGTAACTTTTTTTTTTCATCATGAATCAGGAATTATCTTTAATCAGAAAAGCTACTGTGGGAAGCTGATTTCCTGAGGTTTAACTGAACTCCCAGAAGGTGTCTGCTTGCTCCTACTGGACGAACAACAATCTTCAAAGCGAACCTAGATAATCTGTTACCCATGATGCAACCTCTTCTGTCGGGTATGTACAGGTTGCCCGGGTGCTCTCTCTCTCTCTCTCTCTTTCTCTCTCTCTCTTTCTCTTTCTTTTACTGTATCTCTGTGTCTCTCTCTCCCTCTTTCTGTGCGCTGGTGCTACATTACTAAGGATCAGCATAGAGACAGAAAGACTAGAGCTGACATTCACCTGTTTCTCACCTCTTATCTGCAGTAATGTCTGCTCTAGTACTTAATATTTCTATGCTGACCTCCCTTTTTTTTTTTTTTTTTTTTTTTTTTTACCAGAGTCGTAGATTGATGCAGTTTGGTCATTCTAGTGGTCATGAGCAGCCATATTGGCTCCGGAGTCCTGCTCTGTGGCTGTTAAATAGATGCTGAATCTGTAGCGGTGGACTTTATAGTAAAGTTGTCATTTTTCTGTGGCGTCAGAATGCAAAGACATGTGAAATTGAAATGTATGGTGTCAGGAAAAGGTGAAACTATACAACATATTTGGCTTGTGACCCTTTTTAAAGTGAAACAATCTCAACTTGTTACAGGTTGTTTATGTCTAAAAGTTGCAAGCAGCTCAACCAAAGAGTGTTGTTCCCTTCTCAAACTCATTTGAATACTTTTCTAGAGGCTTGAGGAGGTAAAAAATATTCAGTATTAAGATAAAATAAAATTACAGAAAATCTTGGCAGCTGCATCATGTTATGTTAAAAGGCAATTTTCCCTAACTGTGTCCATTTCAAGTCACAGTCTAATGAGAGATTAAAAACACTTTAAGTAATGGCCAGACGCCTCAGCTCTGTGACTCTGGCTCTCACTGCTGGGACCATGAGCCTGCCTTAGTCTGCCTCTCAGAGAAGACAGCCAATGACAGTCCTCCTTAATTTGGCTTTTCTCTTCGGTTCATTTCTGCGCTGTCCTGTTGTTTTAAACCTGTCCCTCCTCTTTCTTTTCTGTTCTCCTCCTCCTCCGTCGGCCCTCTGATGAACAACCATGCAAGTCGGGGTTTTTTTTTTTTTTTTTTTTCATGTTATCAATCTGTTTACTTCTGAAACTCTTGTGGGACTTGACAGAAGTGAGGGGAAAACCCCTCTAGGAGGCACAACAGTAAGTCTAGTTTCACAAAATGACTCCTCCTCGACAAATCTGACTTGTATGGTTTCTCATCCGACCGCCAAACTGTGCTTTACATATTTCTGTACGTGTGAGACAATGATCCCATAAGACAACAGCAGCTCGGGACCCAGGACTACTGTTTCCTCCTGATTTTTTTTTTTTTTTTTTTTTTATTGTTCTCTGCTAACTTCTCCTGCATTAGCTACCATAACTATACAGTATATGCATTGTTTTATAAAGATAAAGAACTGTACAGGGCAGTTTAGGTATATAATATTTCAGATTTTTTTTTGTTGCTATTCCTTAAATATTCTTATTAACAGAAGATGTAAGAAAGTCAGTGCATGATGATGATTCCTCCCCCCTACACAATGTTTCCTTCAAACTGTAAATTATTCTGCTGCCCTTTGTTTTTGCTTCTGGCAAATATTTCAGGGTTTTTTTTTTTGTTTTGTTTTAGTTACATGCTTAAAAGATTGAACTTTTTTTTTTGTTTTGTTTTGTTTTAATTGGTTGGCAGAAGAAAAGCGTTGACTGCCAGCCGGCCCCCTTTCAGATAGCTACAACGGGCTCCGAATAAGATTGTAATAATAATATTAATGATGATGATGATAATAATAATAATAATGGTCGTTTTTTTTGTAAATGGTATTTTAAAAGTTATTTTTGTATACGCGGTTGTTTGTTGCGTCACAAGTCCACTGCTCCCCTCCCAGCCCCCGTTTCTCTCCTTCTTTCTTACATATTTTCTTCATCTCTCCCCCCTTTTTTTTTTTATTTTAAAATTTCTCCTCCATATGCTACTTTTCCATTTTTTTTCTTTCTCTCTGTCTCTCAGCTTGCTCTTTTAATGTAGATGGAGATGGATCTCCTTCTCTGGATAAAGAGCATCTCATTATTTTTCTCTTATTTTTACTTCCGCCATACTTCCCCTGCTGTTTTCTCTCTTTCATCTTCCTCCCTCCCACCATCATTTCTACCTCCTTCATTTTTAAAAGTTTGTCCTTTCAACACGTCTTCGTGCCAACAGATTGGTTTGCTTTATTAATGCATCTCTAACTTGTTGGTGGTTCAAAGTAACGTAATATAATACGCTCATAAACTGACTAATAGACATGTTGAGAAGAGACATTTTTTAAAACTTTATTTATAATTTCTCATCTGTTTATTTTTTTTTCCTCAGCCTCCATTTCTTTCTGTTTATCCACCACAACTACGCTCATCTATCCAACACCCCCCCCCCAACACACGCACACTAGCCTCGATCTCAGAAAGAGCCCACCTGTGCCTTTAAGAGAGAGCCCGCCCACCCGCCCTCCCCTTTCCCCTCTCCACCAATCGTCATTAGCGGCATGAGCGTGAGCGATGTGATTCGCTGCTGCTTGCTCATTGCCTCCTGTGGGACTCTTATTCAGCCACAAACCCCCCCCCCTACCCCGTCCCTCCCGTCCCTTCCCTCACCCGTCCCCCTCCTTACACACACACACACACCCCCAAAATGTTTGTATGTTGCAGAAATCAATCAGTAAAAATGAACATTAAGTAAAGACACGCCTCCTTTTTTTTTTGTATGTGATGTCATGAAAAGGTGTGCGTGCAGGACGTGTGTGAGAGTGTGTGTGTTCATATGCAAGTTTATAGTGACTTGTTTCTTGTTTCTAGAAGTAATAGAAGAAATATTCAGATCCTTTAGCAATACCACAATTTTAAAAATATGCAAATACATGTAAAAAGTGTGCATTCAAAATATGTTTTAAGTGGAAGTACAGAAGTGTTACCACCAAAATGTACTTAAAGCATAAAGGTAGAAGAAAAATGGCCCCTGTGACGGTTACATCATCTTATATTACATTATCAAATCAATGTGTAAGAAGCATTTTATTGTAAAAGCTGGTTGAGGTGGAGCTAGTTTGAACTACTTTACTGTATATTCAGTTATGTATTTTAGGTGGTTCCCAACCTAAGGGTCAGGCCCCCTCCATGGGTCGTGAGATGACGGGGCAGGAAAGAAGAAAAGACATACTTCTTCTACACAAATTTCCCCTCTTATTTTTGTCTTTGAATTGCAGCTTTTTTGGCAAAATGTTAGATTAGTTAACATCTTTAGACCTCAAACAGCCATTAAAATGAAACCATCTGAGGACTTGAACTGCAAACAACACATAAACATCTGAAAAGTGACAAGGGGTTCCAACCAGATTCTGCTTTTTTTTGTACATGTACATCACAAACATGTGGGGAACCCCTGGTTTAATCTTTCAAAATGTATTGTATTTTATAAACTCACCATATGTTTTTAATGAAAAATCTTTATCTATAGAGTAACCAGTAGTATAAAGTAACACAAAATGGAAAAACTCAAGTAAAGTACAAGTACTTACTACAAGTACAGCGCTTGTGTAAATGTACTTAGTTACGTCCCACTGCTGCTAACAACTCTACACATATAAACTGATATTGTCAATCACGACTGGCTTGAAAATTATACGTGTGTGTAGCAGGTTGTCACAGCAGGAACTCCTCTCTCGCACCTGGAGGATCTACACACACACACACACACGCACGCACACACTAAAATGACAATTAATTAATCACTGCAGGTGGTATAAATACACGTTCACTCCCTGTCTTACACAGAGACCTGAGGTATCACATTTGTATTCACTTTACGCACCTAGAGAGGCACAGCAGGTGGGCAGACATACTGTAATTATTTGCTGTTGCTCACATATTAATTTCAGATTAATTATACTCAGTGCAACATTTTATGATCATGTTAGTCCCCTTTAATTATAGTTATGGATAAAACACAACTATGGGGTTTACAAACATGAAAGAGTGATATATGGAATTAAAATATACATATTAATGCACATTGATATCCCTTTATATCTGTAATGCAGGACAATCACATTCATGTTTGGGTTATTAGTTTGCTCTAGTAGTATAGAAACGTCACTTGAATCCTTGATGGATGAGTGATGACGGGTCACAGAAGTCGACATTATAAAATATGGTGCAAGACATAAAAAAACAAATAAAAAAATAAGCACCCTGTACAGCAGTGAGAGACCCAGTCAAGAATACAATGAAAAGAAAACGTGTCACAGAGATTTTTTAGCCATGACTGAAATCTAAATAAGCTTTTTATAAAGGTCCCCCCAAAAAAAAGGTCTGAGGAGAAAATCTCATCCTCCAGATTACCTTTTAATCCACTAAACATGGTTTCATATGATGCTCTCTCCACCACTGCAGTTCATATTTTACAAATCTGCAGCTTAAGCTATTTTCCGATGCCTCAAGATAGTTCTTGAAACAATAATAATAAGCAAAATGATAACTAATGAGACACATTTTAATATGTTGAGATGTATTATATACAGTATGTCCCCTTCCCTGATAATCCCATAAAGGTTTACTGTAACTAATACACATTTATATGTTCAATGTAGGAAGGTTTCTGCCTTTATTCTGCAATTTCAGCACAAATTATCCATCAGTTTCACTTTTTCACAACATGCAGCCGGAATTAACACAAAAATACACGTTCTTACATATAAAACTGCTTTATATATATTAATATGCTCATATTAATTAACATTGTATGCCAAAAAACAGAAATTATTACATTTTACACACATTACACTGACTAAAAATACATTACATTGCATCATAAGGCAGAATCAAGTCCACACATCACACAGGCCTCTCACCACTTCAGTGTTTCATACACAGTTTCTAACTTTCTCACGTTCATTTCACTCCTTTACTGTTTTCTAACCTTCACACGTGATAATCCGTGCAGCGTTACCTTCGTGCAGCACACCTACGCGCACAGCATGAACGCACACGCACACGCACTCTCTCTCTCTCTGTCTGTGTAGTATAAATTGAGCCAGGTTGCCGTCTTAACTGGGTCACCGCAGTTTTCCCATGGAGCAGTTTAACATGTTATGTAATGGCTTATAAATATAGCCAATCAGTGTTCAGTGTATGCGAGCAGTCGCAGCAGGCTGTGCTGCCATCTGAAGAAATTGAAAACTGTGTCAGCTCTGTTTTTAAAGCCCAGAATATAAAACGTGTTGGAGCTGATTAATTTTAAATATATTAGTCAGATACAGTAGATGCACATTTTACTACATGTTGTTCTCCTCATCAGATTTCCTCTTCTTGTTTGCTTCATACATTAATATTATCACAATGTTTATGGCCAGTTGTGACTTTACAATTGTCCTCGTTCAGCCGCAAATCATGTTTAGTATTCACGGTTGGCTGTCACACACTGATAGTCCTTGTACTGAGAGCTCCGCCAATCAGTCTGAGTGAAAAGGAAAAATGTTTTCATCTCAGTAAATCAAAGTGTAAACAGCACCGGAGCATTCATGACACTGTATAATGATGTGTCCTGTGTGTGTGTGTGTGTGTGTGTGTGTGTGTGTGAGTGAGAGTGATAAGATAATCCAGTTGTGAAGATTAGATGAAAGAGGCAAGTTTATCCCTTTGATGGGAGCGTTTCCCATTTTAACACACACGTACACACACACAGCCTACCACCATCATTACGTACACCTCTCAACATTTTCTGTCAATCAGTTTTGGCTGGTATACTGTCTTTAAGGGTTGTGTTCGGGAAGGAAATGCCAAAACTGGTTAAACAAACTGGTGAAAATGGATAAAAATGCTCCTTATGTGGTGTTTTGTACCGATGGTCAGTCTGCACAGAGCTGGTGTCAAGTCTCACATCCAAATGTAGAAAAATCCAGTCAAAGAAAGTGTGAGTTAAATATTAACTTGAATGAAATAAAATATTCATGAATGTGATAATTTGTCAAGCAAAAATGTCAAACGTTCCTCGATTCCAGCAGCTTCTCAAATGTGAAAGTTTGCTGATATTTTCTGTTTTATATTATTACAGATTGAATATTTTTAGGTGATGGACTTCAGATCAGACCAGTCAAGCCATTTTAAGGCATCATATTGGACTCTGGGAAATTGTTCGCAACATTTTTCAATTATTTATTGACATAAATAAAAAACGAGAGGTCAAAGACTGCTAAAAAATGTGAACATCTACATTTCCATGACAACTGGGAAAAGCTATCTGCTGACAAACACAGTGTGATATGATTGAAAGCTCCAGAAAAGCTACTTGGACACTGTGGTGAGACATAAAGTCAAAAAATTGTCCCTGTCCAGTCAAAAATGTGTTTTTCTTCTTGTTGCGTCAGTTGGGATGTTTGAGCTTCACTGTGCAGAATGATGTATGTGCAGAGTTTGACACTAGAAGATTGTTTTCACATTCATCCGTTGAAAGAGGAAAGTTTCTCTGAGCTCATTGAAAATCAATCTGAGTTAAAGGCGTGTATCTACGAGCAGGATTTGTGACATCACAACGAGTTTGGAGCCAATCATGGTCCAGTATGCAACTTACACAAGTGTGATGTGGAAACCTGAAGCCTCCAGTGCACATGGACTTTACAGTGAAATGGGAAACAACTTATTCCAAGCTGTTAAATTAACTTTTAATTAAATCTGCATATTCATAGATTGTATTTTTCAATGAGGAAGAGGGAGGACAAGTAGGGTTTTAGAGTTAAGGATTTTAACAAGATTTTTGTGGAAAGGGGCATTTCAGACAATTTATTTATCTAAGCAGAGGATATTTATGTCTTAAAATATGTCTGGAGGAGATCCTTAATGAAAAAATAATATCCCAATGGTAATTAGACTAATAAGTGATTTAATGAGTGGTTGTTAACCGATAATGTCACCCACAAGGGTTCAGAAGTTCCTTTCCTTCAAATTTGCATTAGATATCATAGATACTTAGTTGTTTAATAAAATGTTTCTTCAAAAAGAATTTTTAAAGATCCTCTCCACACACACATACACACACATATGCATGAAGACATATAAAAATATTCTGCTTAGAACAATAAAGTGTGTCTGATGTGGGTTTTCCACAAAAAAAAGTATAATTATTATCATATAATCTCCCTCATTGAAAATCGCATAATCTATGACTATGTAAATATATTTAATTTCAGACGTTTAACTGCTGGACACAAGATGTCTCCGACTTCACTGTGAAGTCCATGTGCACTGGAGGCTTCAAGTTTCCACATCACACTGGTGTAAGCTGTATATTGGACCAGAATTGGCTTTCAAACTAGTTGTGATTTCACAAATCCTGCTTGTAGGCCCGCCCTTTAAAAATCAGATTTTCAATTAGCTCAGTGAAACTTTCCAGATGAGTGTGAAAACAGCCTTTTAGGTAGTGTGAAACTCTGCACATGCATCATTCTGCACAATGAAGCTCCAACATAAAACTGCAGGAACACGAAGAAAAACATATTTTGAAGGGAAATATTTCCAATGATGCTTCTCCACATTGATTGTGATTTAACAGAAGAGTGTTGCTCCTCATTATTATTTCACTAAATACAGTAGGCTGCATACACAGCTGCTAAACCCCGCCTTTAGTTTTCCCCTCTCTGCCTGTCAGTCAAGCTTTAACCCCGCCCCCCTCGTCCCTGCCCGTCTGTCAGTCAAACTTCAGCCACGCCCCCTCGCTGCCTGCAAAAAAAACAGCAGCGGCGGCCGTTGGGGGGGAAGAGAGTAAATAGAGAGAGAAGCCTCAAGATGGCTGACTCGCAGGGCTCCGTTCACCTCACCGGAGCTGCTGCCGCTGCGGTAGCCCCGGCGGTCGCCCCCGTGAAAACCCCGCTCGCCAAGCCGACGGAGGGGAAAGGAGCCCCTGACAACCGCTCTCACACTTCCCGGGATTCCAACCCGCCGCCGCCGCCCAAGAAGGTCCGAGTCGAGGAGAGGAGCGTTAAACCCAAGAAACTCAACGGCAGCGGCAAAGAGAAACTCCAGCAGCCGACGAAGCAGCAGCAGCAACAGCAGCAGCAGAGTTACGGCAGCTTCAGCTCGGTGCCTGCCACCGGCGGATCCCAACCACCGACAAACACACACAAAGTCTTCAAACAGAGCGATTTCTTCCTCCACAAGCCGCCTTCTTCTTCCTCCTCCAAACCCAAGAAGCCGAGTAAAGACAAACAGCGGGAGAAAGAGAGGGAGAAGGGGAAAGGAGGCGGAGAGGAGAAAAAGAAACATAAACAACAGCCGTTGTTGTTGACCTCCGGAACCGGGAGTAACGCTAGCAACAACGATATCAGCAGATTTAATAACATTTCTGCAGTGAAGAGAGAAAATGGGGAGGTCACGTTGCCACCAAAAGGTAGGCCATCATAATGTACTGTCTTTGGTTAAATATCACTTTAATATTGAAGCGATTTCATAAAGTTTTGAGTTGTGTTTATTATAAGTGGGCTAGTCCGTTTTTTTATAGTTGTGTGCAGTTGTCTGCCTCCTAATTTGTCTGGACAGTCCCGCTACTGTTTAAAACGCTGTGCTTGAAAAAAACCCTTAGTATATTTAAGTGTTGCTCTAATCTAAATATATTCATTTTAAAAACATTTACATCGAGTTTAGTGGGTTATAAAGCGCAGTTTTAGTCGATGTTTCTACGGGCTGTGGCTCAGTTGCTGCCTGCTTTCGTCGCTTGTTCACCCGCTCGTGAACCCTCGAGCTCCACAACAAGCGTTCCAGGGCAGTAGTCGCGCGACCTGGTTGTTACATGGTAACCAGCTGCTCTCGTGCTGCTGCGGAATTGTTACGTAGTTACGTCGCACTGGCCGAAATGTAATCCGTTTTAATCATATATATTTATATACGTTTTAACAGTAACGTGATTGAGTCGAATTAATATGTTATACAGAAGCTATAATCTCGTTTAGGATGGTAATATGTATACAAGAAGATTAATATATATCCTGTAACATTGATTTAACTATTTGCTTGCCTTTTTTAACGGTGTATACGTGTTAAAACTACACGCTGCTGTCACAACAATATGACAGCCGCCCGCCATTATAGGGTAAGTGTTGTTTTGGTGGAGCACCACGCCCCCCTCTGTAACCTCAGGCTGTATGGGAAGCAGACAGGGAGCTCCGCGGCTTGTTGATACTCCATGTTCCGCAGTTGGACAACCACAACATGTTGTGTTCATTCAGCCTCTCCTCTAATTTCTTTTCTTTTTTTAACACTGAGAGCTTTATTATAGCTCTGTAGTAATTATACTTGGGACGGCATTAGCATAGCAAGTTTCACCGCATCATGTAGTTGTGTTTTGCGGCTGATTGACTGGAGTTGTTACATGACATTTATGTAACTCAGAGGGAAATCATTTCTCTCTGCTAGAACAGCAAGTTAAATAAATTATGAGTAATTGTCTCAGTTTGCTGCAACGCAACCTTTAAGAACAAGAAAAGACCAAATTTAAACATTTAACAATATTACATAATTACCGATTATTAATAAAACATAGCAGTATTTCAGTATCCCCAACTCCAGACAATAAAGTATCTAGTCTCTTCACTTAATTATGTTACTACATAGGTGTTAAATCTAACCCTATTTGAATAATACATACAGTACCAATCAAAAGTTTGGACACACCTTCCCATTCACTTGAATGTGAAAGCATGTCCAAACTTTTGACTGTACATAGATATCACACACACTCTTCAGCCACTTCATTAGGTACACCTGTGCAATCCAACACATCAGATCTGCCATAAATTCGACTATTATGAAGCTTTTACATTTTCAGTTTTTGTTGACATTGTCAGAAAGGTGATAATTCTACTTTATGTTAATTATGAGGTCATAGTGGCTGGTAGTGGTGCATAATATTGAATGGTGTTCCTAATATTTTGTCCACTCATTAACAGGGGGGGGGCAAGATATTAGGATACACCACCCACTACAACCTCAATAATAAACATAAAGTAGAATTATCACCTTTCTTACAATATTAACAATAATTGAAAATTTATAAGCTTTGTAAAAGTAGAGCTGTTGTATTGGATTGTATTAGATTGCACAGGTGTACCTAACTGTATATCAACTAAATGTTAATTATGCATCCCATAAAAGGCTAAATTATTATATTTTTTTGTCAAATAAATGAAAGAAATGCTGTATATGATAAATGTATGTTGTGGCTCAGTATTATTTCCCATCATAAACATAATTGACATCAGGTCATTCATGAAATTACACATAATGCTCTACACATTATCTTGTAAGATAGGTTAATTGTATTAGTTCCCGATGAGAAATTATTATATTCAGTTGAGTGATAGGGTCACAGCCAAAGCCGCTAATATCTGTTTTATGACTCATATGTCTCATTACTGGGATTGTGTGTGGTTTATTTATTTATTTTCTGTGCTCTGTTTTCCCTTTATGGATATTTTGACATTGTCATACCACAGCAGCGTTTCAAAAACCGGTGAATGCGCACATTGCCGGTGTGTGTAAGTGTTATTTGTGCGTGCGTGTGTGTTTAGACACTAAGCAGGAGTACTCAGTGGACACATGTGAGTGTTTGGGAGTGCATGATGTCACCTTTTTTCCAGTTGGGTAGTTTAAGAGGTCATGGCGTGCGTTGAGCAGCCACCGCAGTCGTTGAGAACACCAAAACGAGACGTGTTGTTGGACTGTAGCTCGAACACACCATCAGAAACCACAGTCTTGTAAACAGGCTTTGTTGAATGTCAGTTTTACTCTATTCAAGGCAAAAGAGGTGGCAGGCAGTACTTAACAGAGATTTCAGAACACATGTAGCAATTGGAAATAACAGCGCTCCTTCAACAGTCCCACTGAGGTGCTGAATCTCTAACCGCTCCTGTGGCCAGCAGAAGGAAATTGTAATTGTGCTGAATAGCTTCAAATGTGGAGAAGTAATATGAATGTGGAACGTCATTAATCCATAGCAGAATATTTCTAAGGAGGATTAAAATGATCCGTTCTCAGCTGCACCTGTCTGTAAATACTGGTAACAGGGTGTCAGTCTTCTTCCTTGACTCGGTGAGTCAGCCGCAGTAGGCGACGCTGAAATAATTCCGTTTGAATTGAATCCTTAAGATCGAATAACACAGGGTTTTTCCCGATGTGCGTTGAGTGGCAGGTTGGCCTCGTGTTAAGACAGATTGCCGTGTTCAACAAGAGGACATGAGTTTGAGGCTCGGAGCTGGAAAAAGTGTCCTTGAGCTACACAGTGAGTCCCTGCCAGCTTCAGGAGTGCTGCTCTGAAGCAGATTATGCTCTGACCTTCCTGGAGGGGAAGAATTTTCCTACAGGGATCAAAAGAGTATCACATCATCACAGTAATATTATTAGTGGTGTAGGTTTGCTGCTGGAGCGATGTCGAAGGGCAGGAAGCAGGGACTGCTGGTTACAAGTGGGGCAAGACAAGGAAAGTCAAGCCAAGTTTTCGTTTGGGTGACCTTTCTGTGACACTCCTACATTACATGCAGTCTAAAATAATTATAACTAACTGCAGTACTCCCAGTAATTTCAGCTGTAAACTCCAATAGGCTATCCAACTTTCACCAAGTTATTAGAGAAATTATAACTCAATAACAAAGCTGGAATAATTGCTAGTGGTTAAATACCTCTTGCCATAGAAAGGTCTGCAACTAATGATTATTTTCACTACTGATTAACAGATTATTTTCTCCATTAATCGCTTGGTCTGTAAAATGTCAGAAAATAGTGAAAAATGAATATCAGAATCCAAAGTGATATGTTTAGATTGCTTGTTTTGTCCAACCAATAATCTAAAACCCAGAAATAATGAGTTCACTATAATTTAAAACAAAGAAAAGCAGCAAATCATCACATTGGAGCAGCTGAAGTCAGAGAATATTTATCATTTTCGCTTGAAAAATGACTTAAATGATTAATGGATCACCGAAATAGTTGCAGATGAATTTTCTGTGGATTAACTAATTGATTAATTGATGAACCATTTAAGCTCTAGTTGTGTAACTCTTCAGTCTGGTTCGTTCTGTGTTTCGATCAAGGACGTGTGCCACAGAAATTAAATGAACAGCTTGTTTGATAAAGGAGTTATATGTAGTTTGATTTCGGTGGTTAATGGTAAAACAGCTTTCAAGCCTTTCATGTTATTAGAAGCATTACAGTAACAGGAGTTTGCATTCAAGTATTCTTTTAACACATCAACCTAGAAAACAGCGAACATCAACAAAGTCTCACATCTTTCTAGACGCCATTCTGACTATAAAACAAGTCATATAAACCCGGCTTATTGGGGAAGTCAGGTTAATGTGAATCATGTAAATGTCTGAATTGCGTTAATTAGGTTATTTGTGTGCATGTAAATGCCCTGCGCTTACAGAATCCCTGCAATATAAAATAGCTGCAATCAGCACCCAAATGACTCACCGTCACTTTGCTCAGTCGTGTAAAATACAAGACACTTAACTCTGCGTGTGCAGTTGTAGGTCACAGTGACACAGACTGTATGAATCTTACTGCTAAATCACTTTGAGATCTTTTTTGGTTGGTGAAGCACGGATTTGCTACACCAGCAGGGGTGAGCTGACCATCTGGAGTAGCAGGATTTTCCTCGGGAAGCAGGTCTACCTCTGGTCCTACAGTGAGTCTACAAACACACATCCAAAAAGATTAATCACATGTCAGGAAGTCATCTTTCCATCCCCGTGAGCTTCACTCGGTATGTTTGCTGAGCTGCTAAAAGAAAAGACTTACTGTATGTCCTGAAATATTTTGAATCAAACTGTTTGTGTCAAACACTACCAATTTTAAGCTTCTGAGTCATGAGGATTTGCTGCTTCTTTTTGTGTTATGTGATAGTTAACTGTACAACTTATCCGGTTCAGTTTCACAGTGGGCTGAAGCTTGTCCCAGCTTGCATTTGGCAAGAAGGGAAGGACACCTTGGACAATTAATTTTAAGGACAGATGATTGAAGGAAGCCGAGTGTCACTTTAAAATTTGCAGTAAAAAAAAATAATCAAAATGTGGATACCTCATCGCTTCTGTGAATTTTTGATTCACATTCCCAAATCTAAGTAGAAGTTTGATGCCAGTGAGCACTGGTGTAGTTGAAGTTTACAAACCGCCTGCCTCTGGCTCTCTATCCTTTAAAGTGTTTTCTCTCCTGTGATCAGCCACACAGTGAAAACCACCTGCTGTGTTCCCCCTTCAAAACCAGCTGCTGCTAGAAAGCCAGAAAACAAAATGAAAAAAGACAAGAAGTTTCAGTTACATGTTCAGTTAATTTCTGAGTCACCGGGAAACCACAGTGTTTTACATTAAAGTCATGAACCGGTTTGAACTTGTGACCCTCATATCACATCCTTAACTACTGAAGCACCATCCTGTCTTCTTCACTGTGGTTCTTGTGTAGTTCAAAAGAAAGTTTTTTTAAAAAATTTTAAGAGTGAGACGCCTCTCAGGCTGTGATTAATCACCCAAGCTAATTTATCTCCCGTTCCCCCTAAATTTTAACTTTATAACTGTCTGGCATGTCTTTATAAATCTGGCAACAGATCTGAATAAGACCTCCTTTGTAGGCAGCTTCCTGTGGAGCTAAATTGATGTTTTGAAAATGCTGTTTTTTTCCACCTGGCAGCTTATGGTGTCTGGTAATTTTTACAGCATCTATTTTACAGAGTTCCTAAAATGGTTTATTAACATTCTTGGCGTTCCTCCTATTAACCGCGGGCATCACTACCTAACTGTTTGTTAAGTAGCGAGGACAAATGATCCACTAAAATTCAAAATGCCAAGGTAATTATTTAAATATTATCATTCGGTCATTGAAAAGCGCGCATCGATGTACCTCTTATTCTCCTACTGCTCCTTTAAGCCTTTATGTTTTCAAAGCATTTTCTCCTTTGATCCTGCAAACAGTGAGTGCAACCCCACTGTGTTCACTTTCCACTCCCCACGTCCACGGGAGAACGAGCAGTCTGAAAACACAGCTTCCTTTTTAAAGATGGATCTGACAGAGTTCAAAGAACAGAAGTTCTTCGGAAGGAAAAGAAAGAAAGAAACAGCCCAAAAAAAAAACCTACTGTGGAAAGGAAGGTTTTTATTTCTTTATGGGGGAAATGAAAGGAAATAAAGAATCAAAGGAGACAGTGTATAAAAGATTTGATAAAACGAAAGTTATTTTAAGAAAGGTCAGGCTTTCTTAGCTCAGCTGGAGGGAAGTGTGTTTGTAAGAGACAGAAAGACGAGTGTTGGGGTTTGTTAGGTAGCTGGTTTAGGAAACACTATGTGACTGTCTCTGTGGGGTGTCGGTCCAGACATGGGAGGCCGGTATCTCTTTCTCGTATTTATTGCAGGAACTCTGATACAATGGTTACAGGAAGGTGCATCCTCAGTCGGTGGGGACTATTGGAAGCAGATTAGAATAAGAATTTAAGCAGTGTATCACCACAATAACAAGGCCGCTAACAAAAATGGGAAGAATATAAATTCTGTGCACCAAAAGTAACAATATAATAGCACCACTGATCAATAAGCAGGAATGATGGGCACCTCAGTAGCCTAAGATCATAGCCTGAAATCTGCACCCGTAGCACTCTTCTGTACAACGAGTGCAAGGTTTCACTCTCTTATCCGCACTGAGACATGCCGTGCCTTTCAGAAAGTACTTGACAACTGAAGAGGTGTGTGTGTGATGGTATGGTATTTACATTTTCAACTGACGCTCTCATCCACGGCGATTTGCAGTGATAGTACTCCAATTCCTAGATCTGTAATATTCCCTCAACACTCAAATGATAAGTGCTGGAGAAGGAAATAAAATGAGTTGAAACGCATAGGGAGAATTATAGGACTTTTAAGAGCAGAGCATATTGAAGCTAGCAGCAACAGAACATAGGAAAGGGGTGAGTTTGGGGGAGGAAACGTGAGGTGTATCTCGATCAGATGTAGCTTTAAGGTTATGAGTGAAGTTACAGAGTCACTGCGGTCTTAAAGGGAATTACGCTGCTCAGGAAACATGAGAGATAAGAGCAGAGGCATGTAGGAGGAAGACCAATAAGATTAAGGAAAAGTTGAGGGTGATGGCCAAGGTGAAGCACTTGGAGAGAGTTCAATTAAGGGCTTAGATGAAAAAAATCGAAGTGAATGGAGTGTGCGGACAAGTGTTTTTTTACGTCTGTGTGTCTGTTTGTGATTGAGTCAGTAAATCAGGGCGCTTGTGCTAATGTGTTTGTACCATCGAGAGACCTGAAACCTTCCTGTCTCTCTCTCTCTCTCTCTGCCTCCTACAGAGCACTCCACCAAGGACAAGGCAAAGGAGAGAGACAGAGAGGAGCGGGAGAAGAAGAAGGTCAAGGAAAGAGAGAGAGAGAAGAAGAAGCACAAAGTGATGAACGAGATCAAGAGGGAGAACGGAGAGGTCAAGCAGCCGATTAAAGGTCAGTGGAAACACACACACACACACACACACATACCATCTAATTTGTGTTGAGCTAAAAGTAGTTTTAGGTCTCATTGATGAATCTGTTTATTTAAGTAATAAAAATAGGGGATAATACACATCACAATTTCCCAGAGTTTCTGGTGATGTCTTTAAATAGTTTTTGTTCCCATCACAAGTCCAAAGCCCCCCAGAAAATTTATGATTGTATATAAAAAGGGGAGAAAAGGAGATTCTCACATTTTAGAAGCATTTTTACATGTCAGTCTCTTGGTGTGAGAATGAGGACAAAATTAAGAGGTGTTGGTGTGTCAGTGGTCTTAAGTTACACACCCCACAAGCTCATCATTTTCCCCTCTCTTTTGACTTTCCATGGTATGCAGTTTAAACGAAAAATAAATGTTATGATAATAATGCTAGAAATTAAAATTTTACAGGATCTTAGACCCGGCCATTATTACACACCATCCCAGATAACATTTATTGTATTCAGTCCCGTTAGAAAAACACATACACAGGTAAAACTAATCACAAATGGAGCACTGCACTGAGTTAGAAACAATGTGTTCACATGCACCCCGTTGGACCCCAGCATGTGTTGTAGCTCAGTAGAGAGAAGCCTGCTGCTCAGTACTGCCCCACTTTCACAGCGCGCTGTACAGTATATCATCATTATTTTTGTAACACACAAGCAGCACACACAACTGCTAAGCATCCCAGTGGGTGTTGAAAATACTGTGTGGTAGCCATAAAAGACCTAATAAGAAAGGACAGAGCAGCCTGTAACTGCTGAGGGGACTCAAGTCTTTTGGAGTGCAGGAGGTACTCCTGACTATGTGGTGGCATCAGCCGTCTTCTATGAAGCGGTCTGCTGGGGCAGCTGCATCTCGACTGCTGACAGGAAGAGACTTAACAGACTGGTTAAGAGGGCCAGCTCTGTCCTGGGATGCACCCTTGTTCCAGTGGAGGCGGTGGGAGAAAGGAGAATGATGGCTAAGCTGTCATACCTGGTGGAGAACATGTCCCACCCCATGCAGGACTCTCTGACAGCACAGGGCAGCTATTTCAGTGACAGACTGCTTCACCCGCAGTGTGTGAAGGAGAGATACTGCAGGTCCTTCTTTCCTGCTGCTGTCAGACTGTACAATCAACACTGCTCCCAGTAGACCGCACACACCAAAACTGACAATTCCCTCATGTGCAATATCAATATTTCCTACGTGCAGTAATGTGAATTCAACCGTTAAGTCTGTCTACTCATATTTTGCTTATCTTATCTTATCTTATCTTATCTTATCTTATCTTATCTTATCTTATTTTATCTTATTTTATCTTATCTTATCTTATCTTATCTTATCTTATCTTATCTTAATATACAGTACAGCATCTGTGGTGGGAAAACTTTGTAAGTGTGACAGTGGTTGTTGCTGTTAATTTTTATTTCCTTGAGTATTTGAACCCTGACATTTGGTGAATCTCGACACTGCACTGCTCCCCACATGGAGAAATTGTACTTTGGGTTTATTTAGTCTGACCTGTATGTGTTTGTGTGTGCGCTGATTGTGCTTCTGGTCGCTGTGATTGTAACAGGAGAGGTTTAGCTGGGACAGTTTGTGTATAATGCAATTCCTACAAAAATAAACATGTGTATATATATAGCATTAAGAAAAGAATCTCAACATTAATAGTGATGTAAGTGGAAGAAAAACAGGAACTGACACGATTAGTCGATTAACAGAAAATCAATGACAATTTTGGAAACTGATTAATTTAAAAGTTACTTATCAAGCAAAACAAAACACTTGCTGGTTCAAGCTTCACATATGTTGTTTTATTTAAATAAATACTAAATACTTTATCATTTTGGACTGATGTAAAGACAAAATAATTGAAGACTTCACCTTTGGCTCTAGGAAATGTTTTCAAAATTTTCTAACATTTTATACCAAAAAAAAAAAAAACACACACAACACATTAATAGATGATGAAAGTAGTTGCAGTCCTAAATATAGTTGTCTTTCTGTCTCTCTTTTTCTCTGACTGTTTCTCTGGTGAAGCATTAGTTTCCGTTCCCTTTAACACACTATTGCTGTTTTGGTGCCAAACCAATTTGTGGTTTCTGAAACCAAAATTGATTTTTTTTTTTTCGTTGAGTTAACAAAATGAGGAAATATCAGTATTCAGTAATCCTTATTTTCTTATACCTATTCATTTTTTTTTGCAATGACATGAAAAATTGTTATTAAAGAATTGTGACAAATATGTACTGATGCAGAAACTTTTTAACAGTATAGATAACATGACAGTAAATTTTGAATTCCACTGTAAATCACATGGATAATAACTACACATAAAAACACATAACATTAAAACATTTTACAGAAAAAAAATTATAATTATATACATTATAAAATAATAATATTATATTAATAATATTAAACATTTCTTTACAGTAATTGTACTGTACAGTAACAGTGATAACTATACTTACAGTATATATTGGAGTATGTATCAGTTGGGCTGTACTGTGGCTGTTTTCTCTGGTGTGTACACTTAATAAACGCGATGGCCGGTTTCATTGTTAACCCTCCGACAGTTGTAAATTATTTGCAGAGCGCCGTGACGTCGTCTCTGTCTTCCTCTCTGAGTAATCTGAGCTCGGTCGTAGAACTGCAGCGCCCCATTTGTGAACAGTGGGTGTTTTCTTTATAAGACTTGACCTTTTTAGACAGACACACACCACACACTGACACGTATACACGGCTGCCAATGTTCTGCTGATTGATTTGATTTGTTCTGAAGCTACAGTCAGACCTGCAGTGTTTCGGTGCTGGTATGTCATGACCACACTGTGACATTTCAAGGTCTTAGTGGAGCTTTGGCCACGTACCATAGCCAGTGGCCACAGATGAAAATCGCAGATGGATAATTTGGCGCACTATTTCAGTCTTCCTACTCCGTGTGCAACGGACAGGCGGCCTTTTAATGTTGGTTCATCTTCTCAGTATGAGCGTAGCGTTAGGAAGAATGGGAGCGGTGAAATGAGCGAGAGAGGGAGAGGAATATAAAAAGTGTCAGTGTGTGTTAAGTCCGCAGCCATCCGGTGAGAGAGCCTGGTATTTAATCCTGTGTGTTTACGATAATAGACACACACACAGGGATCCATGGTGGGATATTGAATCGAGAGGGGAATGAGGAGGAAGCTCTTCCCACCAGAGAGAGTAGCTTTTCAGTGACAGAGAGTGAGGCGTTTAATCAGAATGTGTTAAGTTTGCAAATGTTGGGTGTGACAGTGGCAGGGAGGGGAAGTTTTTCAGGGTGAAATTTAATCAGTGAGAGAGTGTTAAGTTTATATCTGAAAAGGGCCACGGAGAGAGAGGCAGCCAGAGGAAACATCTATAGGAAATCAATAAGCAGCAAACGGCCGTTCTGACAGTAAGGCAGCTTTACTACCACGGAGACTATTTGTTTGTGTGTGGTGTGTGCGTGTGCGAGACTGGGAACTTATCTGACCTTAAACTGATTGTGACCGACTAGCCAAATGGCCCACGTTAGTACGAACGTGTGTTTGTGTGTGAGAAAAAAGACTCTTGGGTGTTCTTTCTTAAATGTGAAATAAAAATGATCATAATTCTGGACATTTTTTTTGAAACCATAATGACGTCATTTTAATGTTTAAATCTTCATTTGACATGTTTGTAATAGTAGCTGACAGTGAGTGAACAGGCAGGGATTTATCGTCAGGGATGCTTCAACAGGACGTCTGGCTCTTAAACCAACACTGGCTGTTGCAGACTCAACATTGGGCTCACTAATTAGATCCAAGTTGAGTCAAATGTGGAAGAAGTTTGTGCATTCAGGCTCTAAAATGTGTTGTATTTTATTTATTTTTTATTATGACTGATATGGTTTTCTACAAAAGACACATGCTGGATTTTACAGGCTGATACCAATATCTATATATGAGTGTTTATTATTTACCGGACCATATTTGTTAAATGCAGAACATAAACATTTTTGATAAATATCCATTAAATTTGGTAATTAAAAAATAGTGACCAAAATACCTGGCGAGTGGGGATATTTTGCAGTTGGAAAATAATTACAACAATGTTTCTAAACAACCATAAAAAATATCTTTCTCTTCTGCAATTTTTCTTGTTCTTTATCAGCCAACATGTCCTAACACTGATACAGTATGTCTGAGATAAGATAATATTCTGGTCCTGACAAAAAAAATAGTACAATTATAGATTCAGACCATCTTTTGAGGAAGGAGTTATCATTCTAGGGCTTGTCAACAACTTTCAAGTACGTTTCACTTCAACTTAACTTTATTGTCCCCAAGGAGTAATCTGTCGTGCAGCCAAGTGGAACGCAGAACTCACATAGACTTGAACTTAAAATGTAAAAAAAAAAAAACACATTAAACTTGTATTAAAATATATCAAATGTATGCTTAAAAAATGACCACACAAGCTCACAAGTCACATACACATGCATGGTGTGGGCTCCTCAGTTAAAGTCAAAATAAGCCATAAAGAAAGAAGCCACTGCTGGAGGGTATTTAATGTAAAGAAGCAGCTGCAGGAACAACATACTCACAAATGTCTGACATACTTCAGGACACTAACCAGTTGCTTGTCAAAGTTATTCTAAAGCTATATATGTACTATAATTGTGCTTTTTGGTCCACGGATCAGAACAGAATATGGTTGAATATTATTATTGTAATCTGAAAATAAGTTTAAAATTCCCGCAGAAGCAAGAATCATTTTCAGTATCTACAGTACCAATCAAAAGTTTGGACAAACCTTCACTTGAATGAGAAAGTGTGTCCAAACATTTGTACAATTGTACAAGTGATAATATATTTACAGCTGTTCATTACACTCGCCATCACAATATCCTACAAATTTATCACACATTACATATTTTTTGATATGAGGCTTTTCTGTGGATTGATGAAGGGTGAGATTTGGGGGATGAAAGTGCGTGTGCATGTGTGGAGAGAGAATTGGGGGAGGGGTGACTGGTGGGCTAAAGAGCTTTTGGATTAGTAGCTTGGGTATTGTACTGCAAATACCTTCTCTCTCTCTCTCTCTCTCTCTCTCTCTCTCTCTCTCTCTCTCTCTCTCTCTCTCTCTCTCTCTCTCTCTCTCTCTCTCTCTCTCTCTCTCTGTTGCTCTCTTTATTGCTCTCTCTCTCTCTCCCTCTCTCTGTCTCTGCTCTTTTTCATTCTGTCTCTCATTCCTGCCTTATCTGGCATTGAACGTGTGTGGGGTACAAACTAGACTGAGCAAGATGATATCTGATGCTGGAATTATGCTGAGGCAGCAGCACCTCTATCAAAGTGACTCACGTGTGCACGCACACATATACAGTACATATATACATCTCCACTTGTTTACACAACCACTGGAAAAGAACCAGCCAGCAACACGTTTGCAAATCGTTGTGAATAGCTCTGACACACACACACACACACACATAAATACGTACAGTAGCGCTGTGCATAAATTTGCATGTTCCACTTTGTCGTGCCTGAGGCGTTCAAGAGACGGACTACCATGTACAGTATTATCTCTGTTCAGATATGCCACTCGAAAGCTTGTTTCCTGGCTTAGTCATATCTGCTTTTCTCAAGGGATTCCATTTCAGGGCTCTTCAATTTATATTATGTATGCACCTCAGGCGATGTACACCATCTGGGAGAAACTATGACTCATCTGTCTACACGTAAAAATAGTTAGAGCTCATTATTTTCTGTTTAATGTGTTTTTTTTCTAACTAGTGAATTTATTTTTTTTCATTAAAAACAGTGAAAATCAAAACTACAATGTGGGTAAAAGATTTTAGAAGTAGTGTTTTAGTTTAAGTCTTCTGTAGTTGATTTGTATGTTTATTTTTTACTTGTTTTGACAGACTCTGGAGCATAATCAGCACCTCATTTGCGTATTTTTTCCCCCCATTGTTCTCTTTACTTTGTTTTAACGGACGCTCTTTCTGAGCTGTTGTCATTGCAAGCACCTCATTCACTGTAAGTACAGTTAGGAGTGTCCTCTTACAGCGGGGAGATGAAGAGGCGGCTGAGGATGGTTTGTTCATCCATCACACATGAGACGGCAGATTTGAATATATTTAAATCTTTCATATACTACATGTCTCTAAACTCCCTTCAAGTCTTTTCAAAACAACACACTCCTTTCCTGTCCTTGTAGATGTAACTGCCTGGATACAAGGGCGTAGGTTATGTTTTAACTTTGGTGGGGACATTTTTTGTCGGACGGCCAAAATAACTGTGTATGTGTACTTGCTCTCTATCGCTCGTTTCTCTTTCATGGGCACATGTGTGCAAACAAACACACATAAATAGCCTGACTCTGCAAAATGTTTACTGAACATGCACTGGCTGACTTGCCTGAAACTGGACTTGTATCATGATTTTCTTCCCTGATTTTTACATTTTATTTTATCGATAGACTACTTAACAATGAATCTGAGACCAAAGTTATTATTTAAAAATAACATATCATAGACTGTCACAATAAATGTGTAGAAACCTGTAGGTAACGTGCTGCTCTGTATCTTGCTGCTTAAAGGTTTTCAAACCTCACCTGTCCTTCTTTCAGTTCGTGGATTTTGGCAACACAACTCAAGAGTTTCATGACAGAGCCACAGTGATGCTCAAACCTCTCTAAATCGTCTCAAAAACTTTTATTTGTATTATTTTTCATTCAGCTCCTGAACTTATGGTGAGATATTTCACTATGACATCATAGCTCACCTGTCTGTGTGTCTCTGTGCTGCTCAGGCTGCTGCTGACAGGATTTTCATAATAAAATGATGCCCGACAGTCACAAACAGATCAATTGGACAAGCTGTGGCTAATTTATCCACTCATGGAAAAGGGGAGAGATGACATTAAATAGTAAATATTCTTCACACTAATTTAAAAGATTCATGTTTGATTACAGAACGTTCTTATTAACTAAGCTCAGCTGTTGCTGACACTGTGGTTCTTTAAAAAGAACCAGATGTCTTCATTTGCTTTTGGGAGGAATTTTCACCAACAGTAATAAAGTTGTTTAATTAAAGAGCATGTCTGAGCAACAATCACTAATTAGCTAACAACACCTAATGCCTGGAATTAAACATAATATCAAATGATCTTCATTTTGTCCAGTGAAGTCGTTATCACTTCTGTGACGTTTGGAACGTTTAAACTATAAATACTAACCACCTCACCGTCTCCCTTACTGCTGCTGCTGCTTGTCCACAATGTGTACAGCTTGAAGTTGAGGGTTGCCAGATCATTAGGTCCACTGTCCCCCATATCCTGCTCGTTCACTCTTTATCATAATAGCACACTTTTTTGCAGAAAATACACAAACCTGGCAAGATTCTACCGTTAACATTACATGGAGTTAAAGCAGCTAGATTGTTTGAGATCAGTAAAAATAATGGTCTGGACATGTCCTTGATACCCAAATCTACACCCATGCCTGGATGTATTCATTTTTCTTACACCATCCTTCCTTCTCTCTCTCTCTCTCTCACTGTCCAGATGAAAAAGAGAAAGCCAAGACCAACTTAGAGGAGCTGCAAATCAAAAAAGTGAAGAAGAAAAAGAAGAAGAAACACAAAGAGGGGGAGAAGCACAAACGAGTGAAGATGTACCACCGCTCCTGCCAAACCATTTGCGCTGGCCTGCTTCTCCTCCCGTCTTCCTCCCCGCCCCCCACCTCTTCATCATCTTCATCCTCCAATCCCGCACAGAACTCCTCCCCGTCTCCCTTTAAGTCCCCGCTACCTGTTTACCCTCCACCTAACAACAAAACTGCACATCTGCCCTCCTCCGCTCCTCTTGCCTCAAAATCCCTCTTTAACTCCTCTCTACCTGACTCTCTCAACTCTCCATCGTCCTCCATCAAGACCCCGCAACCTTCGCCAACCAAACACCTGCCGCAGTGCACCTATCCTGGCATGTCGGGCCTGGAGTTTGCCCCCTACATCCACATAGAGAACCAGCCGAACGGAGGGGCACTGGTGGCCCACGCCTACATGTCCCAGCTCTCCTCTCTCTCCATGGGCCAGAGGCAGAGGTTTGCCCAGGAGTTTGTCACCTTGGCGTTCAGCGAGGACTCATCCCAGGTACAGCATACTGTAGCTTTTGATCAGATTGATTGATGGATGTTGAGTTCAATGCATTCCCACACTGTTAACCCAATATTAATTATTAAATCTGAAAGTCACTACTCTGCTCTTATACTGTAGTTTTGTTGCTACATTTCTTTTTTTACTGACTGTGTTTTCCAGGCGTCGCATTATGTCATGGGAATTGTTCACGGGGAAGCTAGCTACCTGCCCGACTTCTTGGACTACTTCTCAGCCAAGTTTCCATCAACTCCAGTCAAAATGGAAATACTGGCAAAAAAGGACATAGAAACCACCACGATGGCTAATTTCTACTCTCAGGTTCGTCACCCACACCCACACACACACACACACACACACACACACACACAGGGGAACGTCAATTAGATGGTAAAAACAGCATGTGGGTGGGTGAGATAAACACAATGTTGTTTTGTAAGCTGACATATCACAGATTTACACATTTTTTTGTTTTTCAATTCAATTCTGTAGCTGTAGATGCAGAGAGCAGATGGTGAGCTTTCAGAGATGAAAAATTTAAAGAAAAGTCTTTTAGTCCAAAATAGCAAAGGCCTAGTTTGTCTTTTAGTTTCTGTCCTCTACATATGTCATCTGTTTGGCTTAATATCAGCTTTTTACAAAACTGTCAATGAACACAGTACCAACTGAGAAACCGTCATACCGCAGCCTTTTTCCTGGTAGATTTATGTGATTCATGCGAAGGGAGGTTGTTATGTTTTCGGGTTGTCCGTCTGTCCCGTTCTTGTGAACGCGATATCTGAGGAACGCCTTTAGGAAATTTCTTCAAACTTGGCACAAACGTCCACTTTTGAATTGATTAGACTTTGGTGGTCAAAGGTCACTGTAGACTCACAAAACAGGCTTTTGGCCATAACTCTAGAATTCATAAACAAATTACGACAAAGTTTCACACAAATATCTAATAGGATAAAATGATGAAGTGATGACATTGACATTCTACAAATACAACTGTCGTTTTCTTTACCACACACACACACACACACACACCTGAGTTTCTGCTTGAAACGTGTCATGTTGTTTTAACCATCATAGTTATTGAGTGGAGTTTGGCTTTGTAGTTCTGTGTCTGTTAGGTTGTTTTGTGCATTTTACAAATTCAGATTAGTAATGTTGCACCCATGTGTGTCTTCACACTTGTGTAAATGCAAGTTTTCAGAAAGATTTTACTTAAAAGATATTAAGCTGGTGTGTGATTTCTCAATTTATTATTATTGTACAACATTGGAACAGAAGGAGTATTTGCTTATGAAAGGCTTGGCTTGACCTCTGGGGAAATATTTTGCACATGTAAGAAAAATGTAATGTCAGTGACCAGCTTTTATCTCTACAAGACACACATATACTGCATTTCACAAGCATTTATGTAAATAAATTGTCTTCTGGATATGTGTGCAAACAGTTACATAGCAGAGTGAGTGAATATGTGAGTAAAGCCAGGCCTGTTTGTGTCTCTCTGTACTGTCCATACGTGTGTTTGTGTGTATGCATGAGCTCATAAACGTTGATAGTTGATAGTTTGAAGGTTGAGTGAGGATAAGAAACCCCTGGGTGGATAGAGAGAAGGATGGATCAGGGTTCATGTTGAGGGAGAGGACGAAGGGATGTTGGGAGATGGAGAGCAATCAACTGAAGGAAAAGACTGCTCCGCGTGGATGAAAAAGTTGCACTGTTGTAGTTTTAACCATCTGTTAGGAGCATCTGCCTCCATCTGTCCAGAGTTAAACAGCTTTTGCCATTTATATACTTTATAAGGATGTCTGGTTTAATGCAACAATGGCAGAATTATTTGCAGTGCACAAGTGGCCACTGCTCTCACTCCAGTGCCACTTCATCTATTAAGTTAGTTAAATGACAGGAAAAAGGAAGCAAGAGGTCCTTTAAGAGAGAAACATACCATTGGAGAGAAGGAGTGCGAGCAAAAAGTATAAGATGGTAAGGAAGCAAGAGGCTAAATAAGGGAAAAAAAAGAAGCAGAGAAAAGAGAAAAATAAATTGATGTGTATATATATATATAAAAAAAGAAAGTGACGGAAAAGTTAACAAGAGGATGGGAAAGAGGGAAGTGAAGTTACATAGACTGTGGGAGATGATTAGCAGCAGCCTGCTCTACATACTACACAGTGTTTAGAGGCCAAATGGAAAAGCCAAGAAATGTGTGTGTTTAGTTGGTGGTGTCTGTCTAGATTGTCTCCTCTGAACACAGTGACACAGCTAGAGCTCTTCATTTCGAGTTGTCCCATGTCTATAGTTCGCTAATGAAAAGCCTTTTGTTGCCTCAAACGTCCTGAGTGGCTTTGTATTGAGATACTGTCTGCTTTTTTCAGCGTGAGTGCAGGCAACCAGCTACGACATTGTCTGTGTGTGTGCGTGTGTGTGTGTGTGTGTGTGTGTGTGTGTGTGTGTGTGCGTGTGTGTGTGTGTGTGGTACCACAGGGGGTAAAGCATTTTATGCTTTCTATCACTCTCCTTCTGGCTATTTTTTTCTTTTTTCCTATCATGAAATATTTATAATGTTATTCTGTTTATTTCTTTCTGCTTCGGCCAGTTTCTGCGTCAACCAACAAAAAGATCCTTGATCTCTGCGTGTGTTTGAATATATTAAATCCAGATAATGAATGAGCGAGTGAAACATCTGAAATGTTCTTTGTCTGTAAATTAAGTTTTCTCTGCAAACCTGTCTCCTGAGCTGTCCCTTTAAGAGTAGTGTTCCTTGCAGGGCTAACGTCATTGTCCACTGGTCTTGTTAATTTTTTTTTTTTTCTTCCCTCCTAGCTTTCAGCAGTGACCTTGGGAGCTAGACATACAGTCTACACACACACACACAGATGTGATATATGTACACAGGCACAGGTGTACACACACACACACACACACACACACACACACACACAGATGAATGATTTTTCTTAGACTTTTTTCTCTACCTTTCTTTCTCTCTCTCTCCATCTTTTTGTGTCTCTCTCCCTCCCTCTGTGTTGCTCGCTCTCTCTCTTTCTCTTTTTTTATGCCTCGGCTCTTTATGTTTCTGCTCTGTTGTTTGCTTCTCTGTTCCAGTCACAGAAAAACAGGACGGCTGATTTTGTTTTTGTAGTGTGTGTGTGTGTATGTGTGTATGTGTGTACAAAGGGGGAGGAAAACATTTGAAACTGCTTGCAATCATCTTTTTTTTTTTTGATATGTCAGTTTGTGTGCGGTCATTCTCCCCTATAGATTTTCTTAGTTCAACCTTTAGCATTCAATTCCATATGTGGGCTCCTGGAGTGTGAGACACAACCGCCTACGCACCTCTCCATGTGTATCTAGCATATTGTAATTCATAATGAGCAGTGTGTGTTTTTGATGATCAAAATATCACTGCAGGCATCAAAGTTGCTTTGCTGCTGTTCAGTCTGTGTCTGTATTTTGTATTCAGTACCTGACTGAAGGCGTTTTCAGCGGTGGTTAGGATTATGGAAGATTACAGCACTCCATTTTCTCAGGGCAAACGCAGCCTGGCAGTCAATACATGATATGCTTAGACAGTGAGGTAATTTGGTCATTTCCTGTTTAGTCAATGGTTTTAATAATGTAGTTATGACATGAGGAGGTGAATACAAGGCTAAAGAATAGATGGTGGCTTTTTAGTGTTTTATTAATCTCTGATCACATTGTGCTCATTCGCACGCTTTCACAGCTGTGTTATTCATTCACAACAATACCCCGCATGTAAACTACCATGCTGCTTTTATTAAAGGGGACATATTGTGCTTTTTGTGACTTTCTGTTATTTTTATGGTTTTATGATGTTGGACCTCAATGTTAAACATGTCAAAGGTCTAAAACCCTGCAAGTAAAAAGCCAGGGCTTCAGTCTGCCCTGAACGCTTTGTTTACAAAGTTACCTCTACTTCCTCCACGTGGTGACGTCAGATTGTTCGCACATGCCCACATACTTTTCGTAGCCTTTGTTGCTAACATTGTTCTGTGGGTTGTTTGTGTTGTCCTCCCACATATTTCAGATCAGATACGGGTTTGAAGATGTACAGATGTATTTGAGAAGTTTCCATTCAAGCTGGCCAATCAGAAAAGAGTAGGGAGGCATTAAAGAGACAGGAGCCAACAGCCTGCTTCAGACAGATGCTTTAAATCATGCAAATATATTCCAGTAGAGCCCCAGATTAAAAATATAGACCTTGAAATATATATAGACCATACAAAACAGTCCCAGTCTGCATCATCTCACATTGCAGCTTTTAAACCACATTTAAGCTTTGCCACAGTCCTGGTACGAAGTGAAATGAATTAATCGAGGAACAATAAAAGTGGAAAGCAACAATTACATCGCTTTTAATGCAAAATGTGCTTGTGCATTCACGTGGCTCTCTTTGTTGGCAAGCTGAGAGAGAGATTATGTAAGAAAAAAGTGTGTGTGATTGTGTTTGAGGCACCAGTCAGCAGCCAGAAGCTTTTGTTGTGACGCATGCACAGTAATAGACTAATAGACTTAGTACCCTGGAGAAGAAGAAAGAGAGACACAGAGAGGCAGGAAAGAGAAAAACGAAGCAGACAAACATTCAGGGGTTGAGAAGAGGTCAGATGATATGAACTCAACTAGAAAAAGTGAAGGATGAGTTGACGCAAGGAAGGAAACTCGTTATAGAATAAACAAGTGGGTACACTGGGTGAACCAGAGACGGAAAGGAGAGGAAGAAAGCGAGAATCTTGATCTAATAGACTTCCCATGAGGGACATGATGTGTATTATGAGAGAAGGAGGCAGAGGAGGAGATGGAGAGCCTGACAGAGACAAGAGAAAAATAGATAATGTGAGCAAGTGGAAAGTGAGAGAGGGTGTGAGATGATCTGTTAATAATATACTGCTTTTAGTCAAAGAGTGACAGCAAGGGAGAGATGACAGTAATGATAATTATATATAATAATATCGGCTTTTAAATCTGAATTTGTGGACTTGGAATACCAAATGAGATGCAGTAAATTTAGAGGATATTACAGGGTTTAGAGAGGAGCGGATTTGCCTTTTTTTTTTTTTTCATTGTTTGACTTTTGCAACAGTATGACTTCCCTTTTTTAAAAATAACTAGTGCAGTGCCTGTCCAGAATGGGCTGATTTCTTGGCCTCCAGCTGCTACTTCATTGCATAGAAAAATGAATACAGTTGATGTGAGGTGTGAATGAGTATATACATCAACAACATGAAAGAAACTAACATTCTATTATACACAGATGTTATAAATAATAAGTACTCTAATAGTATAAATGTTCTTTTGTCATTCCAAGTAAAATAAGGGCTGCATTTAAAAATAAAATAATGTGCATCCTAAAATAAAGTGATCATAATAAAGATCATATTGGGTTCTTAGATTGTTTATTTTCTGTGCCTTCAGATCTGTTTTGAGTGGGTATGTGGGTATTGCCACGGTCTCGGAACATTTGAGACAAACTGGTTTTGAACTACCTGTGGGAAGTATTTGTTCCGTTTTACATGCGTAGCTACAGTCATTGTGTATTGGGCTCTCAGTGCTTCCAAAACATGGGTGACCTACACTCAACCATGTACCTGAACACCACCTGTGTAGTCGCTCGCTTCTGATCTGCTAAACGTGCTGCTAACACTTCGCTTTCTGTCTAGACATGGAGTAAGAGTGTCCATTCTAGATTAAAAGCTCTGTTTACTGTCTACTTTTCTCTTTTTTAGAGCATTTTTTGTCTGACTCGTGTCACACCTCGCCTCTGCTCTCTCCCTGACATGCTGGAGTCAGTCAGCAGAGCCCTGAAGCTCCACCCTGCCCCTGCATAGAGCTAAGTGGCTCGCTAAGCGCTGGTTTATTCAAAGTTTATTAATATTTAACATGTCGCGTGTCCAAATTGCACCAAATTCGACACTGCACTCCCTCGCGTCCTCTGCAACACACCCGCCAAGTGTGAAGTCGATCGGATGAACGGTTGTGGAGATAAACGGTACAGAAAGAGAGACAGACGGACGGATACAGAGAAAAACCTTCCTTCAGTAATGAGAAGCTTATTATGACAAGCTCAGCAGTAAAAGAAACAATTAAATATGATGTCAGTCATTTGTTGTCACACATTTCCCCATTCGGTGTGTTCGCAGGCACGTACACAGGCAAGGAAGGACTGGAGCATCTTCAGCAGTACCGCTCAGAGGAAGTCTGTCACATTTCCTGTTTCCTTCTGTTTGCTTTCACTTATTTTAGACGAGCAGTGTCTGTGTGTGTGTGTGTGTGTGTGTGTGTGTGTGTGTGTGTGTGTACGTGCGAGTGAATCACAGACTGTTAAATTTATCCAATTATTTGAAGCAGAGGTAGTGTTTCCTAATACTCCTCCTGTGATAGTGAGCCTGCTCTCTTTGCAGACAGCGCGGGGGTTATTCTGCTGTTAAATTATGCATTTGTGAACACGCACACGCGCACACACACACACACACGCACGTACGCAGGCGCAGAAAATAGACACTCAAAAAGCACAAAGAGTTATAAGTATGCAGAATGATGGATGCATACACTCACAAATACACACACTGGCTGCGAAAAAATGTGGATGCACACAAATACTTGTAAGCATGGAGGAATCCATGTGCACACACACACACACAATACACACATTTTTCTCCCAGTATCTAGGTCATTGACTCTGAGACTGTTTAAAATTGTGTTGTGTGGATATGTGATGTGTTTATGGGCGTTGAGTATTTCCAGCTTTTAGTCATCATCATCATCTTATGACGATATTACACAGTGTTGAGCACAGATGCAGTGAAATGAAGTGAAGAAACACACACACACGCAGCCAAACGGCTTGGCCTGTTAATGCATAATAATTGATTTAATTTCTTTATTTATGGCAGGTTAGCTGAACTCTAACAGGCAGTTGTTTGATGTGTGTATTTAGACAAATTTACTGGTTAAGTAGAGATGAAACAATTGATTAATTGATAAACATAAAACCTGAGTTTATTTATAGTGCAACATCACCCAAGTTGAATTAGATCAATAGACACAAAATGGAATAAAAACAACAAACAAAAAAGTAAAGGCACCGTATGCATGCATAGAAACACAACTGATCAACAGAGAGTAAATATGTAACCATTGTGATGATCAATTAATCGTTCATGTCAATTAATCACGTAACAGTGATAAATATTTGCTTACCAATGTGAGAATATGCTGCTTTTCTCACTTTTATATCATTTTAACTTGAATATTTTGGGTTTTGGACTGTTGGTCAGATTGAGTAAGACTTTTGAAGTTTTCAGAACTTGTGATTGGCATATAACAAAACATTTATTAATCAAAAAATCAATATTGAAACTTGTTAGTTTTAGCTGTACAATAAACATGTTCAGGAACTTACAGTATTTAACGGCTTTTTTAACAAAACACATTACTGCTGACAAAACACTCATTGACTTTTTAGGGGATCAACTCTTTGTCCTTTAACCGCCACGTCTGACCCGTTATGAGTGTTCTAACCTATGTGAGTGTGTGATTGACTGCTTGATCCACCAATAGCACATCATTATTTCATCAGTAAAACACATTCTACATAAAAATAAATGTGAATAAATGTCAATTGTCAGTGACTAAAGCTGATTATGAATGACTTGATGCCGTCTGTGGTGATAAGTTGCCTCAACTTTGTTGAAATTATTTTGATCTCAACCTTTTAAAAAACATTTTATTGTAATTGACCCCCAATACACAAGTTTTTATGGTCAATCTCTATTAATTATCCTGCCTATATGAATAACCAGGCTACCGGACCAATAACATTTCCTTATTAACAGCATCATCCTGCAGGAAATGATGCAACATACACACACACACACACATACATCCATATACTTGCCTGTGAGCAGCTGTTTGGGGATTTAATGCCTTGCTCAAAGACGCACCTGGGAGCTGTCAAGCACCTTCCATTTCAGTCTTTTTCCAGTTCATAGTTTCCGTCTTCATTACTCCTTCATTACTCCTCCTCCCTCATCTGTCTTCTTCCCTCCCTGTAACACTCTCCTCCTCCCCTCTACTTGTCTCTTTAACATCTCCTGCCTTTCAATTATTCTTGATTATTCTTAATCTGTCACATCTCTACCTCACCCTTTTCTTCTGTCCTTGATCTCTAGTTTACCCTCCAAAAAAATGTTATTTGCATTTTCACCTTATTCTCTGCACACTCCCCTTTTGAGTTATTTCCCTCTCTCCTTTCTGTTTTTTTTCTCTTTCCCAGCTTGTCCTCCTAAACTTTTTTCCCTCCTTTTCTTACCAATTTTGTCCATCTGTCACTCGTTCCCTCTCTTCCCCTTTTCCTCTTTCTCTCCTGTGTTATCCTCGCTCTCTCTCCTCCCTCTGGTCTGCCTTTTTTCCCCCTCTCTCTCTTTATCTCTGCCTTGTTGTCAAGTGGTGACTCACTAGAGGCGAGCAGCCAGTGATCTGGCCAACACACACACACACACACACACACACACACACACACATACACACACATCCTGGTCTGCCAAGAGTACAGCATGCAGGCCACATGCTGCACGTACTGCGCACACATACACACACATACACACACACACTAACACAAAGATACTGTTGAGAGCCAAGAGTATGGGAGATGGGTTAGACAAGTAAAGAGCAGCAAACAGTCTGAGTCACACTGGTGGAGCAGAAACATCAAATGAGAACGCCACAACACACACACACACACACACACACACAGACAGTCTATTTTGACACCCAATAATGATTTCCAAGTTCCATGTATATTTTTAGTTTTGCAGTGTCTTAGTTTCGTGTTCCCCTGAGTCTCATTGTGAGCACACGGTATTCTACAGAGAGTATATATCATATTATATCATTGATAGTTTACACTGCAACTTATTAGTCAAGGCTGTAATGGTGCATATACAATATAACAACCTCATGTAACTCAAAGTTTTATAAGGAACAACTATTTTTTCATGAAATGCACTTGTAAAGGGCATCCAGGTGGAAACTTCTAATCTTAATAAACCTATTATCTTAACTTATCCTTTATTTATATCCATCATTAGTAGCATCTTGTACCATTTTATACCAATAATGAAAATGCAGACATCATTTTATCAGATAACATCTCATATTTTGCCACAGTGACACTTTGGCCAGTCAGTGGTTCCCAATCTGGGAGGTTGGAAGAGGAAACTCTGCTGCACCAAATTAACTCTTTTTTTCTGATTTACTAAAGAAATTTCCCTCCATAAATTACTCAAAAACAAGAAAGAATCAGTAAACAAATGCAACCTCTCAAGAGGAGTCATAAGCAGATCTTGATCACCAAGAGGGGTTCATCACCACCAGGGGGCAATTAAACCAGAACATGCTATCCCTCTCACAACAGTATATCTAATATTTTGGAGATTCTTGCATGATTTGTTGTCTCCTATTGTTTTTGGAGAGAGAGGACAGCTTTCTCTCACTGTGTTTGAGCTGTAGTGTGATAGTAGCTAAAGCAGAAGGAGTGCAGTCCTTTTGATGTATAATAATATAGTAAAGATTTACAAAAAGAACTGGACACCTGCACCTGTTGTCTGACTGAGTTACAGTAACATTATAATATCATTTAATTGTGTTATGTTTGTTTCTCTCGTGGTTGCTACAGGTGAAGAAAACGTACAGTCACGGTACATACAGAGCCGGGGCAATGAGACAGATCAGCCTGGTGGGAGCCGTGGACGAGGAGGTCGGGAATTATTTCCCAGAATTCCTAAGCATGCTGGAGGAGTCACCCTTCCTGAAGGTGAGTCAGAGATGATGCAGAGGACTGGAATGAATGGCAATAATGCTAAACGGCGACAGAATGGGTGTGTGGACAATGAACGGAAAGGTGACGGTATTCTATAGGCACGTAAGATTCAGAAAGCTTTTTTCTTTCATTGCATGGATGAAGAAGATAAACTACTGTATTTTATATTTAGCACATTAATTGGAATAAACGTGGAGGCCACAACTTATAAAATGTTTCTGTGCTGTGAGGATAAAGCTTTAGTTGTTCTGTGGTAGACATGAAAGTGCAACAGCAGAACCTGTCTGCCAAGGCTTTATTACATCTGCCAGAGCACAAAGAGACATCTTCAAATGTCTTATTTTGTTGGACGTACAGTCCAAAACCCAAAAATATTAAATTAACTATAACGTAAGACCACGAAAAGCAGCAAATTCTCATATTTAAGAACCAGGAACCATCAAATTTTTGTCATTTTTACTTAAAGAGTTTTTCGATTATCAGAACAGTTGCAGATTCATTTACTTTGGATCAACTAATCGATTAATTACTGCAGCTCTTAAAGTAGGCTTTAGTTTCTCCAGTTACAATTTACATGTTTATACTCATAAATAGTCTATTTGTTCTAAAATGCTGCTTAATGCAGTTATAAACTGCCAAAGTATGCTGATTCGTTTACACCACTGACTGTTCAGAAATATCACAAGCTGAACAGATGGAGAGATGGTGGCAGACACTTAACATCAACGATGCAGCTAATATTCTCAGTGGAGGCTGGCAAACGAGCCATTAAATGTCACAACAATGTGACGGAGCTTCCAGCTTCAGTTTGAGAAGTTGCTTCTCTTTTTAAATGTCAGTGCAGGGACAAGCCACCAAAATACTGTGTTTACTGTCCCTGAAATGCAGGAGTGACACGCTTTCTGCTTGCTATTTTATGTTGACACTTCAAATCTCCTGCATGCAGTGTGGAGGAGTGGCGTCATATGCTGAATATCAAAAGGCCCACATCCTCTGGCGCTTCCTATCTGTCGAGGGCTTTGGCTCTGATTCGGAACCCTCTGAAAAAAATCTCGGGTGCCGGTGACAAGTTTTGCTAGAGGGGCCGTTTTCTGTTCAGCTCAGCTCTGGAATAGAAATAAGATTTTCATGGACAACTGACACAGTGAGAAATTGACAAACATACAGTCCTTTGTTTATATTCCCTTATGTCCTCATTTTCTCTTTTTCTGTCTGGCTGCAGCGGACTCTTCCATGGGGAACGTTCTCCAGTCTGAGGCTGATGGATCCCACAGAGAGTGACGATGGTCCCATAATGTGGGTCAGGCCAGGAGAGCAGATGATACCTGTAGCTGATATACCCAAGTCCCCTTTTAAAAGAAAGCGGTGAGTCCAGCAGAGTTTACTGCACATTAGAGCTGCAACTGATTATTTTCATTACCTCAATTAATCGTTTTGACCATAAAATGTCAGAAAATGGTGAAAAATGCCATTTATAATTTCCCAGAATCAAAGTCGACATCTTCATATGTCTAAAAAAAAGTCTAAAACATAATAATCAGTTGTGTGACAAAGAAAATCATTAAATCATCACATTTGAGAGGCTGAAACCAGCTAATGTTCAGTATTTTTTGCTTAAAATTGACTAAAACGATCATCAAAGTCATTACAGCTCTACTGCACATTACATAAATACAGTCACAAATGAAGCCAGACAATATTGTACACACTACAATGAGACAGAGAAAGAATTAGCAGGGATGTTGTTTGTACTGGCTACAAATCTCAGTGGTGTGTGTAACTTACTGAGCGTGCTTTCCTCTGTACTCTCTGCACAGCCCATGAGGACCTATTTAAAAAGGGGAAAAAACAGTAGCAAAACACACTCACACATTTGAAGCAGCAGCTCTGTAGCAGCATGAAGCTTTGTTGTAGCTGAGCAGAGCCGGATGAAGCAATTACACCCTCTCTGTTTGTCTCTGTCACGGTGTCATTGTTGCTTACACACAAGCTCACACGCATACACACACACACACACAAAAACACATGATTTCTGCGAGTGAAACCATGAGAGAGAGAGAGAGTGAGATAAAAGTGAATGTGTGTGTGTGTGTTTGTGTGTGATGCGAGAGGCATGTGGCTCACCACTTAGATGAGATCATCGTTATGTTAATAGAGTCGACATCAGACGCTACTTCACATGGCAGCCAGCCAAACACGGGACGACACACCACACACATTCCTTCTGTGCATCATTTATTTCTCTCTTATCCCTCGTTGATTGGATTTTTGTAATTCGCCCTCGAATTATTTACTCAGCCAGACTTTTCTTTGTTGGATAAAAAAAAGAAAAAAGGAAGTAATAAAGGAAACACACTCGCACATTTATACACGTTATGCTTTGGTTGGTGCAGGGCATCTAGACGGTGTTTGAAATGGTGGCTGTCAAGAAAAGTGTTTGCGTCTGTGTGAGTGTTATGTGTGTGCTGACTTGTCAGAAACACTTGTGCAACAGCTGGGGCTGAAAGAATCTGTTTTTATAGAGATACAAATGGATG
Organism: Thunnus maccoyii; assembly: GCF_910596095.1. Taxonomy (NCBI): domain Eukaryota; kingdom Metazoa; phylum Chordata; class Actinopteri; order Scombriformes; family Scombridae; genus Thunnus; species Thunnus maccoyii. Next base: position 13,105,743 of record NC_056555.1, read on the forward strand.
GAGAGAGAGAAATAGAGAGGTGGTTCAACCATTCCCTCCTCTTCCTCTTTCATCTTCTCCTGTGTCTACAAAGCAAGGTGTACTTTTATCATAATTTCCCCCCTTTTTTTTCTCTCTCACATCGCTCTTCATTTCACTCCCCTCCTCCCAACTCTTTGTTCATTTTTTTCCCTTAACTTCGGCCTCCTTTCTCTGTCCTTGTCCCCTCTTCCCACCTCTAAATGTCCCTCTCTATTTCTCTCACAATCTGTCTTCTGTTTCCTCCTCTTGACCTCCCTCTTTCCTGCTTTGAGTTGATTTATTTGAGTTACTGGGGTGTTATTTTCAGGAAGTGTGTTTAAAGAAAGCACATAACTTAATTATGTCAAAGCAGTGCAAAGTGTTTTGTTTATGTGTGTCTGAAAATGTGTGTCGGAAAGAAACGCAGAAAGAGAGAAAGACTTGCTCTCGTTTGCAGCGAGACCTTGTCTGCAGATTCAACATGTGCCGTGTGGAAGGCTGCTTGTGTTTGGGGAACATCTCTTCACAGAGTTGCTTCTCTTTCTCGGTGGTTTCAGTGAAAAGGTCAAGCTGTTATGCATTTCTGACAGCACTGAGACTCTCAGTCTGAGAATTCAGCTTGATTATAGTGGTCAGACGATGAAAATAAACCAAAAATATTTCAGCTTTCAGCTATCGAGCGCCGTGCTTCCAGAGATTTACAATAATTGCATAGTAACAGCGGTAGCCTCGGCCAGCGCCAGGCCTGACGAAGAACATGCTGCTGTTGCACTGTTCAGATAAAAATTGCATGATGAGTGACGGCAGCAGCCGAGGTGAGTACATCGAGCCTCTGCTGGCTTTCAGTAAGATGTCAGACTCTAGTCTGGTCAGTAACAAAGTTTCCAAGTTTGTCTTGGTAAGAGCTAGAACTGAAATGATTAAAGGAGTCATCGATCAACAAAAAATTATCAGCAACAACTTTGATAGTAGATTAAGTTTTATCAAAGTCATTTTTTTGGCAGAAATGCCAAAAGCATTCTTTCCCAGCTACTTAAATGGGAATATTTGCAATTCTCAGGACTACAACACCATGTAAACAATCAAAATTATTAGTTTTCTAACACGGGATCCTAATTCTCTGCCGTAGGTGAAATAACATGACAAAATCAACTTTTCTTCTCCACAGTAAAATTGTTGCCTCCATAACTTCCATCTGCTTTAAGTCCATGAATCCCATCGGACTCGTGTTGTGGAGGTCAGCGTATTCAGGGTTTAAATCAAAGTCACGTGGGCAGCAATGGCTCGCACAGCTGCCTGCTCTCTCTATCGGAAATAACAGCTGAATAATGTCGAACTTGTGGTTTCGTTGTGAAAGCCCTGTTAGTTTTTGAATGATAGTAAACTGAATATCTTTGGGATTTGTTTTGTTTAGTCTCTGGATTGTTGGTTTGGCCAAAAGAAGATATTTGAAGATGTCATCTTGGGCTCTGGGGAATGTAATTTGCATGTTTACTCTTTTTTACAGACTAAACGATTAATCAGTAACATAGTTGGCAGACTAATCGACGGTGAAAATCATTAGTTGCAGCTCTAAGAGCATTAGCTCTGTGTGTGAGGTGTGAATATAAAGTACAGTACATCCTCTTCAGAAGCGTGCTGCAGCTTTAAGATGCACATTAACGGTGTTCGTCGTCAGAGAAGGTGGTTCCCTCCGTCTCTTGTTTCTCCTTTCCCTCCTCTCCACACTCCTTTTACAGCCTTATCCCTCCACACCCCACCTCTCTCCTTCTTTATCCCCTCTTTCCCTCCATCATCTCCTCTCCCTCCCTGCCACTCCTTTCCCCTCTCACCTATCCGTCTCGCTTTTCCTCTACCTCTCCTCCTCCTCCTCCTCCCCTCGTCTTCTTTGCCACTTTATTAGCCAATAAACGCACAGGAATCTCGCCTACTTGCAGCGCACAGTAACACTGTAGATACTGACACACACACACAGAGGATAGTGTAAGAGTTGCACGAGGTGGTAGACTTCAAATATCACTCTAGATGTGTACGTTTAGCATTCCTCCCTTTACACTCTCTCTTTTCACTGTTTCACTTACCAGCTTTCCTGGTTTTACATTTATTACTGTCAGCCTGCAGCCAGCTCACACACACACACACACACAGAGCTCAGTGTGTGTGTGTGTGTGTGTGTTTTCATTTCCCCCTACTCTGTACTATTTTCCTCAGCTTCTTTCTTCCTCTTCTACCGGCTCCTGCCTCTCTCTTCTTATCTCTGAATGAATGAATGCACAATTCAGTGTTCAGCTCGGGTAGTCTCGCTGCTGTTCTGTGTGTGTCTGTGTTACACTCTCGAAGGAATCTCTTGCAGACTCGGTGCGTGTGTGTCTATACTCTTGTTTTGAATCTGACTGCAGCTCCAGTGTGAGTCACTGATCCAGCAGTGAGCTGACTGCAGTACTTCTATTGTTTGACAACATGGCTCATTTTTATGCTTTTACTCCTCGGCTTTTCAGTCTGTACGCGTTAAGCCAAGTGTGTACTTGTGTGTTTACGCGCTCTCACACTGCTGTCTGTTTATTCTCTTTTTACTTTACACTATTTAAAATGCAACTTCTTTTTTTTTTTTTTTTTTTTTTTTTGACGCAAAGCCCGAGTGGTTTTCCAAGAGGATGTTACACATTTTAAATTGTTTCTCATTTTCCTGCTACCTTGCTATTTTGTGTTTTGACTTATAAATATTTAATCAATCACACAAGGAGAATAATCTTTGCCAACAGGAGACATGAAAAACATTAAATAAAGTGCACTGAAAGAAAAAATGGTGCTCTTAAAGGAGGAAAAGCTGAGGTAAAATTGGGATTACAACGGAAATTATGAGATTAGATTGGATTCGATTAGAAAAATTTATTGGCAACTTTCTTTTTTTGAAAAATATATTTTCTTTTCTTTTCTTTTCTTTTTTTATATAGCAGATGAAAGTGCAGACAGACCAGATATGGGGGTAGAGAGAGAGGGGTAAGACTTGCAAAGATCTGCAGCTGGAAGTGAACCGCGGATGTGGTTATGTGGTATGCATCTTAACAAACAGGCTACCAGGGCACCTCCATCAACTATTTTGATCATTGATAAAATTGTTTTTTTTTTTTAACTTTTTAAAGCGCCAATGCCAAAAATGATCTGGCCTCAGCCTCTAAAATGTGTGACACACAGTTTATTATAGTAAATTGAATAAGTTCTTGGATGAAAAACAAAACAAGCAATTTAAATATGTCGCCTCTGGAAAAATACAAAGACAAAATGATTAATCAATGAACCTAGAAAACAATCAGCAGATGAATTGATAATGAAAATAATTGTTAGTTGCAACTCTAATTGTGATATCTGCAGACAATAAATATGATTTCACAATGTGCTATAAAGCATTTAGTTAGATTAGCTGAAAATGCTAAAACATTCCCTGAATAGACTACTAGGATGTTTGATATTGTGTACACTGATGCATGTTTTCATCCTCTGCATCATAGCCTCCGTAACATCCTCTCTGTCATACTAACAGTGGCATCTGGATTGCATCAGTGGGCCAGTCAACCAAGATAACAAGAAAGCCAGCAGATAAAGCCTGCTGGATTTATTTTTCCACAACAGGCAGGAAAGAAAGAAATAAACAAAGACGGGAGAGTGAGCAGTCCGCTCACCTTTGCTCATGTTCTTCTTTATTCAGACAGCAGGGAAGCAGAGGTGAAAACGGGAGAAAAGCTCCTCTTCAAACTGTTTTTTATTTTTATTTTCACTCTAATGTTTCTCTGAAGAAGAAATCATTTCTGTCCTCTCGCAGCTCCACCAATGAGGTGAAGAACCTGCTTCAGTCTCTGCCCAGGACCAGCGAGCCCAGAGAGATGCTGTTTGAAGATCGGACTCGAGCCCACGCTGATCACATCGGTCAGGGTTTTGAACGTCAGACCACAGCAGCCGTCGGCGTGCTGAAGGCCGTTTGCTTCGGAGAAGGGTAGGCAGCAAAGCAACACATGATCCTCAGCACACACACACACACACACACACAAAATATTTACACAGCTTATTCACCAACAGTTATCATATAATCTTTCTCTCTCTCCTCCCTCCCTTCCTCTCTTGTTTTCAGCTCGGAGCCTCCTTGTGTAACCAAAGACGTCGTGTGTTTCCACGCCGCTGATTTCTCCTATGTAGTTCAAAGGCTGCAGTTGGACTTACATGAACCTCCTCTGTCTCAGGTGTTACATTACACACATGCGCACACACACACACACACACACACACACACACACAGGCGGCATAGCAATAAGCACCGCTCACACATTACATCACCTCCACAGCAGAATCATCTTTATAATGTTCCTAATTAGACAGAATTGTTTACTATCCAACACTTGGTTCGTTCATGTAAACTGATGTTGGCTGCTGCCACCTGGTGGAGCAAAGTTGAACTGCAGTAACATGTTATACATGTATGACTATAACAATAAGAAGTCTATGTGAATGCTTTCAGTACTCAATCTAGGTAATTACCAGTAATAATCCACATAAACAAAAGTAATTGTATCACTGCATCACTTATATTTTTTGCCCTTAATGTTCCCTCTGAAGCTCATACTTTTGGGTTTATAGCCTCAGCTTTTTATAGTAATATTTTAGTGATAGGTTGAAGAGTTGGTTTAACTTTTTCATGCCCTCCTTAACATGATGGTAGCAGGACAAGAAGGGAAACAAAGGCGCACACACCCGACCAGTGAAAGGGCCAGATTCATAGAAAGACAAACTTTCACTTAAATGTGACGTTTCAACCTCTCTGTGTTTAACTTCCTGTGACCTTCAGATTACAGAATATTATCTCTGATTACAAGGCCCCCTTTGCATCTCTAACTTTTCTCTCACAGCATTGTAAAAGACGTAGTTTTTCAATTATCATAGTTAACTTTTGACCTTGACTGAAAAAAAAATGTGTTTTGTATCACATAACATGTTGTTCTAGTCACTAAAATGAATTTGAAAATATGTTTTTCTTTGCTTATGACAATAAAAGCTTGGCTTGGACTCTGCATCTTACAATAAAACACCTCCATATAACCTCAAGTGTATTATTATTATTATTATCGTTATTATTAGAGAAAACCATTCATGTTTTTCTAATGAGATTATTTTCATTCCGAGTAGAATAGAAGTCGGTGTTAAAAGATGGATTACCTCTGTTTAAACCCTCATCTCCTCCTCTCCTCCTCTCTCTCTCTGCAGTGTGTGCAGTGGGTGGATGATGCCAAACTCAACCAGCTGCGTCGGGAGGGCATCCGCTACGCCCGCATCCGCCTGTGCCACGATGACGTCTACTTCATCCCCCGCAATGTGGTCCACCAGTTCAAGACCGTGTCGGCCGTCTGCAGCCTGGCGTGGCACGTGCGCTTAAAGCAGTACCACCGAGGAGAGGGAGAAGAAGAAGAGGAGGAGGAAGAGGGGGAGGAGGTGAAGGAGGAGGAGGAGGAGGAGAAGTCGGTTGAGTTGAAGGAGAAGGAGAGGGAGATGGTGGAGTTGAAGGAGGAGGGGGAGGAGGAGGGGAAGGGTGAAAAGAAGGGTGAAAAAGGAGCGAAGGAGAGGATAAAGGAGGAGGACGAGGAGTTGGATGTGGCAGAAAACAGGACGTTGCCGGCTGTTAAAGTAGAGGAAGGGGATCATGGTCTTCCTCACCCTCAACATCCAGCTGTCTCGTCTCAGCCTGCTCTTTCAGTGGACTCGGACTTGAGCGGCGCAAGAGACAGAGAGGAGGAGAAGAGGGTTAAAGAGGAGGGAAAACCCAAACAGCAGGATTCACCTCCTGCTAAGGTGAAAGCAGAACCTCCAGCGTCTCCTCACTGCAAGAATAAATCCCCTTCATCCCTCCCTCTGTCACCTCCCGCCTCTCATCCTCTTCATCAGGACACAAAACCCAAAGCATCATCAAAACATCATTTACATCAACATCATTCAGACAGCAAAATGACGTCTTCCAGTACAAGTTCCTCCTCCTCCTCATCTTCAGCTCCCAAATCCCCCCTCTCTCGATCTGTTTCCAAGTCTTCCTCTTCTTCTTCTTCATCACCTCCAGCTGGATCTACTGTCACTCCCATGCGCTCCTCTTCTTCTGCTCCCAATCCATCCTCTCCTGTTCTGTCCACCTCATCGTCAACCTCCTCTACATCATCCCTGGCTAGTCCCAAACCTTCGGTGGACTCTCACTCCGCACATCATCCACCCTCGCATCTCTCTGCACTCCCTCCTTCCACCGTTTCCTCGTCTTCCTCGCTGCCTCCCTCCTCTCAGTCAGACAAACCGAAGGACAAAGACTCGCAAAGAATCCCTTCAGACACACGGACACAGTCAGAGGTTCGAGCATCGCACAGGTCGCAGGCCAAAGGAAAACACGCCGCGGACGTACAGACACACACTCGAACGGCGACGGATGCACGGACACACACGCTCCCGGAGAAATGGACTCACAGCAGCGCCGAATCGGATTCGCAGCTACTTCCGCCGCAGGACGCGGCGAGGCAAGGACTTTACATGCAGCAATACACACCCCAGCATCTCCCACCTCCTCCTCCTCACCCTCACCTCCCTCAGATGCTCCCTCCCTCCTTCCCCCCTCTCCTGCCACACTCCCACCACCCTCACAGACCTCCCATCCTCCCCCCGAACCCGCTATCCAACCCCTCTCTCCCCTCCCAAACCCAAAATCTGAACTCTTTTCTCAGTCACAAACCAGCACCGCACTCAGTTCACATGAGCCAGCTTCACCTGCACCAACCGAATATCACCACCCAGTCTCAACCTTACTACCCCCAGCCTCCCCTAATCGCCCCCCATACCTCCCCCTCTCAACCAAACACTCCCCTCACCAGCTCACACTCTCACCTCCCTCACCCACACCAGTACGCCAAAACCTTCTTCCCCCCTCAGCATCCCCACTTCCCCTCTCACCACTTCCTCCCGCCTCAGTCTTTCCTCTCTCCCCCACCCAGCTCCTTCCCGCTACAGTACCAAACCTCAGCACCAGCGCAGGTTCAGCCCCCTCCGTCTCAGTCTTTCCCTCACCCCCCTCCTCCGCCTTCCTCCTCACAATCTCCGCCTCCCCCACCTCCTCCCCCACTTCCACCTCCTCCTCCCCAGCCTTCCCTGTCTGTCCTTTCCCTTCCCCCAAAGCATGAAGAGGAGCAGAAACAGATTTTATAGTAGTATTTTGTACATAATGATGCTGTTTCTAAATGACTGTACATGTACAGGGTTTTATTTTGGTTGTGTTGTTGTAAAACGATGTAAAAAGGAAAGACAGTATCGTAGTTTATAAAGCAGAGTTGGACTTTATTTACCCCCAGACCTCTGAACTGGACTGGTTTCGATTGTACTGAATTTGATGCTTGGTTGCGCTCGAGTTCAAAAATAATGAGAATTTATTGCATTTACTGGTAGTTTTGGTGGTTAGTCGTGTATGGGTTCAGGTTCAAGGTTCGAATGTGCTCCCAGTTTTGTCAAGTCTGCCAAACTGCTGTCTGGTTCTGTTTTTTTTGATGTCAGAGTAACCCTCTAAAATATCATCAGAATATCTGTGAGCCATCAGAGGTAGGAAGAGAATTTTAAAAAAAAAAGGTAAATTTCTGCAGACATATTTATATAAAAAGAAAAAGGTCACGAGGACGGCCTTTTCGTGAAACTTGCAGCTAATGCTTCCATTTTTGTGGCTTTTTTTCTAGTATATATACTTTGTGCCCAAGACTGTTTCTGAAATAACGATGGGTCAAACTGTGATATTACACAATAGTGTCGTATTGATGTAATATTACTACATTTCTTCTACTATATTGTATTGACACATCTTCATCAATACAGTATATTGCAGTACTTCTCCCTAATATTGTAATTTGAGCAATAATGCTCTGCAATAATCTGCATTTCCCATTTATTGATATGGCGACAGGAAATATCAGTATTTTTTATGCTAATTTCAAAGCTACTGATAAAAAGCCAGTAATGTCCTGTTGAAAGATGTTCACTGAGGATTCATCGTGTCTAAACAGAATTAGCAGGTGTCTTTTTTTTTTTAATCAGTTCCAGTGTTTTTTTTGTGCTACTAAACAAAAGGAGAGAACCCTGTTTTAAATTATAAATCAGTATAGTAACCCACAGTATACATTTACACTGTACTGAAACCATAAAGAGAGTCACAGTTTAAAGTATTTAGATGATCTTGTACCTCCTTAGCAGTGGCAGAGCTCTTGGTGTAATTTTGCTGTGTTTTCAGTGTCTTTTGGATGTGTACCAAGGTCTCCTAATTTTGGAAACCAAGCACTTTCTTCTCAGCCAAGGAAGAATTCGACCCAGCCAAGGCTGCTACACAAACAAGCCTTCAGAGTCTCAGGAAGAAGAAAAAAAAAAAAAAATCAGGACACATTCATGAATATTTTGGTCTCCTGGAAAGAAAGAAAAAAAAAACCCACCTAAAACCTGATCCACTGATTTTACTCGTTCAGGGTCACTGAACAAAACTCTGGTACATTATGTTCGTACCTGTGCAGCTACATTAAGAGCTCGCCATTTAAGAGTTACCTTTCACAACATCTGGATTAAAGACAAAATAAGAAGAGCAATATCATACAGATGCAGCAGATCAAGACTTCCTACATGTGACTCATCACAGCACTTTGTGAATAAGTCGAGAGCAGTCGATGTAATGGAAAGACACTCTGGGTCGTGAATCCGCAGATTATGTCCGACTCTTGTCTCAACAGGGCAATTTCAGGTTCTTCCAAGATTATTACTTTTGGTTCATTCAGGCCTTCTGTGAAAAGATGTTTTATATTCTTTATGGACACTTTTAAAACAGACGGTACTCTGTCGAGAGGTCATTCCCGAAGCACTATTTATCCAGTTTCTCTACAGTGTGGAGCATCCTGTCTATAAATGTTTTATTTATCAACCAGGGACTGAAGTGACCTCCTGTGTTTAAGAAAAAAAAAAAAGAAAAAAAAAAAAAAAAAAAAGTACAATAAATTATTGAAACTGTTTTTAGCAACAACTATGAGGAGTATATGTTTTTCCAGATGGTGAATATCTGATTACAGAGTCGAACTCATGCTCGTCCCACACTTGTGGAACTTGATTTATTTTTGCCATTGATGTCTTGACTTTACTGAATCAATATTGGAGTACAGCCCACTTGCTAATGTAGCCCACAACATTTCCCCAGTGCCTGTCCTTAACTGTGAACTACTTAAGCGGTCCAGAGCCATGCGGAGAAGCGGTTCTGTCCTTTTTACGTTGGTAGTTTTTCAAGAGTCTCAATTTTAACTTTTTCACTGGAAAATGAGAGTCAAGCCTTAAATTGGTCTCTAAAGCTGCTGAAACATCTCCAAAATATCTGCGGTGTAAGTTGGGATGAGTCAAACTGCGCAGCTCAGCGGGACGAAAGCCTAAAAGCAGGGTTTGTGTTTTTTCATCATTAGTCTCACCGCTTGCCCGGAAAATCTTTGGAAAATGAAAGATAAAGCTCTCTGTCTGCCTCTGAGGGCTTCGTTTCACTGACAGAACTCTTCGCTGTGTGGCTCTGGAGAGATCGAGGTGATAATTAAGCACTTGATGCCGGTTGCAAGGCGCTCTCTGCAGCTCTTTTTATGCTTTTGGGTTTCAGATGTTACACAAAAAAAAAAAAAAAAAAAAAAACCCTGACAGGAACTTATATATTTTTTGTACAAATGTGACAAAAATTATGGTTGAAAACAAAAAAAGTCTTCAGGGGACTAGCGTTGTTTTCACAGAGTTTATTTATCTCAAGGTTTGGTTTGTTGTTTTTTTTTCCTATTTTGTTTCTGTGATTTTTAACTGTCAGCACTGTAGTGTACATAAGAAGTTTTGTAAAGAGGAAAAAAAAAAAACTTGTAGTGTGGTTTCTACTTTAAATATGAGCCTAGCTAATAAAAGGTTCAATGTATGAAAACGTTTGCAACCGTGATAGATGTCTGTAGGTGTTATTGTGAGGCCGTACCTCTCACCTTTGTCTGATGTATACCTGCCTGTGTTTTCTCTCATTGTATTGTTGCTAATGTAAGCCGCCCACACTCTCTGTAGTCTGCAGCAATGAGCTCAGCAGTTTTTACCAGGCGAGATTCGAGCAGACAACACATAACACACCACAATGCAGTAGCCCCGTAATTCAGGGCCGGAGTGTGTCAGGTCAAATACAACTCAAATACAGCCTTTTCCCCCTCTCTTTTCATCCTTTCATGCACTGTCTCTCTCTGTTTCTTTCTCACACACACACACACACACACACACACACACACACACACATAAACACACACAGCAGGAATGCCAGAGGAGCTCAGCTGACCTTTTAAAGAGCGGGAGTGGGCGTAAAGGCAGGAAGTTTGAGCAGAGACAAAGAGAAGGGTTTTTGGAGGGATTGCACAGAAGGAAAAAAAAAACCTAATTGAATGTACAGTCTGTGTTTGTGCCAGAAACACAGGGGTCGTGACTCCTTTAAAGGGTCACAAGATGAATCTGAGGGGGTTGGAGATGAAGATTGGGGCAGAAAAGAAGAAGAAAAACTTCTGCTATACAAATTTATATTCAAATTTTGGACTTTTCTCTTATATTTGCTTTTTCTGTGACATTATCTGTAAAGTGACAAGTAACTCCAGCCTCAAAAGCAGCAAAAAGTATAATATTTCTCCCTGAAATGTAGTATATGTAGAGGAGTATAAAGTGGTAATACTCTAGATAAGTACAAAAACCTCAAGATTGTACTTAAAGATCCCCTCCAGACGTGAAAATACTCTTTTTGAATAATAATTGGCGTCTGCTATGGTTTTTACATAAAAAAAAGTTAAATTACCTGGTTAGAAATTCTTCTCTCTCTACTCTTTCCTCTAGTTTCAGTACTTAGTATCATTATTATAATAGCAGCTAGCATGTAGGCTATATACTGTACTTTATAGTCAAATTACTTTCTAATTTCAAACACAAACTTTCATTTTTCAACTTCACACTTCTGCTCTACATCCAACATATCAAACCCTGCTTGGTTTCAACTGTTCCTGTTTCTGTACATACAGTTGAGGTACTTCTGCCTTCTGCTGCTGAAGGTCAGTAGAAGTTTGGTGTCTGAAACTTGCTTGAAGGTGAGCTGTGGATGCGTCAGTCATGAACTGTGCTGCTGTAAATCGTTTCTCCGAACGCTTTCAGTTCCTCTGGTGGCTTTTTCCCGCCGCTGTCGATGGCAGCGTCATGACAGCTTGTGTGTGAAAACAAACACTGCGAACTATAAACGCTGATCCCATCCGGTTACACTTTAAAAATTCGGTAAAGTCTTAAAATCTTACAATATTTTAAGTGTTATATAATGAGCTAACATGGCCAGCAGACTAATGGAGAGAGAGAAGACAGACTTCAGTGTGTTCTGTCTGACCAGACACACACACACACACACACACTGCTGCCGGCTCTGTGGTTGCTTCTCAGTTCATTTTAGGTTATGTCCCAGCAGGATTTTTCCCCAACCACAATACTTTGTTTTGCATAGTCTGCAACTAATATAGCCTGTCTGAGTATATGGAAATACTTAGATGTGACTTTGTATTGTTATTGCTACCACTAAATGGTACAATTTTAATATCTTCATGGCTGCTTGACATAGATACCCACAGTTCTAGTGCAGAACCTTCATTTATTTAATTTTTTTACAAGACATGCATCAATTATCAAATACTTTCGATCTCAAAAAAACAAGTATTCATTCACTTTTCAACACAGTGCAAAATAATGCAAAGAATGTATTTGAAATACTGAAGAATCGAATGGCACGAAAACAAATGTCGCTCATGCACAGTGTCAGCTGTTGAAGTCAAAATGTGAAACAATAATTAACTTGACATAAAAAACGTATTTATCTAAATGTATGAGTAAAGTACTTCGGTCACCGAGTGCAACACGCGTCAAGGATTCTGTCTTATTGACCTTCAGTCTCGGTGCGGAGACATTATCAGAGCTTACTGACTTTCGCGTGACACGTGATGATTTACATGGTACAAAAGAGACCTTGTACAGGGCAGAGGGAGGAATATCACAAGTTGTTCCAGGATGCATTTGTGTACCGAACAGTTTCTTAAAACTGCTGTTCATTTCTTGAGTGCTTGAAGCCAAAACAAGCTCTTACCATGAACTCTTTTTGGGTTAATTTATAACTTGTAAAACAATATTTGGCCAGAAACCCTCCACGGGTCAGGAATGAGAGGAAAAACTAATGTAGTGTAAATACAGCCGCACAATATCAACAATACTTACAAAAAAAACCTCATACCTATACGTACAGTCACTCTGCAGTGAGTGACAACTTATGCTTTAAAGAAAAAGGAAAATTCACCAACTACCTTCCAGTTAAAGAGCAGCTCTGCTGGCTTATATACAGAAAACAACACTTGGAAACAAAACACAAACATTGGAGGAATCTACTCCTCCAGTTTAAGCTTCACAGTAGTTTTACAAGGATACAGTTGATCCTCTTATGACAGTTTTTTCTTCATAACGAAAATGCAATTATTACTTGACTCTGTTGAGCTGTTTTGAAATTTTCAAACGTGATGGATTCACTAGCATCTCCTAAGCAGCAAAGACAGCAGAGACCCAGCTCTGCTAAAGCCCAGCGCGGTCCGCTGAGGTCTGAACACACATGAATCTTTGTTCAACACAGAATTTCTTATTCTTGAGATGAATGATTTGATTCTTCCATGAGCGTCAGTCCTGGAAATATTCAATGAAAAAGCTCCGGTTTCACTAAGTCATGGTCATACAAACACAAATTAGTTCCCAACACTGGTTTTCAGATTTTTTTTTAAACAGTGTTTTGATTGATGTGATTATTTATGATGAGGTTTGATCCCTCTTAAGCCTCTCTCCTCTCGGGAAAGATATTCAGCCCCAGCTCCACCAGCGCCCCCAGTAACATGGTCCACAGTGGTATGCAAACAAACGTCAGCTTAACGTCGGCCAGCTTCTCCAGCTTGGCGCACAGTGTCAGGCAGAAGCCCAGCTTGAGCAGCATGGCCGCCAGGTACCAGGCACGCAGGCGCAGGTCCGGCGAACCGTTGCGCGGGTCATAACCAGGCTTGCAACGGCCCGCCATCTTGATGGCAAGCATGAGGATGAGGATGCCATCGAAGACCCAAACCGGGAGGAAGATGAGGAACCAGTTCCACTGCACCTGGAGGGAGGGAACGGAGAGGATTATAGTCAAGGTTTTTTTTTATCCACAATTTCTTCAGTGTGATGAGTTCATTTCTAGTACGGCTGTCAGAGAAACTTAACAATGTGATGACTTTGAAAATATGGATTACCGCAGCAACAATGCACTGGATCCATATAAAATACCATAAATACACTCACTGAGACGTACAATAAATTCACAATTACATTGATGAGGAGTGCTAGCCATGTAAAAACTGCTGAGGTATCAGCTAATGAAATACTTTTAACTGGCTGAAGACACAATTAAACGTGTATTTTATAAATGTCAGTATACATCAGGATTATTCTGATGCTCAGATCAACCATTCAATTAAGCTGGAAGCCAAAGATGTAATACTACACTATGAAAACAAACACCAGAACGTTCAGGACCGTCAATTTATTAATTTTAGTGGAAAAATTTCACACTCATAAATCCAAGTTCTCGAGGTCTTGCCCATCAGTTGAACTTTTCATGTTTGAATTTAGAAAATATTTTGAGTCTATTCAACTTATAAACAATAAAAAAATGTACACATACAGTTAGTATGCTACAATAATTTATTTTAAATTAATCTGATATTATTACCTACCTTTTCTGTTAAGTTATCTTTCTGTCTATGTATTTATTATTATTGCTTTTACCCTTTGTCCTGTTACCATGTTGACTCGATCAAACTGAAAGTGAAGTTTTTTATGTTATCTTTATTTCATTATGATGCCTACTTGTGTTATGTTATTGTCTTAATGTCACATATGATGTAAGTGACGCTTTCTATAAATAAAGAGATGGATTTTTTTAAACATATTTTAAGTACCTGGATACCAAGTAGGACACAAAAACTTACCTTCCCGTCCAGTTTGAGTACCAACATGATGAGAAAGACCAGGGTGAAGACCCACGTCAACAAAACCCGCTGAGCCAGAGACATGTCATCGACTGGGGAAAGATCAGGGGAGGAGACCGGGAAACAGACAGACAGAAGCTGGGCAGACACAGAAAATGTTAAAAACAATGTTATGATCAATGTTTTGTTCTGTGGGGTAACGTTATTCTAGCAAGAAAATCAATAAATAGCAGCTAAGAACAGGCAGTAACGCTGCAATAGCTACGTAATAAAAACGTATTTATCATGATATTGTTTAGTACATCAAACTAAATTTCGCCAACACTAACTGGAATCACTTTTAATTGGTTTTTCATTCATAAATTGTTAAGCTAACGCTACGATGACCGTTAGCGTTTACAATCCATGGCGTTTAGCTAACCGGCTTTAACTTAAAACAACGTCTGACTCACCTCAGCGTGTTTCTAAATCGGTGACCAGCATTTTCCTCTGCTCTTATACCACACACTAATGCTAATATTTACAGTGTTTCTGCCGTTTAATCACATAATTATCACCAGACGTATCCGTTAACGACAACAGACGGAGGGAGACTTTGGTCCGTTATCTGTGGTGGTCCCGCCCATCCTGGAAGCTAATTGGTTCCCGTGTTGCAGCGTCATTTTCACTTTCAACGTCTATCATTTCGATATTTAACCGTAAAGTGTTTGCACGGGCGCAAGTTTATTTTCAAATATTCTTGTAGTGCGTTTCAACGTCCACTAGGGGTAAGTAAAGTTCTGTCTATTCCTCCTGCTGGCTGTGTTTATATATGATTCACAGCGGCTCTACCTGAAAAAAGGAAAGTTTTTTTTTTCTTTTTTCATTTAACTTCCTTATTGATATGTGAACCCGCTCTACTTTTCTTGTATTTACCGTTAATAACCGTTGGTGACATTTTGGCTAAAAATGTAATGGCGCGTTTATACTGTCGTTTACGGGCATGAACTGAAGTAGTATTTTTTACAGTGAGAGGCTGAAAGCGAGAAGCTAAATGCTCCAAACAGCGGCGAGCAGCAGACGCTGAGCATCTCTCACCAGACAATGGACAAGCTCCACTAGCACCCGTGTAGTTTAAACCACGTCTAGAAAGCACTGTTTCTGTGTGTGGAGAGTTGGACTCGGGAGTCAGCGAGGTAAGATTGAGCAGCTTTGCATGATATGTTTGGACAGCGGTGTTTGAGAAGGGACAGCCGTGTGGGCTCTTTGTGCCTGCCGGGGAGCTCAGCTAACTAGGTAACGTTAGCAAGACATGAGCCAGCAGCAGAGGAGGAAGAAAGAGGAGGAGGAGGTGGAGGAGGACGACTGGCTGTGTGAACTGAACCGTGAGCAGTGTCTGAAAACACTGTGACTGCATCTACATGGAGGCTAGCTGCAAGATTAGCTGCCTTTAAAACTCACTTATAGCGCTGCACAGCTTGTGTCCACTTTAGTAGTGAAAATACACACAATAGCTCGATTTTGCAGTTGTACACTTCACGACTGTAACATCCCTGACTCACTTCGACTTTAAAACATTATATTGTAGCATGTTTTACGTTACTTTAATTGGCTCTACTCACTTTAATCCTTCCACTTAAATACTACCGGAGGCTGCAACTAACTATTATTTCCATTACAGGGTTTCCCGCAGTGTTGTATAGTGTGTGTGTGTATGTGAAGGGGAAATGAAATTAATACACTTATGTCAAATAAAACATTAATCTTAAGTGGTAACGGGCAGACCTGCAGTTTCACACAGCAGTGTCATGTGTATGAATGTGACTTTTATTCAGGCTTCTAACTAGAGCTGCAACCATTAGTCGATAAATCGATTAAACCAAATATTTTGATAATCGATGAATCATTTTTTTTAAAGAAAATATGCCAACATTTTCAGGTTCCAGCTTCTTAAATGTGAATGTTTTCTGGTTTATTTAGTCCTCTGTGGCAGGAAATGGAGTATTTTTGAGTTTGGACAAAACAAGACATTGTAGTTTGCATTTTGGGCAACAGTGGGAAACCGTTATAGTCAATTTTCACCATTTTCTGACATTTTATAGATCAAACAACTAATCGATTAATCGAGAAAATAATGACGACAGATGAAAATAATCATTAGTTGCAGTCCTACTTCTAACTAGGGATGCAGCAATTATAGATTTTGATGGTACCATTATAGTCTGAGAAAAAAATGATTTTACAATTATTGTACACTAATTTATTTCATAATACTATGGATGGATAAAATAACATGAACTTGTTCTGTTTTGAAGAGGAAGCATAAGACACACACTTCACCAAGGATTCTGCAGCAGTACAAGAGGTCGTCTTAGGCTAAAAGTGAATAAGAAAAATGAAAATAATCCACGTAAGATTAACTTCGATTGGACATTGTTGTAATTACTTTAGTTGATTTCATAATATTTAAAATAAAGTATTTTTAATAATTAATATTAATGTAAGATTAAGATGAACTTAATTGATCCCCAAGGGGAAAATATTACTAATGAAGGTAATAAACTCAACTGTTTTTATCATCAACTGTCATCTGTGCCTTTTTTAAATTCATTTTTAGTAATCTATTTTAATACTTAATCTAATTTTACATGTGGCCTGTGAAAATTCTATCTATTATTGTTTTTTGGGTTTTTTTTTGCAGTTTTAGTAAAAATGCAGGTGTTATTAATCACCCAAATGCAATTAATTAGATCCCATGGTATCCCAAAGTAGAATACTGGAAGTCTACAAGATCCTACGTTAAGTTAGTCTTTTACATCTGGGATATTTACCTACCTGACCAGTGTTTGCTCAACACAGATGGGACGAAGCAACAGGATGTGGTCACACTGAAGCCCTTGAGGAGAATACATGCAGTTTTTCCTGCTTTGTTGCCGTTGGCTGCTGCACTGAAAGCCCAACTCTTAACTCACCACTACTTTGTTGACTATAAGTGACACTTTTATATTTAATTCTCTACCAGCACAATGTGTCATTAAGTAACTTTCCACTAAAGTAATGATTTTTAACATAATTATTACTAAATGTATTACCTTCCCTTGAGCGTGTATCGCTGGAGGGTGATCTCAAAGATGTTGCATAATGTTTGAGGTGTTGGATCCTTTAGAAGCGACTTTTCTTTGGCAAGTTTTACAAATTGGAGATCCTTCTTCGTGAACGCCCCCCTGGCAATTCTATATTTATCCATGATACTCTCACTGACCACTGGATACAACGCTTCAATGTTGGGTCCCTCAGCCATTGTCAACATGTGTTGTCTCCTTAGCCAACGTAGCCCCCCTCAAACACACATGAAAGGAGACCATCAAATGAGCTATGCATGAGATCTAATGATATTTTTTGTAAATTGGCATGGATCTCTTAAATATTTATTTGTTTAAAAATGTGAAAAAGTATAATTGTTTTGGAATAATGAGAGTTAGAGTATCAGCAGGTTCCCTTTCGAGCTACAACACAGTGTTCAGGTAAAACGTGTGAATATAAAGAGAGAACAACACAGTAATTTCAGCTTAAATCATTTTAATTTTAACAGTGCCTTTGTTGGACTGCGTGTAGCTGTGTGTGTGTGTAGGTGTATGCTCGTATCAAACATTTATCAGACATCTTGTTAAAAACCCCAAAACACCAAAAAGCATGAACATTTCCTGTAACCAGGTCTTAACATCTCATCTAGTCAGGTCTTGTTCGGTCTTGTCCTGCGTTCTCTTCAAACACAGTCTTTGCAGATGTAACCATCATCATCATCACAGATGCCATTATCTTCTCCACAGCTCTCGCAGTACCATGAGATGCACTGACAACAGCACACCCAGTCCTCTGTGGCCTTTAGGTCACTCACGTCACCATATACTCTATTACTTTCTGTTGCTGCTCTCGTTTTGTGCTCTTTTTTCTTTTTGCTCTTTTCCTTTTGGTCGTTTTTCGTTCTTTTTGTTAGTAATGTAATCAATGTGGTCTATGCTTGTTAAATGGTAGGTGGGGGGGGGGCTTGGGCCTTGTTCTTTCCTGTTTTGGAATTGGTATTAGGTCACTGAGATGACTGGTCTTGTGCTGACCTCAATAGAGGATATTCATCCTCCTGATGGTTTGAGGAGTCTTGCTCAGGAGTGAAGTCATGGAATAAGGACGACTCCATATCCTCCTGAGATGTGATGATCAGCACTTCTTCAGAGACCACCACATCCTCACTGAAAGTCAAGATTGCTGTATCCTCCACAGCTCAGTCTCTGTGGGGAGCGCGGCCCTCTCTGTCGTCATGCTCGGTGCGTACATTTCATCAGGGATGATGTTCTTGTTAACAGGGGACATCTCTGTGCCCCTGAATCCAGCCTGGGTATTTTCAACTGTCGCGGTCTTCTTCCAGGCCTGATGAAACAGAGCGTTTTACGGAGCGTCTGTCCTGCCATCCTCCTTCTTCCTCTGTCCACTTCGACTCCTCTTCATACCAGTTGTGTTTCAAATGTTTGAAAAGTGCTTTGTCAGCAGGCTGGAGTGCATGTGTGGTGTGAGATGGAAAGGTCATCACATGCACATTTTTTGGCTTTCATCAGCTGTATGAAGTCCAAATTGTAGACGTGGTTACTGTGGCCATCCAACAGGAGGACATTGGGCGTTGGGTCATCCGTTTGCAGCTGCTCTGTAAATATCTGACCTCACTCCGGGAACAGGTCACTGTTTATCCAGCCGTTGTCAGAGAACGGTAACATGTTCTGGGCAACCATAAAACCACTTACTCATTAGTCGCTTGCCTTTTAAAGACGACCATTGTGCAACTAAATGTTCCCGCTGCGTTGAAGGCTGCAAGGACTGTCGTGGTCTCTCCTTACCCGCCTCCACAATCACACATGTGGAGCGAAACTGGTCTTGCAGGCCAGACTCATTGCAATTCCAAAGATGTGATGGAACATCTTTGATTTCAAGTTCCTCCAGCAGGTCTTCATACTGTTGAAACCACTTTCCTACCACCTCAGGGTTCAGCCCTGCTGCTCCTGCTGCTGAAAGAGCCTCTGGTTTCTTAATGCTGAGGTCTGGACTCCCTTTCAAAACATTTTGAAACCAGTAATACCCAGCAGGGCCTTTTACTTCAGAGAAGCCTTTGATATTATTGGCCTTTGCATAATTAAATGCAATTCCCTGGATGTCTCTTTTGGTAAGGGGGAAACCTCTTTTGGAGAGGAGCTTAATAAGACCTGGCAGTTCTTTCTTGGATTCCTCTGGCAGGTATTTCTTCCTCCCAGATGTATAGACAGAGCCAGCAACTTCTCCGCTAATGCGCCTTTGCAAAGTGGTCTCTGGAAGCCCCTGCTACAAAGCGAACATTTGGTGTCTCAACTGTCTCCTGGTACTTGTATTAATGGCACCCGTCATTCTATTGTTTCTCCACTGGTTATACTGACATTTTCCTTCCTTTTCCTGTCTTTTTCTCTTCTCTCTTCTTCTCTCTCTTTTTCCCTTCTCTGCCTGTCCTCCTGCTGTCTGTAACTTATCATTTTATAAAAGATTAAGATTCTGTGAACAATTTTTGCGCCCTCAATTTCTGTGTAAGAGTGTGTGTGTGCGTGGCCCATTTTAGCTAGCTGGTCAAGCTAAATGGGCCAGTACTTAAAATGACTTCTCTCACAAAAATCAAAGTTACTATTTGCTTTGTTGGTATGCTTACTTACTTTATGCTTTATCACATGAGTAATATTTGCTATGTCATGCTCACTTACCATATGAATTCTCTGACATACTTTGTGTAACACTCTGCCACGCCCACCTTAGCAACCTCAGACCAATCAAAACTAATGTTACCTGTCAACTAATGTTGTAGCAACAATGCAATATCAGTTATTGTGTGTGTGGCTGTAAAATTTTAAAGGGCTATGATGCGCCGACCTTATCTGGCCCATTTTATTTGATGGCCCGTTTTAGCTGACCCCACCCTACCTGGACTTGTTGCAGCACAGCATTTTAAGCTGGTGCACCAGGTTTGTTTTGGTTCTGCCTGCATAGGTTGCGCCTATATATACTTTTTAATACAACTGTCTAGTTTTGTTTAATTTTTCTCACAGTACAACTGTTGCTCATAGAAAAATAACAACCATAATGTCATTTTTCTTTTGAGAGTGAGAACAGAAACACTCGGTGTAGCTGAGTCTTTATGGTTACAAAACCGTGACGTTTTAAAGTGCAGTTAATTGTCAAATCAGTTCGTCTTTGCATCCCTACTTCTAACAAAATTGATCAAGACCTGCATCCGGATCTAGGTGGCTTACCACCTTGGTTAAACAATCTCCTGGGTTTCCTGTTGTTAAATTGTTAAAGTGGCAATCCATAAACGATAGAAAACATTGTTTGGTTAGAAGATTGGATTGCTTGTCTTCCCACAGACCTGCATCAGGATCTGGGTGGCGTACCACCTTTACTAAACAGTCCTAGTGGAAACGATGCCTCATTGGTGAATCTGCTGAGGGATCATTTTCTAAGTTATTTAGTTCTTCAGTTAATCGTTTGGAAAATGTCCATCACAATTTCCCTAGAACGCAAACTGACGTCTTCAAATTGCTTGTTTTATCCAACTAGAGATGCAACGATTAATCGATTAGTTGCCAGTTATTAAATTACCAACTACTTTGATAATCGATTAATCGTTTGTAGTCATTCTTCTCTAAAAAATGTCCAAATGCTCTGATTGCAGCTTCTCAAACATGACTGTAAACTGAATATCTTTGGGTTGTGGACTGTTCGGGGGGACCAAAGAAGACATTTGAGGACGTCATCTTGGCCTTTGGGAAACAGTGATGGAGTTTTTCACCATTTTCTGACATTTTATAGACCAAACAACTAATCGATTAATCAAGAAAATAATCAACAGATTAATTGATAATAAAAATAAATGTTAGTTGAAGCCCTATATTGAACCTTCACTCCAAAATCCAAACATATTCAGTTTATTATCATAGAAAAGCAGCATATCTGAACATGTTAGAGGCTGGAAGCGTTGAATTTTTTTTTTCTCTCTGTCTTAGACTTGGCATTCTTGCTTTAAAAGAAATGAAAATGGCAGTGTTGGTTTTCTCTACCTATCTCGTGTCAGCGAGGGGAAACTGTTGCAAGCATCAGCAGGCGCTCAGGCTCTCAGTTTGGCAGGCCATCTGATTATCCAACATGGTTTACCATCCAGCCAGCCTGTCTGTTCCAATGTCTGACTAACACTGTCATCACTCACCCAGATTTTCCACTGCAATCATAATTCAACCCGTAAATTAACCTCCGTCAGTGCACTGGCAAAGCTTTGTATAAATCCATAAAGCTGACACACAGTCAGGTCAGTCAAATAACACTTTGAAGCTTAACATCTACCTTTAGTTCTCACATACAGATTTCTTAGATTCCTTGTAAACCTGAATACGTCTTTAGCCTTTAAATCCTGTTATAAAACAGTGACATCAGCAGAAATGTGTAACTGACTTGACTATTTCTGGACTGTAGCCAAGAGTTTAACATATTAATTTCACTTGCAGCCAACAGGTACTTATACAGTAGCACTGTGCAATGTGAATGTATATATATGCATAAATTCCTGCTGGTTTTATGTCTTTTAATATTATATTTAAAGAAGTATTTTCAAAAAATTAGAAATACTACTGTTACATTATGATGAAGCAAACCTGTAATTTAATTTAAGCAGTTTTACCTACATATTTTTATATCTCAGGCAACTTGGTGATGCCTTTTATTTGGAGAAACTTATAACAAGTGTCACGCTTATGTAACGGGCGTGGAACATACAGAAATCATTGATTTAAAATGGTTCACCAAGTCTGCAAGACATTACAGTTTAACCCAGATACATCAGAAAAAGATTGTCAGTGAGATTACAGATGGTTTTGAGTCTGTTATAAGGTGCCATGAAGTGCCTTTGAGCAAGGCATTTAATGCAGTTGTTGAGTAGGAAGCTGTGGTTGCAAGAGCACTTTGCAAATGTTTGCAAAAAAGGTGGTGAGAGTGTTTGTTACTTGTTGACAGATTGGAGATGAGAGATGAAATCACTGTTGCCGTGTCGTGTGTGTTGAATGTTGATAAGACTGGCGTTGTGTTACACCCAGCTGGCAGACCTGAGATTCCCAGGAAACACACACTGTAGCGAGAGCTGCACAGTGTGTGTGTGTGTGTGTGTGTGTGTGTGCGTGTGTGTATGCGTATGCCTTTGAGATGGACAGTGATTCATTGACTATCAGTTAGGCTAGTAGTACTTGTCAGTCCACATAGCTGCACAGTAATTCTGTGAAAAAAGGCTCATGAGTGTTTTTACGTCCAGAATGCCGAGGTCAGTCTGCGGTGTGTGTGTGTGTGTTTGGATTTGCATACACATGCATGCGGTGGTTGACCGAGCATCTCAGTATAAGCGTGTAGCATCCACAGATCCAGACTGCTGTCTTTGTCTGACCAGCGTGTTCCTTTGTATTATTTTCTCTCTCTGTCTGTCTCTTTGAGGAGCTCTCAGACGACGCTCAGTGTTTTGTGCAGCTTGAATCTGCCCGCAGAGCCGGTTACATCATCTGCTGCAATGTCGTTACATCACACACTAGACTGTCATCTTGTGTTACAGCCGCAGAACGGGCAGTGATTTAATTCATGGAAATGTGGCAATTTGAGTGTCGAGCGCAGGCAAAAAGGTCGCGGGGAAAGGTCAAGCGGTGTCGCAGTCGCTAGACAAATGCCACGTTACGAGTTGAGCTGCACTGCAGTACAATGACAGGTTGTGTTGTCTATAACATGTCGCTGTTCACTTTAATTATGTCTGATTATTATCATTATTATTATTATTGTTATTGTTATTGTTGAAGCCAAAGCAAATAGCAATAGTCTGTATTATCCTACTGATATCAGGCATTTTTTGACACGTCACAGGAGGAAAAGCACAGGTGTAAATAATAAAATTAATAATAATTGTGCATGCTGGATCACTGTCATGGCCTACTGGGACACTTGAGTATAATGTTAATGTTATTAATAACACCTGTGCTTTTGCTACTATCACAAGTTAAAATGTCTGCTGTGAAAAAAGCCTATCATACACATTTTTGTAGTTTTACTGCAGATACAGATGCAAAAAACAAGTCAGCTTTTAGATATTCCCACCAAATACAATTAACAAAAAAGACCAATTACACAAAATATCAGCAGTTAGAAATACCGGCTTCTTTTTTTAAGTATAAGAGTGGACCAATACTATCATATTGTCGTCTTTGTTAAATCTGAGAACACTCTCACAGGTGTTTTTAGTTATTTTTTAATTAGACTTCTGCTCAGGCTGAAGGTGGGCGGAGCTATGTTAGCAATTAGTGAGGTCATCGGACTCATGTGCTAATTAAAATGATCATTTGTTCCACCTAAAAGGTGCACCAAAAGCTAACAGGACAAACAAACGCAGTATATACACCAAAATGCGTGAAATATCTCAGTATTTACTTGACGTATTGGCACATAGTTAAGTACAGACTTTAATGGTTTGCAGATAATCTATTCGAATGACTTCGGGGACTCTTGAGTTTTTTTTGGTCTTGAGTGAAATTTCTCAACTGCGAGATGGATTGTAATGAAATTTGGAACACACTTTTATGTCCCCCTCAGGATGAATTGTAATAACTTTAGTGATCCCC
This sequence comes from Thunnus maccoyii, assembly GCF_910596095.1. Classification (NCBI taxonomy): domain Eukaryota; kingdom Metazoa; phylum Chordata; class Actinopteri; order Scombriformes; family Scombridae; genus Thunnus; species Thunnus maccoyii. The sequence goes on from NC_056555.1 coordinate 13,129,540, forward strand.
TGACATCTCCGTCACTGTTCCTTTTTCTCAAATAGATGTTGGATTCACTGGAAACAGCCAGAAAATCTCTACAGACTCACTTCTGAAAATCGCACTTGTGGTTGCATTTTGTCGAGCAGCATTCGCCTTCTTCCTTTCACAAGACTTTAAGGAGGTCACTGCATGAATCTCTGAGGTAGTGGTACTAGTCAGCCTTAAACTCAGCTAATGTGTTTTGGCTGCTGCTGTCACTTTGATACGATGTAGGTTTGTCAGACTGTGAAGAAAAGGACAGCCGTCGTGCGATCGGCCTACTGCAAAGCTACGCTGAACTATTTGCCCCGAGGAACGCCTTCGGGAGACATACAGTGTGTGACTTTTAACTTGCATGAGTTACAGGGTTACCTGGCATGTTAATCTGTCATTCTGAAGGATAATTGATGGTGGTAAACATGACATGCTGGGGATGATGATGATGATGATAAAAGAGGAGATAATGATAGTGATAATGGTGGTCAGTATCCTGACTTTCCCCAAGAGCTAGATCATTCACTATTGCTGCCTGATGTTATTCATATTGTTTCTCAGAGTTCATTCTGTGCCTAGAGAGAGAGGGTGTGTGTGTGTGTGTGTTTGAATCTTATCAGAGACACAAGCTGCTTTTTAAGGCTCATTACGTGGACATCAGCCAAAGCCTGGTTACCTATTTTTACACAGAAAGTTGTAAATTATGAGTCTGAGTGACCAAAGGAAGCCTCTATTTCCTGAATAACTGGCTTCACCGGTATAAGAGGGCCTGACGAGCACAAACACTCACGCATAAACACACAGACACACACATAGACAGGCTGCTGTTGTTGCTTTGAATCTCTAATGTGATCATCCCAAGCAAGACTGTCTTGACCTTCTGTCTCTCTCTCTCTCTTTTGCTTTCCAAATGTCCAGCTCCTGTCCTAATTTGGCTGTGAGGATCAAGCACCAGTCAGCTACGCAGCCTGACCAGAGGTGAGTCCAGTCCTGTGTGTGTGTGTGTGTGTGTGTGTGTGTGTGTGTGTGTGTGTGTGTGTGTGTGTCTGTCTGTGTGTGTGTGTGGGAGAGAGTGAATTCATTGTGTTTACTAGTTAGCAGCCCTCCCCAAACTCCACATAGGCTGTTTTGTTTGTGTGCTCCATGCTTCAACGCCCCTTGTTCTGTTGCTGTGACGGTGTCACACACACACACACACAGAGACCCTGCTCAGACAGCAACAGTTCATGAGTACTGTTCACTCTGTCTGAGAGAGAAAGACTGATGGAAAAATAAGGGAATGTGAAAAAGGCCATACTTCCCCTCTGAGGAGAGTATGAGAGGAAAACGCAGGTCTTTTTATAGAGTGTGTGTGTGTGTGTGTTGCAGACTGTGACGTTAGGTCCGTCTATAGTCAGCAGCAGTAGCGGCCTGTGTGCGTGTGTGTTTGTGTGACTCAGTTCTTTTAGTTCGTCTGCGGTTACTGGTTTCCTTTCCAACAAACACTCTCCATGTCAACATAAATCATAACTGTCTATAATTTTATCAAGAATTCTTCCCTGTTCTGTTCTATCCATTTGTGTGTCTTACTGAATGTACAAATTTGACAAATCCCACACACTTTTAAAGTAAACAACATCAATCATTATTGACAATTATTTGGCATGATTAATGTATATCAATATTCTCTAAGACAGTGGTTCCCAACTGGCGTCCCACAGTCCACAAGTGGGTAATTCTGAATTTTGTGGGTAAAGTATCTGTTGAGCTTGAAAACAACTTTCCTTCTTCTTTGTCAGTTTCAGCACTGCAGCTGTTGTGTTGCCATGTTCTTTTAATCAGGCTTATTTACATGTCCTGTTGTAAAAACAGCTGTAGTAGCCTGAACAAGCCTCAGCTAGTTGTAACTGCCATTGTGTAGCATGTAGGGCTGGACGATATCTCTTATTAATTTGATTAATTTTAATTTTGTTTTTACATGATATGTAAAATGTGTAAATCGTGAAATCGAGTTGTTACAAGATGCACAAAGGTTATTTTAGTCAAAAAGTAACTTAGATTGTAGCTGGCTACATTAGCTGTTTTGAATCATGATAAACTCCCAGGAGTCCCGCGAGCGACGTGTTTGTAACGCTACACGTTCACCTGATGCTGATTACGGGACTGTCTCCAGGTGGCTAGCTGTCTCTGGCTATCTCGTAGTGAATTTAACTCATCTAATCTATGAGAAGGACAGAACGAAGATGACACTGCACACTGATCTGCGCTCTCGATTTGTAGTTAGTTGACAAGGCATCATCTCTGGTTACCGGAGTTGAAGTGCTGGCAGCGCTAGCTAGCAGTCTGCAGATAGCAGGCCGACATCCCGTAACGAAACACAAACAGCAGCAGATCAATTAGTGAGCGGACCTTTTCTGCTCTGTCTGTGCTGAAAATGATTATCAAACTGGATGTGATCTATTTATTTGAAGCATCTGGTTCTGACAGTCAATAGCTGCGTGGGATAACCTGCATTTAATGTGTAATGATGACAGCCTTGCAGGTGGTGCAGGTGTTTTTAATATTCTTGCACAACTGTCTGAAATAATGTTTCAATCCTGCATTTTTCAGGCAAACAGAAATCAAATAAAATTGTTAATCAACCTCAAGCTTGAAAGAAATATTGCCTTTTAAGCCATAATTGCACTCTTTTGCTGCAATGCTTCCTATTTCATTAGATTCTAAAGCCCCACTTTTGTAATTAGTTTTTATTTGTGAAATAGATGGAGTGAAACAAACCAGAGGTGTGTTAAATCAGTCTGTTTGTGGAGCGTGACCTGATGTCTAAGGAAAAATTTGGACCCTGAGGCTAAACCACTTGGGAACCACTAGCTCTAACACACATAACACATCCATAACAGTGGAAACAGCCAGCTCTGTTAAAGTAATAATAATGCCCAGGCTGGCTTATTGGGACACTGTGACTGGCCTTATTTCTAGCGTGTGTGTGTGTGTGTGTGTTTGTGTGTGTGTGCTCTTCTATATATCAAGCCCCGTATAGGTCAAGTGTAGAGTTGTTTAGTGTTACTTGAGATTGTCAGGGAATCACCCTACATGATGGAAAGCATGATCTCCCCAGCCCGCCCCTCTTGTGTTTCACATACAGACTCCCCCCTCCCCCCAACACACACACACACTTCAACCCGTCATCGTTGATTGAGCAGCGTCATATTTCCTATAGGCATGCAAACACACACGCACACACACACGTGCCCCCTCCCTCGCACCAGCACGGACATGTAACCTGCGCCCATCATGAAATATAGAGCACCCAGAGAGAGAAGGAGCAGCTAGAGTTACATATCACGAGTTAACGGACTCATGAAGGAGGTCTCCTCTTGTGTTCATGTTTTCATCAGACATCTCAGCCTCTGTATTTGAGGCAAAATCACTGAAATCTGACATTTTCTATCCTTTTCTGACGCATGTCTAAAAAGTAGGACTATACTCTATACGACTAATTTGTCTCTCTAAAAACCTGCTTTGTGTCAACTCTGATAAGCATCGCATCTTGTGGAGTTGTTATCAGTATTGCTTCATGCTCAGTTTCCTTTTTACCATGGCTCTCTGCCTCTCTCAGGCCAAAATAAGCAGCATGGTTTTCACGTAACAATGCAATTTTTACAAGCAAATTTGTTTTCTCGAAGCGAATTTAATGAAAAAGCGTCTTATATTAGTGAGCCGTTTTCACAGCTCAAGCTTTCCCGGCTTCCATATGGAAGATAAATGAAGCCCCGTCACATGAACCTTCCTCCCACTAAATTTAAAACCTAACATAACTCATTTCAGAGTTTATCCAGCTTGTAAAACCTGTGATGTTGCTGCGGCGACCGGTGGGATGAAGGCAGCGTATACAGTTACACATCACAAGGTTGAGGAAACGCATGCTGTACTGGCTGGCCTTAATGTGTTTCTCCTCTGCTCTGCTGAACTTAAGAAACCTTCACAGACACAGCGTTGTACTTTTAAGGTAGAAACGGGAAAAGCAGGAACCTTTTTATTTACAAAATAGAGAAACAAAATCATCAGTAGGCTTGTGGTTTGATAACAATTAATGAAGTCAGAATCTAATATTGAATCCACTTACTGATTCTGTTTAGATTTAGCTTGCAACTATTTTAAGCTGCATACTTTATGGAAAGCCCTCTAAAAAGTTACTAAAATGTTTACAGAACTTATAACAGGCTTTGCTGGTCAGTTTACATATTTGCTGTCTGATCTTTGCCCTTGTCTTTTTGCTAATAAAAAAGAAAAATAAAAGATTCAATAAGACGTTCATTAGCTGTAAGGTGTCAGATTTAAAAAGTCAGAGGGTTGCAGATTTTATAATTATATAAAATAGAGAACCATTCTCAAAGAATCCTGCCCATCACACACACGCACACCAACTTCCACATTACACACAGTTTCCATCCAGCAAACACACACCACGCCCGCGCTTAACATTCGTATTTGGCGTGTGTGTTTATCTGCGTTTTTGTGCCGGGTTGCTGGTCTCCTCATTGGGATTTCAGAGATGAATTTGACCTAAAAGAAGTGGCGCTAAAAGTCAAACAGAGGACAAGCAGCTCATGTAGTGCTGAATCACTAAAAATAGTAGCTTATCAAATCATATAAATGCAAACAGAAGGATCTAGATAAGTGTTTGTTTTGATGCAATTATTGTTGTTGTTGTTGTCACAGATTCCGATAAGCTATCAGCACTGTACTAAAATAACGTTTTCCTCTATTTTAAAACAGAAAAACATTGAGCACAGGGGATGGGTATTATCTTACATTGATACCACTAAGTGCATGATGCCCGAGTTTGATACTGATGCCTGACTTTGAGGAACATAAACATGTTTTTCTACAGAACTTTGCCTTTGAAGATTTAGATTTGGAAATAAGTAAACAAGACCACCAATATGAGGAAACTTTCTGTGCTTGACTGTCTTCGATCAGTCAATCTGTGCTGCAGACACAAACTGATCAGTACCAAAAAAAATACTGCAGTTTGATACCCAGCACTACTGAGCACAAAAACACATCCATGATCACCATCCACTTAATGTAGGGCTGCAACTAATGATTATTTTCATTATGGATTCATCTGTTGATTATTTTTTCAATTAATCAAGGAGTTATTTGTTCTTTAAAATGTCAGAGAAAGGTGAAAAATGTTGACCGCTGTGTCCCACAACCCAAGATGTAAACTAAAAATGTTCCAACAGTTTACTATCATAAAGGACTAAAGAAAACAGAATTTGTTCACATTTAAGAAGGTGAAACCTTAGCATTTTTTCTTAAAAAATGACACAAAATGATTACTCAATTATCAAAATAGTTGCCAATTAATTTTCTGTTGCTTGACTAATCGATTAATTGACTAATCATTGCAGCTCTACTCTTGTACATACCTATGGGAGTTGTATATTAAAGGGGACATATCATGGTTTTTGTGAATTTTCTGTCATTTATATATTGTTAAAATGTTGGATGTTAAACCTGGTCAAAGTTCCAAAACTTGTGGTGAACGTATGTAAAAACGCTCCCTGCAAGTCAAAAGTCAGGGCTTCAGTCTGCCATGTTTGTTAAGTTACCTCTACTTCCCCATCGTTTGCACACGCCCTCAAACAGCCGTCTGCTCTATGGTCTCTCTCCGCTCGCATATTTCAGATCGGATTCAGACTTGAACGTGTACGGATGTATTTGAGAAATTGACATCTTGAGTAAAGAACCAGAAAAACAGTGAAATCTGACTACTACTGTTTGTTTACGCAGCTTCCAAAAGCTAACCAATCAGAGCAGAGTGGGCTCATCAGGAGGGGGGTCTTAAAGAGACAGGAGTTAAAACAGCCTGTTTCAGACAGAGGCTGAACTGAGGGGCTGCATAAAGGGCCAGTTAAGATGAATAAGGAGTTTTTAAAACTGTAAATCAAGCAAAGATATAAGAGTACAGCCCCAGAATATAACTATAGACCTGGAAATGTGCATATATCCTCTTTATGTGTGTTATGTTTGCAAGACAAAAACAGAAACCACATATGGTTTCTATAATAAAAAATAGTCCATTTGTTTTTGCATTATTCAGAAACATTTGAGGTCTTGACTTTGACGGAAAAAAAACTCCTTAGATGGTCTAACAGTGTGGTTTCCTCTAAGTGTATCTCTCTTCTCTCGCTCTCTTTTTTTAAATTATCTTTTACCCTCGATGCAGGCAGCACGAAGCCTTGTGGTGATCACATGTGCATACATACACATATACACACACACACACACACACACACACAGTCATAGACACAAAAAGAGCCTTCATATACACTGTGGCCTGCATAATACATGCTGTCTTCCTTGACCGCCCTCTCTCTGTAAATGGGTCAGTCGAGATAGACCACTGGTCAGACAGACTTGGCACGCCCTGAGGGCTGCAGACCCAGTGTGTATATCTATGCGTGTGGGTGTGTGCGTTTGGTTGTTGTCAATGTTAAATTCTTTGAGAGCCTTGTAATGGAGTGCATTTGTAAACGAAGCTTCCTTGCAGACACAAGTTTGCCGTTACACCAAGTCGCTATTTGAAAAATTAAGAAAGATGAATAAAAGGGAGCAAGATGACTTTGTTTTCTTTTTAATGTCTGTAAATTCTGCAGCTTGTGATCAGAATATAATGTGTGTGTGTGTGTGTGTGTGTGTGTGTGTGTGTGTGTGTGTGTGTGTGTGTGTGTGTGTGTGTGTGTGTGTGTGTGTGTGTGTGTGTGTGTGTGTCGTCTGGGCTCCGTTCCCTAAGTACCCTTTAGTAAACCACAGTGTATTTTGGGAACACTGAGTGTGTGGTTTTGGAAAAAGTCTGTTTGGAAAGAACTCCCAGCCTATTTCTTATTGCTATGTTTTCCAGCATAAATAATAACCCTGCAGTTCACAACTAATCCTTTGTATAAAGCCGTGTGAGGCAATGGTATGTGTGTGTGTTTGTGTGATAATATGGGTGAATCAGAATCTCATCACACTGAGGTATAATGAGGGGATTTTGAGGCTTTGAAAGGGGAGGATATTATCTCTGTCTCTGAACGGGGAGGATTTGAGGTCTTAAAGCTGTCAGAGAGTCTGGCTCACAGTGTGTGAGAGTTAAAAACAGAAAACACTGCTGTTTGTAGTCCAACTCCACTAATGATGGGGTGTTGTTCCTTCAGGATTCTCTGTCTGGATAAAAGTCTGTTTTTAGTCTCTCTGGTTATGCTTAAGATTGTTGTTTAGCGGTTGCACAATTTGACAGTTTGTCATTTTGTCACAGCAGGAGTGTGTGTCTAGTTGTTACAAGCTGTTGCACCACACTAACTGGACAATGAGACATTTTTATTGCAGACTTAACAGTAATTTGAGCTCATAAAATCTTAATTTTACATCAAATGACGGACATCCTATGCTATTTGCAGACAAATAGGTCACGCTTATTCACATAAACGTGTCCTGTAAAGAGAAATAGAAACAAAGTAGCGCTGCAAGGATTAGCTGATTAACTTTGCACCACTTGCTGTTCTGCCCACAGGAAGCTAGCACTATTTTTGACTTTCACAGCCTGCTATCACTAGCGAGATGTAAAATATTTATCGATAGTTTAGACACAGATCTTTTCACTTCCTTATAGTAGCCATTAGGGCTGCAACTAGTCGATTAATCTCTCTATAAAATGTCAAAAATACACATTAAAAGCACTCAGAGCACAGTGGTGTCTAAATGTCTTGTTTTGTCCAGCCAGCAGTTCAAAACCCAAAGAATTCATTTATGAAAAAGAAACATTTTTTAAAAATGTATCATTATCAAAATAGTTTCCAATTGTCTATCAATTAATCAGCTGATCATTTTAGCTGTAGTGGTCACTTAAAAAAAAGACACCCTATTATAAAATAATCCAGGTTCAATGCACTACATACAGCTGAAACCATGAAGATATATTATATTATTATCTTATATTATATTACATCCAAGACACATTGCAGGAGTCTAAGGATCAAAAATAATGAATTTGTTATAATTCAGCCAGACCAGCCCCAAAAGCAGGATGGGTGAAAAAGGGTTAATCGATTAGTGAAATTAATCAGTGTCTGCTTCTAGCTCCCCAAATAAACTCTGTACGTTCTGAGTTTTGGACTTTAAAGACGTCATATTTGGCTCTGGTTCTTGCATCTTATAGACTAAATGATTTGGAGTGATCCTGCTTTCCTCCTGTGGTAGGTTAGAAAGCCAAGGTCAATATCCTTTTTCCTCTCATCACAGAGCCAAACGTTCATTAAGTCTCTGTTACGGCTCGATTCCACCGGGCGCGGCTGCGTCACGTTCCAGCTGCGACACGGCCGCCAGATCTGATTGCGGCCACTTTAGTCAACGCTTGTGATCCCACCAGACACGTTTCAGAAGTGTCCCAGAAGCAGCTCTGAGCTCCACTATACATACGGGCCTAGTCCATTTTTTTTCACGGAAGCCGCGTCAAGCTGCACAGAGCAGATGAGCCAGGCAGGAAGTCAGACACAGGAACGGCACAGAGCATCAGGTCAGTTTTCATTCGTTTGTCACATCACTACATCAACATTACGTCATAACCGGTGGCACCAGGCCAGCAGTCAAGCGGTCAGAGGATATTTGTCACCATGGACGAGGAGAGGTTCATCTTGGAAGTGGAAAATCACAAGTATTTATGACACCACTGCTGAGACCATGACTGCCCCGGTCCCTGACTTCCTGTCCAGGTAGAGGGGCGGCTCTCTTCTCTCCGGCGCTACCGCCAGAAACGCTCCCAGTGGAGTATGACGCCATGAAGAGGACGGAACAAAACCCCGCTGCAGCCGGAACATGACACATGTTCACCGTGTCTGGTGAAATCAAGGCGTTAGAGCAGTGAAAACAGTGTGTGAATGTGAGGCGGGTTACTCGTGTGTGTGTGTGTGAGAGAGAGATAACTACCGTAAATCTCTGTGTTTGTGTTAACAGAGGAAGAAGGACAGGACACTTTCTTGCTTCCTCACCCTCCATCTGCTATTCGCTCTTCACATGCACCCTTCTTCTTTCTCTCTTTTTCTTAATCTGTCCATTATTCCTTTCTTTTACAACCTCTTATCACCTCCCTATCTCTGTCTCTCCACTTATATTTTAACATGTAGGCCTTTTTATAGACCCTTTAAACACATTAAACTACACATAAAAAATGATAAACCAGCATATAGTCCATGCTCGTTTTTTCTCTCTCTCTCTCTCCTTCTCTTTGTTTCACTTTGAAGTTTTAAATAAAGAGCAAGTATATGATGTATGTAGACAGGAATAGAGTGCTTCAGTAGTGGAAGATGGAGGGAGGAGTGATGATCGTAATCGTAGACAACAGCAAGAGAGTGGCTTTCTTCCTGTTGCTAAAAATGTCTCTCGCCTTCTGGGGCAAAAGCACACACACACACACACACGCAGAAATGTGTACACACACACCAGCACCTCTGCATTTTATGAGCAGCATGCACGCTGCATTTATGGTTATAGGATCAAGTTGGTTTCCAGTTGGGTGCGTTAAGCCTACTGGTGGTTTTGATGTGTGTGTGTGTTTAGTTTTTGCAACCAGCAGACGTGTGCGCTTGACGTAGAAACCATTCACACTTGAGTAGAAACTTTTCTCTCCTTCCTGCTTCTGAACATTCTTGATGTGTTGAACTTGGACTCACTCCACCGCGGCTTTGAAAACACACACTTTGACACACACTAATACACGTGTATTTCTTTTAAGTGGTGAGTTCATCGCACTTATAAACATTTAAGCGTTGTGGTTTGGAACACACACACACACATACACACTTTTTTGAAGGTGAACTGTGACACAAACTGCAGATGGCTGCAGCATTGACTCATCAAACACCAGTGAGCCTTTTTTTTTTTTTTTTGAGAAGTATCTAAGAAATAACAACACTTGAAAAATGTTTTAAAGTAACCACACTGGAAACGATGACACACACAGAGATGGTGGGGCTACTCTGATGAATTTAGAGAAACTGTTTACAAGAAGAAACCCGTAGAAGAATCAGAGATCCACCTCACAGACTGAAACAGGCCTTCACATGCAAAGCCGGATGTCTTCACATCGCTCTGCAGTAGGGGTGCAACGGATCACAAGACTCAGGGTTCGGATCGTATCACGGTTTTGAGGCACAAATCGGATCATTTTTCAGATCAGGAAGAAGAAAAAAGTGAGTCAAATATCATTTTACTTTCCATTTATTCTGTAAAACACTTACAGCAAGGAACTTTAGCCCATGGTATTAAATGAAAACAACATTCAAGATATCCAATGTCAATCCAATCTTAAAATATATAAAATATTCAATACTCAATTGTTAGATTAAAGTGCAATATAAGACATGATACCATCTTCTTTTCTCTTTCGTGTCCACATCATCTAAACTTGATGATAACTTACAGACATGAACACACGTCTTGACCTGCAGCTTAGTGTGTTGAGAGAGTCATCAAACAAACATTCACTGGGGAAAAGTGCACCTCTAATGAGCATGTAAACATACCTGCAAATGTCACTCCGGACCTGTTAGATGCCGTTAGCGTCAGGTTGTCTGTCTGTGACTTATAGCTACAGCAGTTTGTTTACTTTGTCTCCAATAAAACAAAGTGTGACCTACGACCAACTACGTCCTGTCACACCACTACTCTGCAGAATGAAAGCATCAAACCTGAGTGAAAAGTATGACAGTAAAAAAGCAAAAAGTGCAGCAGAGAAGGACGAAAAACACACGCAGAAAGTCTAATCTAAATGGAAACAGCAAACGTCATCACATATTTATTGTAATATTTCAGAGGATAGAAGGATAATTTATGAAGCCAAAGTGAAAAGCCAAAAGCTCTCTCTGCCCTCTGAGTCAGCCTGGCCCGCAGCCGCTACCCTCCATTATTCTCCATCTATCTGCTCCTCCATCCCTCCATCCAACCCCCCACCACCCCACTCACACTGCAGGACAACGCCGCGTTACATAACAGAAATATAAAGAAATACAAAGAGACTGAAAGGCTGAAGAGGAAGGAAGAGATACTGAAACAGAGAGAGAAGAGGGAAGGAGAGTGGCTAACCACGAAGCCTCCATGTTCTCCACTTTACGGCTTATTAACCGCATCCACTTCTTCTTGTCTTCCTCTCCTGCCTCCTACGACTTCAAGCAGTACTCCATCAATTTAGCATTGCGCTCATATAACAGTAAAAGCAGGACCAGAGATTCCTTCCTTGTTAAAACCTGGAGCCTACATCACCCACAATGCAACTCAACAGTAGATTATTCAGTTTGGAGATTCAGGTTTGTTACGCTAGTAGTGCCTAATTATTTGAATCTCCTGCAGTATTGGTAGGCAACTGTCATCTCGCACAATCACACACGAAGCTTGCAGTAGTTTAATATAATAATAATAGCTAAACAACGATTTCTTTTTGTTATTCTTAGTATTAAATAACTTTTAAGCTCCGGCTCGTCGCTCTGCTCCTTTTTTTTAACCACAACAGAAGCTCACATTAACTCTATTACCAGAAGATCCAGTTTCAAAGACAACTTACTGTAATAACACACTGACTGTAACACTGACACACTGTCTAATGTGCCCTGTGACCTAGATATCGATTATCAGATGATAATCAAACAGTGAGGTTTATTTTAGTGGTGGTCAGCTGTGAATATGACCAAAAAAAATCATATATTGACTGTAACAGTTGTAGTGAGAGTGTAGTGAGTGTGTTTAGTGTAATGTTATATTTATTACACTGCATAGAGAGGATCAACTTGGTCACAATCAATAGACTGGTTGATATAAGCTACAAGTTACACAAGAGGTGAGAAATAACCTGATATCTGTTAGTAAAAATTGGCTGATTTCTGTTAATCTGCCAGTAAAGTGGAGGTGTGTGTGTGTGTGTGTGTGTGTGTGTGTGTGTGTGTGTGTGTGTGTGTGTGTGTGTGTGTGTGTGTGTGTGTGTGTGTTAGAAAACAAGAATGTAAATGGAAACCAGTGAACTCAGATAGTTTGATTTACAAATGGAGACGTGATTCTGATAACTCTGTAAGACCTGCACAGTTTCGCCTTCACAGCTGATATTTGCAGAGCTTTTAGCCACATCAAACAGTCTGGAAAAAGCCAGTAAGTGGACCTTGAGTTAAGATTGTTTTAAGAAGTAGAAGATTGTCATTTCCTTTTTCACAATAAATGTGATTTGTGAGACAGATTTCTACCTGCACGGACGGGCACAAACACGCATGTTACATTGTGTTATTCATCAGCAGACACACCTATAGACACACACACACACACACACACACACACACACATAGCATACAGTATACATACACTGACAGCAACACTTAATTAATGTGAACACCAGCACGCGTGTGTGTGTGTGTGTGTGTGTGTGTGTGTATGTGTGTGTGTGTGTGCGTGGGTGGAGTTCAGGTGTTTGAATGCAACATTATGTGTTTTTTTTTGTTTTTGTTTTTTTTTTCCAAGCCAACACACCCAAACCACTGCAAGGGATCCAACCCACAGCCGTACCCAAATCTTTCCAGGAGAGTGTGTGTGTGTGTGTGTGTGTGTGTGTGTGTGTGTGTGTCAGAGTATGATTCAATATAACCACCATTAAAGTAAGAAGGCCCACGCTCGCTTATTGGGACATTGTTTGTTTATGTTGTAAGATTGGTGTCAATGGAGACGAGATGTAAAAGTGACTTGAGGCGAATTACTGGTGTGTGTGTGTGTGTGTGTGTGTGTGTGTGTACGAGGCAGACTGTGATTCAAGAGTATAAACATCAGAAGAAGATGTGTACATTGTGTGTGTGTGTCTGTGTTTTATGTTGGAGGACAGTCAAATCAGCATAAATGTGTGTATGAGTGTGGTTGTGTGTGTGTGTGTGTGTGTGTGTGTTGGCCCCCCTTCTCTCCGTCATCAGTCGTAAGGACACACCTGCCTACCAGGTATATAGACCTCAGTCCTCCTCCTCTTCTTGTTACTCCGTCACTCACACTGCTCTCTCTTTCTCTCTCTCTGGCTGTGTGTTGTGTGTTTTCAGTCTAAGATGCCCTAGGCGGGGAGAAGGGAAATGTAAATGGCTTCCAAAGTGAAAGATGCTGTGGTGTGGTACCAGAAAAAGGTAAGAAGCTCTGTATTTCTTGCATTTTCACGCTGGCTTGGTTTTTGCTTTTGACATAATATGAGGAGAAAATCTGACTGTTTATACCTGGTTATGCTTTTTTTTAAAAAAGCATTTGCAGCATAATGGTCTCTAAAAAATTCATAGTGTATGAGAAATTTAAAAGGACAGCATGAGACTGAATGTTAGTTATTTATGCTGCGACATTTACTCGTTAAATATTTGAACTCGGCATCACCACTTACACACCAGAGAGCCGTGCTTCACACTGGATGGCACAGTTTGGTAATTCTGAATCTAATAAGCAGGTGCTGTAATCATTGCAGCCTGTTTCTGCTGAGGAAGAGTTTGTTGTAAATCCTTCATCAGCCTGAGGATGTTTCGTCTGCCGTATGTGTGTTAACTTGACCCTTTTATTTACACATATGGATGTACAGATGTGCAGAAATATATGATGTCTTAAGATTCAGCTAAATGTCTGTAAATGGTAAAACAAACCCCAGCATATCTTGCCTAAACAGTGCAGACAGCAAACATCTGCTGATTTTCTTCTTTTTTTTAATAACTTGGGGAGGATTTTATCTCTTTTTATTAGATAACCATAGTAGCGAGATGATGGGAAACAGGGGAGAGAGAGTTGCAACAAAGGTCGCCAGCAGGATTCGAGCCGGTGCCGTTTACCACTTTCATTGATCGTTTAATCTATAAAATGTCAGAAAATTGTGAAAAACGCCCCAGATGACGTCTTAAAGTTGCTTGTTTTGTCTGACCAACAGTCCAAAACCCAAAGAGATTCTGTTTACTGTTGCAGAAAACAAAGAAAACCACCAAATATTCACATTTTGGAACTGGAACCAGTGAATTTCTGGCATATTTGCTAAGAAACGATTAACGATTATCAAAATTGCTGCTGACTAATTTTCTTTTGAACAACTAATCAATGAATCAACCAACTGTTTCACCTCTAATACAAAAAGATATACAATAAAGTGACAGCAAATCTGCCTACTTCAGTTGTAAATGATCATACAAAAAAAATGAACAGTGTGAAATGAGTCCTATTTTAGCACCTTTTTAATTATTTAAACCATGATTGGACAAAATTTTATGCTAGGAGAGTGTTTAGAGGTGCTCAATGATGAACTCAAGGTTGTTTATTTGTTTTTATGGATATTTTCTAACCTTGCATTCAGCCAAGAACAAAAAGAAAGCTGTATGCACATAACTAAAGTGAAGTCAAGCAAGTTCAAAAGCCTTTTGTCTCTGTAGTTTCTGTTTTTGCACTCTGACAAAGGCATAGCTGTTTAATCCTTTATTACTCAAATCAGAAACTAGTGAAGCAGCATTAAAAGACATTGTGATATTTGGTTGTGCAGAGTCTTTTTGACAATAAACTCTGCAGTGCTGTCAGCAGCAGCAGCAGAGTCGAGCGGTTTGGTACAGTGTGAAACCAGACTGGTGTTGTGTGTCGTCTTGTTCCATGGTCTCCGATATCAGATCCTCCGCTGGACTCCAGCGCTGTTCCCCCTGCAGCTCTCAGCTTACACAACCTGTCTACCTGTCGTGATGACCCCCCCGTCTGTCTCTCCTCAAGCTGTTTCTGCCCGTCTGTCATCCCGTTACTATTTCCTCTTCAACCTCCGTGTCTGTCTGCCTTCATCTTTGTCTTTCATCTGTCTATCATATCACATCGACCCATCTCGTTTGTCTGTCTCTGATCTTCTGCTCGCACCTGGCAGATGTAGACATCAACATAAGCTTTCACTGTGGAACATGATCACGCTGAACATGAGTGACATCACTAGATACAAACTGAAATAAATGTCTGAACACTATCTGTATGAGACAATCAGCTGTTGTCTAACAAAAATAGAAGAATTTCACAGCTTTGTTTCTCTAGTTTGGTTCTTAAATGATCTCCAATTTAATGGCAGGAAACATTAAAAAGACTTTTAAAATCTACAGATTCCATAGAGAAGACAAATAAATTAGATTTTTTAAAAGAAAAAATGCGTTAAATCATTTAAGCTCAGGCTTGTTAGCTCCGTCAGAGTATTCAGTAACCATGCACGGTTGTTTATGTGTTGTGTGTGTGTCTAGCTGAGCTTGTCTGGGCAGACGCACCACTGATGACAACCGCTGAGTCATGACTGAACAAAACTCCTCCTCGGAAGCAGATCAAACCTGTCCGATTGTCCTCAGGACTCCTTTATCTCTGACGTCTCATTTAGACATTTTTTTTTTAATTCTCAGATTACCTGAATGTAAATGAGATAAGACAAAGATACTCCATTGAAGATTGTGTTCAGACCTTTTCTGATAGACGTCACCATTTTCGTGTCTTAGCCGGTTGAGTCACCAGGACGATCAGATTTTATTCATCTCCATCTATTCAAATATCTCTTGTTTGTTGCATCCGTGAAGCCGGCCAGTATTATAGTAGATAGACGAGGCCTTGGAGGTGAAGGATGGGTAATTTTCAACTATTATATTCTGTCAAATCTGTGTGCTGGTTTAGCAGAAAAAAATACAAGAGGGAATGAAAAACACTCTGAGCCTGAAACCTTGCAGAATAAATGAACACTGCCCTCAGGAGAGTGTTGAGGTGTCTCCTGACAGACTTCACATGACTGCTGTGGAAAAAAAAAACCTGTTGTGTCTGTAGCCTTGACTTTAAGAGTGGTGGTTTATATACCAGCAGGTCTTTGCTCAGGTTATGTGCTAGATAATATTATTGTAATGTAATCATGAGTCAGTGACTAATTATTGTTCGTTCACCCAAATGACCGTTCAGTGGTCTCTAGTGGTGACAAGCTGTGCAGATTTTTGCTTTAAGGGCTGCAGCTAATGATTATTTTCATTATATATTAATCTGCTGATGGTTTTCTCAATTAATCAAATAGAAGGTTGGTGATTAAAACATCAGAAAACACTGAAAAATGCCTTTGAATACAAAACGAGTAGAGCTCAAGGATGAAGTCATGACATGTCATATTTTTTTCCGAGCAGCACTCCAAAATCATGAAATAAAACCGTTTTTATATGGTTTTGGTGAAACAAGCTTTTATTACATAGAAATACATGCCAGCTTAATATTGTTTTGCATTTTTCTGTTGATTTTAAGTGCGTGAATGTACAAAAATGGTGCAAAACGCATCAAACAAATGGGACGACTCTGGCTTGGAATAATATTAAGTGTTTTTTTTTTAGTTTTGTAAGTCAGAGCAATATGAAGATGTCAGCTTGTGTTCTAGGATATTACGATCAGCATTTTTCATTGTTTTCTGATGTTTTTATAGACCGAACCATTAATTAATGAAAGTTTCAGCCCTACATCAATCTGTTAACTAGAAGAAACAACAGATTTCAGGTTGCAGAGACACGTCCAGATTTCCAAACAGCTCTATGTAGCTGGAATTATCCTCGTCATCCTCGGCTCTTCAACCTCTCTCCGGTCCTCAGGCAGCGGCCCACATGAGTCACGGTGTATTTCTGACCGTGCTATGTCTGGAGAGAAGCTGCAAATAGACTCTGTGTTATGTAGTGTGGAAGCTGCCTTTTTTCTCACCACAGTGCCATGCCAAACCCATATCACAGTGAGGACACGCAGCCATGTCATCTACATCTGCTACAGCACCAGATAGACTTTTTTTTTTTTTTTTTTTTTTTTTTTTTTAATGTCTGCCACACAGCGTTTGCTTTGCCAAGTAGGAAGCCATTTGCCAGCTTCCTGTTGGGATTAGTCAGCTTTATTGTGAGCATTTTATTAAACGTAACTTGCATGCCTGGCATGTGGGGGATGTATCTGAGCTTAAAAAGTTGCACTGTAATAAATCAGCTTATAGCTCATTTGCATGGTGCTTTAAGGCCTATTTTAAGAGATAATGTGACACAGTTCATATCCTTGGTACGTGGGCGAGATCTGTGGGTGTTAATGACTTTATAAGATCAGAAAGTTGGAGCGAAGATTGTGAATATAGTGAGCTTGTGAGGACAGTTGTAGGACACAAAGTGAGCTGCTGCTGCTGCTGTTGTTGTTTCGTTTTATCAGTCAAACCACAAATGACAAATCATGAAAAAATACAGCAAACTCACAAAGAAAATCCCCTTCTCTTAATGCAGTAGAGCTTAAACAATAAGTCAATTAATTGTTCAGATGATCGACATAAAACTTAATCGGCTAATTGGTTAATCGTTTAAGTCAATTTGGAAAAAATGCCAAATATTCTCTGGTTCCAGCTTCTCCAGTTTGAATATTTGCTGGTTTTCTTATTCAACTATGATATTAAATCTCTTGTATCTGTTGGTTTTGAGTTGTCGGTCGCACACAACATTTGAATATATCAACTTGGGATTTGTGAAAATGTAAAAAAAAATGTTTGTAGTTTTTACTTCCAACCTGAATTTTGCGATAGCTTCTCAGATTTAAACAGACATAGAAAACTGAGGTTGATTCACATTCACTTACTCCTGAAAGTTATTATTGATAGTAATATATTTATGATCTGAAGTAAGGAAAGTGATCACTTGTTGTTTTTTTTTATCTCTGACCTCATGACTGACCTGCATAAGTTCACTGAACCTCCCGTTAGTCGTCCTGTGCAGAGCAAATAAAAGTGAAGAATCTCTCACTCATTTGATCTGTTTGTGGTTCTGGCTGATGAAAAGATTTTCCTCATCTGTCACACACACACACACACACACACACACACACACACACACACACACCTGTTTGAGCTGAAAATAGACCTTACACACACTCTACAGCAACGCCTCTCTGTGTGTTGCCATGGTCACACATGAAAACACACCACAGGGGTTAATCTGCGCCACAGCCAGCTGTCTGACCCAAATACCTTTTAATTGTTCTTTCACCAATTCATTCACTCACTGATTATTTGTGTGTTTTTTGTGTTCATTCACACTTTTACTGGTGCTGTTGTAGAAAATAACTCGCTTAATGAATCAATTCTTGCTTTTATTGATCATTTTTATGCAATTATTGATTGCATAAATTTAGGTTTCATCTTAAAACAATGACAGATGATTGTTGGTGTGATTAGAGATTAATATTAAATAAAGGAGTTGTCTCAAAACTGTAGATTAGCATGTAGTTGGACTTTTAGGACATAATCTCTGTTTTTGGATTTGTGGTGAAAATATTCACAATTTTTATTCACAATATAATCAGAACTGCTGTCCATTGACTTGAGTTGTGTTTTAGTTGAATATCTTCATGTTTTAGACAGTCGGTTGGACAAAACAAGCAACTGGAACATGTCATCCTACACCAGCTAATCGTTAATCCATCACTTAATTCTTAATAACTACTAACCAGTTCTAGTGATTTATTAAATCAGGTTGCACCATTAAAAAGTGTCTTGTCTAGTAAACACTTTTAAATGTGTAAATTGGTTGCTAGGAAGTCACAGTAGCATCACAATCTGTAACATAACTTCCAAATAACCAGATGATTTAATAAAGCTGTCGGTCCTTTGTGGTGGGTTTATATCTGCTTACCTGGAGAAATATGTGTTTTTCTTTTTAATTAGAAGTATTAATGTAGTTTACAGTGAGAGGGAAATATTCAATTAACTAACCTAACTGACGTTACTTGGTGATTTAGTCGAACATTAGAATAAAAGGTCAGACGACGTAGATATGTTTGGTTTAAGTGTGCTTCTCCATGCTTCTCTCATAGGCTTCAATAGATCTGGTACCAAGCAGAGCGTTACAACGTTGGTATTATGACATAATGACCCTTCCTTCTTTTATATTTCCTCGGTACAGTTATCTCTCTTACACAACAGTTCCACCTGGCAGTGAGTGGGTGTAGTAAGAGCTAATCTCTGCCCAGGAACTAGTCTGTGGTGCAACCAGTTTTAATTTAATGATGCATAAATCTGCACTTAGTGAACTCTTATGTTATAACTAGACTAAATTTGAACTTATGAACAGCTGGTGCAACCGGCCACTGGTCATTTTTGATATGCATTTTTCATACATTACATAGACTAAATGATGGATTGATTAATCCAAATATAAAAATTTTTTAATGGTAATTAAGAACTTAATGGTTAATAAAAGTAATCATAAGCAAAATGATACATTTCTGTTTCTGAGTTTTTTAAGTTGAAACCTTCATTCATTCATTTATGGCTCTGTAAAATTTTCCATCTGTTCACCTGCATCACACTGAAAGTGAAAGTATCTCTCATCTCATTAGCAGCGTTCTGTGTGTTTCCATTGAGGCGTGTTGATGGTTAATTGGTGTGCAAGAGTCGACCACACCTGGACAGACATTTGTTAATAAGTGATTTCCACAAACGGGTGAGGGGATTTACCATCACGGCCAGTCTCACGCTGTGGTTGTCAAACTGGAAAGAGGCAGGAAAAGGTAGATGAATAATTTATATGGAGACATAAAATAGATTTGGCCTTTTAGATTTTTTGTTTGGCTGTTTAACTTGCCTACAGACACACAGCAGGGACAGCATTACATAACCAGTAGTTCCACGTCATTTCAAAACTTTACATAATATTTGAAAACTCATTTTGGGGTCACAGCCAAAAGTTTGAAATCTGTAATTTAGGGTTATTTTAATTATTGATTCTTTAAATGACTTGATTTGTTTGATCAAGAGTCCAAAACTCAAAGATTTTCAATTTAGAATGATATAAAACAGATAAAAGGAGAAAATCATCATTTTGTGAGGCTCAAAACAGCAAATGTTTTGTTAGATAGACAAATTGATGAGTGGACTTATCGTTTCACCTGGAAAAGACGACATTTAACCTGCATTTATTGATTTCATAATACAGCAAATGTATTAGCAAACAGTCATATTTACACATCCAGAGACAAGAGGTCAGATTAGATTTGGAGTTGTGTTTCTGGCCACCGGACAACATCAGTCCAATATTAACTCTCCTTTTAGCTTTGTTTTGGTCTCCACCGTCTGCTGAGGGAAATATCTGCTCGTCAGCAGCTAAATATTCCACTATGTTCACCAGCAACTGGCTGACTCTCAGCGTCTGCTGTTTGGTGCTGGGCACGTCGTGTACAGTGGGGGTTAAGATCCTTTCCTGCTGTGCCTGAAAACGACAAAGAGCTGAAAGATGCTAAAATGCCACATAGAGCTGCAGAGTCGGGCAGTAAATCACTTCGATTGACACCTTTCTATATAACTCATAGTCATCTGATCCATTGTCAATGTAAAAATATTGTTTAGAGCAGCTTTAAGGTCAAACATTAAAGACTGAGCAGAGGAGTGTGCCTTCAAAAAGGCAACACACTTCTGCAGTAGCTGGTAATTGATGCCGCTTGAACCCCAACTAGTGTGTGTGTGTGTGTGTGTGTGTGTGTGTGTGAGAGAGATACCCCCTCCGTTGCAGAGGCAGTTGTTATATAACTGTTGCTTTACCGACATAATCCCTCTCTCTCTCTCTCTCTCTCTCTCTCTCTCTCTCTCTCTCTCTCTCTCTCCCCCCCTCCATCCGTCGTCATGGTGACCCTCGCACTACCGCAGCGGCACACTTGGCCTCGTCATCTTCCCATCTGGTTCACTCTCAGCACTTGATTTGCTTGTCAAATCGCTGAAGTCTGTGGTTTTTCTCAGTGAAATCAGTCTCACTTGTTTCATTTGCTGTTTATGAACATAAATATTAAACTTCTGGCTCCTACTAAAGAATTATTCTGTTTTATTTCAATTTTTTTATAATTGAAAGACAAAATAATGATCACAAAATCGAGAGGTAGGTCGACAGAGACTGTAATTTAAGTGCTTTGTTGCTGAAGAACTAATTTACTCTTCAGGAGGTGATGAGGTAAACAGATAGTGATGTAAGGATGAGTGTGTGTGTGTGTGTGTATGTCTGGATAAGAGGATTTACAGCACCGCTAATTCCACTCTGTTAGATCTCAGTTACCTTACTACTCCATGATGTAACACAGGATGTGTGTGTTTTTATGTGTGGTAAATTTACTCCTCTTTCCATGCCTGTCGTCGTCGTCCTCCTCCTTATCTACACATCATCCTTCTTTATCTCTCTGCTCTGTAGTCTGGTCATGTTTGCAATCTGGATGTCCTCCACGTGTACTCGTAACATCCTCTCCTCTATATGTGAGTGTGTGTGTGTGTGTGTGTGTGTGTGTCTGTACTTTTTAATAGGTTGAGTAACGTGGAAAATTAACTGTCAGGCCAAATGTAACACAGTAAATCAGTCAGTCAGACGTTAGAAGTAAATGCTGCTCAGAATAGGCCTGTTGTTTTTAACTGGTGAAGACTCGTGATCCACATTTGCTTCTTTTCCAGCGTTGGATTATGTTTGTTTTTTGTAACATGTAAAGAGGTGCAATCTACAGTCACTTAATACATCATAAGACAGACAGAATAAAGTTGTCAAGTCTCTACAGTTGCAGAAATATTTCATTAAATAGTTCAAAGAACCTTAAATGTTTTTATGTCAGATCATAAAATATTGAAGTGATGTTTAATGTTGTTGTTTTAAAGAAAGAATGGACTAATTGTTCTTACAAAAACAGTCCAAAGCAAAGTCCACTTTATTAGCTTTTGTTTCTCCACTTTTCTGAACTCTTTAAGGCCTCCTCCGTCATGTTGGCTTATTTATTTTTTAAAGCTCCCCTCCAGTCAAAATATGTTTTTCTTCTTGTTCCCTCAGTTGGATGTTTGAGTTTCACTGTGCAGAATAATGTTTGTGCAGAGTTTGACACCAGAAGACTGTTTTCACATTCATCTGCTGAAAGTGGGAAAGTTTCTCTTAGTTTAAAGGGCGGGGTCTACGAACATGATTTGTGACATCACAACTAGTTTTGACCCAATCAAAACGCTTGTTTACAACTTACACAATGTGGAAACTTGGAGCCTCCAGACACTTATAAATGATTTTCCAGTGAAGTAAGAGACATCTTGTGTCCAGTAATTGAACCTTAGAGATGAAAAATATTTGCATTTTCATCGATTCTGGATTTTTAACAAGGCTGAACGCTTTTTGTGGAACAAAAACAAAACATGTCAGACACAATTTATTATTCCAAACAGAGTTTGTATAGTATAATTTTAAAAAATAATTTGTTTTTTATTCATTTGTGATGTAAGTGAATGAAGTCAGGGCATATTTATATTCGTAACACAATAATAAAGATGTCATCATCATGTAAAATACTCATCCAATGTGCCAAAAGAAAAAGAAGAACTGTCACTTTCTTGAGTAATTGCAGGTTGGCCAAAGTTTTACGGCTTACGTCTTTGTTTAACTTAATGTTTTTGTTCTGTTTTATATAAAAAAAAATTAAAAAACTACTTAACAATTTAAATAAGTTGAATAAGTTTGTAACTGCTGTGTTTGGAAATGATCAGAAACTTTGGGGAAGCTGATGGTGTCATGACGGCCATGTGCTGCAGGAGAAATCACTATTTCACTATGAACATGACACACAAACAACATGTAAAAGTCGTGCGGAACGATCCATCTTGAGATCAATGTTGTTGGGATGTAATTTGGGATGATGACAATGTGACGCACTGCCTGACCCACATCCCGTATCTGTGTGGGATATCACACGTCATCATTACTCTTTTTTTTTTTTATATGAGCTGTCCAGATGTTTGAAATCAGGAAAATATTACGTGGATTCAGATTAATTACAGACATTTTAAAAAATACTGACAGAAAAACTCTCTGCTCTCTTCATAAAATATTAAGTTTTGCTGCCCAGCAAAAGAATACAGGAGAGAAAAAGAGGAAAGAACGGAGAACAAGATCTATAAAGGAACTATTTAACCTCCATTGGAGACACTTTCTCTCCATCCTCACCCATTTTCTCTCTCTCTCTTCATGTTTTTCCTTCTTCCTCCCTCTCCTTCCCTCTCTATCCATGTTTGATGAAGACTCATTAAAGATGCAGAGTTTCCATTGGCGAGCTCGCGGGGTGACCCAGACTCAATGCCTTGGAGACACACACACACATATAAATACACTGATCTGCTGAGCTCAGATCATCAGCTGATCCTCTTATGTCTCTGAAACACTCACTATGGAAAAAGCAACAGAAATATGTGACTTTATCCTCCCAGTGTCCTTTTATTTTATCTCCAGGCCGAGTTTTATCTGCTAATTGTCGATTTAAAAAGCAAGAGAAACAAGACACTGGCAGGGTGAAGTCAGCACAGTTTGATCTCTGAGAGGGTTTGTTTTGTACTTTTGTGTTTGTGTTCCCAGGTCAGATGTCTGCATGAGGTACAAATCTATCTTGTTCCCACGGTAACACCACCTTGTATCATTGTCTGTTTTTATTTTTCAACATCAGATGACTCTCCGTCCTGCTAGAAACACACTGCATATGTGTGTGTTGTAGAGCCACTCATGCACACTTATACACAATATACACACTTTCTCTACCCCGAAGTCACACACTCCTCCCTTCTTCTTCTGTGTGTGTGTGTGTGTGTGTGGCTGTGTGTGTGTGTGTGTGTGTGTGTGTGTGTGTGTGTGACAGTGATGAATACTGGCTTTAGCACTAGATCACACTGTCAGAGGTTTCTTGTAAACTGCACTGTAGTTGAACCTGACTTTTTGGACCAGTTTCACAGGTTTTTAACTCCACTTTAGAGAAGAAAGGAAAAGAAAATATGAGGGCTGGGTTTGAGAGTAAATATGGGAGCAAAAGAGACACTTTCTGTAGGTACAGTAGCCTTTTCTTGTTGTTGGGACTTAACTCAGCTCAAAGTTTGTTTCAGACCACAGACTGTAAACTGTCTATATAAAGATGAATGTAGCGAGGTGTGACATCACCCACTGGTTTGCATAGAAGCTGGTTTGAAGCCCAGAGTTCTGCTTATGGTTTTCTGTTTGGAGGCAGGACCAAATAAGGAGTGCAGGGTGTTTCTGTTCAGGCTCTGGAGATGCCCCACTACGGGGCGGTTATCGTAATCAAGTGACATTTAACTTATCAAATTATGGTGATGGCAGACATAAAAGCTACTATAATTCTTCAAATCTTATTAACGGAGCTATAATTTCCAAAATGACCACCAGCACACTCATTAGAGGACCAGAAGCGATGGAGACCATAATGACTTGTTGGAGAAAAAAAAGATTGATTTAGTATTTCTAGAGAAGTTGATGCTTTTTGAATGGGAGTCAATGGCAACCAGGGATATTTTAGAGCCAGTATCTAGCGGCTGTTGGTGGTTTTGCACTTGAAGGGACCTCCATATTGGCTTCAGCCTCGAGACGTGGTAGCTGCTGCTTGGTTCAAACACACAGAATTTTGTTTAAACTCCTGTGCAAAGTTTCCAAAGACACTAAATACAGTGTGTCAGGTGGGGAATGTTTATAAAATGATGCAGACGATAACTGAAATATTCCAGACTAAAACTTTTTATTTGCACAGATACAATATATTACACAGTAAAACGTTGTATTAAACTGTGCAGGAGAGGAAGGACGCCCAAAGGGCTTTTACAAAGTCCTCCCCTTCATTTCAACAAATCATAAAACATACTGAGTCATAAAACAATATAACATCGTTTCCCTTTCATGCAGCCATAGAAAACACTTTAAAGCTACTTAAAATGGATTTAGGATTTAATTACAGTGTATGATTGATCCAGATTCAGTTGTGAAAACATTTTATGAGATCATAATCACGGCTCCCGATTGTGAAGCGAGAGCTTTAAATCTTGAACCCTCGCCATGAGCTGATTGACCATCGTCACAATCTGAAAAATCAGTCAGTAACGCCGTAACGAGGATTTAATCTGGTTTTAAATGATGATGATGATTCATTGTATCTGGTTTATTTATCACACAGTTGTTTACTGAACTTTTTTCTTTCTGTTTTTCCAGATCGGCGCCTATGATCAACAAATATGGGAGAAATCTGTGGAGCAGCGAGAAATAAAGGTCTGTCTAGTGTTGTTTATTTTTGTTTGTTTTGTTGTGTTTTTTGTTGCTCCATGCCTCCATGTTTCTGTTGTTTCACTGTTGATACTTTTTTGTTTTCCATTTTCCTGTTTTGTTCTCATTCAAAACATCTCTCCTTAAGCACAGTTTCTTGTGGTTCCTTTTGTCAAGTCTTGATCTGTTTTGTCTGCTTTCACTCCTCCATCTTCCTCTCTCTTCTTCCTTTATTCTATTTTCTGTCTGGCACCATGCCAACAGTTCTTTTTCTAGTGTTTTCTTTTAACTCTTTCCTTTCTGCCCTCTCGGCTGGTTGTCACCTGCCCATCTCTCCTCTCTTCATCTCCATCCGTCTTTTCGTCCTCCTCCTCCTCCTCCTCCTCCTCCTCATCCTCTCTACAGTTTATTTCACTGGTGAGTATTCAACGGAGCGGGGCGTCCCCTCCTGTTGTTCCCCGCAGTGCACGTCTGCTCACCCACACTGTAGACTAGAGGTTGTGATTGGTCAGATCCTGGTGTGTTTTATTAACCCCTCTCTGCGTTCACACCACTAGCATAGCACGCTGCTCCGTGATTGGCTGCAGGAAGGAGTCATTTGTTTAAGTTAAACTGCGGCCAACGTTTCCTCGTAGATAAGTGAGGGAACTGAGCAGCTGTGGAGACGTCTGTGGTGTGAACACAGCTGGATTAGCATGAGTCATGTGATCAGGCAGCAGGTAGTTTGTGTGAGACGTTCTGTGAGTTTTTTTTTTAAAAGAAAAACAACAACTCTTGAAGCAACAGAGTGACTGAAGGCCAGTTCAGATCAAAGATTCATGCAAGACAAAACAGTTTCTAGAGGATGTCAGCGTCGTGTGTTTCTCTGGTAACAGACATAATAACTTCACGCATGGTGGTACGTTCCCAGCCGTGTCCTTCCTCTTCAACACTCATCAGTTTGAAACTGTCAGCTTTCAGGTTTTGTGTCTTGAGCTTCTTTGTGATGCAGAAAGTCACCTGCTGTCACCACAGTCTAGTATAATATAAGTGTTTAATGTAAATAATGAGGTACAGATACATGAAGAGCTGATAAATATAAATCAATTAGTTGGCTGACAGACAATTAATCCGTCACTATTTTGATAATCAGTTAATCCTTTAAGGTTTTTGTTTTTTAGCACAAAATGCCAAAAATATACTGGATCCAGCTTCTGTTTTATAATCAGTTTATACTGAATATCTTTGGGTTTTGGACTATTAGACGTCATTTACACCTGGCATTAAAACACGATCTGTATCTGGATAAAGAAAAACACATGTTAAGACTGCGATCGGATCAGCCAGACAACATGTGGAGGTGGTCAGACTCACATCGTGATTGGATCTCAGCCAGGTGTAAATGCAGTCTGTACAGCACCACCACATACTTTAAAAAAAAAAAAAAAAAAAAAAAAAAATCCACCCACCAAGTTGAAAGGTCACTAAACTCTGCCTCTTCCAGGCAGCTGAAGAAAGCCCTGCAAAAAGCCTAAAGTAGTAGCTAAAAGTCTTCGCCCATCCACCGTGTTGCTTCTCGTGACCTGGGATGGAAAAAAAAAAAAGAAAAAATCATGCTGAGTCCCAGGTAGTTAAATCTGCCTGCTTTGCTTATTTGACTAATTTGCATATTGAGATCCGATCACAATGCTGGCACAACTGAGAAACAAAAACTTTTATACCAGGTGTAAATAAAAACAAGCAACTTAAAGACGTCATCTTGGACTTTAGGAAATTGTGAACGACATTTATCCCTATTTTCAGACATTTTATACACCAAACCATCAATTGATTTGAGTAAATATTTAGGCTAGCTGATTAATCGATGATTAAAACAATCATTAGTTGCAGCCCTGTTATCATGGCAACTTTGACATGAATTGGTCAGTTTTAAGAGGCTGTTTATGTCTCATAGTTGCTAGTTTTAACTGTCCAGCAGGCTGACGAGGAGCCCACTCCTCTTAACAGCACAGATCAGCGACAGTCCTCCTCTTTAGTGTTTTGGATACTTCATAGTTGACCTCTTTTTCCACTCCGGCTTCAGATCACTTTGCAGGCTCAAATTAGAGCTCAGTGCAATGATATTGTGTGTGTGTGTGTGTGTGAGAAGGCATGCCTTTAGGAGACTCCCTCTCAGCCCCCAGCAGTGGTAATCAGAGCCTCTTCACCTGTCTGCCGTGACCTCTCACCTTTCACCTTTGACCCGTAAAGACGGCAGCGTAATCCCTCCCCTCTCAGATTTTATGAGAGATTCTCTGACATCCTAACGTGGGCTTCGAGGACCTGATAATGCTTCTGAAAGCGTTTAAAGGGAAGCTTTTAGTTTATTTATTTCAAGTTAATCATTGTGCCGGAAGATCTTGAGAAGTTTTCTGCTCTACTTAATGAGCTCAAAGTCCACACACACACACACACACACTCATGAACACACATACACAGCGCTGTGACCTTGACTCCTTGTATCTGTCACATAAATGGTTTCCCAGCCTTTCTCCTTGCCGCAGACACTGCAGAGTTTATCTAAGCACAGTACTGAAGCACGACGTGTCACCTGCTCACCTCTACAAACTGTTAGTCATACTGTTTATAGGCTCATAAATAGCTTAAACTACCAATTGTTCTCATA
Organism: Thunnus maccoyii; assembly: GCF_910596095.1. Classification (NCBI taxonomy): domain Eukaryota; kingdom Metazoa; phylum Chordata; class Actinopteri; order Scombriformes; family Scombridae; genus Thunnus; species Thunnus maccoyii. The sequence goes on from NC_056555.1 coordinate 13,157,278, forward strand.
CAGTAAATCCAGGAGAAACCAGTTGTCTATAAGATGCGCAGATGTTGTACAGCGTGTTGTTAATGTACAAAATTAACATGATTGATGTCTCATAACTGAAAGCTCTTAAGAGGGATGAGCTCAGTAGGAGATCAGCAGGATCAGGAGCAGAAATAGATCGATTAAAAGCATTTCCCTTCAGATCTCTAGCTTAGATAAAAACAAATAACAAGAGAATTACAGCAGTTTTATGCCACCATTTGGCTAAAAATGTACCACTGCTTATATCAATTCCGCTGTTTTCTATGTGTAATGTGCAAAATAAAGATTTTTACTTTTTTTTTTTTCTAGTTTGATTTATGACATTGAGTGAAACCTTTTTGGGAAGGAGAGCATATTTGTATTTAGCTCTTACCGCAAACTGTTCACTGTCTGACTGTGATGTGTTCAGCAGAGAGTTTTTATACCAACTCACTCTACACAGGAAAGCCATCCGCCACCTGCTGGCGCAAACAGGAAACTACAGTATAGTATAGTATAGTATAGTGCTGGATTTGGGTTCAGATTACATTCTAAAACAAAAAAATACTTTTTATATCTACTATTTTATATTTGTAGCTATCTGTTTCCTTTGTGACTTACAATAAGTAAAACAAGAAGTAAAACCTGAACCCTCAACATGACTAACAGTGCGACGTTAGTGAGGAATGTAAAGTGCAAACAGTAAATGAATGACTGGCACCGACACATCAGTCACCGAGGCAACATCATAACTTGTAACTTGGAGGAGAAACTTGTTTATAAAGATAAGAAGCTATAGAAAGCTCCGAGATAAGAGAGCCGCAGCCAGGCGAGATGTTGAAGGACTTACTGCTGCGGTAAATCTACTGCCAAGAGGAAGATATTGATCGACTTCTTTTAGCCACACACACACACACACACACACACACACACACACACACACACACACACACACACACACACACACACACACACACTAGTTTGCTACTCTGTGTGTGTCTCTCACAGCATATTTGCTTGTTGGCTGTGCTATTTAAAGATAAGGACGTCCATCAAGCCTCTGTATCAGACCATTGACTGATAAGACACAAGTTGATTGTCCTGTATGTCAATATTAGCACTAACTAGAGAGTTTTCTGTGATATTTAACTCATGACAGATATAAAGTTTAAAAACTACAGTATTTAAAATCTTTGAAAGTACTAATTATGTTTTTTCTCTTATGGTTTTGTACTGTTAATGAAAATAAACAAGTAGAGCAGGGTGTCATTTGAAATATTTGGAAACTTGAATCAATAAAGACACCAAAACAAAACTTTTCATTCACCTTACTTTAAGAAATATTAAAGAAATCTATTTAACAATAGAAGCCAAAGGTTTCACATGTTGAACATTGATTTAATAGCTTTAAGGAAATAAATTTGCCTACATAAACTAAACAATAACTTGCAAACTTTTAATTTAAAGCTGGAATATATTTACTAAATGATAAGTATACAAAAAATAATCAAGCTATTTAAGTCAAGAGTGTTTTTATTATTCCTTTATGAGAGATTTGTCTTGTTCAAAGGATTGGCTGCACAAATCAAACAGACATGTAACCAAAAACTTGAACTAAAATACACACATGCAGACATGCCAGCTTTGGGTAATTGACAGTGTTTGATACTCATATCAGTGTTAAATAAAATGTAATGTTTTTGTATATACTTCTATAACACTATCACACTAAAAGAAGAAAGACATTTAGGGGGACTTTTTAAAGAAATACACCAAATCTGAAGGTTTTTTTTGTGAAATGATGTATTTCCTCCACATTCCTGTAGTTACAATAGAAAGTAGGTGTGTGTGGGGAAACTCTGAGTAGATAACATGTGTGTTGAACTTCCAGCTGTGCACATGTACTGAACATAAAGCCAAGTGTTTACCCAGAGTCACTGATATGTGCTATCACTAAAACCAAACTACTGTCAGTCTGCTCACCATAGTAACTCTGACACACACACACCTTAAAACCATCTTTATTTTATTTACAACCCCTCGCTGTCACTCACACACACGTACAAAGGCTGTCATACACACCACATTTCGTAATTTACACTCGCTCGTAAAATTTCAGCGCAGTTTGTCATCACAGCAGACGGAGCAGCCTCTTTCTCTCTCTCTCTGTCTCTCAGACGCACACGCAGAGCACATGAACTGTGTGTCGTAGGAGGAAGTGAGCGACTGGCACAGGAAGTCAGAGTGCCACAGGGGAGCGTTATTCCCAGGCTCATAAACTTGCACAAAACACCAACTTTAGAACTACAATCGGAACGCTCACAGGATGAATGAGAGCCGTAACAGCTGGTTTCAAAGACTGAAGGGTCTGTAGGGACGTTTTTGCTGTTTTTAGATCTCTAGACCGGGCTGAATATGTAGAGAGAAACGTAGACGCAGTGAAATATCAAATAGAGCCTGTAGCTGTGTGAGCCTGAATGCACGGCGTGCCTCCTCAAACACTGGATGTGTGTGTGTGTGTTTGTGTTTCTGAAGGCATAAAGCGCACGGGAAGCCTCCTGCAGTCGAGTCCCTGTAGACAAATGAGTGTGTGTGTGTGAATATGTGTTTTATAAAGCTCTCTCTCTGACTCGGTGTCTCTCTGTCTCCCCCCGCAGGGCTTGAGGAACAAGCCGAAGAAGACAGGTCACGTCAAACCGGACCTCATAGATGTGGATTTGGTTAGAGGTGAGAAAACAAACTCATTTGATGTTTTTTTTTAGCTTCAGCAGAAAGCCCGTCTGTTAAATCATCGTCGTCGTCTGTCTGCTCATCGACGTAAGTCTCACACACATGAACCCGAGGTGCCAGCGTCGCCGTGCCAGCCTCCTGTCACCGTTAATCCTCATCCTGGCTGCCTTCGTCTATCCGTCTCGTCTCTTTCTCTTCCTCCTCCTCCTCCTCCTCCTCGTAACTGTCTCATATTCAATTATTCATCAAATCAGCCGAATGTATCCTCATTGTTATTTCATTGCAAAGGGAGACGGAGAGATAAACGAGATAGAGGAAGAGAGAAACAGAAGAGAAAGGAAGCGAAGGATGAGGAGTCGGAAGCAGATTAAAAGATAAAACGCACATCTCTTAATTCGACTCCAGGATGTGTGAAGTGATGATCCTTTCTGCTCGCCGTGGGGCTTAATTAGCCTCTTCTCATCAAACTAAGTGTGTGTGTGTGTTTTCTCCAGGTTCGGCGTTTGCGAAAGCCAAACCAGAGAGTCCTTGGACGTCACTGACCAGGAAGGGCATCGTCAGAGTCGTCTTCTTCCCGTTCTTCTATCGATGGTGGATCCAGGTCACCTCCAGAGCCATTTTCCTCTTACTGCTGGCTCTCTATCTGCTGCAAGGTGTGTGTGTGTGTGTGTGATGTTTGTAATGTCGAAATGCCTCCCCACAATTTCATTTCTCTCATTGTGGTCTGGCTTGAGACAGACGTCACTCTAGGTAGGCCGTGCGATAAATGATTAACAGTTCTTCTTTACTGAGACATTAATATGAGCCCTTCCTACACCTGACTGCACAAACACACTGTGTCAAACTGGGAAAACATGACCACTATTACCAGATTTTTCCTAAACTGTGGATCAATATCAGCCTTCTAAATATGAGATACAGGTCTGGTTATAGCAAAACCGTCCTCATTTTTTCCCTGTAGTCATTATTTCAGCCGGTTGATCCAGTATCTTGATGTTTTCTAGATTTAAATCTCTTAGATGTTCAACAGCTGCTCCCGAGCATCTTATCAGTTGCTCTTAAAATACACACGCAGTTCACAATGTCTTGCGAGCACGGTGCGCTCCCTGGCAACGCCTACACGGGCCGCACACGCTCGCTGCACAAACACTCCGAATACTACTGAAAAGTGTTTTCCACCACCTACGTCACGTTGCCCTTTTCAGCGCTGATGAAAACAGACTCAACACTGTTATTTTTCATCTCTCCTTCCAACCCGCCGCCCTCCTGCTCACTTCCCGCACATACCACATAAAAACACACACACACCCTCACACCTTCTGGGTAACAGCAAAAGAAATTTAAAGGTAAAGTCAACGATTCTGTGTGTGTTCTGAAAAAGACCCCCAACGTTTTTTTTTTTACGCTCCAAGTCTGTTTCTGTCGCGTTCAGTGAAGCGTAATCTGAGCAAGCAGCTGTGTAAATCACACAAATACCCTGCTCGATATGTGTATTCAGCTTATTAACTGTATCAATAAATCGGATGTAGACTGTGTGTATAAGCCTATTTTGGTCAGCATTCTCCTCCCCCTTCTCTGTCTGCGTGCGTTTTCTAAATCTCCGTCGCTAGGTGAAACAACAACAACCTCCGAGCTGGAACCTACACACTGAAAATGGCAAATTATGTTTGTCTTTTTCATCAGTACAAGTCATAAAACACAGTCAACATACGTCTTTTACTGTTTTATGCTGCGTTTTTCTTCAGGACACCGTCACTGCATCCTGGCCTTAGCGCCGCCCAAGACAACTGTGATTGGTTTAAAGAAATACAAACAAGCCTTTACAGCAGAATTGATAGTGGATGCAAGATGGAAGATTAGAGAAACTAAAACCTGACATCAGTTTCTGAATTTGCTCTGGCTAATATTTTAGTAAACAGTTGCTTAATTACACATTCGCCAGACACAACACGACATGAGCATCCAACTGGAGTTGTTTTCTGGTCACTTCATTAATTCAAGTACTATTTATTTCACACTTTTTTTTTCTCTCTCTCTCTCCACCAACCCCTGAAAAAACCATTTAAGTCAGTAGCTGTTAGATAATCAGTGTTAATAAATATGCAGGCTGGAAAACCAAAACTGCAAGTAAGAGGCTAAAATCTGTGAAAACATGCAGAGTTGTGTGCATGAAGAGGTTTTCCTAATGAAGGTTTAAATCATAATCTTGAAACTTGTCATTTAATTTCTTGGATCTGAAATGTTGTATTGATGCCATTTCCTCATTCCTCGCAGTGGCAGCAGCGTTCTTGTATGTGACCATCCCTCAGCCTCATGGGATACCGGCCACCGAAGTGTTCGGAGCCATCTGGCTCATGCTGCTGCTGGGCACCGTCCACTGTCAGATCGTCTCCACCAGGACCCCGAAACCTGCCTCCAGCAGCGGGGGGAAGAGACGCAGGTAACCACGGAGAAAAGAAAAAAGGGAAACGTAGACAGATAGATAAGATAGACGAGTTTAACGACGAGGAGGGCAAGAAAAAGGAGGACAACATGAAAGCAGGATGTGGTGATGAGTCATCGGAGAGATGAAACCCAAGAGCCCCTCTGAAAAAAAAGGAGGCACAGGAGGAGATAAAGAGAGAGAAACAGAGATAACAAAGGGAGAGATTAGTGGATATAAATAACACAAGATGGGGGTAGAAAGTTGTGGAAATGAATGAATGTGTCTTTTGTTGCTGTTTGTTTTCTCATCAGCTTCTTTCACTAAAACTCAAAACAGATTAAAGAACGTTTATCATGGAGAGATTCAAAAATCCAAACATCCACTGATTAAAACACTCATCAGATTCTTTTTAAACTGTTTATTTATTTGAATCTTTCTATGAAGAATTTTTTTCTATTTAATCTTTTGTGGATTTGATTTGACTTTTAAAGATAAGAACCGGCTAAGACGATGTTTTCTGGTTTGACTTATGTGGTTTTTTTGTTTTGTTTTTGAAATCTCTCCCTGATAACTCGACTGTCACTTGAGACAAGACAGAGCGTATTTACCGCGTGTGAAAGTAGAAAGTAGTCGGCTACTCTGTGTGTTTTGTCGTGTTTAGATTTGCAGCTTGTGATTCTCTCTGTGTTGGTTCAAAGCTTCAGTTTGCGGCTGCTGTTTCTGGTCCAGAATGTCAATTTTCATACTCTTGGGAAGAAAATTGGACCATGCCACTGTTTTGGAAAGAGGTTTTGGGTTGTTTTTGAGAGTGAAACACACAGTTTGTTCCTTCATCGAATCAACTTTGGGGTTTTTTTCATTTAAGTTGAGGAAAAATCATGAAAAGGGTACAATTATTTGACACAGAGTTGATTCTGTACATTTTTTTTGTCTATTTTTCCTCTCCCTGTTCTTCAGCTCACTCTTATAGACGTTTTATCTCGTAGACAGAAAGACAAATCAGTCACTCATGGTTAACATGTCATGGATCTCCTGTGGGGAAACACATTTTTAATTTTTTAACCATTGCTAGGTGAGAGAAAATCTTCATCAACATCCTTTTTCATCCTGCCTTTAAATCTTAGAAGACAACTCCTGTCCTACACTTCTCTCCTCTCTGTCCTTTAATGACCAAACCTTTTAGGAAACTGCTAAATACAACTTTTGTGTTAATATCCTGCAAAAGTAGACATGGAACTAAAATGTCTTGTATCTTGTAATTGCATCTACCCAAACAAATGTCTCCCTAAACACATTTTCTTTGTACTTTTGTCCAATGTTACTTGATTTTAATTAAGGGTTTTCATTTTTAATGATTTTGTGTTCAAGATATAAATACGTGAAAGTGACTGTCAGTAAGAGAATTGTATAAAATTATCTACTTTTGCAGAATAACAACCTAAAAGAGGATTTTGGTGGAATATACCTTTTTATTGTATCACTGTGTCCAGCGGTAACTTGTGCGTCTCTGCACTGCGTCAATTTGAAAACTATCTTTTAACACAACAGTAAATTGCAGCCAGGTTCCCGCTGGACACACTGCTGTAGCTCCAAGTCTTGGTAGTCTCCAGGTCTAAGTCTCTCTTCACCCTCTATTCTTTCCAAACTGAAGGAAGTTGAGGAAGGCATCTCAGATGGAGGTGCATAGGGAAGGCGACGGGTCTAGCACTACCGATAACACACAGGAGGGGGCGCCACACTCCCACTCAGCCAGCACCACATACAGCCTGGGCGCTCTCTTCCAAGATTTCTGGCATGATATCTGTAAAGCTGGGTGTGTATTTTCGTTTCCCATCTTCCTAAAACGAGATGATGTACAATGACGGGGCTGGGCTTCAGTTTCCAAAACGATCCAGATTCAAATTAGCTCTGCAGATCTTAGATGAATGATTGAATAAATTAACATAAAGAAAGAAAATAATGACATTTTCTCTTGGTAAAAAAGGGAGATGCTTTACATCTTTGAATTACACTATAAATTAAAACACCAAATTTCCCTTTTGTGTGACGTCAGAAACTGAATCTCAGCCCTGACTGGGACCTAACTGGGCTGCAACATCACTTCTTTTCCTGTCATATTGTAAATCTTTATCCTCAGTTGACTGAATATTTACCAAGAAATTCTGATTGGATGATCAGAAAACAATATATTTTGAACTTCTAGTTAATTTTCTTAAACTTAATTGACTGTCTCATTCCTGCTGCCTGTTTTGCAGCTGATTTTATGTAAAAGGCATGCCGACTATGTTCAAAGGAAGCATGAGGAGCTGTCTTTACAAAAAAAAACTACTAGCTATGAATGATGATCTTCTAGCTGCCATCAGGATCACTGCTCAAACATCTGTTTGCAGTTTCAGCTCCTCATTCTTCTATTTAAAACGGCTTCAGCAGACTACAACAGTGTGGAACATTTCTGAGTACAAATAACTGCTGATCTATTGATTATCTGCCAAAATCACTTCAAGACAGTCAGTGAATTTTCCTCAGTCATTAAATAGTTCTTGTTTGTGAGATTTTGAGACTTTTTAAAATCACTTTTCACAAGAGAATCAAGACAGAAAAGAACATCACTGATTATTTTCACATTTAAGATGCCATATTTACCGTAATTGATGCTTTCATGCATGTAAGAACTCAGTGTTGTACCTCAATTATTAGCTACTGCTCTCCAATGTTGGTGTTGCATCAATGTTCCACAGTGTTGTGTTGAACGCATCCTGTTAGTTTGATTTAACTGCATGTCTGCTTCTAAAACTCAACTTTATTACTAGTAAACTGACCTCTCTGCTCCCTCTGTTTTTATCTAAATATCTATTCATCTGTCTATACACGTCCTTCTTTTTCTATCAATCTCCATCTCGCCCCTTCCTCCCACTCCACGCCTTCTCTTCCTCCCTCCCGTAAAGATCTAAGAAGTCCAAGCTGTCCATCGACAAGTCGACAGAGACGGACAACGGTTACGTGTCACTGGACGGCCGTGTGACCAATCGCAGCAGCGAGGAAGGGCTTCAGCTCCACGAGCAGCGATGCGATTCGCTAAACAGAGCCGACGAGGTGTGCTGGAACTCGCACGTCCAGCCCGCGCACGCTCACGCACCGCGCAGCCCGGGACTGATGCTGGCCAGCGGCAACAAGGTGACGCTTTATTTTCATCACTGATTAATATTACAATTCATCTATCATCAAAACAGCTGTTGACTTATTTTCTGTTGTCTTGTAGGAGCCAGCGTCAGACGAGGCCTCCAGTGAGGAGGACCCTGAAGCGTCCTACAGCGCCCTTCGTAGGGGAGTAGAGAGAATGAACAGCGACTGTACGCTCCGAAACCGCAAGAACGCACACCATTACAAGAAACACTACGCTGTGGAGGTAAACACACACGCAACACAAGGCGACATGTTAACTTTTCAAACCAGTTTATTCGCTTTGTGTCAGATTAAATAAAAACAGGACATACAGGACATTTCATATTTTTGTCTACTGTCTGTCAGGACGTCCCCAAGTCCGGCACCAGCTGTAGCTCCAGATGTTCCAGTCTGAGAACTCAGGACTCAGAGAGCACTCGACACGAGTCCGAGACAGAGGACCTGCTGTGGGAAGACTTTCTGCACTGTGCCGAGTGCAGATCATCCTGCACCTCAGAGACGGGTCAGAGATTAAAATACATATATTTAATTAATCATCCTTCATAAATAGATATCTGCGGTTATTGTATTAAAACTACTGTTGATGCTGTCTTCCTCCACAGAGGGAGAAGGAGGAGGCACGCCTGTCTGTGCGCTGGCTAAAAAGGAATACAGAGACGACCCTTTCCATCAGGTCTGTACACACACTCACATAACACACACGGCTTATACAAAGCTGCTAATGAACTTCTCAGGCTCAGTAAGATTTTGATGATTTGCAGTTTGATAAAAATCTGGGTTACAACTAAATTCGGTAAAGAAGAGTTTCAATGTCTGTGATACATTTAACAGCTGTTTCGACAGTATGACTATATTTCAATGTGTAGTTAGAACCTGTTTTGCACTGAAATCACTGTTACTCAAAGTTCAAGCATGTCAAATATTGTAAATTAAAATAAAAAACAATCACACATGTAAATCAAAGGGAGGTGCAAATTACAGTGCAAAGCATGTATGAAAGTGTTATTTTATTCATTATAAGCAATGAAAAATTGTATAGAAAAAAAAGTGTTTTAGTTTGTTTACTTGCTTTCCCGTAGGTCCTGTTAGAGTAATAAGTAAATGTCATGGTGTACGTTTCTTCCTCAGGGTCACGTTCCCTGGCTGCACAGCTCCAACCCCGGCCTGGAGAGAGTGAGCGCCATCGTGTGGGAGGGAAACGAGTGCAAGAAGGCCGACATGTCCGTCCTGGAGATCAGTGGCATGATCATGAACCGAGTGAGAGACAGACAGAGGCGGCGACAAATGTTGTTGTCCTAAAATAATTCATACTTTGGATGTTCGACTTGTCTACTTGTGTGGAACTAAAGGAAATAAAATCTGTCTCTCTGCAGGTGAATCTCTACACTCCAGGTATTGGTTACCAGGTGTTTGGGAACCTGGTTTCTGTGACCCTCGGCCTCACGCCTTTTGCTTACAGGTACAAAACAAACTGAGCCAGCCCTTTACAAAGTTTACCTTTTTAGTAATTAAAAACAATTAAAATAACAGAAAAGAAAACTGAGACACATTGAAAGTCTTATTTTTGATAATAAGTCATATTTCACTCACATTTCCTCTCTTGCAGGCTGTCTCAGTACCGCGATTTGGATCAGCTGACCACACTCTCAGCCAATGAGCTGCTGTCTGTGGCGCTGGGGGGCGGGTCCGGATCAGATGCCTTGGTTATCACCATGGTAACACTGAGCTTCTTGGTGCGCGTTTGCCTTATATGGCTCTTCTTCTTCCTGCTCAGCGTAGCGGAGAGGACCTACAAACAGGTGAGATCAATAAACAGTGTAGACTTTGACTGCAGTATTTAAAATTTAATATTAGTTTATTAATTATTATACATTTTTTTATTTTTTGTTTGTTTCAGAGGCTACTGTTTGCCAAACTGTTTGGTCACCTGACTTCGGCCCGCAGAGCCAGGAAGTCTGAGGTTCCCCATTTTAGACTGAAGAAAGTTCAGAACATCAAGATGTGGCTGTCGCTACGCTCCTACCTCAAGGTGCTTCACTCTCAACTTTCTTGTAAAGTGTCCTTTAGTGTTTTTTTTAGATTTAGTCAAGTTTAAGTCAAGACTGATTATTTGGCAACAATTGTAGATAATAAATTAAGTAAAGATGCTGTTAAACTGGAAAAACTTACATTAATGTTTGCTTTTAGAGCTGCAACAATTAATCAGTCAACTGAAAATTAATCAGCAAAACTAACGACAAACAGATATTTGCTGGTTGCAGCTTCTCAAATATGAGGATTTGAAGCTTTTATGTGTCACACATGATAGTAAACTGAATATTTTTGGATTTTGAACTGTTGATGAGACAAAACAATTAATCGAGAATATCTGCAGATTAATTGAAAATAATTGTTAGTTGCAGCACTGTTTGCTTTCGCAACATTTCTGTTGATTTGGGAGTTGGACAAATTCAGTTCTAACAAATCAAACAGTTGGAAACAAAAAGACTAAATAGTTCTGAACTGTTGTATTTGCAGAGACGGGGTCCTCAGCGGTCTGTGGACGTGATCGTGTCATCGGCCTTCCTGCTCACTTTATCTGTCGTCTTCATCTGCTGTGCCCAGGTAGAACTAGTATATCCATATTAAACTGGTCTGCTTAGTGCCTCTAAACAGGAAGCATTAAAGGACAGATTCACAATTTCTGTAAGCATTTCTTCTGTTCATACTGACCATTAGAGGATCCCTTCATAATGCACTTACAATGTAAGTGACGGGGAACAAAATCCACAGTCCTCCTCCTGTGGAAAAATGTTTCTGAAGGTCTATTTGAAGTTAATATGAATCTTAAGCTGTCCACATTAGTCAAATCAAGTCAATATCTTTCTGTCTGTCAAGACATAGTGAGGGACATTTTTTACTAAAAAAGACTAACTGGCAGATATCCACTTTATTTGTTTAACTCAGACATCTGACACCTCATATTATCTTCAGATAAACTCTTTTTTTAGACAAATGTTTATGTGGGCACCTGACTATTATTTTAAATTTTAGAGTTGAAAAATTGTGAACCTGTGATTTATTCATGCTCCTCATGCTGTGTGACAACAAACCCAGCATTTCCTTCGTGTGTGATGTTCTTACCTCTCTCCCTCCAGTTGCTCCACGTCCATGAAACATTCCTGGAGTGTCACTATAACTGGGAGCTGGTGATCTGGTGCTCCAGTCTGTCTCTGTTCCTGCTCAGGTTCGTCACTCTGGGCTCTGAGACCAGCAAGAAGTACAGTAACACCTCCATACTGCTCACAGAACAGGTAAATACACAGAAAATAACACATGACTACACAGATATGTCTTCAAACACTGACATTAATCGATCAATGATGTGTTTGACAGATCAACCTGTATCTGAAGATGGAGAAGAAGCCCAATAAGAAAGAGGAGCTGACACTGGTCAACAACGTCTTAAAACTGGCTACCAAACTACTCAAGGTACAGACTGACACTCCTTCAAAACCACAGAGCAACTTTTTAGAAGTAACTTTTAGATTAGTCTAATAATTTATCCTCTTTCTTCCTCTCACCAGGAGTTGGACACTCCCTTCAGGTTGTACGGTTTGACTATGAACCCTCTGCTCTACAACATCACCCAGGTGGTCATCTTGTCCGCCGTGTCGGGAGTCATATCTGACCTATTAGGATTTAACCTGAAGGTAAATATGTGACCGAGAGCTTTGTTGTTCTCAGTAGGTTGAAAGGCTAATTTTAGTTTAAATCAATAAATGTTCTGACTCAATAGTTTACGCCCAGTCTGTGACTGTCTGCTCTCTGTCACCAAAGTTCAATTAGTTCAGTTCATTCAAGGCAACGTATTTATTCCACTTCTGTTTTATAACTGTCTGAAGACAAATCTGTGTCTCCTCTGGAGCCATTTATACTCAAATAAAGGAGGGTAATTTCAAATTGGATGCTGAAACAGCTAAATGATAACATATTATTTTCTGGAGGATGCTGTTATAGTTTATTAGCTGTTATTGGATGTATTAGAATAGCTGGATAAGATGCTGCAACTTGACTTGCAGTTTGTCCCAGTGGCCACTCGCAGTTCTGCACAGCAAGCGTGTCAGAAACGTTTTTCACATGCAACAGATACGCTCTCGTTTTAATCTATGCAGCTGTCTGTACCGCCTCCATGCAGGCTCACGTTTCACAAGCGTAACCGCAACCTGAAGTGTTCATTTATGCTTTGAGTCTTTTATTTTCCTCCGTTTTACGTGTGTCAGGCTCTGAGCGCTTCCACCACTCGGGCTTTGAAACACTTGTAACGGGACTATATTTTTACATCATGGTATTTCTGAAAACTGGACACCTACTGAAGACTTTCATTATCACAGCAGGACACATAAATCATATTTACTGTATGTTACATATCAGTTAAGAAATCAAACAGAAGTTTTGTGTGTAAATCATGTTTTTGTCTTTTCTTGCTGTTCACAGCTGTGGAAGATCAAATCGTGACAGTGAACAGAGAAACGGCGTTGACCCTTCACTCTCACTGACTGAAAGACTGCACGTCAGTCTCGACATATCAGAGTGCTTTGACCTTCAACGTTCCCACTTTGTGCAATTCACAAACTATTTATTTACCCACTCAGTGTTTTACTTAGGTTTTATTTGAATTCTAGTTTGTTTCATATTGTGTTTTACGACACAAAACAATGCTCTATTTTAACTGTCAACAAAAAGTGTTAGTATTATTATATAAAGCATAAATTATTATTATTGTGATGGTTTAGGTTCTCAGCTGTGTTTGCGACAGTTCGGTTTTCATTTCAGCTCGTCAGATGTTTGAAGTCAAGATGAGCTGCAATATTAAGCTGCGGTTAGAGCAAACATCATTTATGTGTAACTTCTGTGTTTTTATTTGCTGAAAGTTATTATTTATATGTCGAGTGAGTTTCAAAGCAAAAACTTCAGTTTCTGTTACGGTTACCTGTTTTCAATAAGTACATACATGTTATTCCAGTGGCTTTCTTCCAACGGCAAAACAATTGAGACCATCATTTCTATGACATTTTTACGCTGAAGTATTAATATGTTTTAAAAAAAAAAAAAAAACATGAACCAACTATAGTTACAAACCTGGCTGGTCTGGCAAAGAAAACGGTCACCTGAGATTAATGACGACAGATATGTTTGCTATAATCCGTCTGTATTGTGAGTTCTCATCACCTCGGTTTCTCATAATTAATTTGGAGCTACTGTCTACTCTCTGATTCACGCCACAGCCCAGATATAAAAGTAGAAAATGTAAATTATGACATTTACATATCCGTTAAAGTCCACAGCTCCATTTTTCATTTACTGACGTACCTGAGAGTTTTGTTCTCACCGGGGAAAAGATGACATGCTGGTCGACACTGCAAAAAAAAAACAATCATCCAGTTAATGGAAATAACAAAACATGGCAGAAATGTGACATTTACATTAAGAAATGTAAACATAATCATTACAGACGTGCAGGCTTGTATGTAGACATACAGGTAAAGTTAATGGTTCTTCATCGCAGCCGGCGTGAAATAAGAAAATCCCTTTTTATTTATTTTTATTTTCTCCGCACAGACGGCGCTCTGTCTCAATCGTCATCACTCTGCTTTATTTTGTTGCTTTTTGAGTTCACTGGGTTTAAGTTTCATGCCTCATATCTCAGTGGGTTTGACAGTATTTCTAATAACACGTGTAAGTGGTGACATTTTCACGTGACGTCCGTTTAAACACGCAGGTAATGAAACAAATCAGATGTTGGCAGAGCTCGATGGGCTTTAGTTCAGCGCAGATTTCTTTTAGGACGTCGGCCTTGTTCCTGCGTGTGAAACTATTTCCTAAATTACTCAACAAGATTGTTTCTTTAATCCTTGACAAAAAGTCTTTAGTTTCAGGTTTAAAAGAGAAATCTGATCAGAACTTCTTGTTTTTCTGCTTGATTTGTTGTTTCTGTCAATTTTAGAGCTGCAACGATGAAAATTAATTGGCAATTATTTTGATAATAAATCTTTTTTTTTCTGTCATTTTTGAAGCAAAATACTGTTTGGTTCAAGCTTCTAAAAATGTGACGGTTTGTTATTTTTCTTTGTCATATATGACAGATAATTGAAGATCTGAAGGTTTTGGACGGTTACACAAAATAAGCCAATTAATGACTCAGACATATTGAACGCCATTTTCTAAACTTTTTTGGTGTTTAATTAACTAAACACGTAATCGAGAAAATAATTGGCAGATTAATCGATGATGAAAATCATCTTTAGTTGCAGCTCTGGTCAATTTACACAGATTTGTTTGTCAAACTGAGACTCAGTCTATTCAGGGAGAGTCAGGTTTTGGGAAATCTGTTGTTGAATCGTTCCATTCAAAAATAAGTAACGGAGTCCGATTACAGTACCTGCATAAAATAATACAATCTTTGCTCTCTGGAGCTCTTCTTTGACAGAAAAGGCGACATTTTAGTGTAATTTTCTGGATTTCTTTGTGTCATATTTGTGTTGCAGCTCAGTTTAAAACCTTGAAATGTATTTTGTCACTGAGAGTCGAGGCTTGATGCTGTATCTCATATATCATAACGACAAGAAAGTAGTTTTACCTCCTGACTGACTGATTCATCTGCTAGATTCAAACATTTTTTCGGTTGGTCAGTCTTGTGTCCATCAGTATTAGTTTGTTCCATCAATTCAAACAGTTCAGAAATTCAGTGGATTTTGGTATCAAACTCCTGCAGTTCAAGTAGATTCATGTGCATGACATTTGACGAGTCTGTTAGCGTCTGCCTGTTGAAGGCTTTTTATACACTGCAGTTAAAAAAGTGTCTGAACGTGAATGAAACATGCACTTTAAAAAGACAGATTTTTAAAAATGGAGGAAGAAAAGAAGTTACATCTTATTTCATTGTCAAGAGATTTTTTTTTTTGTACCTCACCTGCTTGGCACAGTGTGTTAGTGTGTGTGTGTGTGTTTGTTTGAGCGTTTGCTGTTAAAGCCAATGCTAGCTCTGAACTTCAAAATATTGTATCGACAATTTGCATCACTCTCTGAAGTAGATCCTACATGGTACGTGAAGTTATCATGCCCTCAGAAAACATCTTAAAATGTGATTAAAATGCTGACACACAAGTCGTTGCCTCGGTTAAGGAGTTAGCATGTTGCTAACTGGAACTAACTTCATACATGAAAATGCTAGCATAATCATCTTCGTGTGTTTGAGGAGGAAGACCAAAGTGCTTACTTTTACTGTCTGTGTTTGTTTGTCTCTGCTGGAAAAAGAATGTATTTGCAGCGTTATGCTTTAAATCTATTTGTTTCCCTTTGGAAATACTTTAAGTTGTATCGTATGTTTTCTTTTTGGCATTGCGCTTTTTGTTCTTTCATTATTCATCTGTAAAGGTTGTTCTGTTCCTCACGCTCGTTGGAAAGAAGAGGCACGTTTTACTGTGTTTTTGAAGGAACAAAGAAGTTTGAAATGTTTGAAAATGAATCTAGGTAAAAGGACTCTATGTTGTGATTCTGTTTTAAAAGAGTCTGAATATTTAGATTTAGATTTTTTTGTGAACTGTTCTGTCCACAAGGTCTACATTTTTATAAGAAAATAAAAAGAAATGGATGTTGACATGCTGGCTCATTTCTCGTCTTTTCAGTATTAAAAGAAATTATTCAGGAAAAAAAAACAGAATAAATGAGGAGACTTAACAAAAGCAGATGTTTCCATACTGCTGATACAACTATTATTATTATTATATTAACTAAGCAATTAACATCCCACAAAGATCTGTGATTAAAAATGATGAAAGGACACAGCTGACCTTGATTATAGATCAAGAGAAGATCACGTGACAGAGGAGCATTGAAGTCGTGGTGGCAACCAAACATAAACTGTCTTAGTAAACCATTAACAGCCATTTCCATTTTTACAATATATTCAGGCAGAAGATTAAAAGAGTTTGGGACAAATTAAGCTAATCTCTAAATGATATAAATGTTTAGTGAGATGAAACGAGATTGAGAATGAGATATGGTTTTATGAATTTTCAGCGTTGCTATAAAGAAAAAATCAATATAAGAACAGATATTCTTACCTTCAGTGGTATCTGGTCATGCAGACAGTTTGGGTTTAAGTTGGTTTCCATGTCTGTGATTTCTGTCGCAACCTGAGAACGGAGATGAAAAGTATTCAGTTTGTGGCTCTAACAAAATTAAAACACTGCGGGCATTCATTCACTGTGGTTTTAATATGTGTAAACAATCAGCAATTATCACCTGCTGAATGTTAAAGGCACAAAAAACATGGTTTAAATGTACTGAGAGAATCATTAAAAGTTACACAAAACATATCACCGTACTATGATTTATTATGACTCTCTATATATGTGCAGATACCAGGACAAAACATCCAAACTAGCACAGTTAGGAGAAACTCTGGAAAATAGAGGATGTGTCGGTACGAATTTCAGGACTTTTAAGACTAATTCACAAAGCATTTTAGTGCTAAAAGTAGCTCTAAGTCTGAGAAGTTGGAGATAGTCCAGGAGCCGTATTCACAAAGTGGCACTAAAAGTTCCTATTAGTTTCCTCTAAAGATAAATTCATAAAGCTGCTGAGAGTAATAAACTTTTACTGAGGAACTGAGAAAACTCTGAAGCTAAGAGAAGAGGAGGGCTTGACGTTGTTGCTACAGATGACATCATGTCTCATGAATGGACTTAATCACTATCTCCACAATGATTAAGGTGACCGTCAGTGTATGTTCAGGAAAATATTCATCAGCACACAGGAACGTGATGAGATTAGTTGAATTTTCCAAAACCCTGCTGCGAGGGGGCTCATCACCTGCATCCTGTGAGGAGGTCTTAGTGACTAATGAGTCTTCTGGACTTCCTCTAACTTCTCCCAGACGTAGGAGCTACTGTTTGCTCTAAAATGCTTTGTGGATGAGTTTTAGACCAAAACTTAAGAGTCCTGAAGCAAGGACTGACATGCCCCTTATTTTTTAGGAGTTTCTCCTAGTTTGGCCATTTAGGAGAAACTTTTAGTTTTAGGATGTTTTGTGAATATTTTTGAAAAAATTCAACCATAATGATGTTTGTAAAGCATACTTTGATGGCAGATGAGTTAATAAGGAGCCAATCAGTCTACCAAAGCACTAAAACAACACAGTAAAACCAGAAATGATGGTTTACGCAACTCTCCATGACTTGAATACTGGAAAAATGCAGTTTGGAGCGCTGATTAACTTAAAGTATAACCAGAATTACCCATCAAAACAAAAATATGCTCCATTTTGTTCGACAGCTGAAGCGTAGGCTCACATAAATAAATAAATAAATAAATGAATAAAGCTGGTTTCATGGCCTTCGCTGGATTACCCAGTAAAATAGGCACTAGATATAGAGTTATCCCATCAAAGGATGAAGATTTGTTCCATCAACTGGAAAAAATATCTCAGTATCAACATGTAGATGGTTTTTGATGTCAGATACAATCTAGTACCTGGTACTTTGTTTTGGTTCAATAAAACAAATGTTCATTTGGGCACCTGACTGTTGTTTTAAGACAGACTTGAAAAATTATGAAATTGTCCTTTAAGGGCCCCTGGGGGTTTGACTTTTGGCTATATTGTGACTGCACGTGTTTTAATCATGTATTTGGACAGTTGTAATCAAAAATTTAGCCTAGCTAATGTAGTTAGGGTCACAGTAATTCATCCTGTTTGACTGACAACTGTAAACTGCATATTTAAGCCAAACGAGCTTTTAACAACCTGAATTTGAAAACTAGTGACTGAGCACCAAGCCATGCTCACCAAGTTTAATCCAACGAGAAACCAAATGGTTTGTTTGAGCTAATAGCTAAAGGTGCACTAAATCAATTTAACTCAACACAACAACCCAATAAATCCCAAAACAAAGTGTGTATGTGAGTCAGAGGGTTGGACAGAGAGAATACCACTATGTGAGGACAAACCTTTAGCTGCAACTATAAAATATGTTTATGTAACGAATAACTTGGCTATTTGAAGAAAACTCACCTGGGTGGAGCCGCCGCGCCGCCTCCTGCACTCCTTTCCAAACAGTTTATGTGTTTTGTGCGGCCAAAATCCGCAATACAAACAAATATAATTTCTTTCAGTAACTTGTGATAAAGCTTCTGGACTTTTATGGTGATAAAACCAGCAAAATGTGCGGGTTTATCATGAACCGTTCAACGCTACTTGAAGTCTGGAGTGTCGCTATTTTCACAAAGCTAACAAGCTAACTAAGCTAACGGTAACTGATGACCGGTAACTGAAGTTAAAAAACAAAACAGAGCAAGACTTTTTTTAGTATCGATTAATGTGTCAATATTTTTCGATAAATCTAAAATTAAATGGCAGAAAATTGTTTTTAAAAATATATTAAAAAAAGAATAAATCCAAAGCTGTTAGTGACGTTTGGTCCGAACAGCTGTCCAAAAGTCAGATATATTTAATTTACAATTATTTAAAACAGAAAAACTGCATTCTCAAAGAGTTTGATTTGATATATATGTATATAATAAATACTCTATATCACTATATTTATTTTTATATTACATATATGTCCTATGTTATTGCTGTGCAATGTCATGTGTATTTATGTGACCTGTCTTTCTGAAAATCTATTTTTTTTGGAACTGCAACCTGCAAATATTGTGCAACAGTAATCAATAAAATCCAATCAAAAAAAGTTGGTGGTTAATTATTTTTAAATGAACAATTTATCAATTAATCTACGTCATTATTTCAGAACTAATCTGAACTATTGTTGCTTTGTTTGGTTGTTTTAGCAGATGCAGGTCGATTATTTAGCACATATTAAGAATAACAGTGTTCAGGAGACCAGCTTTTTAAGTCATGTTTTAGTTTCGCACACATACCAACCACTAATAAGACAACATGACAGATTCAAAAAACTTTTTTATTAGAACAATACAGCAGATATAAAGGTCTATTGCAATCAAACACTCCCATCAGAACGGAACGTGTGCTTCAACAGACAATATGCGCTCCCCAAGAGAAATAAATTAATATAAGCCAGATCAAATAAAAACAGAAAATGAGGAAAAGAAGAAGAAGAAAAAAAAAACATAAAGTAGTTGAAGATAGTAGATGAAAATGAGACAGAAGTAGATGAAATTTCTTTTTTTTCTTCAAAGCAAAGTGTGATGCAAAGAAGAGACGCTGATCACTCAAATAGTAATTCAATTTGCCGCCATCAAACAGGAACTCGCAAACCTAAATTTAACTTCAAACAATAATAGAATTACAGTTTAAGACAAGCTCAGAATATAAGCATTTTCCACTGTGCAGGTGCAAGATTTTGGTATTGCCAGAAAACAATAACATTTTAAAAACATCACCATGTATTAATCTCAAAGTGAAGTCTCTGTTTCTGTTCAGGTGCCCTTAAATTATTTTTGAGTACATCTCCGGGTGTTTTTGAGGACACTTCATGTTGGGTTTTTTTTGCTATTTTTATTTAGGGGCCCTCGCCTCACATGATCTCTGGCCGAACGACAGAGATAATGGATGAGAGAAAAGAAAAAAAAAACTGGAATTAAAGCTTGCAATAATAATAATAATAATAATACCAAAAACAACAGTGGATAAATTAAAATATACAATCCATACCAATCAAAAAGAAAAACATGTTCAGTATCATTCTGTGTGGAAGTGAATCTTATCAACTGTCACAGACGTCAGGACAACAATAAACTGTATGATTTATGTATTGATGCTGCAGATTTGGGGCCTTGTTTTTAAAAAATATCCTTTAGTTGTCTTTGTGTGATTAAAGGAATAAAAAAGAAAAGAATAAACTTATATTGGTGGCATAGAAGTCTGTTTTATCTTTAGACATGTCAGACAATTTACAGTAAAAAGATAAATGAAAACGGCTACATATTAGGATGATTCTTTTATATATCATAGACTTAAGATTTGGTTTCAAGCACAAATGTTCACATGAGAACATTTTATTCGTGAGGGGCCCCCCCCCCCGAGATTTTAAAATCAGTGATCCAACTGTGTGATGCTCGACGAACACGAGGCCGCAGGTTGAAGACAAAAGGTGAGAAAAAACAATAATTCTGTTTGGAGATCAGAAAAAGTGACTCTGAGCTCATTTCACACCTGCACTGGAGATCAGATTCAGATGTTGTGCCTTATATTTCCTCCTCATCCTCACTGCTTATCTTTGCATATTCAGACTAAATGAAGTTGTTGTTTGAAGCGTTTCCCTCCAATCGCAGAATATTCTTTCCACTGCTCCTTCTCATCTTTAACTGATTCATCATCTAACATATTTATTTATTCAGTATCTTGCCATCATCTTATAACATCTTTTTTTGTTCTTTTTTTTAATATATATTTCATACAAATCTATAACCCAAAATTTAGAAATCTTATTTACATGGAAAAGTTTTTTTTTTTCTTTTAAAAGTGACTATTAAGCCTCCCCACAAACCAACCCTCATCCCCAACAAATCCCCCATCTCCCCCTTCAACTTTCACAATCATGGAAGAAAGACATTTTCCACTTGATTCTTTTTTTTTTTCATATTTGAATGCTCTGAAGTGTGACTTGGAAAACAGCATTCAGCAAGAAAACACCCCAAAAATGTCTTTTTTTTCTTTTTTTTTTTTAAAGCCACAATTATGTTTCCTCTTCAAATCAAACCATGAAAAAGTCAGAACTCAACACAGAAGAAAATGAAGAATTATTGAAGGGAGGTTTTGAGCTCCTCCCGAACAAACGGAGATACTTCCTGGAAAGAGTCTCAAAAACTGGTTTAGAAAACACACCGTCTTGGAAGTGGATTTATAGTCGGAGCAAAAAGAGCCAGAGGAGGTGAGGGTGTGGACAGACAGACAGACAGACAGACAGACAGACAGACGGAGGGACAGAGAGAGAACAAAAAAAAACCCTTGTCAGTCAGTTTTAATAGCGCCCCCTGGGAGGCCATCCTGTGTATTACGCACACAGACACACACCAGACGAGCCGCTTGGGCCTTCAGTTTGGGGGGAGAGCGTGTGTGTGCCTGTTTGAGGAGCATGTGTGTGTAATTCTGTGCATATTATTAGAACCAGTGACTCCCCGTAAAAATGTGTGTGAGTGAATGAGTGAGTCAGTATGTGTGTGTGTGTGTGTGTGTGTGTGTGTATGTGTTTGTCTGTTAGAGAGTGCCGTCCTCGGCGCAGCCCGCTCCCGCCGTGTAGCGAAACTCTTGCAGGTTGGAGACACCGTGGAAATGAACGAAAGCCCCGGCGACCACCAAGATGTGGAACAACTGGTGAGAGTGGAACTACGAGGGAGAGAGGGACAAAGACAGAGAGAGAGAGAGAAAAGTAAATTAAATGTGCGTTTAGATTTAACACAAATACGAGATAACAGCTTTGAGGTTGCGTCCACTTACCCAGATGTCACACTTGCCGGGGAAGAACCTCTCCGGGATGCGAGCGGCGTACAAACAGGCTCCGGTGATGTAGAGCGTCGCCATCAGCAGCAGCCAGCCCATCTGACCCATGGTGGTCGCTTTGATCAGACCCTCGCTGATGACAAAGTGCAGGGTGGGAACCACGCCGCTCAGACCCAGACCCACAAACACACCTAAAACAGGAAGAGAGGCTGTGAATACTTAAGCCTAAACATAACCATCTGAATGCCAGATGTGAAGCTTTAGAAGAGAAGAAGATAAACATATTGATTTGTGTCGTACCTGCTCTGACTCCTCTGTACTGCGGCGTGGCGAAGAAGTCACACTGGGAGACGGTGATGGCGGACAGTCCCAGGATACACACCACTATCAGGTAGATGAAGCAGGGCTGGGGAGAACAGTAGAAGGAGTAGTAGAGCCAGGGCACGAACGAGCCCATGATCAGGAAGGCGATCCCACTGTAGTCCAACCTAAACGCAGAAAAAAAAAAAAGCAGTGAACTGTCTGTCAGGAACTCAAATTGAAATAATCTTTCTGTGGCAATTTCTGTTGGAATGAGACTTAAGTTTATTATAAAGTTTCCTGTTTATCTTACTTGGAGAAGACTCTGGACACGCCCTCGGAGTGGCAGTAGACTGTGTGGAAGAGCCAGGAGAAGGAGAGGCAGAGGATGGCTCCCAGGAAAAACATCCCGATCACAACCTTCTCCTGGACCGGCGCCACGAACGACATGTTGGGCCTGAACATGTACATCAGACCCAGACAGAGGAAAAACAGACAGCCTGAAAGAGAAGGAGACAGAGGGAGAGACGAAATGAAGACAGTGAGAAGTAATTATATTAATCTAGATAAACAACTACAAACATGTCCTTCCTCCATTTCTTTTAACAATTTCAGTTACACTTTATTTCATGGATTCCTTACTTTCCTGCTGATTTCCAGGACTTTTTTAAAAATAATTTCCTAAAAGTAGCTGTTGTGTAATGGGTATTGGTACTCGACACCTTTAAGGTATAAACCAAAACAACCCAGTACTAAGTAGTATCGAAACTTCTCCAGTCAAACGATACCTGCATTCAATCCCTTTCGTACCCATATCTAGACAAAAATGACTATTTGTGTGGTTTTGCTCGCAGCAAATCACCACAAGCGTTCTTTGATTTAAACAATGTGTGATTGGCCCGCTACCACAGCAGCTACAACTCATGCAGTCTGTGGTGATAATACTTGTACAGCTTTGTACAGTTATTTCATAAATATTTCAACAACTTTAACACTTTCAAAATGTATTCATGTAAAAATCATTTGGATGGGGAGGAGCGGTGACATTTTATACAACTGAATGCTTCTGTTCACATGATAGATATTGAATGAAGTAGTCAAGTACTCTATTGGTATCAGTATCACTTTAAAGGTCCTTGTATTGTAATTATTTAAATGATACCCAGCCCTGATATTGAGTGGGTATTTACCAACAAAACCAACACTTTTTTTCAGTTTTTTCTTATAATTTGTGCCATATTGCACCAGCCTCTCTACAAAATGTCTGCAGATTATTATAATATTAAAGGTAAAATGAAGCCCAAATTTGAAATGCTGATGTTTTTAAAGTTCCTACTCATAAAACAGACCAAAACAACATGAATAGCATGAATAGTGTTCACTGTTCACACAATGTCACTGAGCTCACAGACATTTAGTTGCAGTATCTCTGTTTCATCACTAGGTGGGAGCAGAAAATCAGAAAGTTGTTTCCATGTCAAGAGAAACTTTACTTGCACTGTTATAGCAGAAAAAAAAAGATGCTTTGGCTTAAAAAGCATGTTGCACTGACTTTATTTCTAAAAATGGGATGGAAACCAAAGTTAGCAAATACAAATCCAACTAATTCCGAGCAGTTCGCCGAAAAGGTCAAAAATAACAACCTTAGTTTTCTTGCACAAACATCAGCCCAGCTTTCAACACAGCGCTGCTTATAAAAGCTAATAAGCTGCGTTTTGCTGCCTGCCACTGTGATATTTTACAGAAGAATGTGTTGTGTAACTCTTCTGGTTTAATACGAAGGTTAAGTAAAGGATAAAAACATTTATGCATATTACAGTCCTCAGTCCAGGCTGTAACACGGTGTGTGTGTGTGTTCTTGCACATCTGTAAGTTTCACTGTGTGTCCTACCTAGCAGGTGTGTCCAGATGTTTCCCGTCTCTGTGTGGATTCTGAAGATGCTCTTGAAGCAGGCGCGGAAAGAAGGCATGGGTGGCCTGTGGCCATGAAGCAGGAAGTCGTTGTCCTTCAGCCAATCGGGGAGCACGTCGTGAGGTATGACGCGCCACCGGCCCTCCCACATCTGATTGGTTGATAAAGAAACAAAACAAAAGAAAAGACTTATAATCACATTTAACTCTGATGTTTAAGGAGCAGGTGGTTGTTTACTGAGTTAACCTGTAACAGGAGATGTGTGTGTGTTGTACAGTAAAAGATCACGAGTGTGTGTAGTGTAGGTGTCAGTGTCAAATGAACAGCATCGGGGTCAAGTGATGTAAATAAATAAACTGAAGTCCGATATGGCAGATACCCCTGATGGAGAGAGGAGAGAGAATCCTTTGACAGTTTCTCTCCAGAGTGATTAATTTGCCAAATTTACAACCTGCTGGTTGCAATTTCAGGAGACTCCCACTGTGTGTGTGTGTGTGTGTGTGTGTGTGTGTGTGTGTGTGAGAGTGTGTGTGAATATTATTCCAAGCTGGTGGACTCTGAGTTCACATGAGTCCACATTCCAGTCCAACAGTGTCATCTTATGAGCAGTCAGTTTAACTCTTCGTGTCTGCCTACTTTTCATTTTAAAACAATTACACAAAGGTGACAAAGAGAACCCAGAGGACATAAATTAGCCGCTCAGAAGTTGTTTTGCGAAATCCGTCGAAGCCGTAACCGTACTGTGAGAGTTTCGGGCGAACGAAACCGCAGATGAAGAAACCAATAACGTGCTATTTTGTTTAATGAACTCCAGACCGTACACCTAGACTGAAAAACACCTTTATCACTAATGAACTGGTTGATTTTGGCAACTGGCTGCTGTGTGTTTTGGACAGTTTCCAGTTTAACTTGGCTCATGAAACATGTTCTGCAGGACAACATGTGTGTTTTTCTGGTTTTATTGTTTTCTTTTACTGTGCGGTTTTATTGTGTGTTGTTCTCTAAAACAAACATCACACTTAGGAAGATTAACAAATGTATCAGGTGGCGGGATTAAAGTCGTCTGTACAGATAAGTTAAGGGGAGTGATTGAAGCAAAGTAAGTGTGTTCATTTACCTTATGTACAAACTCCTCCATCCTCTCCATGGCATGGTGAGCCTGCAGCAGTGGAGTCATTCCCATGAAACCTTCATCGCTGCTCCTCTCATCCTCTTCCACCTCCTGGTCCTCTCTTTCTCTTCCTCTGTCGTCCTCTTCATTTTTTCTTCTCTCCTCATCGCACTCTGGGACACTCTGAAACACAAACAGAGGGATTTTTAGAGGACTGGTGATGTTATGACACCCGAGACGTTTTTATCAAGAGGAAAGAAGAGCTAAAGGGAGTTTTGAAGCTTGAAAAAATAGTCATTTAATATTTATGAGGGCTTTTCCACTTTATTAGATGAATGAAGGGGAGAGCGACTGGAAGACAGAGGAGGTGACATTTAATCTGGTACCCACTGCAGACGTGTGAGACTTTACTGGTCCCAGCTTGCATCATCCTCTTTTCAACTGGAAATTCAACATGACAAGAGAACTTCCTTCCTCATCATTTCGCATAAACTGCTGCTGAGCAGAGATGCCTCACAACATACAACATACATAAACACGTAACTCTGTATGATCTTAACACGACAAAGAGTATGAAACAGTAGTTTATGTGTAGTGAGGGCCGTAGGGGAAGGATTCAAGTTACTTCTTTTAAATTGTCTGTGAGCAATAAGCTGCATCAGTTAAGCATTTTTCACATTTTTGGGAAATTACACCAAAGACACTGTGACCGTGACGGCAAGCTTGCTGCGAGGTGTTAGATTATTGAACTAAGACGCCGAACAGGTGCTCAGGTCTGCCATGTCAGACCATTTTCTCATGCTCTTCAGATTCACATAATTACCAGAGACCATACAAAAAATGTCTTAAAACAGTGTTTCCAAACCTGTTAGACTTGTGTCAAAGCAAAGTCTACTCGTGTCCCCTGTAATAGAATTATATGGTATGAATTAACCTGTTTTATGAGTGACTTTCCTCTTTCAGATTGTTTAATTTTAGACAAAAATATTACAGGGGGGCTCACCCTAAACATTATGATAGAAAAGTCTAAAAATAAACAGTTCTGTGGATTTTTGACTCTTTTCTATCCCCCCATTAATCATCTCATGTCCCCTCAGATTTATCTTGCGAACCCTTTGGTGTCCCGACTCCTAGGTTGGGAAACACTATCTTAAAGAGTCTCTTAAAGAGAACAAGAACAAGTAAAAAAAATATAAATGTTAAAGTTTTAAAGGGCGCAGAGGGGAGAATTAATTCTCATTACAACACTGTTGTGGAGTCATTTTGGTGTCTTGTTTTACTGTGCACA
Organism: Thunnus maccoyii; assembly: GCF_910596095.1. Classification (NCBI taxonomy): domain Eukaryota; kingdom Metazoa; phylum Chordata; class Actinopteri; order Scombriformes; family Scombridae; genus Thunnus; species Thunnus maccoyii. The sequence continues at coordinate 13,183,689 of NC_056555.1, forward strand.
GCTAAATAAAGTTAATCCAACATTTTTAAACATAGAGCTAATTTTTGATTTGCAAGATGAAGACACAGTCTGTCCAATCTTACATTTACAAATGGAAGATTAGACAGACAGTGTGAATTCAATCAAACACAAAAGCTGTCAAAGCCAGGGACAGAATTACCGTATTTCCTCTAATAGTGGCTGGGGCCTTTATTTACCTCGACTGCAGAGAGATCCAGGCCTTTATTGGAAGCAGGCTTATATTAGAGAGAGGCCTTTATGCCTAATCCCCTCTGTTTGATAAGTATATTTGCTCATATTTTAGCACGAAGCCTCTTTGTTTTCTGATCTGCTTCCATTTGCTCGGTTTGGAGCAAACAGAAGTTTTTGTTACTGCATTAACAGTTGTCCACTTACTCCGGCGTGTGGAACAATAACTCTAGCCTGGTTACCCTGGTTACCCATTGATCATGTAGTGTCGCTGCTGTCATGATTATTAAAATATGCACCGTTATCCCTGCATTAAAACGATATCGCATCTCCTCCATCCCCCTCCTCTCTGTGATGGTTGGTTAGAGGGCTACGCAGGTACTCATAGAACTGGAGTTACATCCAGGTAACTACTATTTATGCTTAACTGGTATGAACATTTTATAACAAGCACCAGGGGCCAGATGCTCTATAAAGAGCCGCACAGCCGTGTGTAATGACAGCTGTTGGAGAACCTCGCTGGTGCAACACAATCAGTGAAACAGCACTTCCTCTTCTTCTTTTCTGTTTGTTTGATTGACAGGTGTACAGACTGGTGGAGCAGGCATCATGTCGATATGAAAACAGCTGGTTCAGGATGTGTCTTCATCCATTTATGGCTAGTTATGAAAGTGGAAATGAGGCTCGTGCACGTGCGACCACTTCCTAAATGACTCATATTTATAAAACAGAACCATGCGTACACACGGCTTTATAAATTTGATGAAAAGAACGTGTGTGCATATTTCTGGCTTTGTGCGTACACACAGCTTTAGTCATGAATCTAGAGAGTTTTATGCATCTAATCCCAAGAGTTTATCCACCCATGTTTTTTCCCCGGCCTGTTTTTGGGGCCGGCCTTTATTTGTTTATGCTGACTATGCCCCCGGCTATTATCAGAGACCCGGCTTTAAAGTGACTACCATCTTTTATTTGAGGAAATACGGTAATATAGGCTAGCGCTTGATGATAAAACCACAGTCATTCATCATAGAACGCCAACACACTGAAAATAGTGATGTTATGTGTGTGAAGATTCAAGTGGACAAAACTGACAACGCTTAGGGCCAAACATGCATTAAAAACATGCAGACAAAGAGGTGTTACATACACACACACACACATATATATATATTTTTATTTCTTTAACGCCAACACAAGCACACAATTTCCTCCACACAGTCCTCTGAAAGGAAATGATTAGATAAGATGTGTCTTATGTCCTTTTTTTTTTTTAAAAGAGAGGGGGGGGGGGGGGACAAGAGCGAGACAAGAGTGAGAAAATTAGAGAAAAGCAGCGAGACAGAGATAGACAAGAGAACTGCAGAAAGAGAGAGGGAGAGAGAGAGAGAGAAGTCCTGTTGTATTTATAATGCATGACTAACCCATTTTTAAGACCCACCAGCAAAATACACTCCAACAACATGGTCCCTGTTTGTGTGTTTGTGTGTGTTTGTGTGTGTGCATGTGTGTGTGTGAGATGTCTCTTCTGTAGACAGTCGACACTTTCAGGTTCCTAAAGTATAAATTTGTTAGTCTTACATCTGCCTGTATATTTTGTGTGTGTGTGTGTGCTTTCACTTGCTTAATCATGCATGAGGATGAATCTCAGTCTGCTGATGTGTATAGGAAAAGGACACACACACACACGTACAGTTTCAGTCACACCTGATGGCAAGCAACTGTAAAAACTACATTTTCATAAATCTACTGTTACAAAGCAGAGATAAAGGTGACACCTGTCATCGCTCTGTGTGTGTGTGTGTGTGTGTGAGTGTGTGTGTGTGAGGGTAAGCCTCAGTGATTGAGTATACTATGCGAGCAGAGGGTATCTGGGAGACTGCCAGGTAGTCACGTGTGCTCTGCGGTTTTTGTGTGTGTGTGTGTGTGTGTGTGTGTGTGTGTGTGTGTGTGTGTGTGTAATAGCCTGTCTTGTGTGTCCATGCATGCATGTAATTTAGGTGTACGCTCAAATCCAGATGCTGCCAGTCTTGCTGTGGATTGTGAGGTTGTTCTTGAAGGCTGTGTGTGTGTGTGTGTGTGTGTGCATGTGTGTAGGGGGGGACAACAGAGTGCCCTCTAAATGTACTCAATATGCCATCACTAAATCTTTTCCTCCTGAGAATCCAGCATATGTATATATATACACACACACACACACACATTCACACCTGCACAGATGTTACTGGGCCAAATGAAGCAATGTTACTTACACACACAGCTATTTCTAATCATAGCTATACATTCATGACAGAGGAATAGGGGACAGTAATACGCACACACACACACACACACACACACACCGCTTCAGTTATGATTCAATATTCAGATATGAAAAAAAGCAGCAGAGATAGAGATAAATGGGAGGCGTTTAGCCTACAACCTGCACCTTTAAGTGATTTATCTCTCACGAGAAATCACCTTTCCACTAAACCTCTCTGGCTGTTGGGCTTCTGTGTGGTCAAATGTTATATTTTTTTAAGGGTTTGTTGAGTCAGGATTGCAGGTTTGTGAGGAAAAGAGATTGCATGTAAAATGTGTCACATCAGTTTAATTTCTGAAGAAGGGTAGATTTGCGATAATGTCACATGACCTATTTCCTATCAGTGACAGTCTGATGTAACAGAAAGCAGAAAGTACGTTCAGTATTTGCGTCAGCAACAGGAAGCTTGTTACTATGTGGAGTTAAATTATTTGATAATCATGAGAAAACAAAATATAATATATTTTGTTTTGTTTTTTTTCAATTACATTAATCATTTAGTCTATGCAAAGTAAAGAATATTGAGAAACACCCATCACAAGTTTTTAGTGGCCCACAGTGACGTCCCAAAGATATTAAAACACTACATCAATTGTCAGAAGGGTTGCTAATTAATTTCCTGTCGATCCAACAGTAATTGTTTCAACACCCACAGACTCTCGGGCCTGGAGCCGAACCACGTCATCATTTTCACGTCATGATTTTGACTTCACATGCATGTTATGATATGATAAGGTACTGAAAAGCCACAATGAAATAATAAAAGCTGAACATTTCAAATGTCTGGTTGCTAATTGTAAGTAAGGAGGTCAAAGGTCAGAAGTTGGACCCCAGTTAGTAGATGTGACAAACATTTCTGTGTCCTTGTTTAAATTTATGCACTAATTCCTGCAGCTACCAACTATCATTTTGAAGACCTGCTTAAAACTTCAAAATTGGCAATTTTGAATTTATAGATAAACCAAAGGATGAAGTGTTCTTTTATGATTTGAGAAAATTCTACCTACTTCCTACTGAAAATGAAACTGCAAGCCTGAGAGAAAAGCTTTTCTCACATGAAACATCTGTTCAGCTGCATTTAACTCAACCCAGACTGTGAAAGCCACGGTAACTTGGGAGAGAGAAGATTCAGACGGGATGACTGGAGGAGCGAGATAGATTAAGGTTCTTGGAAATACGGGCTATCCCTGACATACTAATGTGCTTACATTAAGGCACACACTCACACTACTTGGACAAATACAGTGTGTCAGACGCACGTGACTCAGCTGCCTGGTCTCCAACAACTCATTATAGCAGAGGTTACGGAGTCAAATTTCACTCCGTGTGTGTGCGTATGTGTATGATGTGTATGTGGTCAAGGATATGACTATATAACAACTCATCATGTGTGATTAAAACAGTCTGGAGGTCAGCACACGCAAGCAGACAAAAAGCCACAATCACACGTGTCGGGTAATCGTCTCGGTTGTTGTCATTCTGCTGCAGAGCGCTGCTCCCTCTTTTCTAGGAAATAATTTCCTGTGAATCGCCTGAAGAAATCTTCCAGAAATGTATTTAAAGGTGCAGTGTGAAGAATTTAGTGGCATCTAGCTGAACAGACTTAGCAGAAATGGAATATAATATTCATAAATATGTTTTAATTAGTGTATAATCACATGAAAATAATAATCATGTTTTCATTACCTTAGAATGAGCCCTTTATATCTACACAGGGAGCGGATCCTCTTCCAGAGAGCCCACCATGTTTCTACAGTAGCCCAGAACGGACAAACCAAACACTGGCTCTAGAGAGGGCCTTACGCATTTTTCGAGTTTCGCAGCCACTGTAGGTTCTTCTACACGCTTGGAAGGGGAGTGTATTCAGTTGGTTTCAATCTGCAACTTCACAGCTAGATGCAACTAAATCCTACACACTGGTCCTTTAAACAGATTTTATATTCTACCAATTAAAAAGGGCAGCAGGTTTATTACCAGAGTAAACAAGTTTTTAGGGGCTTTGGAGGAATTTTACTAAGTCTGCTTGGAAACCAAGTTAAGTAACATTACACGGTCCAGTGTTTTTTGCCCTGTATGTACAGCGTGTGTGTTTGTATACGTCTGTATATGTGAGCGTGAGAAAGTGTATGTATGGCTTTAGGAGATTGTGTGACTGATAAAGAGGGGAAACAGCCTTATCAGTATGTTGCAGGCGCAAGTTTGGGCGGCACAATTGGGTGTCTCAGTTATTTTAATGAATCAGTTTTATTTTTATTTTCTGTTACTTTTAAAAGGTCTCATCTTTAGGTGGCAATGTGGAGGTGGAGTGAATGTCTTCTTGAAGAATAAAAAGGTCATATATACTATGATGATTTAAGTGTGTCAATTAACCAAGAGACAGCTCAAAAACCCTGAAATATTCTGGTGTACAGCTGATCAAAAGTTGGAATGGTCATTTAATTTTAATGTGTTTAAGTCTGCTAACTTTGCCAACAACCACAATAAATTAAAGTTATGTTTCCTTTCTAGGCTACTGAAACCACAAAGTATTTAACACAAGAGCGACACAACAAAACCTCTTAAACCAGATGATGGAATAAATCACAATAATAAAATCTTACAGGGAAGAGCGTGTGTGCAGGACAAAGTCAGGAACAACAAGGACAGCACAGACGTTCACATTAGCATTAGCTAAGCATGTAGACGTGGATGATATACAGACGTGAGAACAAGAGGGGGACCAGGAAATCCCTCGAGACGCAGGTCCACTCAAGATTAAATGAGGCAGTTTTTCTTAAAAGCCCCTAAAGACCAATTTCTCCCTCCGTCTCACACACACCAACAAAAAAACATATATCCTGCTCCCCTCAGACTCATTAACTATTCTGTATGTAGACCTGACTAATGACTTTCACCTGACTAATGACCCCTTACATGCACACACACCTGAGCCACTGTGTGTGTATGTGTGTGTTTTGAGGTATCCTTTGCTCCAGTTACTCCTACAGTCGGCTAGTAGAAAATAAATTTGAGTGGGAAGGGAAGGAGGACAGAGGTCCGAGGAAAAATCTCAGCTGAAACATGTAACTTTAGACTTAATGTAAACAAAGTCACATGCAGCTCGGTCCGAGGGCGGGATCTAGGGGGAACAGCGTGCCAGCCAACGGGGGTAGAGTTAAAACTTTGTTGACCAATGAGTGCAGAGTCTGAAGCTGTAACCATAGAGGGAAGAGCTCACCCTTGTACACTGTAACCCCTGCGCAGCGCAGACGGGAGAGAGATCTGACATGTGACTCACACATGCACAATGCTCTCCTGGGATGATAACGATTTGGAAAAGACGCAAGACCCTCAGAAACAGACAGGATGTTCCAAGAGCGCACACGTGCCCAACTCTTCACAACAGACACTGTGCTCAGGCCGACACAAGACAAACTGTTCCCTCTGTTTTTGCCCATGACCACGAGGGAGGCATGAAAAATCTGCATTTGCATGGCAACAAAAGTAACACAGATTTATATCAAACTGGTCACAGTTGCCTAAATCAGGGATCCTCAATCTTTTCAAGCCACTTCAAAGTTGTTCTTGCTGTTTTGTTTTTTTCCAGCCTCATTGGATGAGCAAGGGTGTCAAACTGGGACTAGGTATCACCTACAGAATTGGGAGATTTTAAAAGTCTAACGAGCATGTGAACCTTATTCTGTGCTAGTTTGTAGTCTGTGCAAAGCTGTAATCAAAAGGTAACAAGGTTCAGATTACTTATCTACTATCTACTACTTAAATCCAACTAAACTGCCCTTTACTGGTTTACGTTACTATATCCATACAAAGAACAAAGGTGGCTGATGCAGATCAAATTTAGGGAAATGCTCTTATTTACCTTCTTGCCGAGAGTTAACTGACAAGATTGATACCACTGTTGTGTCTATGTCATATATATGGAGGCTACAGCCGGCAGCAATTTATCTTAGCTTAGCATAAAGGCTGGAAACAAGAGGAAACTGTTAGCCTGGTTAAGTCCAAAGGTAACAAATCCACCTGATAGCACCTCTAAAGCTTACTAATTATTAACACGAAATATTAATTTTCCCAGACCAGTTGCCAGGCAACCAACAGAGTCCTGAACAAGAAATAGTCAGATTCATTACCTCACATAAAACGATCGATTGTTGTGTAACACTAGCTATTTTCCCTCCATTTCCAGTCTTTATGCTAAGCTAAGCTAACTAGCTGTTGGCTCCAGCTATATATTTACCATACAGACATAAAAGTGGTCGATCTTCTCATCTAACCATCAGCATCAAAGCGAATAATTGTATTTCACTAAATGTTGAACGATTTTTTAAGTCTTCCTCAAAAACAATGACTAATTGTTTTGCACTGATGAAAGACATTTTCCCCCCCTACAATATCTAAAGGTTTAAGTCATAATGACAATAACATTGCTAGAATAACTGAGGGATTGTGACTGTGGTTAACAGGTACAATAAGAGGAAATTTGGTGTCAGATCCACCTGTGGCTGGGTGACAAGGCATGAAAGCAATAAAAACCTTCGGCACAAAGAGAGGATGTCTTGAGGACATTAAGGTCCAAAATCTCGTGCATTGTTCACTGGTATTTGTTCACTGTTTATTGGTATTTCCCATGTTTTGTTGTTGGCGATGGGTTGAAGTGCGTGTATGTAATAAAATCCCACAGCTTGTGTTTTTGGCTGATGGTCTCCACTTGTAGTTTATCTGAATGTAAGTTATATGGTGGATTTGTTTCACAGTTTGAGCTGCATGTTTACAGAGACAGTAGTATACAAATAGTCATACTGATTAAACTCCTTAAAAAAAGACAAAATATAATTATCAGACTTTATTGGGTTCTTTAGCTAATTTTAGTTCTAAGTAGGATCTGATTTTCATTAGTTGCATCAGAACAAACTTTCAGCTGAAACTAATTTAACAGTTAGTGTCGCCTACAACTATACCAAGTCTTAATTACTTGAATTGAATGAAACAATCTGTAAAAGAAACTTAATTGAACTAAAATGTCACTGAAAGTTTGGCACTGATGAATCAATGCAGTTATAAATGCAACAATACAGTGTTTTATAGTGCCGGTGTGTGTTTTAGACGCACCTTTATGACGCTTTTTTAACTGAAACGGTCTGTCTAAAACAATTTTTGATTCCCATATCAAATACTTGGCCGGGACTGTTTGGCAGGTAAACAGCTATTGTTTCAAAATTCTTTTGTGCATCTGTGGGGTGTGATCAGGAAGACACGCAAATACCAGAACCTCATGGAGACAATGTCAAAAAGGTCTGAAAAACAGGAAACTTGGGGGGAAAAAAAGAATAGTTCTCTCTCCCCATCACAGTTTGTGTTTATTTCCATACTTGTCAATTGCTTGTTTAGCCGTTATAACGTAGCATTGCTTTCACAGAGTATCGTGGCTTTTGTTTGTGTTTAGCATTGTGTTACATTTACACCTGCATTTACAGCTTACTCAATACAGACAAGTATTTAAGTTCACTTATTGTTTTAATTTAAGTCCTGAGTTTCTTGAGTCATAGATTAGCTTGGGTTTCTCACCATACTCACCGGGCGGAAAAAAAACGAGTCACCCAATGACTTCCTGCTTTTAAACTCTCACTGATGTCACCGGTGATGTCATGGGGGAGGGATTTATTTTACTTAGTTAAATGTTTGGTTTAGTATCAATATGATTTGTACTTATTTTTGGCTTTTGATGACAATTATGCTGTGGATGTGTTTTGTGTAAACAATGTTGACTAATACAAGTAGCATTGTCATATACCAGTAGAGCTGCTGCGGTATTGATTTTTTCCTTACCGCACTAATTAGCGAAGCCATTCAAACCACCATAAAAAAAATAAAGATTTAAACCTCAAATGTTATAAAATAATTGGTTCCTAAATATTGTACACTCATTTATTCCTGTAGTTGTCTATTCTTTATAGCCTCTATAGTCTAAATGTTTATCTTTATTCCAGTGTTGTCATTAAGAGGCCGACTTTGCAGCAGGAACGTTGGTACGTCATTCTTTATGTCAAGCCTGAGAGAATAACTAATGTCCCATCACTTGAGCTGCTCACTCAGCGCAGCGGTGAGGCAGTGATTAGCTTGACTCTGCGGTGGGCATGACGTGACTGCGTTACCGCATTAATGTGGTAACCACGGCAGCAGTTGTTGATATAAAGGAAAGGATACCCCTGCAAGAAATGTGGTTCTGTCTAGCAGATAGGAGGGCCTATTTAGGGGCAGAGATGTTGGTTTAGGAGTGCAGAAATTAGAGGATGACATTGTAGTTGTGTGCATGTGATCATGCCTTAGTTTGAGTTATCCTGAGTTAAGCCAGTTACAATTGATTTACTTTTTTTTACTCATTCAACAAGTCTGAGTCTACCTCCTACCACCTTCCTAGCCACTCTGATCAGGCTTCCCAACATTAACAAAAAAATGCAAGTTTGAAAAAAAGAAATGGTTCCTATATATAAACAAAAATATACATCACACTGCCAAAATAAAGAGGCAGAAAACCAGCTGATCCAATCTGACAAACAAGATGTGTGATACCAACCCTGAAGCTATACAACACGCTCAAAAACACTTTGAGACACACACTAACACCTACCCAAAGCACTAAAAAATTCAAAAGGGCCGTGTGTGGGGTGTTAAGACAGCCTGCCCTTGTTGATTGGGGCAGGGGGCCCCTAGTGTCCTCTCAGGTATCCGTGTTGTGTTACAGCAGGTAGAAAGAGCATACACAAGCAGACACAATACACACACACACACACACGCACTATTGTGTTTCAGCTCAGCAGCTCTATGCTGATTGCCTTTCACACTGAACAACAGAGCAGCAGCTTTGTCTGTAAACACACACACACACACACACGCAGTCTAAAAGGGAACACAAGTGATGCCTCTGAGGGAAAAGTGTCTGGCACATTTGTTTGATCAGTTCAATAGGTTGCCTTCATGGGACGCTACTCATGCAGGTTTTTGGTACTATGTTTGTTTTCCTTCCAGGAAACCGACTGCATATAGACATAACAGGTCTATTTTTAGGGGGAAGGGAATCTTGCACACATTCGATATCCACATCACTTCAGACTTGAGAGTGGAACTAAAACTGAACATCAAGCAGACTCAGAGCCAAACTTATCATAATGCACTGTTAATTGTTATAGCGCAGAATGACTCATCGTCAAGTACGAAAAGCCTTGACGGTGGTGGGGGTGTCGACAATAAGTGGAGGTGGCGGAGGTTGAAAAGCTGGGGATACAGGCTGATGATCGAACTGTGCAAAACCAAATTCCGAGAACCTTCTAGTAAAACCTGAGAAACTGCTTCCATCTTCTGAGGTGCCCCTGAGCAAGGCACTACCCGCCCATCTGCTCTTTTTATGGTACTCGGCGGTAGTAGAAGAAGCCATTTAAAGGTTTGTTCTGTGTCTCTGTATTTAAATTTCATTTACACTGAGCTTGTCATTTATCCCCTTTATGACACATATCTTGTTGATTTGTTTTTTACTGTTGTCAGGTTAGTGATGAGTAAATTCTCTCTGCGTTGCATTTAAATGCTGGGTGAAGTAGTAATGATCTTACATTATGACTCTCGCGTCTTGTTTTACATACTTGTATGTACTTATGTTTAATGCTTAAGGCTCTAAGGAAAATCCCCCCATCAAGACAACTAAAGTAGTAATAAACACCACCAGGCAGTACTTTTAAGGTCACAGCCTTTCAAAGTGGTGCACAACTCTCCCAAATCCTCCCTAAACCAACTTTACTTTCCTCCTGTTCAAAGTAAGGCTTAATTGTGTCAAGATTGTTAAAGTATCATTTAAAAACAGTGTTTAATCTATTTTTTGATCTGGGGAAATATGTTTTCAAGGGTGCTAAAACATGTTATATACAAAAAAGGGGGCCGACTGTGTTAAGTTATTAAAGCACAAAGCTAATTGCTTTTTTTAATGAACATCAGTGTGTGTCCTGTATGACTCACATCTAGTTTGCTTTTAGCTCCACATGAGGCCCAGTGTGTGCGTACATGTGTATCACGAGCTGCTTTGGAGATGTCTTGATGCAAAAAAGTAAAACTCAATATTCTTTCATGTCTTTCACTGCAACTATTTAAGAAAAAAAGATATCTGAGATGTTGAATTTGTTACTGTAATTTGCTGAGAAAAATGTGCACATTGTGATTTAAAGTTTAAAATCCTGCACTACATAATTTATATTTATGCTACGTTATTATACTGAAAGACTCTCAGTTACAGAATATTATACGTCTCTGCTAACATCATCTATTTAATTATTTATATAAGGGCGTGTGTTTTGGTGGGATAGTTTTACTGTGTGACCAGTCGACCCATACCACACCACATGGCTCTGAACCAACCAGATGAAAGCATGTGTGTGTGTGTGTGTGTGTGTGTTTGCTACTCACCCCATTGTGTGAGGGGCACCCGGCGGTGCTGAGGTGACTGGTTGAAGAACCTGAGTTGGGCGTGTCGTCCTTCTCCCGTGGACTCATGGGATCTGTGTGCGTGCTATCCGACGTGTGTTCTAAGAGATTTGAAGTTCTGTGTCGCAACACGAAGGCCGGGCCCTCGGGCCCACTCGTCTCTCCTCCGTCCAGCTTGAAATGCTGGACCGACCCCCACCGGAAACTGGAAGGAACTCAGCTGGGACCAAACAGAAGGCTGGATGGTGGATGTTGACGAAATCCAGATGAGACCAAACCTGATGGGACTGAGCGGAAATGGGCGGAAGTTGAAGAGGGAAAAACAGAACAGCAGAACAAGATAACAATGTAAACGTGGGTGAATTACTAACCTGGACTCCACTTAGGAGGAACTGGACTGACACCGTCACACGGGACTTGATGGTACAGAGCTGGAGAGAGAGGAAGAAAGAGAGAGGGAGACAAAGAGAAGAAGAAGAAGAAAAGAAGAAAATATGGGGAAAGAAGGAAAAAAGTTAGCCTCATTCTGTTTATCCTCAAATTTGAAATTAAAGTAATAATATCTGATCAAAACAAAACAAAACAGTGAAGAAGGAATCCTCACATATTACACAATATTTTTACAACATTCAAGTAATAAGTGTACTGTATAACAGATTCCCAAAGAATAAAAAATACTAGCCAATAATATAACTGATAAATGTAGGACATGGCTTTAAACCAGAGGAATTAAAACAGATATATGGTGTAAAATTTGGGATTTGCATTCATATCACAGCAAAAGCATTGGGAAGTCTTTAAATGATGTTTAGCCAAGGCCAAATATATGATGAGTGGAGGCACATAAGATAAAGATGTCACTTAATCTCTGTCACTCTAAAAATTCATCCACAGTTTTATCTACTAACACCAGTAGCCAATTAGAAGCTGCCAACTCGCTGTCATGGTGAGTTGCTTAGCGACGGGAGGTGTAAAGGACAGGAACAAGCGATTCACACACAGGAAGTAGATGTGTTCCCTGTTGAGAACTTATGATCCCTTTTTCTCATCGCTTCTCTCTGATCACTTCACTGTTTATCTGCCTTGTTATACGTCTATTCACAGGGAAATATCACTTCCTTTAAAATCCCAGTTTGAAAACAGTGTGAAGAGCAAGGTGGGACATTTCCATCGAAATCAAATCAACTTAAAATCGACTACACATCTATATACTCAGACATAAATCATTCAATCAAGTTGGGAGGAAATTCTCATGATGGCAATAGAAGTAAAAGCGTGCAGGTGTTTACCACAACCTGACATTACATGTAAAAACAAGCCCACTAAAAGTCCTAAAAGGTACTTCTCTATCCTTATGAAGACATTAGGCTTTCACTGGGATAAACATGCTCATGTGTACCTGACCTAGACTGTTTCATATCAGCCTGTTTTTACAGCAACGTGTTTCCAAACACTCAAACTAAAGCCTTAATGTTCCGTAAATGATGAGAACAGCAGCTGCGCATTCATATCAGCATATCTTACATGCTGAGCTCTGTCAGATTTCTCTTTATATCTCCTCTCTCTCTCCCTTCTCACACAGCTCCAGGGGGGGGGGTGCCAAGTCAGTGCCCATGTGAACATGGGCACTGGACCACTTCATTTAATCACCCCCTGTGACACACACTTAGGGATTGCACACTGTGGGGGTGTAAGGGTTTGTGTATTCGTCCCGAACCTTTCGGTACAGGATGTTCGGTTTGGTACGCAATTTTTCCTTGGTTTGGTACTCTATGACCCAAACAATTACTGAATAAACCACCTGCGGAACAATAATTTTAGCACTTGAGTTCCACCAGGAACATTTTGACGGTGCATCAGTTAGCGGTAGCATGCTAGCCGGCTTAGCCAACTTGGCCTGGTTAGTCTTATGTAGCTGTCATTATTATTAAAATATGTGTCGTAATCCGCGTATTTGAACAATATTGCGTCTCCCCCGCGTTCCCTTCCCCTCTCTGTGACAGTCAGCTTTTCACTCTGCCTTTGAGCGAAGTTGTTCAGGACAACTATAAACACATTTAATCTCCGACGTGGTCAGACAGCACGTCTTGAGAACCAGTTCTGAGAGCCACCATAAATCAGCACGACACAGCTGTCAGGTGGTGTCCTGACTCCTTGCAAGAAACAGAAAAGTTGTTTTCTTTTTCCACTGCAGCACAACTAAACTGTTTCAGTAATAGTTAAGGCCAGTGAGACATTGTTGGATGTTTACATTTTTAAAAATATATGCTGTTCCGAAAATGTACCGCAACTGCTTTATTTGTGCTTTTACTTATGCATCGAACTGGATTTAATGCCTACTTTTTGTATAACCAACTGAATGCTACTCTAATTTCACTTGCACAGTGATAAGCATCGGTGACTGCTTTCATAACTCCTCTATTGTAAAAGCCATCAGGAGTATCACGCAAAACAGTGGAGTTCAGAGAGTTGAAGGCGACAGGAAGTTGACTGCTTCTCAGCACTTGACTGTGCCTGAGCGAGTAGGATTTTCAGATCTGGAAAGCTTTTTTTTCCCTTATAAAACAGGGAGGATAATATGTGTTTTCATATTTAGTCACCTTAATGTGGGCATGCTATTGATTTGCATGACAAAGCGTATAAATAATGTGATGCACTACTACCCTATTAAGACAATGTATAAGAGCAAACTAATAAATCCCTAATAAATGTATTGTATAATGAAGATTTAAATAGCCCCACAACCCTAAACAGTCCTAAAAGTAACAATAACGATCACTTATATGTCCAAGGCACAAAGTTACTTTTACATTACTTTTAAGCAATAATTAGATGATAAGTAGTAAATTAATCAGCAACTATTTAGAGAATCAAATAATCATTTTAATCATTTTTTCAGCAAAAATGACAGCAGCCTCACAAATGCAACAATTTGAAGCATGTATGTGTCTTTGTGGTTTGTGAACTGTTGATCCGACACAACAAGACAGTTGAAGACATCACTATAGCTCTAAAAAATTATAACAGGCATTTTTCACCATTTAATGTAATTCAATTGAGAAAATAATCAGCGGATTAATCGATAATGAAAGTAATTGTTAGTTGCAGCCCTAATTAGTATATTCTGACATTGAGGACATTGTTTATTTTCCTGCTTGAGTTACAATTGTTTGCTTATTAGCAAACAAATCAGAATGTGATTGTTTTTGAGGTTTGTTTTAGGTTTTTTTTTTAGGTTTTACTTTCCACTGATAGAGGAGAAAGAGAAGAGAAATTTAATGAGCCAAAGAGACAAGAAAGAAAAGACAACACCATCTCTAAGGGAGGAGAGAGAAAATCATTCAAAGCGTCGTCGGAAAACTACAGAGCTTCAAAATCCAGTGACATCGACCAGCAGACAGAACCGCTATTCTATGCTGCGATGATGATAAAGACTATTCGAGCCCGACTGAGACGACCGGCCCGTGCGTAAGATCCCTAATCGAAATCAAACACTTCTACACTCAGAGATTGTCCAATCAATCTCTCCGCTTTTCCTCGCTCCTCTTTTCTCCCCCCGATCGACTACTTTTGAAAATTATATTGATGCACTTCTTTAGTAACTGCAACCTCATTTTCTGTCAGGATGAAAAGTGAGATTTCATGCCAGGCCTTTATTAGCTGGGGAATAAGAGGAACAAACTACTTTTTGATGGAGGGTTTTTGGTTGTTTTTTTTTTTTTTGTTTTTTTTTGCAGCCGTAGTCAATTCCCAAGATAACCCAAGATAACAGTCTTGTGGCCTGATTGCCACACAAGAACAAACAGCTCTCTTGACAATTGAAATAGCTGAGAAGTTGTGTTCTGTGTGAGCCTGATATGGCAGCAAAGGGGAAAAAAACAACATTTTAGAGAACTTGCGTGGACGACTACACGTGACCATCTCCCTCTGAAAAACACACACAGAATATGCTCAGTTTCCTACAGTTTTAAGAGCACGTACAGAGCTTCAGTGCAAGTCCATCTGAATTAAATCGCACACTTCGGTATGCTATTTTCCCCTCACCGAATGTTTTTCCACAATTATGCCTTCATCAGAGCGGCGTTTAAGGTTGTGTACAGTTTCCTTCTATTGATCAGTCATGTGACTTAGATATATAGATCAACATAGACTCAAAGTATTATCATCATCTTTTTAAAACATTTTTTTATAAGATACCATATTTACACTTTGTGGATACACAAGAAATATACATCCATAAATACAAAACATACAATATCAGAACCATCTTTAGCAAATACAATCTCTGATCTTGCTAAAGCAAATATTAAATACCTCTATCAACCTCATTACTCAAAACACACATCTCAAATCTCTTCCCTCTCTGAATATTAGTTGAAGTAGGGTTATCCACAAGGGTAACCCTACTTTAACTAATTAGTCTACAGCTGACTATCACCAGACTGTGTATGAGAAAAGCGGAAACAACCTCAGACACCACCCTGATAAAGGCTACGATAGCCAGAAATGTTTGGTGAGGCGAATAAAGGACGGTGTACACGGCAACAATCGCTGCTTTATTGTTGGTGCTCCGCTGCAGTCCTTTTTACTGTGTAGCCAAGTTCATACAGTACATTATTCACTACGGGAGATCAAAAACATTGAGTACACACATACACACGCTCATTGGCACTGCTTGCAAGAACCAACTGGATGACCACAGTAGCAGAACAGAACAGACTGACCCCATATTGAGATTAAAGGCCTCGCATTGTTGGAACATAAGATAGAGAGAAAAAAAACTCATCATTTTCGCAGACCCAAACCAAATGGGGCTTCCCAGGGTCGGTGCCAACTCCAAATGTTGAAGTTTTCAGTTCTGAGAGAACAGCTGGCACCCAATGTCTGTCGACAACAGGATGCAGGATGACTCATCAAGAGGTTTCATGTGGGGCAACTGTATGATCGCAATTTTCTCAGCTCATAAGAGCCTTGTGAAGGTCCCATATAGCCTTATTTTTCCCCCCATTTAAGTCCCTGTGTGAGGCTCAGTTAGCTTCCGCACCCCATGAAACATAAAATAAACTGATCACACAGACACGTTTACCATCTGCTTTGTATTTTCTGCAAGTAATAACGAGTAATACCATCAAGCTAACCCTGGGTGACACTTTAACCTCAGGGAGAGACACAGGAGTGGACATGGAGGATAAAAAAAAAAAAAGCAGCAGTAGCCTGAAGGAACCTGGTTTGTGACCTGCTGAGTAAACCAGGGTGAAGGAAGGGATTAACCGATGCTCTCTGCACACATAAAAAAAACTCTGCTGGTGTGCCCTTGAGCACACCACCCTTTTTCATCCCATGAAACTGCTCAGTGTTTTTTCACCGTTCCCCAAACAGATAAAACACATCGAGCACTAATCAAAACTGTGCTGTCAGCAATATGCAGTATATTAAAAGCAGTCTTTCAATATACCTTTCCAATATAATATCTGTGTAATTTTTAAAATTTTTGTTCTCTTGACATTATGAACCTGCCCCGAGGCTACAATAGCAATGCCATTAATAAACATTATTGTCTTTTCATGATAGATGCTATCGAGTTTTTAATATTGATGTGACTGATTTGACCCAAAGGTCCACAGCAGCAACACTGTGAGTGTGTATCTACTACAGCTGACAATACAGTGTGTATATAATAATTACATTAGGGACATTATTGATCTTTGAATAGTGATATCACTGATGTGACCCTTGATCTCAATTAAAAAAAACATCTTCAGGTTATAGGATGTTGACGGGTTTGTGAGACTTAGAGGTTTTGAAGAGTAAAAAAAAAAAACAAACATGGTGAAAGGATTTTGTTTGTGATGACGACGCTACACTGGAAACATTCTTCAGCTCTGACTTTGTGTGTTTTCGTTTTGGTTTACCTTTTATAGAGAACATCTTATCTGCACTGCATGCCCCTGCCTGTTCTCCGTCTGATGCCTCTGTCCTTTGGATAGCTTTACAAGACGATAGATGGAAGATTGCTCGAGTTGCTACAGTCTTTATTTAACAGGCTTCCTATAACATTCTTATAAAACCTGCAGATCTTTGGTATTAATTATTTATCATAAAGTGAAGAAGCAGCTTCTTGCACAAGGACACTACAGCAGGATGTTGAAGGCTATTGATTGGCTTTTGAGAGGATCAAACCTGTGATATTCTATACAAAAAGCAAACTCCGTCACAACCCTGATGTCCAAGTCACTGAGTGTGTTGTAATGTTTATCAATGAACTGCCCTGAAATGAAAAGTCTCCGAGGGGAAAAATACATTTTTGTAAATAAATGACAATAACACACATACAGCCAAAGAAAGCCATCTTTTCATTGTATATATGTGGTATGAATGGTAATGGTACGACCATCTTTAATCATCTTTCACCCACATTTAAGCCACATTGAGGCTCTAAGGATCGCTGTGTCTGTCAGTCCATCGGTGTGTTGGTGCAACACTACGGTCCAGAGTGACATACTTTATCTCAATGACTATTTAATATCTTACCATGACAGTTGGTTAAGACATTCATGGTCTCCGGAGGATGAATAATGACTCTGGTGATCTTGTGACCTTGTATCTAGCAACACATATGGGCCATATATCTCTACAACCAGTGACTCAGTTTCTGTGAGACTTAGCTGTACTTTGAGAATGATGCTGATCGAATGCTTGCTTACAGTGAGTCTACATACAAGGTCATTTATTAAAGATTATTTATTCCAAATTTGATACATATTCCATTTGGATAATCCGAATTAGGCCTTGTTCCCAATGTAGTGTTTTCCGATTAAGACGTGGGATATGCCGATATTATTCTGGTTTTAGGAGCGTTCTTTGGACATGTATACAGCACATTCAGAATATGCCTCCCAGCTGGGGTTTTTACAGCAGTTTGCGACACACAACCTCTTGCCTGTTTACGGTCGGCTCTGTGCGTTGTAAACAAACCGACTAGCCAACAGTTTGGAAGGCTGGGACAGAGATGCATGACGGGCTGGTTGTGTAACGCACCCCTGCGCAGGCAAAATGACATATGCTGGAGCAGGAAGGCAGACAGAGGAGAGGAATCAGAGGAGAGCAGAGAGCTGTTCAGGGAGGGCTGGAAAAACAAAATGCGCCTTCTCCACGACAGGGACGGAGGGGATTGGTTATTATCCTGACATGAAACCGTGGACTGACGGTGACGACTCAGTGTGATGAAGCAAAAACACTAAGCAGTCTAGTAATCATCATGGGACAACCTAAGTACTGGATGTGCCTGTAACTATAAATTTATAATATCAGTCATATCAATATCACTTATAAATATCAGGCAGCAGCTCGCTAATGTTTTCCACCTCGCTGGTTTACTTCACTGCCTGCGGAGATCTTGTGATTCCCGTTCCCACTGGAGCAGAGGGAAACCCTGAAAACCCTCTGCATGTAAACAGGAATATTAGTGGAATATTCATTTTCATTAGCCACGTAAACAGCTTAGTAGGAATATTCTTTTTTTTCCCAAATAAGGGCAAAAACGGGAATATTTTGTGCATGTAAATGTAGTCACTATAACCCCGTCTTTCTTTTTCTCTCACACACACACAAGCAGGAAGACAGCTGACTCCACTCCAAACCAGCATGGAGTCATTGTCACTGTAGAGCCGTGAAGAAGAGGCTCTAAGAATCAATCCTGGCAACCGACGAACGGAGACAAAATTAAAAAAAAACAACAACAAAAAAACCCCCGAAAGAAATGTCAATGGAAATTGATTTGCTCTGTAGTTTTTTTCTCCTCGAGGGAAAGAACAAGTGGGTATCAGTTACAAAAAAAGTGGAAATGGAATGAAAAAGAAACAAAAATACCCAATTCTGGCTCTTAAACTGTGGACTGGGGACCCAAATTAGGTCAAGTGACACATCTGTCATGACGGCTGTGACCATTTGTACTATAAAATCCGACCAATAATCACTTTGTGTATAAATTATGTGTAGTACAGAATGGGCTTTGGCAAGTGACCTAAATGGCGGCGATAAAAATGTTACTGTGCCGTGTAAATACGACACTAATATATTTGGTTCAAGGAGCCAAGGGAGTGAAAAAAAAAAGTTTTATGAGGAAATTCACTTCAGACGAAGGCGATGGACGGAAGTGGGTGAAAGTATTACTTCTGCTAACTGAAGGAGAGAAACGAAGAGAGAGAGAGAGCAAGAAAGAAGAAGGAAAGACGGAAGATATGACTCAGTAAATTTGTTTGCAGCATTGTCTGGTTGTCAGACATGCAACTATGCCTGAGGACTGACTACATGATGACACACTATGTTGTAGGTCACAGACTATTCGAAGAAAAGCGGTGTTTACTCTCATTTAACAGAAAACGAATGTAGGACAAAGGGCGCACGAGGAGACATGCTGGACATTGTTTTGAAACCCAAGTGAGCGGAGAAAGCAATATGAAAATAGAGATGAAGATAAATGATGAGGGAGATAAAGTGACAGATTTAGGAAGGATCGGGCGAAGAGCATTATAAACATCTACTGTACCATTCACTGGGAGAGTTTAACACCCTACATTTTAACGGTTTTGATTTCATTTCACACAAGTTAACAGTTTCTCACTTTGGTGAGAGACGCTTTCGGCTCCTGACTGGTGCAAGGAACTTTCTTTCACGCCAGCTAGAGACTCTCGTGAACTTGTTTGATTTGGTTTGTAGCTCTGACAAACCCTACAGACTTACAGACTATGATTTTTGCTCATTTCTAAGCAAAAATGTTCAACATGCCTCCCATTACTGACTGCTGGGAGTGTTTCACCTGAATCTTAAAGTACCTATTAACTAGGAAGCTCTCAAGTGCAAAGGGGACTCTTAATTAGCGCTTTATTAAGAACAAGTGCGTCAGATACATATACTTTATTGTCTGGAGCCTCATTAAACTGGCGATACACTGTGTGACTTTGGGCTGTCCCAGACAAAAGATGACCAACATGAAAGAAACGTGGTGATATCTTTGGTTGTGGCTCCAAAACGGTGGTCCTACGTCCCACTGTGAGTTTTAAAGATGGCCGTTGTCGTAGTCTTGCGACCAAAGACAGCCTGGGACAAAATTCTGACACTGTCAGAAATTTAGGATAACCATCTCACTGCTGCTACAACTGACATCTACTAACCAACCAATAGGAATGCAGCATGAAATGACACACTGATTAACGCAGGTTGGCCTCTTTTCCCTATCACCAACCAGGTCCACATTCTCCTCCTCCTCTTCTTCTTCAGATTTTTTTCCATACACAAGAATACCACTAATGCAAGGGCTCGATTCTTACTTAGCTTCATTGTTTACTACTATAGCAACGCACGCTGATGACGTTTTCTTGTATACTGACTTGCGTCGTAACCTACGATTCAGTAGATGTGATCATTGTACAGTCTACATACATCAAACTTGATGTCGTACCCAAGTTTATTAGATCCATGTCGCACAGTGTGGATGGCAATTAACATATAAGATTGCTGAAATCTCACAGTCTGTAGGCGCCATTGGAGTAATCTCTGAGTGATTGTTTATTTTTAGGTCATTTACAGCACATTATAATGACCACACTGCTTGAGTTTTAACCAAAAATGCTCCAGGATGCTGAAAAGGTTTTGACAGTAAACTATAAAGTATAGACGTAGTTTATCCGATGTAGCTGGTTTTCATGACTATTTGAAGCAACGCTACGTGTTACATTACTAAGCAATGTGCCTTCCTCTATATTTCTCAGTATAGTCTGCTAGTTCTGTGGACATTTGCGATTGTAAACCAACATGACTTTTCCCCTACAGTGTGTGTTCACTGTCTGAGTCATTTTGTCAGATATGGCCCGAGGCTTGTCACCTGCTCTGTCATTACTCTCTCTCTTACACACACACACACACACACACACACACACACACACACACACACACACACACACACACACACACACACACAGGAGTGCATACATTTCTCTACGTTTCTCTCTCACACAAACTCATACACACACACAACATTTGTACTATTTTACAGTATAATTTTTAATCGGCAGTGACATGACGATCTACTCAATCACACTTTCTTAAATCTGTCATTATATTTTCTAATGACCATTTAGCAGGTAAGTTTTATTATTATTATTATTTATTATCAGCATTTTTTTTAAACTCAGGGCAGCAAAAATAATGATGCAATGCCATCAAACTCCTAATCCTTGAGCTTTTCCATGACTTCCCACCTGGTTTTTCAGGTTAAACGGACGTAACAGTCGACAGGAGACAGGTGCATGTAAAAACAGGTTACACAGGCGTTTCAGCCATTCAGCAGAATTTACGCTGATCTGTATCTTTTATTTACAGATAAAGTCTTTGCTAGCAACAGTTTCTACAACTTAAACCAAAACAGATTAAGATAATTAGGCATCTGAATGAACAGTAGACCATTCAACAAATGTGTCATATTACTACATTTTGGGAAAATTTGCTGTTCTCATTTAGCTCTTACAAATCAATGAATCAGCTTATCTGACGATGACGTCACCTTTTCTTTCAAAGTAGCTGACTTAAATGACCGACACACAATCGAAAGCGCAGACACTCAGACCTTAGACAGAGATCAGAAGCCACGAAAACATTATATAACATCACTAATAACTGTTACAACACATTCAGTTTGCACTTTGCCTTTTCAACAATATGGTTCGACATAGTTCCTGACCTGCTGTCATGTTTATCTGTCTGTCTCTGTCTCTGTAACTTGAAAAGTCAGAGTGCATGTGAGGTGGTGTTTGCGATGGGAGACGGGTGCATGGGAGTATTTGTATTCAATGTAGGAGTTTTTCAGCGTTGGAGACTCTTTTCTCATTACACTGTCAATATCTCAAACCCCTGACCTGCTTATTCATCTAGAGAGAAGAGTAGTATTGACGTCAATAACTTACTTATAGTTTTTTTTGTGTGTGTGTGTGCCAGTGGCTTTGTCTCACAAAGCAATTAATCCTGTACATTGTAAGCCTCTGCACTGAAATGACCTCAAATCTTTTCATCTGGCGGACAAGAAAAATTAAAATCATAACTCTCAATATCAAATTTGGTGAAAAAGGCAACCTAAAATACATCGATCGATGGAAATAACTGAAAACAGAAGCTCTGGCTGATCATTTTTTGTTACTTTGGTGATGCAATGAACCATTTTACAGGGGTGGGCATCACATTTGCTTTCCCAAATATTAAATTTTTTCAGACTGGAGTCAAACTCCAAACAACTTAATTAGTTGGAGTTCACTTCACTGTGCTGTATGTGTCCCCGTGTCAGGAGGTCAGTGTATAGGCCTCCCTTTGTATTTAGGAGAGCTTTACAATGATGTAAACCTGCTGTTGGAGACCACATGACTGCTTTTACTATTCACTGGGACTGTGTGGTCGCACTTAAGCATAACCACACACACACCCAACCTACTATAATATTACTGAAAACACACCTTGGGATTCTCTGTCTCCTTGCAGCTACACCTAAAGGCTAGTCAGTGCAAATAATTCAACGTGTATGCTTCAACCTACTTGCAGATTCAGATGGGTGGGGTTTGTTTCTTCAGCAAATGAACAGTAGAGACTTAATAGTACTTGCAAACCAGTTATACATGTTTTTCTACATCAAATATAGTCTTGGTTGCTTTTTTATTTTATATCACACTGACCAGAAAAACATGGCAAGAATAGCAGCAAGATATTAATCTTACTTACTATTATTAGAATTTCAATAAAACATGATATCTAGGGTGTGTTTGTGTAAGTTTGTCCCCTGGTGACCCCTTGGTCCTGGTACAACAGTGAGTTACTGGTTGGGGCTGCCAGCAGTCTTATGATAGAGAGATAAACAAAGAGAACCAGTGTGAAGTGAAACACACACACACACACACACACAAATATACACATTCTTGTTCTCTCATTCACAGTTTACACACAGGCGGAAAGCCACGTTACACAATCACCATGAAGTATATACACTCACACGCTTGACAGACATGGAGGAAGGTGGAAATATTTTATCATAAAAAAAATTCCATTGATATTTCATGGCTATATCACAGGCTAAAATTACATTCCTGCAAAACTGGTTTCATAAGAAGACAAGCAAAAAAAAACATGATGAGAGATAACACTTAGAAACACAAGAACAGGTCACGCTAGGTGACATTCAAGTGTCCAAGAGAAGACGGACCGCTTTTCATAGTCACCGTTAGATACTCGAAGGTTATTCACCCGAACACACAACCTTTCAAACACACACACATTTTAAACAAAGCATCAGCGTCTTGGCAAACGCTCTGTCTTATTCTAAAACTAAACAAAAAGGTTGACAGACTATTGTGAGCTCAAGAATTGTAAGTCTTCTTAAATCTTGAGCTTCTTTTGAAGCAGTGTCTCCCTCCCAAAAAGCAGGTATTAAGTAAAGTAGTTAGTAAATGGCGGTGAGATCAAATGCTCACCAGAGAATATTTTATAAATATAAATACTTTATATCTGATATAAAGCAGATTTAGTTTCTCTCCGACCCCAAATAAATCATGAAAAATGCTAAGAATCACTCAACATATCAAATTGTCCTTAAAAAGGTCGAATTGTTCCAGGACACCGCCACAAAATGCCAAAGCCAAATCCTGTCTCTGAGTGGTGCTGGACCACCAACCATCTGACAGAGACCACAACAAGGTCAGAGCGCTGTTGGCGCTGCTGGTGAACACACATGGCGCTACCAAATGCAGTGGTTTTAAAACACTGGGTGGTATCCAAAGGTGGGTCACATGGAGATAAAAATAGACCCCCTAAATGTTCTGATGAAAAGGGAACCTAAAGCTACTGACTATATAAAGATATCAGTGCCTCATTTAGTCTCTGCAACATGAAACGGGCTGAATAAATCACACAAGGGTAACTCTACCATTCAGCTTCAGAGAGAGGTCACCAAATTAATTTATTAAGTTTATACTTAAAATTGCATAAATGTAAATTTCCTCTTGACTGCTCACCAAGGTGGGAAATTTGGTTGGTGTGTTTATAAAATATAGAAAATAAAAGTGAAAAATAGTGGCTCAGACTATGTCTTGTATTTACTAAAGCTCTCATCACTCTGGTTTTCTTGCTTATGGTTGGGAAGGGAGTACAGACAGGACATCCTGCATGACTTTATGCTTTGGTTGAACTTGATAACAGAAATTAATCCACACATACACACCCATGTCTGCCTGTCTACTTACAAACCAACATTCACGAAACTAAGACATACTGTACGCAAACTGTAGCATGTACAAAAGCCGTTGCAGCTTGCACATATACGCATTCCTGCAGACACACACACAGAAACAAACATATTCTGTCTGTTAATGCTGATTACGCTCCCAAGTGTTTAGGGCGTAAGATACTTACTGTGCCTATGGACAGAGTAATTAACTAGTGACAGGCTTATTTAGCTGGGCGTATTTCGTTGTGCTGTTATTTGTGGACATGCTCACTTAGGCAACAACATAAAAACATAAAACCATTTAAGAGAAAGGCATGTTTTGTTCTTTTTCTGCTGTACACTACACACACACACACACAGGCTTGTTTTGAGAGTTGTGAGAGAAAGCACAGACAGAGACAAGAAGGATATAAAAGAAAGAGACAGACAGCTACGCAGTCTTATGATCAATCAATTTTTGCAATGACAGTTCTCTACTATTCTTAGAAGCTATGTTTAGCTGCTCTACTGCCTGGCACACTGTCAAACACTGACTTCATTATGCATTAAATTCTGTAGAGAGTTGTACTTCCAGTAAAAAACATGACGTATTGCTCAATAGCCATGCCTGGCAGGGTGAGACTTGGTGCGCACATCAACTCAACAAATGGGTGTTCTGAATTCATTCTTTGTATAATTGCAAATCAATATCTTCCAACAGGAAATTGCTGGAAATTTCCTATAGTGGCGCGCATTAGATAAATGGACTCTATGTGGCAAACTTTATCTATTAGTCTTCAATAAGAGAGTACTGTAGTCTGTGCACAACTTACTTTTTCAATAGAATATTACTTCTACGCAAAATGACGGATGGTTCTGTTTTACATCCCTGTGTAGCTTTCGACATGGAAGTACATTCACACTGATAACAAAGAAACTATTATCAAAATGTTGTCAGCGTTGCTACCTACCAAACCCAAGAGGAAGTATGGGTGCAACTTGAGAATAATAGCCGGATGGGTATATTTAATTATATTTACAGATCACAGTTTAACGTTTCTTTCCAGGGTTGTTAACTCGCTTAGGAGTAAACCTGCATTCGGAAATAGTGACACTGTGAAGCCCCAAAGGGTCAAACTGCACAAGAAGACAGTTGATTAAAAATGCAAAACAGGTTTCAACACAAATACCTACTAAGACGCTGTGCCATGAAATATCCATGGGCTAATCTCAAGCTAGGGGACAGCTGGGAGTGTTTTTTGTACATATAAAGTTTAGGCTCAAGACAAATAGGCTATCAGCTACCAAATCCATTAAATATTTATGAGATGACCTCATGCTTTGTGGCAGACCGAACAACGAACAAAAAAAAACAAAACACTAAAATGGGATGGGCATATATGCAGTATGTGTATTCAGTGCAGCTAAACAGAAATATTAAGTATCAATAAAATAAGAAATGAACACCCCATAGTCTACCGGATGTGCAGAAATTAATACTCAATTGTTACCAGTCAAGCGCTGGTAAGTTTTTATCACAGCTGCTAAATTTGACTAAATTTCCTCCTGATGATGACAGATGGGTAACAAAACCACTTTAAGCATCATATTTCTTTGCTAAAATTGTGAATGTTGGTTGGTCAGTGATGACAATGTTAGCTTCTCCTCTTACTGATGAGTTTAAGCAGCTGTTCAACACAACACAATAATACGTTTATAATGGAAAATTGTGTGAAATAGATGTAAAACCCCCACAGACGTAAAGTACCTGTCAAAAGTTTGGACACACTTTCTTATTCAAGGGAATGGGAAGTTCAAACTTTTGACTGGTACTGTACATAAATCACATGGATAGGGTTCAGAAAACAGCTGACAGGAACTTCATTTGTTGATGAAAATATTTACTGCACAGTCCAAAGGGAAAGTTCCACAAAAACCTAAAGATAGCCATGTTGTCTTGATCTGAATAGTCACAACACGATTATTTATATATTTAATAATTTAAAAAGTAAAAAAAAATTTTACAAAAACACTGCCAACTCTGGTACAACTGATTTTCTGCAGATTTCACAAATTGTGCAAAACATCTAAATACAGCAAAGCAAGAATCTAGACTCCAGAACATGCATTTAGATACTAGATGATCCAAAAAGGGCTGTCAAGTGATTAAATAAATTTGCTTTAGAAGCAAATAAGTGTATCTTGTTGTTCTTCCAAGCTCTTTTAACCACTGAAATTTATTGAAATGCGCCAAAATACCTTGAAATGGAGCCTAACTGACTAATGAATGTCATCTGTAAACTCAGACAGGCACAGAGTACACTGGAGTCAACACAACACTGGCGAGCAAGCAAGACAAAGAAACCCAAAAAACTCCAGGCAGACTCCCTTCTTGTTGACAGCGTAAACTCGCACCCAGAGAAGCGTTTCTATTTGTGCAACGTTATGCGAAAAAATGTCACCTTACATTTAACAAAAGCGGTGCTGTCACAGGTAAAATAAGAAGCAGACTGCAGCCCATCGACAGGCTATGATGATGGTTTGTTTACACCGAGCTAGCGAGCTGGCTAGTCCGCTAACAAGAGCTGCCACAACCCCCGAAGGAAGCCAGATAACTCTTTATCTGAGATTGTGTGTATTTTGACAGCTTCCCACGTTGAACTATCTACCTTTATACATCCAAAATATGAGTGATAACGCTTCGTTAAGAGAGAGGAGAGCTGTGCTTTCTTGCTGGCTAGCAGATTATATGCTCCTCTCTTGTTTTGACAGCCAGAATTAGCTGGATAGCAAAGCTGCTAGCTGGCAGGTTACGTTCACATAACGCCAGGCGCTAACATAACGCTCGGAAAGTCCCGGTGAATTTAACAGACTGAAACAAGACAGAACAACAACAATAACAACAAATAGTGACAAACAATAGCTGTGTTATTCACCTCGTCCTTGTGTCTCTAATTGAATCCGTCCTCTTGGTGATGAAACACAGTTGACAGAGTTGTAGTCGCTGCTCTGCTCCTTTCTACTCTGAACGTTTCTGACTGTCGCTACCAGACTAGACTCCACGACGTAGCCCCTCGCATGAGCGCCAGCTGGCCAATCAGATCGCTCAGGGAGGAACTAAATAACCAATGGTTGACGATCAGGAACAGGAAGCGATGTTTGGTAATATTTTTGTAGTTTTTAATCGTTTTGGCAAATTATACAATGGAAAAGTGTGGAAATAAGTGGATAGAGCAACATTTCTGAGCTGAAACAAGTAAATGAAGCAGTGAAATGAGTTATACCAGTCTATAATTGCTACAAATGGTGTTTTAACTACGTTGCCAGCAGTCTTTCAGTTAGAAACTTGTTTGGCAAGCAGCTGCCATGTGGAAATTGGGCAACTTTCAACAAAGTTTGGTCAGCCAAAGACCATAAATCCAAGTTAGGTCAATTTTATTTGTGTAACACTTCATACACAGTTCAAGGTGCTTAACATGAGCATAAAAGCAATTGATCCACATGATAAAAATCGTTTTAAATCAAAGTTTAAATATTCAGAAATACAACAATCAAAAATAAACACAAAATCAATCTCACACACACACATTTGCACAAGAAATAATTATAATAATTATAATAATAGAAAAAGATAAGTAAAAATGATAAGTTGATAAACATTGTCCAGCCACACACTCAGATAAGAAATTGGTTAGTCATAAAGCCTGAGAAAACAGAAAGGATTTAAGTTTTCTTTTAAACGTGGAAACAGTAGTGACTGATATCAGGTCATCTGGAAATATTTAATATACATTACATCCAAATTGTGTTGTACAGATTTAGGGCTGAAACCATTGTTTATTTTAATTAGCAGCAATAATCAATATTAAAACATAAAGGAGGTAAGTTTGTTAAAATAATTACTTTTAACTAACTTTTGAATGTTTACCTGGGTGCTTTTCTTTGGTTATTCATATATCCTCCATATATACCTCCTTAGTGGGTCAATGTGTAATAAAGAAGTCTAAAGAAAATCTGAAAGTTAGTCTTTTTCATCCAATTGATTGTTTAGTCCATCAATTTTAAAAGTGAAAAATGCTCATCACAATTTCTCAGAGCGCAGTGTGACATCTCCCTTATCCAGGAAAATGAAAAAGACATTTTAAAAGGCGGGAATCAACAAATGTCTGTCTCTTTGCTTGATATATGACTTCAATAATTAATCAGGATTGTTGAAGATTGAATATCTCTGGAATGACTAATCAACTAATCATGTCATTGTTACACATATCACACACATTTTCTAAAAAAAAAAATGCAAAAGTAATTATTATTTTGTAGCAGGAATAATAGTATTATTATTAACGGTACATTAGTCGCTCTTACAGACACCTCTTAAATCCTTAATTTGACTTTGACAACTAAAAACAGATGCGGCTGGTGTGACAGGCCAACCACCATAGCTGCCTATCTCCTGTGTTTATCTGAGAGTGTAGATGGAAGTATGCAGTGTAATAAAAATTACTTCATACTGAGAATCACACCACCATTGGATCACCTGCTGTCTGCCCTCTCTGCTCCCTTGGCCTGGGGTGTACACATCCATGGGTGTATCCTGCCAGAACACACACACACACACACACACACACACACACACACACTAACACACACACACACACACACGCAAACACCCTGCTGGGCTGTAATTATGGTTAACTGTGATTGCATGATTGTGCAAATGGATTTATTGTGATGCAAGGCTCTGGCGGCTGGGCGTGTTGCACAGTTCAACACAGTTCAGTTCAGTTTCACTGATCTGGTTGATCAGGTCCACAGTATCACTGCTAAACAAGTTCAACAATGTTTTCAACAATACCTTTTTGTTTTCTGGGGAGGTGACGCCTCAGAAATACCATTTGGAAATAGTGTATCATGATCCTGTGTCTCCCTAATTCTCCCAGTGGCTCTCTCCCTCCTTCTCCCTGTGTGTATGTATTATTGTGTGAGCAGGTGTGCTGGAGTCAGAGCAGAGCCACTCCGGCTGCACCTTATCACTGTTATCAAGCTCTCTACAAATACCCAGCTCTACCATTACCACCCTGCCAAATCGTAGCTTCTGCACCATCTCGTCTGCTCTGTCTCCAGCCCTTCATCTCGTTTCATCTTGTCTCGTCAGCCCTGCTTCCCTGCCTTGGACCCCCATTCTTCCCAGCTTCCAGCACAAGCCACAGCCCCAATTTTTCAGCTATCTGCCCAAGTAAGCCCCAGCCCCAGGTTCTCAGCTACCAGCCCATTTTTCCCTACACCCAAGGCTGCAGCCCTCTTAGTTTCCTGTGCTTCTGCTGCAGCAGTCTCCTGTTTCTGAGCTGCATCAGTCTCCTGAAGCTGTACTTCAGCAGCCTCCTGTTTCTTGGCTCCAACGGCTCACTTCACCTGTCTCACAGCCACCAGACTCTGGTCCTGCAGTCCAGCCGCCAGACTCCAGTCCTGCACTCCAATTTCCGGACTCTGGACCTGCACTCCAGTTGCCGGACTCTGGTCCTCCACTCCAGCCATCTGGTCAACCTCCAGAGCAGCTCCACACATCTGGTCATCCTCCTGCCCATCCTCCAGAGCTGCTCTGCCTGTTTGGTCACCCTTCTGAGCAACTATGCCCATCTTTCTTGCCTCCCAGTCACCATCTGGAGCAACTCCGCCCATCTGCCCTGTCTTCCAGTTATGGTTTCCAGCCCCTGATTTCTGGTTCTGCTTCCTGAAGGCCCAGCCCCAATTTCCCAGCTACCTCTTCAGCCCCACGTTCCCAGCTTCCAGCCCTAGTTTCTCAGCTTTCCCAGGCCTGCATTTCCTTTCCCCAGCCTTCAAAATAAACACTTTATTCTTATCATATCTCTGTTTCCTCACTGTTGAGTGTTTGCACTTGGGTTCACCTGCTCCACTCCACATAACAAAGTGACTCTGAAAACCTTGCTGCCATAAATAAAATTTTACAATATAGTGTAGAAATGTATGATGATTGTACTATGATGATTATAGTTATTTAAAGCTAAAGAAACTGGATGTTACTGCCCCACCCAACCACCAAATTTACAAAACAAAGAGCTCTGATTTACAATATTTTTGAACTTGTGACCGGATCTCACATAACTTATAATGACTTGACAGTTATGTTTTACATAATTCATCATTTACTCAACACACAGTTTTATTGACTAAGGGGTTTTGCAACTAATCGATTGAACTGGCTGGTGTCGAGTTTCTCTCCCTCATGGTTCAAATCACTGATTTCTTTTACAATAACTGACATGTCTTCAGAGTGTTGTGTCAAGGACTCAGTGTACACAGTCACATGCTGTGATGTGATTTTTAACCTCGTCTGGTACAGATAGTGTGGTTCAACAAATGTTTTTCTGTGAGGATTCAGCATAACGTGCTTTGAAATACAAAAAGGTTCCATCAAACTTGTTTTTCAGGTTATTACTATTAAGTGATCTAAACGTTCACTGCAGTTATCCATTTTTCCTCCAGGAAAGGCAGATAATACAGAATGACTGATAGTGGGATAGATGGAAAAGGAAACAAGATATCCCAGCATCATGGTCAACATGAGACCTTCAGCTCCACAGTGAACTCAGTGAAGCAGTATCGTGCACTGAAGTTGGCAGGGTGTAACAGTTTGTTTGCATAACCTTGATTTCTGATTGCACCACGTTCGCATTGCAAATCCAGCATTTAAATGTTTCTGTGTTGCTCTATTTGTGTGTATGTGGGGTAGCATTTGTGCAAGCCCCTCCTTGGGTAATGTGGACATTTAGATAATCTTGCTGCTGTACCAACTGGAACAACAAAGCAGACTTGACTGCTTTATAGCTGCAAAGATTAATTTAAAAGATTTTTTTAGGTTAATATATGTATATCAAATTACTCTTTGTACTCCCGCTCACTATTAATTGACATAATTTAAAACATGTTGGTTACTTTTGGTTCATTAGCTAGCAGTAAGTGAAAGTGGTGTGGGTCAGAGAGTGTGTGTGTTGCTGGGATGCCGGCATTCACTCAGCTCTGACAAGTCACAACAGGTAGGTCTGACAGATCACACCTTACATCAGGTGTGTTTGTGTTTTTGTATTGAAGATTTGGATAGCAGCATCAGCAAAAGGTGAAAATTGTTAATTCTTCTATCTATTACAAATTGTGTGATTGTTTTAGACATATAAAAGCAAAAAGGGTCTTCAACTTGTCTTCACAAACACTGAACAAATGAGGAGATAAAGGCTGAGAACGTCATAAATCTAAAATTTAAAAAATCCATCTTGTGTAAACAGTATGGAAAAGAGTATTAAAAGTATAGATGCAGCAACAGTGATAACCTCCTCGGCAAAACCAGCCTGAATGTAACACACATGATCACATGCACTGTCACTAACATCCTGACCTAACACACATGTGCACATACAGGGTGTGACAGTAAAGGGAAGCACATGATGTGTTTGACAGCCACCACACCTCATTCTCTCTTTTACAGGTCATGGAAAGTTTCATTACCACGTTATTTAAACAGAGATTTCACATTGAGAGGAACACCTTATAAATTGTTAACTGTGTTGTTAATCATGTGTAAGTTAGTACATGAATAATGCAGTCTATGCAAATTGCATCTATTAAATGGTATACGGCTTAAAACCAATGAAGTGCATAATTCTTTTGCATTCATTGGTATTGAGGGATGACTCCATATAACGCCATGTCTTCACCTGCTGCTTGTAATGGTTCAGAAATTATCGGAACGTTTTCATGAAGCCTTTTGTGACTCTTTGAATATCTCCTGGTGTTAAATTTTAATTCACTTTTCATGGTTGCTGCCCTGAATTCCTCAAAGCAGTTTGATAATAGCTCCATTAATACATTTCATTTGCAGGTGATGATGCTTAACATTTTCATTTGCAGTTTGCATTAGCACTTTTTCAAGTGTTTTTGCGATGAAAAGCAACCTGAACATTTAGATGGGGCAAACTAGATCTGCAATTTGTTTGATTAACAGCCACAAACTGCATAATCTTTGAGAGAAATAACTGAAGCCATTAATATCTTTCTAATATTGACCACTTAAATAAAACTTTTTCAAAAACAGGATGGTCTTAAGTTATAATATATATATTTATTACTTTGGCACAAGTCCCTTTTGATCCTGCAGCAGTAGTCCATTTTGCATTATTGGTCAGTGATTTGCATGCTCACCTTTGTGAAAATGCTGGGATTCTTCCTTGTTTGTCTGCTCTGTGGCCTGTGTGTGTCAGGTGTGTCTAATTTACACCAATTGCAACAGAAATCCAGTGATGTGGACAAATGCTACCATACATACATTCATTGAGCTGCTGTCTGCAGCTTTATGTGATAAAGAAGAACAAATTGTAGACTGTTGGATCGTTTTGCACAAGCAGAAGGGTTAATAAACTGGACAGGTTTCAAAGACACCAATTAGGATGAAAAAAGTAGCATTGCTGTGGGAATTGAACTTTCAATTTACAGTCCATTTATCACATCTACAGTACCGTCCAGAAAGGATTACATATTCTGGCTTAGTAGGACTCAGCCAGTCCATTTTGCTCCATCCTGCCAAAGCTTGTAGAAAGCATATGGATGAATGAGCTTATAGATAAGTGGCTGAGCGTTTGTTTTCGACTTGGTCTTTGAGCTCTGCATGTGTTTGTGTGTGTGTGTGTGTGTGTGTGTGAGTGAGTGAAAGACAGGAGAAGAGAGAAAACTGAAAAAGACAGAAAGCAACAGAATATGAATGTAGTGTGTTTATTTTTGTGTGTGTGAGAGAGAAAATTAAGTTGTGTCTTCTTCACTTCAGCTAACTTGGATCAGTGAGTTCACCTATGGATGTCTTAACTACAACAGCTGCTGGCTAATCAACACTCACATACACACACCATGTGCTAGACCCCATTGTATAGTTTGACTCTGACTTTATGTACAACTACAGTTAAATGAAAGTCAAAAGTAGCAGACAGTACTGAGTAATAAATGGTATCAAAATTACTGCTGTATCCCAGTGACATCCTTACAAATTTTCACACTATTTATAATTTCACCAAGGGAACAAAGTGCTCTGTTTTAACCATGATGTAGTCCAGCCTTGTGTGGCTGGAAGTTCCCCCCCCCACTGGACACAGCAGAGGGAGCAACCACAGCTCCCAACTCTTCCTCTTCTGCCTCAACACAGCGAGAACAGGTTGTAGAGAAAATGATCCCATTGCTCAATGCCAGAACAGCACAGAAATGAGAAAAGATAAATTGTAGGAGCCTCGCTTCTGAAATCTAGTCCAACTACAAGCAAAGCAACTAATGCTGCTAAGCACGTTTGGCTACGTAATCCGCCAGCTGGCAGCCAAACTCTAAAATATGCTTCAGGTAAGGACCTGAGGGCCAGATCAGTACTCAGCTGGGTCTCATTAACCCTCCTGTTGTCCTCGGATCAATTTTGACCTGGGAGGATAACAGGTGTCATTATGTGCTGTCATCAAAAAAATTGAAATGGTTTCAAAACAGGATCCTGACTAAGAAATTATGAATAATTTTAACTATAGTTGAGATCAGAGGAAAATATGTTGATGGATTATGGCAGACTGGTATATGTAAAAGTTTAGTCAGGATACTGTTTTAAAACCATTTCAATTCTTTTGATGACAACATATAATGACACCTGTACAAAATTTCCCGGGTCAAAATTGACCTGAGGACAACAGGAGGATTAATGCCACACTTCAACACTGTAATGCTTTTTTGGTCTTTTGAAAAGACAAGCAGCTGGATGTCTAGTCTTGATTTGCTGCTTAGCTGTGTCTCCAGGAGGAGCACAGTCAAAGCTGTTCAGAGGAAGATAGGGGGAAACATTTAAAATGAATCAAAACTGCAGGACAGGTTCAGATTGCCAAACACCTGGGGAGACAAGGTGCTAAAGGTGGCTAAAACTGAATATTTGTTTCCAGTAAGCGCCCCTTGAGGGAGTCTGTAACACATTGGATTGATACAGAAAGAAAAAAAAAGAATTTAGAAAGGGATCTTGCAAAAAAAAAAAAAAAAAACCCTCTTTGAAAATGTGTTGTTTTAGCTTCCTTTTAGTTGTATCTGAGAATGCTGCAAAATGTGTAAAATTGACTTGAGGTGCATCCACACTTCTCTCCACCTGACACATAAAGGCTGCTCACTAACAAACTTATCTAAAGTATACAAACATAACCAGAAACATAAGAGCAAGAAAAGGCCTTGTGAGAGACAGATCACCTGACTAAAAATTAGTTGTTTGTTTCAGAGACGAGTACAATCAAATTACTGGCATCACAACAACAGATGGCTGTCAGGCGACAAGGATTAGAGAAACCATCAGGTTTACACTTTCACTGGTCTAATCTTCAGCAAATACACACACATAGCTTGCATATGCACGTCTTGACACTACATCGCACACACCATCAGTGCAAAATTAACACGTTAAAGGTGGTCTTTTTAGGAATAATCAGTAGTAGGAGTTTTGTCTTTGATGAGAAAGAACATCAAACACAAACACACACACAGAGTCCCCTATCAGGTGAGGAGGATTACACAGACACACTATTGTAGGACAGTCATGCTGCTCTGGTCACTGGTCTAATCCAATTAGTGGTGAGCAGCTAAAAGTAATGGGATTGTTAGTCAGGCCACTGTACAGACCTGCTTAGCCATGACTGTGCGCCTGACATTCAGTAATTAGAGTTGTTAGAGGTTGTTTAGCATAGCGGATGAGCGTTTTATATAGTGTTATAGAAAAGAGATGAAGTCATACTGCTGGTATAACATAAAGTGTAAATGGTTTTAATGTAAAAATATGTAGAAAAATGTTGCTGGAGACACAAACAAAGTCTCCACAGAGAGTTACTGTGCAAGCAGCCTGGTGTCCACAAAGAAGGAGAGAAGGGATGAACAAGCTGGATATCCATCTGGGACGGGAACAGAAGTCTTAAGGAGGCGTGAGAAAATAAAGTATGAATGACTATAAGAAGTGATGGGAATAAAAAAAAAAACCCTAAGGAATCAACTGTGAAAAATCACATTCTTAAGAAGACAGCGTACAACTTCACAGTCATACCTATAACTTTAATATTTTATCTTTTTATATGGGAAACAATACATACTGTATATGTACACACAATGTGATGTAGTATTAAACATGAAAATTTTCTGATTATCTGCTGATGTCGATACTGTAATATTGATATGATCAAGATATCATATCAACATACATACATTATGTTGACACTAAATACATTATGTTATTTAGTGTCATTTGGTGAATTTGACTAACAAACTGGAGCGATATAGAAATATCCATGAATACTAGGTTTGGGGATTGTCTGAATATGTCAAGTATGTATTTAAAGTAAATATAAACACCAGATGTGTGGGCATGGTTGTTGTCTCTAATGAAGTATGTGCTGTCTGCAGGTGAGATCTTTAGTTCTGCAAAGGGCTGGGCAATATGGACAAAATCAAATTGACCAAATACCTCGATATTGATATTGCAACAATATTATAGGGATGACTATTGGTGCTTTCACAAAATGTTTCCACAATTATATTTTTGATAAATAATCATCAATAATGTGGATATAATAACTAAGTGGGTAAAGGCAAATAATAGAACAGCTAGAACAGTCTGGTGCGTTCAGAAAATGACATCACTTTACTGTAATGCAGCCTTTGCCATATCACCATATTATGATATCCAATATCTAAGATAATATCTAGTCTCATATCACGATATTGATATAATATCAATATGTGGCCCAGCTCTGATTCTACACATGAGAAAAACTGACTCGGGAAGTGCACATGTAAGATGCTATGACTAACTTTATGTGAAGAATCTGGCTAAAGTGAAAGGTTGAATAAACGCCTATTTGTATTTGATATATAGGCTTAAAGAATCAGAATGAAATAAGTAAAGTTTAGTGACCTAAAATATCTATCTTTTTAACTGTACTCTTTAGTAGCGTGCTAGTGTCAGATGATTATGTTCATTTAGAGGCCTCGTCACTCCAACCAAAGACAAAAAAAACATTTCTGCTGAATTTCATTACCAGTTTCATCAGAGTGTTGTGGTGACAGTTTTGTGTCATTTAATACAGCAAGTCTACAAAAATTGATTCTAAAAGCCAATTCTGCTTCACTGTCACATCTCTGATCACTGAAAGATTTACACAATTTAATTCTGTACTTTGAAAAGTTTAGTAAAAACAGATATACTGTACATAACATTACAAATAACTTGCTATAAACTGTCATCTGTAAAATTACAGACTTTAAGGCAGTGCTCCTGTCATTATTAGTCCATTTCTGATTTGTTTTTCACCTACTGTTACATTACTTGCAGCTGACTCGTTCCATTTGTACATTTCAGACTTTCAGTAGCTTTTCAGTTACTTAACTTGTTTCGTCAATGGCACTACTGTAATTCTGTTTTTTGCGATGCTTTACTTCCTAACCCTATTTAGCAGTTGCATTTTCCAAAACAGCCACCGAACAACAAAGACTTGTCTGTAGTTGTCAAGTTGGTGAGGAACAGAGAAAAAAAAACATTGGCCGGGGCCAAACTCTTCTAAAAGAACTGCAGCAGACTCAAAAACAGAACAAAGCCTCATTGTCGAAGACTAGTTTATCAAAAGAATACACAATAATGCTCATGTATAAAACATAGAAAACAGGAAATGAAAAACAGTAATAAAATATACTTTCTTTTCTGATCTACTATTTTTTTTTTAAGTAGCCCATAATAATAAATTGCAGTCCACTCTGTTTCATATTGTCCGCGCTCACACATTCATTTTTCCACAGCATGTTCGAGTCCTCTTCTGCTCACTTTGTCCTGTTTGTTATCACCTGTGTTCATTGACCGGATTACATTATAAACTTACAATATTCTCAACCCAAGTGTACATTTCTGATGTGAAAGGAGCTGTTAAAACAATATTTCTTTTTGGGAAAACTGGATGAGGAACAGTGCCACCAAAAAACCAACAGAAACCTCAAAAATTTGTGAATAAAACTTCTTCTGCTTCACTGAAATTGAAATAAACATTGTGAATTGATTTGATTGCTTTCAGGAATGGAAATAATTTATCAGAAAACTCTTTGCAGAATTTAAAAAAAAAGAAAAAAGAAATTGTTGACCATCTTCTTTTTGTTGACTGAACAAGTTGCATAACAGCATGAGATGAAGAGGTCCGCTCGCAGTGAACGTGTCTCTTAGTGCGGCTTCATTAAGGCAGATACAGCACATTAATCTCACTAATGGAGGTTTTGCTCACTTTGCCGTCAGATGAAGGTCACGAAGCCCGGCTGCCATAGTGAGATGCTTGTTTTAACAGCCGCAGTGTCAAGATGGCCGCCGCGAGTAGGAAGCCTCATTAACCTGCGCAGACACACTTGTCAGGTCACAGGCGCTGGAAATCTGCTCAGGTAATTGAACTAACAGCAGTAGTTACACCGAGACGAACGGATAGAGTCCTTTTTGACAAGAAGATGAAGTGTTTTT
Source organism: Thunnus maccoyii (assembly GCF_910596095.1). NCBI lineage: Eukaryota > Metazoa > Chordata > Actinopteri > Scombriformes > Scombridae > Thunnus > Thunnus maccoyii. Next base: position 13,221,435 of record NC_056555.1, read on the forward strand.
CCTACGTTATTATGAACAGAAATCTCCAGCTTGATCTTCCTGTGCCCGAGTTTCCCAATCAGCTGTGGCTTTGTGAAACTGTCCCTTGAGGGATTTTACAAAATCATGATCCAAAGTCATCCTCATTTGTATTTTTCTTTTAATTTTTTCCTCCATTTCTCTTTTGCTCCCCCAAACAAGTGACTCCTCTTCAGCTCATTTGCTCTGTTGTTGAAGTTTGGACTTAACTCTGCTTATCTGGTGTTCTCTATATGTATCGCGAGTGTGTTTTGAGCAACGTCAGCACAACTCACTGATGCCAGAATTTTTCCCCCTGCAGGGGTTAAAGGTCAAACAGTTATTTGAAACAGGCACGGTGATGTCACTCAGCACTCAAAAGGGGTCCAAACTCCAAAATCATTTGTGGGATTCTCAAAAACAACGTGAGCGTTACAGGTCCATAAACTGTGTCCCAGGTTCATTGGAAGAGTCTCTTTAAATAACGATCAAAGTTGTATGTTTATTTATTATTTAATTATATATTTATTTCATTTACTTTGTCATCACACTATGTGTCCCTCTTTTTTTTAGGATCCAGTTGTTCCACCTGCACCTCCTAGGTCCATTCATCCTTAATGTCCTTCCTTGTTGATCCATTCTGTTTGTCCTTCAAGCTCCCTTCCTCCGTCAGGGTTGTGATCAGGATGTTATACAGGAGAGCAGAGAATCTACCCGTCCATCATTCTGCTGTTAACATATAAAAAACCTGCTACACTGAATTTGTGTGGCTTGATGTGAAAAAGCAGGAGATTCATAAACAGAGAAGAAAAGGAAACTAGTCAAAAAAATTGAAGCGATGTGTCTGAACTCATCCTGAACAAAACCCTGGAAATCCTGTCATCTATCCTTCACCCTTTCTTTCCCTATTACCTTCTCCCTCCCTGTCAACTCCCGCCCCTCCTTCTCCTCCTTTTTCATCCCCCCCTTCTGTCCGTCTATCATCTGTCAGCGTGCTATTTACACACAAACTGGTCCACGAGCGTTGTGCAGCGCTTGCACTTGACGTAGCAGCACCAGTGGAACTTGCAGTGGCAGCGCTCATGCTTGTAGGTCTTGAACTGGTCGTATCCTCTGCCGCAGCACATGAGCTCGCAGCCGTCCATGCCCTCCGAGGTTTTGTTGCAGAGGCGGCCCTGCGTGCCCAGCGAGCCGGTGGTCTCGTTGCGGAGGCAGTAGTCCGGGCTGGGGTCAATGTAGACCAGGTCTTCCGGGGTCGGGGTGTTGAAGCGCTTGTCTACCAGCTCCAGCTTACCCTGCAGTGAACAAAAAGGAGAGAGTTAATTGTGATGATTATTTTTCAAGGTTATTCTGTTCAGTGTTGTGCTTATTAACACTCCAGGAGGAGAGATGCATCCACTATGAGTTAAGCACCTTTCGTCCGATACGCATGGCGGCAGCGCTGTCGTACTTCTCCTTCAGAAACTCTCCAACACGTCTAAAGTCAGCCAGCTGGAGCCAACAGGTCTTCAGACTGCAGGAACCCGAGACTCCATGACACTTACAGGCCACATTCGCAAGATTGTAGGCCGCCTAGAGGGGTAAGAAAGAGATGCAGATGTTATATATGTAAAGGAGTCACAAAACCACAGCAACACAACCGCTCTATCTCTGAGAATCTTTCCTGGGATCTGCAGTACACAATAAACATCAAGGAACCCCTCGTGGACAGGTGTCTCTCTCTCTCGTAATGCACTTAGAGCGCAACAAACTCAACAACACATCTGGACACTGCATCTGCGTACCTGCTTCTCTCAGTTACATCTCCGACTGAGAGAAACACAGATTGCTTCCGTAAACAACCGTGGACTGAGCTACTTCCGCCATTTACCAAAATAAAAGAATTTCAAAATAAATTACAAACAAGGATTAATAACATTAAAATAACTCCCATATGTTAATAATACTCTTGATTTTTTTTACATTAATACCAACTGGAAGACAAGTGAGACACACAGGATATTATTCACTAACTTAAAGTTTGCTGAAATAACAAAACCATTTTACTACATATAGATGTGCTAAGCTTTGTTTCTTTATATATCAGTTCATCTATATCTCATCCGTACAAGGAGGAAAGCCAAAAACTGAATGTTTGAGCTGTTTTGTTTTAACACTTGCACAAAACATGTCTAAAGATAAAAAAACAGGAAGAAAAGTTTAGAAATTTGATGTAATATGAAAGTTTTTAAACTTTGTTCTGAGTGTGTTTGACTGCAGGTTTATATTTGCTACTACGCTGCTGCCATCTAGTGGTGATTACATGTAACTACTCCCTCCCTACACATTTAGCAATAAATCATAAGTGGAGAAAATAAAAGGATGAATGTGTAATGTTTTAACACTCATTTTTATATAGTTTTAGTTAATGCTCCTCTCAGTCTTTTCATGTCTTGATTTGACCACGTTTTTCATGTTAAACACATGCATGACAATATCTTAAGTCTGCTGTCGACAAATAAAAATGGGATGAAAAAAAGCATGTTGAATAGTGGTTTGAATGTGGCAGCTGTGCACTTATTCAGCTCCTGAGGGATGTTGCTTCTAAAATTAGCTTCATACAGCTTTAAATCTCGCCTTTTTTCCCATTTTTCTATCATCATTGTGTGGCAGTGCAGAACTCCCTTTTGTAAAAAAAAATGTGCAGTAAGACAGATAAACAAAAGGGACAACGCACAGCAAAGAAAAGCAAAGAAAAGGTTTTTTGCTCCACCAAACTAAAACAAACAGCTGACTCAGAATAGAGACGCGACTAACCAGAGGAAATGTGGCTCTATTGTAAATCAACTTTCCCACACAGTCCCCACAGTATATAGAAAGGAGTTATTTAAAAGAGTATGTGTGAGAGAACTACAAATTCATATAATATTAGTATATACAAGACACACTTTCTCATTCAAGTGAATGGGAAGGTGGGAAGGAAACTTTCACTTTGAATCATGACTTTGTAAATGGCTTTGTCTTAACGTTATGAAGCATTTTGTACATATGGGCGTTAAAAAACAGAACAGGAAATACAAGATTTATGGTCCTAGCAGTAGTGAACTTTAGGGGGAGCCCAAGCCAGTTGTATATGACCCCCCCCGACTCCTCCTCCTCCTCCTCCTCAACACACACTCCTACATACATGATTGTGTTATGTTTGCACCATTGCCAGTGAAACAAGTCCACTCACACTGTACCGTCTGAATCCCTTATTTCCGATTCTTAATTTCCCCCTCCCTGACTCACACAAACCCATCACTCGGTCTCCTCACGTTGCCTGATCTCAATTACCTTCTCACCTCTGTTAACCCCTGGCCCCCAAACACCCCCCGACCCCCACCTCTAACCTCCTCTCCTTTCCTAGCCAGCAGGCATAGCACTCGGCACCCTCCAATCCCCTGATTCAACCTCCATGACCCCCTCAGACAGACAGGGGACAATGACATTTTGTAGGAGGAGAGGCCGTGTTTTGAGGGTGTGTAGAAAATAAAAAGTGTGTTTTTCAGACATTATTTGACTGCTACTGAGCAGCGTATTGAATATTTTTTCTTTCTATCTGTCTGTTTGTCAGAACGAGAGTGGAGCTCATGGAAAGTTTTGGTATTTTTTAAGGTTACAAAGGGTTTCAAGCGTATATCACCTGGAGGAAATCCTTATATTTTATGACTCCTTGTTTTATGAGCCTTCATGTTTGCTCAGATCCCCCACTGTGAGGTTTATTAGAAGGTCAGGACCACAGTAATAAGAAAATTAGGAATTTAACTTTATTCATCTATGGTCCCAAACTAAAAATAACCTTTCCAAGGATATTAAGGAGCTAAAATCTGTGAGTTTTTTAAACAGCAGCCAAAAACTGATGTACTTCCGTTAGTTTTCAGTTTTCTTCTGTCTCTGTGCATCCGTTTAGCAATTTAATTTTCTTTGTGCTCCTATTAATAGTTTTAATAATATAATACTTTTTTTTCTATGTGACCTTTACTTTTTTCTTGAATTTGAGCCACATTCTTTATAGTACATTAACAGTGCTATAGTAACACTTAATTATTGTTATTATTCTTACTAGCTGCCAATGACCTCATGCTGTCAAATCAAACCATGCATGTGTGTGTCCAGAATCACACTGAGCTATTTGGTGGGTCGTGCCTGCTGGGCGCAGAGTCACTGGACCTGATGAAAACACACACACATACACATACACACACACACACACACACACACACACACGTTCAGCCATCCGTGGTGGAGACACGGTCTCTGTGTCAGGCACAATAGGTTCTGCTCAGACAGGGTTAGGGGTGAGGAGCCGTGTTTGTGTGTGTGTGTGTGTGTGTGTGTGTGTAGAGAGAGAGAATCAGAAACAGAAAAGGGCAGAAATAGAGAAAATAACCCACCTTTTGTGAGCAGTGAATGAGGGGGAACAATAATGAAGAAGAGGGAAAGATGTTGTAGGGAAACTGACTTTAACACTATTCATTGGTCTACTGATTCTATATAACAATTAAAAAAAACCTAAAGAAGAAACATTTTCTCTAAAACTGTCGTTGACTCACTTTAGGGCTGCAACTAACAGTTATTTTCATTATCCATTAATTATCTGTTGATTATTTTCTTGATTAGTCTATAAAATGTCAGAAAACAGTAAAAATTGAAGATCACTGTTCTCCCATAGCCCAAGTTGACATTCATTGGAGAGGTTGAAACCAGAGAATTTGGGCATTTTCTTTTTTCTTAAAATATGACCAAAAAAAAGAATCAATTAGCAAAGTAGTTGGTGATTAATTGGACTAATCAATAAATTGACTAATTGTTGCAGCTCTACCTCACTTCAATACCAAGAAACACATTAAAATGTTTAAAACTCACTTTAACTTCTGCAAGTAAAGAAAAGTCATGTTTGAAAGTGACATGAGAGAATAACATGGGAACAAGTTTTGCTTTTAAATGTTCATTTAAGGAGCTTCAAGGGAAAAAATGAACATAATTTTTACACACTGTATGACTTCAATCCATAAACTCTGTATCTGCTTGTGCCAACATTAAAGGCGTCTGTTCATCACACTTTTATTGAGCGAAATAATTAACCCCAAGATGCCATTTAAAAAAAAAAAAATTCTATTAGTTTCATGCCTGATTTTCTGCACATTTCTATGCAATTAAGCATCTTTGGAAACCTAATAATCCTGAATAAAATTTGAAATAAATGTCTAAGTGTTTGTACTTTGCTGCCCAACATGCAAAGTTTGAGACAGTTATGATATTTCATAACCTGAAGATCAAAAGTGAAGAAAAGTGCTAAAAGTAGACACACATTTGTGCTTTTTTTGGATCCAAACAAAGATGAAATGCTTCTCTTTTGCTACGACTTATTTTATTTCCCAAATCTCAACAGTTACAACAGCCTGTTATTGTCTTTAGACTGGGAATGAACACCTAGTTGTTTTCGTCTCGATGTGACAAGCACTGCCTCATTTGATTTGTGTGAAACGGAGACAGTGAGCCTAGGTGGCTGTGTACGTGTGTGTGTGTGTGTGTGTGTGTGTGTGTGTGTGTGTAGGTCTTTGAGAGTCGGGGGAGTGTGACGGAGGTCCATCCCTCACCCTGCGTCTCTGTCTCCAGACAGTTGTACACACATAGACGACTACGTTGTCCGCCTTTCGCACAAATCAAATGAAGCTGAGCGTACACACACACACACACACACACACACACACACACACACACACACACACACACACAGCGGCACGCCCCTGTCACCTCTACAAAAGCCCTGTGGTTTGCCTTGTTCAACCAAGCAAGACAAATCCCGCTTAGGACAAACCGGCGTGTCCACGAGGAGAAAGAAAGAGAGAGAAACAGAGAAGGAGAGAAACTGTCTTCCTCTCACTTGCTCTCCTCCTTTTCATCTCTCTCTTCTCCTCTCTTCCGTGTCGCTGGACAGACAACAATGAACACCAGGGATCAAACAGGAGAAAGAAAGAGAGGAGGAAAAGTTAGTCCAAAAAGTGTGTATGTTGCAGAGAGGCAGAGAAACTGTGTGTGTGTGGGTGTGTGTGTTAATACGAGGCTGTTGCAGTAGATCTTTCTCTCTCATACACTCTCTTATAGCCCCAACGGGACCCTCAGCAGAAACACAACCTCTCCAGACCCTCACCTTTGACCTCTGACACACACACACACACACACACACACACACACACACACACACACACACAAGCGTCTCTGTCTTGTAAACAGCTTAAACAAAGCTTCTCTAACTGAAGATAAACACATTCTCCTGATCCACTGTGTGCCAGAACGGGCAAATGGACCTTTTACGAGGGCGGTGTGTATAACAGTGTGTGTGCGTGTGTGCCAGCATGAGTGTGTGTGTACGGCTCAGTCAAAGGTGAAAGGTTTCTTTTAGTGCATTTCATGTAAGGGAAGCATTCTCAAACAACTTGGAGCTCCGACACCAAGTTTGGATCTCCTTATTGTTTGTGTATGGCAACCAGCGAGGTACAAAAACCTCAGAGACCCAAACATGCTCAAACTATCCATCTCTCCATCCATGAATCTTTTTTAATTATTATCTTCCTTTTTTTCACAACTTCTACTCTGAAATCTCATCGTACAATTAAAAATGTTTTCGTCTATTGTGTCGCTGCACTGATATGTGTCTCTGCGTGTTTTTAAGTGTCAAATTGTGTGTGTGTGTTACTCTATTGGAATGTGCATTGACTGGGTGACCTAGCCAGACTCCAAGGGCGTTAGCAGTTATACCATTTGGACCCTCCCAATAAATAACCTACACACACACACGCTCACATAAACACTGCAAGGTCAGGCAATCGGGGGCCACCTTGACTCATACACACATTCCTTACGGTAAAGGGTTAGGAAGAGAGGATACACACACACACACTTCCTTCACTAAGTCTCACTCCCAGATGTCGAAACTTCATATTGATTCTTTGACAAAAAGTGTGTGATGATATTCTGCACGTGTTTTGTCTTCCATACCTGTCTCCCTGCTTCGTTATTCTGCAGGTTCATCAGTGTACGGGAGTGCTCGGGCGAACCACGCGGGTAATTCTTCTCCCTCTCCCTGGCGTCCACAAACTCCCGGGCGAAGCGGTAGCCGTAGTGCACGTTGTCGCCGCAGCCGCCCCACAGCCAGTCGCGCGGCAGGTCACGGGGTCGAGCCGCTCGGCTGCAACCGCAGGTGGAGAGCTCGCCCTCGCGGCACGCCCGGCTGATGGCGTTGACCACGCCGGCCGCACTGATGGCGTAGGTGAAGGCTGTTTCCCTGGAGCCTGGTGGAGAGAGGAAGTACAGGAGGAACCAAAGTGAAGGACGGATTTAAGCATTTTAAATTCTCAAACACAGTTACATTTTGTTATTACCTTACCTGTTACCTTCTTTTTTAAAAAAAAAATGTGTGGTTGTGTGTGTGCATGTGTGCGTTCAGTGACAGGAAACAGGGGTAACTGCTCAGGTTAACCCCCCTCACACACACAGCAACCCCCCCCCCCCCCCCCCCACCCCTCCCTGCTTGACCTAACAATCGACAATAGATGTGATTTTAGGCTTTAACTCTTTACCTGGTAAATCTAAGTAGCTTTAAACACCAGCTCAGTGTCCAACATACATGAACAGGATTTAATAAAGTTAAAATATCTCTTTCTCCAACATAATTTGGTGATACTTTTAGGTTTGGTAATACTTTTTGTCCTAGTTCTGGCTGGTTAAACTTTATTTTAAAGGATTATTCATTCAGATTTTTAAAAAATGTACCTTTTTAACAACTAACAAATCATCAGTCAATCTGTTGACTATTTTCTTGATGAATTGATTAGTTGTTTGGTCAGCAAAATGTCAGAAAATGGTGAAAAATGTCCATCACTGTTTCACAAAGCCCAAGATAACGTCCTCGAATGTTTTCTTTTGTCCTGACCAACAGTTTACTGTCATGGAAGACTAAAGAAACCAGAAAATAGTCACATTTAAGAAGCTGGAACCAGAGAATTTGGACATTTTTTCTTAAAGAATGACTTTGATCCATTAATCAATTATCAAAATAGTCTAAACATGCTTTTCAAGAAACAGTGTCCCCTGTCTTCTGGATAATCTACTGTCCTCATTGTCAACTGTTTTTTTCTGGACCTACTTTCCAGTGAAAGAAAGGAAAGATATGTTGCTTTTAAACCACTTTCATTGTATTGGCGAGGAGGCAGAATCTCACATGTATCTCAAAATCTGGACAAATTAAATCAAAACTATCTGCATGGGTAGATGTCATTAGAGATGAGTAAAAGTAATGAGGGTAACTATATCATATTTATTAACACTGGAGGAGGAGGTGGGCCAATGTCAGTAGATAAACTTCATCTTCAGACTCTGATGCTGACTCACTGCACTGTGCCGCCATCTGAAAGCAGCTGCATGGTCACTTATCAGAGGAATATATCCAATATTTTGCCATAAAGGTTTTTAGTTGACCTGTGATCAGCTCATAGTACCAGTTTCCTGAACTTATGGAGTTACTCTTACTAGTTGCCTGGATGCATTTCATTCAACAGACAAGTCCGTATTAATGATTTCTATTCACTCTAACACCATCTAACACCATCTAACACCGTGGAATACACAACACAGCTTGCATGTCCTATTCGCTGCATTAATACACAAACCATGTCAACACACAAGGAAGAGGAAAAAGCACAAAGAAAACTGCCTGACAGGTACTGTAGGAGGTTAAGTGCTCTGAAACTCCACAATTTGCATGTGAACAGCAGCAAAGAGCCTTGTGGTACTTCTGGTTGAGGCTGCAAGAGTGTAGAGTTTTAATTTCAGCGTTTGACTTACGATCGGTTTTCTTTGTTTAAAATATGCCACAAGCCTGATTTCATTGTTGTTGAGAAATCAACTCAACATTTCCTCATACAAGACTCAATACTGAGTTTAATGGATTATACTTAACGGTACTTTTGGTTATAGAGCTTTATCCTTTTGTGATCATTTTTGGATGACGATTTGAAGAGAAAACAAATGAGTGATATATCCTTCTATGTGAAAACTTCCTTTAATAAAGCCCCTTAATCCATCATATGTGTTTCTTATGGTATATAATGCATTCTCTAATGCATTTCTAATACTATAATAGACCTCTTTTTTCAGAAGATTACAGTGTGTCCATTGTTATTAATTGTGATTTTAATGTTATGTTATCATATTTAAAGTCTACTGGTATTTATATCTTCTATAAGAAGGCTATAGTATTCCAATTAATGCAAGTTTGTTTGTTAGTTGATTGTATGTGACGACTTTAACCTCGTTTTTTTAATGTGCTACTACTCTACAGGTAGTTTAGGTGTTTTTCTGTGTTATATGTAGCCTGTAGTATCACTCCATAATATATTATAGGGTCGCTGTAGTCTGGAATCAACACCAGCTAGCCAGACAGGCAGGTATGCATACAAGTCTGAGGCGTGTGAGCTATTCATCCCCGGTTTTAGGAGCAGTCAGGATGGTCGTACATATTATGCAGCAGCAGGATAAAGAGACAGAGACACAGAGAGAGAGGGAGAGAGAGGGCGAGTGGTTTATGAGACGGCGGAGCGCAGACTTCAAATAGCAGGTCCGGATTTGCCGGCTCGGTGTCAGCTCATCAGCGCATTTCAAAAGAGGAGCCGCAGGACAATGGACCGACTAACACCTCCATATAAACCTGGAGATAGACTGACTGTCAATAGAGAGACAGGCAGAGAGGGACGGAGACAGAGAAAGAGTAGCTTACACCTCGTCTGGCTGCCCGCAGCGGATTTGACACTTACTTGTTGATGAGAAGTTTCCCACATCGCCTGCTGGGAATTAGACGCATATGATACTGATACAGGATCCGAGCCACCGGCGGACATTTATTAAAATAACTAAAATAGCCTACATGACACGTGTTTCGGTCCTAATTTGTATGCGTGTTCATAAGTGTCTCTCTGACTTGTTTCTGTCCTCGTTTTAACTCGACCACCTTCCGCGTCTTTGCGCGTGCGTAAAAGCTGGAAAGACAAGAGGAGTGGATTCATGTTTTGAGCAAATGCTCACTGCAGTTTCCATTAACAATCACATCAGTGACAAAATTAAACATTATATTCAAAATTTAAGTTGTTTTGAACATGCAATTAATAATGAAAAATATTCAGTCCAAATTGGGAATAAAAGATTAATTCTATGGATGTTATAAAGCTGATTAAATATAAATACTGTGAAGTATGTATCCTACAATAAGAAGTCTATAAAGTTTGTATTGAGTAGCTACATCACAAAAACTGCAAGATTACTGCCACATTAGACCTGAATATAAAAGTGATGCTATCGGATATAATAAGGCAGATAAAGCCTCAGAGTCTATTACAGTAATATTATGATGATAGACCTAAAAGACCAGAACTACAATACCTCAGAGGTAAGTACCACAGCAATACTATAACACACTTCACACTGTCAATCACAAAATGTACATTACACCACTGAACTAAACAGCACTTTTAGTATGGCTGTGGCTACTAAAGCCCCTTTTCCACCAAAAGTTTCAGGTAGCTTTGGAACCAGAGGAACTAATCTCAGGAACTACGCTTGGAACTAAAAGTCCCTGTTGTGCATCCTGTTTGTGTTTTTTACCAGGTAGATCATGCAAACTAGACTAGTTGAAGTGTTAAATCTAGATAGAACAATACTGTTCACATCTATAATTTTCATTAGTAATCTTTATAGTGACATGGCCTTGGCGTTATCACTGTCAGACTGACTGACTTTCTTAGAGTAACTTTTTGTTCTCATATCTTATCATGATGTCCGCTATTGTCAGATCTGTCTATTCACCAGATCAGTTGTGTCTCTACCAACTCACCACACTCTAATTCATTCAATTTCAGTACTTCTGCCACTGTTCAACTATTAAACATTCCTGTCAAAACAATTATATACTTTACAGTGTTTTATTATTCCTGCCTGTCATTTGACTGACCTCAAATGACCTCTGTTGCCCTGTCAAACCGTCCACACCCTGATCTATATGAGCCATCAAAACACTGGCTGTGTTTACACTGACCCTTTTATTCCACTGATAAACACGTTTTATTGCTGCATTACTGCCACCATGACGGCAGTTTAATAGATAGACTGCTCATCAGGGTGGACCTATGTTCTCTCTCATACGACTTTATGATTAAAACAGCTGATCACACTGTTATCATTGACATTTGCCTTCATTATTATGTATTTGTGCTTTGATTGGGGTTAACATTAATTTCTGGGCTGATGCATAATTGATTAAATCAGTATTTTTTGCTTTTGCAGTCTTACAACTAAAGTATTTGCTATATTGACATACAGGTTAGAATTTGCCATAGCTCTCAATTTGATTGACATATCTTTCAAGAGAAGAAAAAAAAACAGCAACAACAATCTTTTCTGATGCCGTTTCTGGTCTCTCAGCTCTCATTGAACAGCAAACTCACCGATCTGCATGACCCGTCCAAACACTGATGTGTTGTCCACGGTGCTGCAGTTCCACCTCCTATGTCTGAACTGGTACTGGCACTCCTTGATGCCAGTCTTGGCTCCGTCTCCGATGTAAATCATGTGGTCCTGGTACAGCTGGCACAGCTTCCTCTGTCCCTGTGGATCGCAGGGCAGTGCAGGAGAGATTATCAGAGATTAGTAGGTTAATGGTTTGATTCTTTATTGGTCCCTGTGGGGAAATTCTCCTGTTGTTTCATCATTTTCTCAGAATCAGAAGCAGGGACAGAACTAGGTGTGCTGGAAACTAGAGGGAGAAACCTTTATATTGTGATGTAACAGGTTAAACTAAGGGGCTTCTCCATAATCAATGAATGTGATGATGTTGTAGAGTCTCAAGATGACAGGCTATGCTCAGGATTTAAAGTAAGAAAAGATTTGTGAGCTTGAAAAGTTGTCCAGGAGGAAATATTTACAACGTATTGAATTAAGTATTATATAAATCTAAAACTGCTCTATGCCTGAAATCAGGCATGCTGTCTGAGAACTTTAGGCCCTGTATGCTGTCACGCTAAAATGAACTTTTGTGTTCTAGCATTGCTAACATGATTTAGCCAGAGTCTTGTGTGTGATTTATTTAATCTTTGAAACTATATTTAACTGTAAGTAGAAGTCTAAAGCTGGCAGTATTTCCCACAGTCAGGAACTTACTTGAGAGAGACCAGACAGCTGACTGCAGAGAGGCTGAGCCCCAATGATGTACATCTCTGGCCGCTGGATCGGGGTGAGTGCTAGTGACCTGTGAGACAGAAGCCATATAAAGTCTAAATTTAAGCTAATAAAATGAACCTGTTAAGGGAGGACAAAGTTCAAACACACGTTTTATTTGTGAAACTGACCTATAAACTGTAGATAAATAAACTCTCCTGGTGTACATGTCTGCAAGCACTCACCTCATGTTACCTTTTGTCCAACAAAAACAACAAATTGAACACTCAGAATCATGTTTGCCTTAAAAGGAAATGACAGAAGCAACAACTTTTCCAAAACACAGAAAATACTGTGTAACAGATAATCTCACTTATCTGTTAACTCCTTGTGACTAGGATAAGTCATTTAAAGTCTCTCTGAAGAAACAGAAATCAAATTGTGTGAATATCTTTCTTATCCAGAGAGCTACAAAGGAATTCAGTTCTGTGCTTCCTAGATATAACACAGTCATGAAAATATGGCACTATTTTGGCAGTAAAGGTGCATTTGTATGATTAAGTTTACTGCTGAGGGGCACATTTTGATGCACTGTAATCTTGTGAATGGACACTTTATCCTACAAACTTAAATCCTACTCTGATTCTACATAAACTGACAGGATGGTGACGTCCTCAAACATCCAAACTGACCTGCACACACCCTCCACTACATTATCACAAAGCTAGCTGAATAGCATTAGTTGTTCTGTAAGTCAAGAACAAGTGTGGCTGATTGAAGGTCCTATGGGCAGCAGGCTGCTGTGCGGGCCATTTGGGGCTCAGCAGGGTAAATATTGTGACAGAGCCTTCACATTTGTTCTAGTCGCTGTTAGCGCTCCACCACACGACTGGATCGCGGCATGATGCAAAACTACCCCCCAAAACACACACACAGACTCAAGAGGCAACACAGAGTGACATCTATAGCTCACAATTTTCCATTTGTCGTCTTATTAGTAGTCTAAAGGCAAAAAAGATGAGGAGTTATGGTGAGAATGTGAACCATAAGTCGTGCGTAAAATCTCATATGCGCGCATTTTAAAGCCGGTGCAAATTCACAATGAAACTCGACTATAGGGCAAAATCTTATATGATAAGAAGTTTGTGTAAGTTTTTAACTAACTCAAAAAAGTCCTCTGAGAATCTGATTTATCTGTGCTGCTAATGATCACCGAATGGAGGCCAGAGTTCATCCACGTTTTATTCGAAATCACAACGCTGAGCCTATCTTTTAACACAATCAATGCAATGCCAGTGATCAGTTACTCACCACCATGAATTGGCATCCACCACCAGCAGTTGGGAGCTGCAGGCGAGGAAGGCGGCTGCCAGCAGCAGATGTCGGACGGCACCGGTTCGCCTTCTCCGGATAGGCCTGTTGTCCATGGTCCGCCGCGTCACCGCCACACAGCCGGTCCTGGGGAAAGTGCTCTGCTGTTGAGACATGGGCAGAAAGTAAGGAGGCGTCCTGCTCGGTCCTGCTGGATCTTTGGGTCAGGACGCAAACCCTGCAGTGGGTCCGAATCCGATTCACGTATGTCTTCTGTTTTCCACACTTGTTATTAATCTATATTATCAGTCCGCAGTCTTTCCTCTCCCCCCAAACCAGTTTCTGGTGTTTACAAAACTGCCATAAAAGCCTTAAAAAGTCAACCATAGAAGGGCAACTTGGTAATCCTCAGAAAGTTTCACTAAGGATGAGAAAATACAAGCAGAGCCCTGGTCGGTATTAGTGGATCTGAAATTAGAGCAGCATGTTTCCAAAAGGTCAAAGCCTGCTTGTAAAATATATGAATCCAGTTAAAGTCCAATCCCAGGTCGTGCGTAAAATGGTTTGGTATCAGCTGGCTTTTACGCACTTAGACATGAAGGGAGAAGCGAAACAGGAGCGACTTCTCTGTCGCTAAAAAAAGAAACAAATAAAACAAAGCAACAATGTGAAACGTGCGATCCGTTGTTGTCCCGGGGAAAGATTAACAAGGAGATTAAAACGCTAATTGAGCAGCAAAGCGACTGTTCCTTTCCCTTCCTGTCCCCTCGCGGCCACTCCACATCTCCCTCTCCCTTTCTCTACTACACTCCTCCTCTTCTCACCCCCACTTCACCTCAGAAACCCTCTGCCCTCTCTCCCTCCCTGTTTTACGGCCATACATTGCGCGCGCCCGTGTTTGTGCGCGTGCGCAGAGTAGAACACCACATGGGCTTTGGACACAGTCAACGCTGAGCCAAGACCGGGAGCACCTGTGATGCTGGTGACCTTGCGTCCAAAGGGTTTGGAAATGGACAAAGTCAGTTATGATCATGGAAAAATATTCAGGACGTATGACTCTGTTTTTTGGTTTTGGTGATCGATTCCCCTGATGACTTCCTATAAGTGTTTTTCTGAAGAGGCATCTCTTCTATCTCTAGTCAGTGATCAATAAATTGTCCATACAGAGACCCTATAAGATGAGGCAGTGTACTAACATTTAAAACCTGAATCATAATTATGTGAATCCATATAAAGTTACAGTCTGGTAATAATTTTTAGCGTCAAACAACTTGGAACTAATCTGTTCAGGTTAAAGGGGGTAACACGTGGACAGGACACAGTGCTAAAGATAAAATAAAACGCACTAGAAGAATTAGTCTGGACTATGTGTATCCCCAAAACAGAGAGACGGGAGAATTACAAGCACGAGCTGGGGTGGGGGTTGAGCGTTTTTGGAAAACCTCAATCAAAGTTCACGTGCGTCAAATTCCTTCTATTAGCTGAAGTGAATAATTTGTTTGAATAAAAGGTGAGCGCTTCAAAAACACATAATCCCCTCTCCTTTGGTCTGCGAAAATAAAGGGCAACCCCCCCAACACCCCCCTCCCACACACACACACACACACACACACATTTACGCACGGACACATAGACGGTCAGGAGTCCTGAAAAGTCATGAAAGTAAAGAAAAGGCGTGTTGAAGCGAGCTCTACCCCAATTCATAACCCGGTCAAAGACAAACTGAAGCCGGGTCGGTGGGCGGTGAACCTGCAGAGGAACAGACTCTTTGATCTGACTCAGTGCTTCTCAAAAGAGTGCGTCCACAACCAAAGGTGCGCAAAGGGAAGATTAGACCAGGGCCCCCCAGTCTCCTAGTCTTTAAAACATTCATTAAAAAAAGCTTCCTAGACGGTAATTAGTTTTAGTTTAGCCTATTTTACACCAATAACAGAATAAAGTCATAGAATAAAGTACCAAAGGGCCCCAAACTCACATAGCAATGACTGTAGGAACATTATGACAATATTACGACAATAACGCATTTTGATTTTCATTCATCCATATTTTGCCTGCGTAAAAACACAGTCAAGGGAAAATATGTTGTAGGTTTTAAGATCGATTTGCTTAAAATTTGAATGAGCAGCTGAGAGGAAATTAAGGGTTTAACGTCACTCTAAAAGGCTAATTTGAGTGTATAATATATGATATTTTTAAAAATTTCTAATCAATATTCTCATATGAGGTGATGTGTTGTGATTCATCTTCATCCTTCACTTCACTATAGGATTTCTAACAAGAGGTGTTTCTCAGCAGCACAGAGTCGGATGTCACTCGTCTCTGCATGATAATAGACCCGCAGCAATGTTAAGCAGAGGTCGCACACCTTTCATCTCCCGGGGGCCCTAAACTTCCCCACACCACACCGCACACACGCACACACACACACACACACACACACACACACGGAGCTCTGTGAAGTGATCTAACTGGCTGCCTTCAATATACATCTGATTGATATTCTGCAGTGTGTGTGTGTGTGTGTGGGCTAGTTTTGGGTCAAATTCAGGTTGAATAAGCAATGAAACAATGAGAAACATTTTGGGAAACGTAATTAGGCAACAATATGTTGCAACACAAAAAACAAAACTGGTTCAGTTAGCAAGGAACCCTGAGACTGAATTAAATCATCTCTTTTTCCACAGCTCTCTCCATATAAAGAAAGTGATGCACCTTGTGTGGTTTGTGTCAGCCTGATGTGATCAGGAAGTTACTATGACAACAGCGCCTTCATCTGGTGAAACATTAACATTGACTTCTCTCAACATGAACTCATCCAGAATCTACTTTGGGCATATTTTGATTTTTAGAAAAAGTACTTTCTTATGACTTATTATACAGTATTTCTGCTGCTGCTTTACACAGAACAAATATGGTTATCAGGCAGGTTTGTAGTGGTTTATTGATCAATTTAAACAGAAAATTTAAAATGGGATTGAATATTGTCAGTCTGTTTCTGCATATTGTTAACCTGAGGTAGAGACTGCTGTGCAGATTGTAAAGCCCTTTTAAGGTACTTTTTTAATTGACTTAAGTTGACCAAAATGAGGAACTTATACCAGACCATTTGGACCCAGCAGACATCAATTTTGTGCCCCAAAAAAATGCAAATCCTAAATGAACATTGAAACAGGGTTTTCTTGCTGCAATCATTCCTCCTGCTCATACTGACCATCAAGACATCCCTTCATAATGCACTTACAATATAAGTGATGGGGGACAAAATCCACAATCCTTGTTTTGAGAAAAAATGTATTTAAAAGTTTATCTGAAGGTAATATGAGGCTTCAGCCATCTGAGTTGGTCAGAGTGGATATACTGTATCTTCCACAGTTACAGCAGTTACAGTCCTTTCAGTGAAAAATGTCCCTCTTTGTGTCTCGATGGACAGTGTTTTTAAGGATTGTAACAAAAAAAAGGTATTTGGCACTTTGAATGATATGAACTTGATTTGACTCATTTGGACGGCTGAAGCTTCATATTAGCTTCAAATAAACTTTTAAATACATTTTTGCACAGAAGGAGGACTGTGGATTTTGCCCCCCATCACTTACATTACATACATCACTCGGCCATCCTGACAACTGACATCAATATGTCATCAAAGTTGATTCGTACTTTTGACAGATCATTGCCCATCAAATCAGCATTGTTTGCATTACAGTGAAGACAACATTTGCACAGAAGAAGGACTATGAAATTTGTCCCCCATTACTTATTCTGAGAGTGCATTATGGGATCTCTTAATAGCTAGTATGAGCAGGAGGAATGATTATGGCAAAACAAACAAACAAACAAAACAAAAAACCAGACAAAAAACAAAAAAAACATGTGTCAATGTTCATTTGGGCACCTGACTATTGTTTTAGGTTAGACTTGAATGTGTCCTTTAAGAAACCAGAACCCATATGACAGCTTTGCAAACTGACATTGGATCTTAACAAAACATAATAAGGATCCCATACAGCTAACAAACATTGTGGCTCAGCATGCAGAATGTCCTTGTATCTTGTATCACACTTCAAGTATGTTCAGCCTGTCTCTGTATGTTATTGTAACAGCTGAAATATTCGGCATAATGAAAGGCCGGGACACAGCAGTGACTCGGCATAATGACAGAGCAATCAGCTGCGGCCCTGTTGTTAAAATGCACAATCTGTAAATGACATTACATCACCCCCTACTGTTGCCTTACTGTACAGTCTGCGCTTTATAGATGTTGCTAGAAACTGCAGAAATTCAGCTCTGTCTCTTCTTTTCATGTGTGTGGCCCCTAATGTTTACAAAAGGGTAAAGGTTAGAGAGAGGACTCATTAAAATTCTTGCTGATGTTTTTCCATTACAAGAGAAAAAGGATGTGAATTTTGGTTGAGACATCTGTGCTAAATTGAAATAAATAGGTTTCTCCTACTGGGATTTTGGCTAATTAAAACATACTGATTGTCTCCTCATGTGGGAACTAAAGAGAAACAGGCCAGCAACTTATTCTGGGACATGACCCAGAGCTGCAGAAATACTGGTCTGGAGCAGCCAAACTGCTCGGCAGGATTTACTGGCGACTTGTGATGTACCGATTGAAACACAAGGAGGAGCAGTTCAGCCATAGTACAGACTGCAGCCAAAGAAAGCGGGTAAAATGAGACAGGGAGGGGTGAGGGCATGGAGAAAAACTTGGACCAAGTGAGCTAAAGAAAGAAAGAAAGAGGTAGGAGGGTAAAACAGAGAGAGTGAAAGAGAGAGGGAGTGTCCAAGTAATGGATACAGAGAGAGAGAGAGAGAGAGACAGACAGAGAGAGGGATAGAGAGCGAGAGAGGACTAGTCCCTAGAGGATATGAGCAATAGCCATGCAACAGGGAGCAATGCCTGAGAAACTCGGCAGCTCCTCTCTGGATTAACAGCAGCCTCGCTTTTTATTGCCTACAGTGCCAGACTACAGCGGGCGAACCAGCCAGCTTTCTCCTGCAGGGAAACCAGCTGCGGCCGGCTGATCTAGTCGGCTCTGATCCCCTGGAAGGTGCTGGTGCCAAAATGCTAAATATCAATTTTTAGAAATGACTGTCACTTGAAAATTGATCATCCCCTAGCTGAAAAAAAAACAAAAAAATCCTCAGAATGTCGGAGGAGGCAGAGGAGGAATATAAAAGAGAGGGGGTTAGACTAGATGCATGGAGGGAAATGCAGTCTCTGTCGCAACTTTACAGACCAAAGCTGTTTTTAGGGCATTCAAATCCTAAAATGTCCAAGCCTTCAAATGACTAACAAGGCATAAATATCATGTTGTAAACAAGGCCATGATTGCAGCATGAGCCACAGAGTTTTACTCTAACACATGACAAGCAACTGGCAACCTGAACATCTTTCTTGTGCTTGAGACACAACCATTTCCTCCCTTTTTTCTCTGAGCTGCCTCCATCTGAGGGTCAAAGGTCAGGTTCACTTATAGCCCCCCTGCAGTGATTTGGGGTCTTTCTCGAGGATATTTCAGCACACATCGTTCAATACTGTACTTATAGAATTCCATGTATGTAATTAAAGGGGACGTAACATGTTTCTTGCGATTTCCTGTTATTTTGATACTGCTGTGATGTTGGCTTGTTAATGTTGTTGAGGTGAACGTATGTAAAAATACTTCCTTCAAGTCAAAAGCCAGGGCTTCAGCTGAATGCTTTGTTTGCAATGTCACCTCTACTTCCTCCTCCTGATGATGTCACATCGTTAGTGCATGCCCACAAAAGGCCGTCTGTTATGTGGTATTTTGTTGCTAAGGTTGTTCACAGGCTGTTGGCGTTGTCCACTCACATATTTTGGATTGGATTCGAGTTCGAACATGTACAGATGTTTTTCAGAAGTTTATATTTCGAGTGATGAACTTTTGTTTGTTGACGTAGCCTCTGGAGCTGATAGAAGTCTGCCGAGGGGCAGCTTCAAGAAACTAACCAATCAGAACAGAGTGGGCTCATCAGGAAGGGGGCCCACTCTTAAAGAGACAGGAGCTAAAACGGCCTGTTTCAGACAGAGGCTGCGTAGAGGGTCAGTTAAGATAAATAAGGTTTTTTGAACTGTAAATCACGCAAAGATATAACAATAAAGCTCCATAATAAAAATATAGACCTGAGAATGTGCATGATATGTCCCCTTTAACACTTGTTTCTATCTGTCAAACACCATCTGTAAAAAAAACATTCAAACTCATTGTTTGTTTTACCTTTCTCATATTACATTATCCAGTAACAGTGACTAACACATTTTCAGCTCTTATCTTACCCCAATACTTAATGTGTGCGGTGTTTTTCTTTTTTGAAAAAACATGATGAAAAACAGGACGCAACCAACATGGGAAGATCAACTAACTAACCAACAGAGAACTCTCAGCTTTATAGTTTCTGTCTCAACCAAACTCCACTCTGTTTTGCTCCTTCAATAACTTTGCTCACAGTGAAATTGCACATCTTTATACTCCTACTCTACCTTTAAAATTTCAACAATATAGTATGTTATCCTATGTTTATATTTTGTTATAGTTATAGTATATTCTAGTATATTCTTTATATATTTGTTTTTGTATATATATTGTATATATTTCTCTCTTCTAGTGTTGATATGTATATTTACTGCATATTTACTGTCCTGTGCAATGCCTGAATAAGCTATCTATCTATCTATCTATCTATCTATCTATCTATCTATCTATCTATCTATCTATCTATCTATCTATTCCACCTGCCATAGATACGTGTCTCTCTTTCTTTCTCTTAGACTTTCTTTGTCTCTCTTTCTCCATTTCTGTTCCTCTTCCAAAAACACACGTATACACACAGATGCACACACACACACACACACACACACACACACACACACACACACACACACACACACACACACACACACACACACACACACACACACACACACAAACACACACACCCCTGGGGGAAATGTAGTGGGACTTGGAAGCAGCTGAGAGGGGCTTCGGAGAGGCCTTGGGCTTCATATCTGCCTCTTTGTGTTTTTCTTTCTACATGCGTGGTTGCATGTACGATTCTCCTTTATTCACTGCTTCTTTCCTCCATCATCCTCCCTTCCTTCCACACTCACATCCCCCCCACCCCCCACCCCCACCCCTTCTCATTTTTGTGTCTTCTTCACAAACACGCATGCTCTCCCCTCCCCTCCTTCAACCCTTCCATCTCTCTTTCCCCAACTGTGTCCATCTCCTCCCTCCTTCCCTCCATCCATCCTTCTGTCAGCTGGCAGAAGATGAGTCATGCCTCTAGCTGGGAGGCTAAAACTCACTCTCTCTCTCTCTCTCCCTCTCTCTCCCTCTCTCTCTAAATATATCTTCTCTATACTTCTCCACCTCAGTCTTTCTACATCTCTTTCTCTCAGTCTCTCTCACACTTCTCTCACTCTGCATTGCCATCTGTTTCTCCACATCTCTCTGCTTTGTTCTAGCACTTCACTACGAAGCACTTTTTTCTCCCTTCCTCTCAGTTTCTCTCACGCCTTTCTGTTTCTTGCTGTCAATCTGAAAGTCAGATTGCCATTCCTGTTTCTATCCATCCATCCCTCTATCTATTCCTTCTTCTCTCCCTCCCTCTCTTTCTCTCACACCAACTGTGCAACCGGGTGAAGGGTGAAAAGCTGTTTTCACCCTTCCTTATCTCTTGACTGTGTTGATGTGAACACGTTCTCACTCCTCCTTGTTCTCCCCATGATACAACTTGTAATACATCTACTTGTTCATACAGTCCACAGTATCTCTAGTGTCATTTTACACCATTTGGCCACATTAATTGTTGTATTTTTAACTGTACTTGGTAGATATATGCATATACAGATACTGTATGTTAGTTATCCAGCTCTTGCCTTTACATAGTGTCTATCGTTTGTTCATTTCTGTATGTCTTTATTTAGTAAATCTTACTGTAAACTTCTCTAGGTTGCGTATAAGTAATTTGAGAGCTACTAACTCATATTCCTTGTATAAAATGTATTGTTGCTGTGTACTGGAGACAACACGTTTCCACTTCAGGTGATTTAATTCAAAGGTAACTACATTTTTGGTAAAAAAACAAACAAAAACAGCCATTGTTAGACCAGTGTTATAAACTGAAACTACATACAAATTGCTTGCATCTGTGATTTACAAATTGTGATAGGTAATGCAACACATTATTGCATAAAACATTTAAAATACAATGTAAAAGCAAAACTACACACAACCACTCTTTCAAATACATGGTAAAAAAAAAGGTAAATGTTATTTTACAGACCTGCATTTAGTCTGTTTTTTTAGCAGTGAAGTGAATTCGAGCTAAGCTTCAGAGCTAAGCTAATGCCATTTACAGCCACTAAAAAGTTAGCTTTATATTTGGCTCTACATTAAATATAGCAAAATTGATATATTACTAAACTGAAGTTTAAGTTCATGGTGATGGTTTCTTGGCTGAATGTCACTAGCTAAGCTATCAATTGTGCCCAACTTAAAGTCACATGATACAATATCTCATTTTGTTTGGCTGCTGCATGAACCCTGAGTTTTTAACCTTTTAGTAAATTGCAGCAGGTTATGCACAGTGCAACACTGGCTTTAGCTTCCTGAAATATTGAAGAAGAAGTATAGTGGGAGTCTAAACTACTAAATCAGCCCAGACCTCAGTGCAAATGAGATAGCTACAGTATGGCTGGCCTCGTTTGGCACTGGACTGGAACCCTGGAAGAGGCTGAATCCCTGATCAGGAAGCCCAGGGATAAGTCACCAAGGCTGGGCCAGATCCCCTGATTTCCCCCCTGGTGCCCTGGAGCTCCGATGGTCAAACTACACTGGTCTCCTGATCCCTTCCCTGGAGAAATTACAGTAATACACACAAACACATGCTCAAACATGCACAAACAGATTTACAAGCATAAAGAGAGGCATGTGCATTCTCACAGACACAAACCCACACACATTTTTGCTCCCTGCCTGACTCTTTACATACACACACACACACATTGTAAAACTGCAATCATATTATATTAGAAAAGAGATAGTAAAAAATCTGCAACTACAAACTTAAACTAAGAGAGAGACACACACACACCTACAATGTAGATCAGAGCAACTTTCACACGTTCATCAGGGGATGAAGTGGTGCAAGTCTCGGCTGGTCTGGCCTGATTTACTGCTCGTCTCTGAATTGATTCATCCGGCCTATAAATCCCCAGGAAGCCTTGTACTGTGTCAGGTCAGAAAACACACACACACAGACACACTGGTGCACACAAAGGTGTAAAAGCATGAAGATTCTTCTTCACAATATATCCCAACATTGGTGGTTTTGTTAAATTCAGTTAATTGCTTGTGCGTGCATGTTGACTTTTAATCTTTACCAGTGTCTTCATGTTCCTTAATCCATCTTTTTTTCATCCCATCCTCCCTTCTTTCCTTCCTTTGCTCTCTCTCTTTCTCTCTCTCTGTCTCTCTGTCATAAATGCAGAGTTGTGATGTTTAATTCAGACACAAATAATGTATTTTCTCAAGGATGAATTATTCACAGGTTGGTTATCAGCACAAAGTTCTCCTTCTTCTCTTCTTCTCTCTATATCTGTCCATTTCTTTTGCCAAATCCCACACATACAAATACTATAGAGTTACCGCTATAGATACCAGTCAAATTTATTTATTTGTTATCCTTTCATCTTCTCAAAGTTGATCTCTTGCTGGCCCTGAGAAGCAGTGAGAAATACCTGAAAACTCAAAGGATGAAATTTCTCACAACCAATGTGACATTAATACCTAAAATTGGACTTAAATGTCTTCGCTTATTTAAAAAATCTTTGATGTGGGAGTGCAGCACATTCAGTCACTGATGAGTCATGAGTCATGAGTTTGTCTTAATGCAGTTTGTCTTGATGCAGTTTGCATTTCACTCAATATTACAGATATTTCACTTATAGTGTCCGAGAAATGCCATTGCCTTGTAAATATTTTTTATTCACACTTGTCTCTGTCTTAAGCACTGGTCTTGCAGTTTGATTTTCACCAAAGTCCAGTTATGTTTTTAGTCTTCTACCTGTGTGAAGTAAACAAAATAGAAGAAGTTCAAGGCAGTTCCCAAAAAGAACTCAACACTCTCCAAAAGACTATATCTGTTTGATATTGGCAGGAGATCTGACACTGAAAGGAGAGGACTTGAAACAGTTATCACCATTTAAGGGTCTGATTGGCAGTAACAATGGAGAAAAGCTATTGGATCAGAGTCAAGATGCCAAAGATCGTCACAGATAATCCTCCGACACAAATCATGAGAAAAGTATAAGGCTGAGGAAGGTTGGGAAGAAGACAGTGTCTTATTTTGATGAATAAAAGTATGACATGGACATCTTAAACTGCTCTCACATACAGCACAGGCAGAAGTAAATGATTCGTATTTATGAATTAGAGCCCATATTATTTTACCGCTGATACAGCTGGGTGACAAATTAAAGGAAAAACCTGAACAAATGATTGGAGAAACATAACGAATGCAGATGCTTCCACACAGGCGCAGTGCATGGTACAATTAAGCAATTAACATCCAATCATGCTCTGTGGCTTGTATAAAAATGCTGAGCAGGCTCAGTTGATTCTGATTTTGTATCAAGATGACAAGAGGAAAAGATCTAAGTGACTTTGAAAGAGGGTTCATTTTTGGGGCACGGATGGCAGGAGCTTTAGTCACTGAGACTGCTCAACTTGCTCGTGTTTCAATAGGAACAGTGACTAAAGTGACTGCATTTAGATCTATGGGAAAGACATTAGTAAATAGGGACAGAAATTGTGGTCGACAGCTCACATTTGATGACCATGATTCTCATGCATTAATACAATATGTGAGGAAAAACAGAAGAGCGACAAGGTGACTGAGAATATCAACGTAGGACGTGATCAGACTGTGTCAGCAAGAACAGTCCGTCGACAATTACATAGAGAGAGATATTATAGCAGGGTTGCAGTGCATAAACCCCTCATTACAAAGATGAATGCACACTTGAGAATTCAGTGGTGCAAAAACCATAGGCACTGGTCTACGGAGATGTGGAAAAAGTGATCAGTCAGTCAGATGAATCATCTTTCACCGTATTCTCGACAAGTGGGTCAGTGCATGTGAGGCGTACACCAAGAGAACAGTACAGGCCTGAATGCTTGACCCCTACAGTGAGGGGATCTGGTGGCTCTGTTATGCTTTGGGGGGCATTTTGCTGGCATGGTTTGGGTCCACTTGTCCCCTTAGAGGGAAGGGTCACTGCAAATCAATACAAAGTTGTTCTGAGTGATCACCTTTATCCTATGATGAACCATTTCTATCCTGATGGGAGTGGTCTCTTCCACGATGACAATGCCCCAATTCACAGGGCACGAGGGGTCACTGAATAGTTTGATGAGTATGAAAATTATGTGAATCATATGCTGTGGCCTTCGCAATCACCAGATCTCAACCCAATTAAACACCTAAGGGAGATTTTGGACCGACGTGTTAGACAACACTCTCCACCACCATCATCAAAACACCAAATGAGGGAATATCTTTTGGAAGAATGGTGTTCATCCCTCCAGAAGAGTTCAGAGACATGTAGAATCAATGCTGAGGCTCACTGAAGCTGTCAGGCGACACATGGTGACCCAACACCTTACTAAGACACTTTATGTGGGTTTTTCCTTTAATTTAGGACCACAAATAGATGGTTTCCTTTTTCTGTCACACATATAAATAAAATGGATTTCCTTGAGTGAAGCTTGAGGGTATAAGATAGCTAACACTCAAATACCAGATTGAAAACTTATTGATTAGTAGTGGTCTTGGGATTTAAAACTATGTTTGGTCTTTAACCTGATTTAAACTCTGTTCATGACACATGTATTTCAACATCAAAAACCTCCCTGGTGCAATTTCTAAGATTGAAAATTAGCTGTTTTCCACCTTCATGGCTCCCTGCACAAACACAGACAAACCGAGAGATAGAGTAAAACCCGGCCGGATAAACACACACACACACACACACACACACACACACACACACACACACACACACACACACACACACAAAACACCTACTCACACACAACAATATGCAGCCTATTCATGCCAACAGATGACAGAGTGCATTGAGAAAATGCCAAAATGCTGACTACTGAGGGAGAGAGAGCACACGGCTGAAAAATCTCCTATGTCAGACTGCAGAGCTGGCAGAAAAGAAAAGCATTGTTGAGGGCACACACACACACACACACACACACACACACACACACACACCTAGGCAGCCTGTGTGGTGCAAAAACTGGAGCAAGGCGGCAGGGCATAACACACGCACATATGTACGCACACACACAGCCTGTGAGGCATTGTGGCGAGACGGAAGCATGACGAGCTTTCAGAGAGAGGGAAGAGAAAGTGAAAGAAAAGGAAGAAAGAGAAAGGAGAACGAAACAGAGGTAGAGATAGATGAAGAAGGATAAAAGAAAGAGAGGGAAGGAGGCTCCTGGCAATGACTTCTTGTCATCTCTCTTTGTATGTATTCCCATTTTCTTTATTTCACTAATACTTCACCATTCATTGTCAATGTCATCTGAGACCTCAACTTCTCTTCAGCTAATTTCTTAATGAATAAAGGGAAAATGTGGGATAGAAGAGAGTGAGAAATGAGATTTGAAGAGGTGACGGATGGAGACTCAAGGCCAACAAAGACTTTAAATTCTGCAAGCAGCTAGATGAGAAAGAGCTTCATCAGCGTGAGGTGAACTTCTGAAAGCCGAAGAACTGGATTATAAAGTTATTGTCACAACACTATTTCACCGTTTGCTTACCTTGTCTGTTATGATTATTTTCTCATTGTATGTGATGTCGACGGTCCCGATTCCAGTTGTAAGCATTAAACATGTTTAAAACAATCTTAATAAGAACAAAGGGCAGGTGATTCGAATCATTAGACACAACACACTGTATGATTTTATCTGCCGACTGTCAACACCAAATGTGCAAGAGCGAAATGCATTTGTTCAGTTCAGACATGATGGCTAATACATATTTAAAATCGTCTGCATAATGGTTGTGTGTTTTGCTGTTAACACTCTGGTAGGATTAAATAAAATCTGATGGTGTATCACAGCTATTATGACAGCTTCTATTTCTATGTCCTGCTCTCTGCTCCCTCAAAAGTAAGAACTGTCAAAACGATTAAAAAGTGAATCAAAGTTGAACTCACAAACTTACATTTAAATGTTCTGATTTCGAAAGAAATTTGCTTTGTTTTTAATGCTGGTGTGACCAGGATCTATGACAGAGAACAGGAGGCATGAGCGGGCTGAAAATAATGAAAAAACAGGGAGAGAGAGAGCGGAGCAGACACAGGCTGCATTCAGAACCGCCCACTACATATTACCAATGAACGCAGTATGCAGTCTGTAGTACAGACTGCATACTGCTTTTCATAGTAGTATGCGATGTGAAAATGTTGAATGTTCAATTTCATTTGCAGTGTGCCAGGCCAGGCTTAGCCGGTTTCTGGGTTTGGAAAATAGAAGTAAACAATAGTACGGCTAATGGCAACAGCTGAGATGACTAACTAGTCTCACTCGGCCAGCAGCTCCTCACATCTTCAAAAACATCAGAGCAAATTTCCAAACAGGCGTTATTTGGATAAACTGACCACATATTGGGAATCTAAATGGACACTTTCTCATCTGAAAAAATATTAAAACTTAATAAAGTGACATATTAACAGTCCTAGAGCGACTTTAGCCTGACTCTAAATCTACATTGTGTTGCTGTCTGCCATTTAAAAAATGACTAGTTGTTGTGACTGTTCCAGTTGCATTGTGGGACATGGTTGGCAAGGTAGACTAGTTGAATAAATACTGGAGATTTCTTCTGAATCAGTACGACATCTGGGTATTTTTGGCATACTACAGATTTTGCCTTTGTTTGCATACTACATGCTACATTTTGGCCAAATCAGTATGTACTGTTAGTATAGTCGACTGTGTTTCAGCACTGCACAGGTGAAGCACCGGTGAAGGAAGGAAACACCTGAAGGAACATAAAAGATTCATCACTTGCACTGTACAGTAAACACACACACACACACACAAACACACAAAGGCTCTAACGTAGGGCATTGTTACTGTCTGCTTTCTCTTTCATATGAGTGGTGTGTGCGTGGACACATACATTTCCATGTGTGTGTGCTTGTGTGTATGACATAGAGAGAATCTACAGAGTGATGGTAATATCCATTCAGGAAGGTGTCAGCTTTGGGGTGTGTGTGTGTATGTGTGTGAGGGGGGGGGGGGGGGGGGGGGGGGGGGGGGCACGTGTTGACACACGCCTACGTAACCTTGGCAACCAGCAATCGCCGCAGGTGCAGATGAAGCACGTTGTCGAGGCGAGCAATTATCCAGTTAGAGCCCTCCCCTGAATCATCAAATACAGAAACATAAAGTCACACAAACACATGCACAAGCTTTTTACAATAAGAGACACATACATCAGCCACATTACGGGTCACATGATGGGTAAAATCTTTGGAGGCACTTTGGGGACGTGACACACACACACACACACACATACATACACACACAAACGCCAAATATCACTCCAGGCATCATGTTCTCTCCATCTAGCTCTTCTTTTTTCCATGTAGCCCATTTTTCTAATCTCCATTTTCATATTCAGGAAACAGCATGTGGCTGCCCCTTCTTTCTTTCTCTCCACTTCCACTGATACATCCTCTAAAAATACTCTTCCTCCCTTTTTTCTCTGACCTGTTCCTTATTTCGCCCCTCTCGCTTTTCCTCTCCTCTGCTCTCCTCTCCTTTCCTTCATCCATCCATCCCTCTCTTTCTCCTCTCTCGCTCAGTATGAGTGCTAGCTAAGGCCCAGCGGGTTTTCTAAGAGAGGTATGACACACCACAGCAGCGCACACACACACACACACACACACACACACACACACACACACAGATGTGATATGAGGCAGACAGAGGGAGACAGAAAAACAGAAAAATGCATGCTGAGCAAGTGCACTTGCACACACACAGGCAGGTCATGCAGAGAGAGACTCAGCTACTGCTGCTGAAGAGAGGGGCCTGTGGCATATAGACCCGCCTCCCTTTATTTTCACCTCCTCCCTTTTCTTTTCTATTTATTTCTTTCTCTTTTACCTCACCCTTCTTTGTCATATCTCACTTGTTTGTCACGATCTCGCTCTACAGACAAAATAGAAAAGAGTACAGTCTGCTGGCAGGGAGTAACAGCCTAAGAACACACACACACACACACACACACACACACACACACACACACACACACACACACGGTATTAAAAAGTTTGCTAATAACCTCCTACACAGCGCAGTCTGGCTGGCGGATTTAAACCCACATTGCCTGGGTTTTATATTCCGTCTTGAAGCTAACAAACATAAAATTTGTAAAGACAACTGCTCCAGGGCCAACTATCAGCCACAATGCACAGTTTAACAGAGCATTTGGGTGAGGCAAATCACATTATGGTTTATGACCACAGTAGCAAACTACTTTTTGTCTGCACCCCTGGTAAATCCCAGGAAGTTTGTCTAGCAAACTGACCGGCCACAGCCACAATTTGGCCACGTTTAGCTGGGAGTCGGTGTTAATCTCCAACCCTGTTTATAACTCAAGGTGTTTGCACTATCATTATAAAGCTTGGTATTCATGTCAGGATCTCTATTTTGAAAATGCATGACACACTGTGCGCCCGAGTACCAAGGACGTAGGTGTTGGCAGCCACAGGGGACAGTGCAGTTAACTGCTTTGTTTTGCCCTTGATGAAGTTACAGGATATAAGTTAAAAGCAGGGAAGGATATTAATGTTTGTCACCACACAAATTTGGTCGATTTTAAGTGCTTTGCATTTATAAATCCAATAATTTTAAGCTTTAATGTAGCCTAAAATGTTCACATCAATGTCTACAGCAAATACTGCAATGCTATTGACAACAATAACTTTCTCTATAGCGCATTTGGAGACATGAAATAACACTGTAAAGTAACAGTATCACTTTACTGATGACCTGTAATACAAATCATGCAATATCAAGAATCTATGAATAGGCCATTATATGTTCTAATACCTATAATTTATATAGTGCTTGAGTTGTAGATAAACAATAGCTTCTAAGAGCTTGTGAGAACTGGAATAAAGACACAAAAATAAATATGAATATCGAAATCAACCACACATTGCTCCATTATTTTCTTCTGGTCAATGTTTCTGTAGAGCAAAAACACATTTTGTGTTTAAGCTTTGTCAAAATTTGGAGGTTTAGAGTGGTGATGACCATGTCTCCTCCAGCTATAGAGCGATATTGTGATATTACAGAGTTTGTGCTATTGGCTTCAACATTTTATGGGTTTATATTGCAAATCTAGAATATTTTTTCTTCTGATCATCATTATTAATATATTTTTCTTGTGATAATGGATATTGTATTCAGCATTTATGCCAATAACGTGTCCTCAGCATTTATGCCAATAACGTTTATTTTATTGGAAAAGGAGAGAAAAGACTCTGTGTGACCTGTCCACCAGTTTGAGCCCAAAATGAGTGAGATGTATAGGAAGATGGTGAGAAAGAGAGGATTAGAAAAAGACAGATAGAAGTGGGGATGAGGCCTGGTGATATGAGGTAGAGAATGGGGAAGCTTTGGATGAACTTTTAGGATGCATTTCTGAACAAAATTTGATTTTCATCCTTGTTTATTTCAATGTAGTCAAATGAGAAAGGAATCACTTTACACATACTTTGGACAGGAGGAAATATTACAGCGACCAATAACTTTTTTTTTTAATATAGATTTGTACTAAATTAAACAGACTTGGAAAAAAAATCCAAACCTATCCTTTAAGGGGAAGGAGAACAGAGAAGTGGAAGAGGAGAGCTGTTGTGCACGGCTGCTTCTTCCCATGTAAAAACGTCTGTTTGTGCAGCTCCTCTCCCTCTCTCTTATCCTCACCTGATCACTGTTGCCTCTCTCCTCCTATATCGCTCGTTTTCACTCTCGCCTCTATGTTTCTCATCAGCTCTTCCTCCCTCTCTCTCTCTCTCTCTCTCTCTCTCTCTCTCTCTCTCTCTCTCCTTTGCTCTTTCTCAACCACTCCGCCACACTCCACTGGCTTCAGCAAACGGCTCCCCTGTCATATTATCTCACACACACACACACACACCGCACACACTCAAACACACACACACACACACACATATATATAGAGAAGCCTACAGAGATAACGCATATAAAAAATATACTGTTTACGCGCAAAGACCACATATACACAGACGTGTTCTTCTATCTGTGCACATGCACAACAAAACACAGAGACACACACACACACACACACATAGACCGAGGCTACTCTGGGGGTGAGAGATGCCCTCTGCAGGGGATGAAAGTTGGTCAAGAGTAAAAAAGATACACTGTTCTCTCTACCTTTGATACCATATTTGATCATTTTCATGGATTCATGCAACATATCTGCTGCTAGAAAATATTTGTCTGAATATACACTCATATACTCGCAGTTGAGACTAAAATTAATCTTCGATCACAAGCGATACCAGATGTAAGACAACAGCTTCAAAGTGATTATTTTGGTTCTTTATGAAAGACACATGAGAGAAATCTTTACGCTTTACAGATAATTTTATCACTGCAGTCATTTAAGGACACTCCACCCTCTTATAAAACTATATATCCACTGCTTGTATACTTGCACATACAGTGTAACAACACAGATGTAACACAGGGACACATTTTTTAATACTTCTCAAATTAAACTGTGGCATATAGTCATTATTATAACGTATGTGTGTGTGTATGTTTGTGTGTGTGTGCTCTCTGTCTTGAGGCTTTGGCAACAGCGTACCAAGCCAATAAAGAAGGCTAAAATTAATTAAGAAAGACTTTTACTTTATTTGTTGTACATTAACATTATTATGAGTATTTTATGAGTGTTATGTTTTATTACACATTTACAGCTAGTTAATCCTCTCAATATTGGGACTGATGAAATGTTGATTGATAGTCTCTGGAAATGTACATTTATTTAATGGTTTGGCAGTAATACATTTATTTTCTGGTTTGGCAATGATAAAGTAAGTGAAAGAGGAGAGAGGGAGAGAGGCTGTTGACACCAGACAAAGAACACTATGTGGCCGTTTTGGAAACGCTCTACCAGCAATTCCAAAACAACAATAACAACAACAAAATCGCAATAAAAAAATACTAAACGTTCATTGCCAAGTTAGAAGACTGAAAGGGGCTTCTCTAGTTGACTTTCCTGTGTTTCCTGTGTGGTCCGCTCAAAGGGTTAAAGCCCAAAGTGAACTGAATTGTAAGAAGTTGGTTTCCAAGGGAAACTGTTCGCACCGTTCCAGCTGAGGCGGAACAAACCAACTGCCTGACACGGAGGGGGTAGGGGTGATTCGATAAAACTACGGATTAATTCCGCACAATTTCGCCTATAAATTATTTACCTACAAATTCCTATTACTTAGAACATCTTTACAACACGCATATAGTCGTTGTTTGATGTTATATCCGTTTTTAACATTTGAAATGTATCTTCAACTACTTGCCGCCACCCCTCCCGAGCGAGCAGAGTGCCGGGGTCCCTGCCAAGTCGGTTTGAAAAGAGCAGACAAAGGCTTTGAGCCCAGGACGCCCCTCTCTCTCCCTCACTCTGCTTTCAAAGCCAACCTAGGTCTATCTTTACCGCTTTTCTATCATGGAAATGTTTTTTAATGGGTGGCGCTAAGAGTGTCGGTCTTATTTTTACTTTCATATACTGAAATGTACGACCGTCTGGATCCCCGCTCGGCCGAGAGAGGAAGGCTTTTTGTAGGTATAATACAAGGAAGCGTCGTCTGAGAGAGGGAGAGAGAGGGGGAAGGATTGACGCTTTTTCCTCCTCTCCTCCTCCTTCTTCCTTTCGCCCCCCTCTCCTCCTCCTTTTGGCGGAGAGAGGGGTTGAGGCAGGAATAAACGCTTTTTTTGGTGTTTTTCTTTTTCTTTTTCTTTTTTTTTTAAATGCATTTGAATCCTACTGCGCAACCAGACCGGATCACGTGGGATTGGAGAGAGTTGGATCGATTTTGCACAGTTCAATGTGAGAAAAAGAGAGAGAAACAAACAACTCCTATTTCTTTTTTACTTCTGTGGATAACTGGGACTGTTGATACTTTTGCATAATTGAAAGAGAAGGGGGTGTTTGAGTGGGTTCTCTTTTTCAGCCTTGGGGGTGTGGAGTATTAATTCTTATATGCCTGGGTTTTGAAAAACAATGGAGACGCACATTTCGTGCCTCTTCCCGGAAATTTTGGCCATGATTTTCAGCTATCTGGACGTGAGGGACAAAGGCAGGGTAGCCCAAGTGTGTATCGCTTGGAGGGACGCATCCTACCACAAGTCAGTGTGGAGGGGGGTGGAGGCCAAGCTGCACCTCCGCCGGGCCAATCCCTCCCTGTTCCCCAGCCTCCAGGCCAGGGGCATCCGGAGGGTCCAGATCCTCTCCCTGCGCCGCAGCCTGAGCTATGTGATCCAAGGAATGCCTAACATCGAGTCCCTCAACCTTTCCGGCTGCTACAACCTCACAGATAACGGGCTGGGCCATGCATTTGTGCAGGAGATCCCATCACTGAGGGTTTTGAACCTGAGTCTGTGCAAGCAGATCACAGACTCCAGTCTTGGCAGGATAGCCCAGTATCTGAAGAACCTGGAGGTGCTGGAGCTTGGTGGCTGCAGCAACATCACCAACACTGGGCTACTGTTGATAGCCTGGGGCCTCCACAGGCTCAAGAGTCTAAATTTGAGGTCCTGCAGGCATGTGTCAGACGTGGGGATTGGACATTTGGCGGGCATGACCCGCAGCGCAGCAGAGGGTTGCTTGAACCTGGAGTACCTGACTCTCCAGGACTGTCAGAAACTGACGGACCTGTCACTCAAACACATTTCCAAGGGGCTGACCAAGCTTCGGGTACTGAACCTGAGCTTCTGTGGGGGGATCTCAGACGCGGGGATGATTCACCTTTCCCACATGGCCTCCCTGTGGAGCCTCAACCTGCGCTCCTGTGACAACATCAGCGACACAGGGACCATGCACCTTGCCATGGGCACCCTAAGGCTCTCCGGGCTTGACGTTTCCTTCTGCGACAAGATAGGGGACCAGACCCTGGCGTACATTGCCCAGGGGCTGTACCAGCTCAAGTCCCTGTCCCTGTGCTCGTGCCACATCTCTGACGACGGGATAAACCGGATGGTGAGGCAGATGCACGAGCTGAGGACTCTGAACATTGGACAGTGTGTACGCATCACGGACAAAGGGCTGGAGCTCATAGCTGACCACCTGACCCAGCTGGCGGGCATTGACCTGTATGGATGTACCAAGATCACCAAGAGGGGACTGGAGAGGATCACACAGCTCCCCTGCCTTAAAGTGTTGAACCTGGGACTCTGGCAGATGACAGAGAGTGAGAAAGTGAGGTGATTGGAAATGCTTTTTTTTTGGTTTGTGTTTTGTTTTGTTCTTTTTGTTTTTGGGGACAGAGTTGGGGCATGAGGAGCTGGAGGAGGGGGGTTGGATGGGCGGGGAAATGTCTTTTCTTATTTAAAAAGAGAGAAAACCTCCCTTTTCCCTCCTGTGTGGTTCTGTAAGGTGTGCTTCTCCCATGTGACCAGAATTTTATGGGTTTTTTTTTGTTTTTTTTTAATGTTTCTTTCTGTTGGCCTTGCAGGATTTAAAGTAGTGTTTGATATGACTTAATATTCTGCCTGATAGGAAGCAATTAAAACTTACTTTTGTTATGAGCTCATGAAAATCCCTGTTAACAATTGTTTAGATCTCTTATTGAGTTTTAATATAAATTCTAACATTGGACTGGAGTAGCTGCAATGCAAATCAGCTTGTTTCACACATTAAAAAAGAAAAAAATCAAGTGTCATTTTCTTGACACCAGTAGAATAATCTGCTTAATTTACTGACACCTGCTTCCAGAAAATTCTTGAAAGTGAAACTTGCATCCATACAAACCGGCAGATTTTTCATTTTGAGCAAAGTGAGGTTTTAAAACTTGAGACTTTCTTTTTTTTTTTTTTTTTTTTTTTTTTTTTGACAGTGAGTCAGGATTTGAGACATTTTACGACTAATCTCCGCTACAGCCATCACGCCTAAAAAACCATTTGGCTACCTCGTATGTGGTTGTTTTCAAAGGGTGTACACTGTTTTAAAAAAAAAAAGAAAAAAAAAAAGAAGAAGAAGAAGGAGAAGAAGGAAAGCGAGAATGAGAGACTGGGAGAAAATGTGCCTAGAGGGACTGTGTCTGCCCCCTCCCCCCATCCCCACCCTTCCCTCCCCTCCTTCCATGAGCAGAGCTGGAGAAAGGAGACCAGGACACAATCTAACTACCTTTGTTAATTTTCCCCCCATAAACAGCAACAATTTCCCAGAGAGAGAGAAAGAGAGAGAAAGCTGTAAAATCTATTCAGATTACAAGAGAACGACGCTTTATGCAAAAACAAAACAAAAAAAAAAACTCTGCTTGTGTGCAAGAGCTTTTTAAATTGTTTGTTTCCTTTATTTTTTAGGGATAAAGTCCAACTTTAACGCCCTTTAGAGACGTGTTGTATTCAAGCTTTGACCAATATAAAGGAGACAAGATTCTCAGCTTACCCTTAGAAGAAATACCTGGAGTATCCTATAATAATAATAATAATAATGATAATAATAATAATGATAACAGTGATAATGCAATAGTGATAATGCGAGATAACACATAACCAAAACGCATGATCAGGCTGTTTTTTTAACACAATATATATAAACTTGTGAGTATATTATAGGAATACTAAGCTTTAGGTGTTTTTTTTTTTTTTAGGGGATGCTGGTGGAAATAAATGTCAGCGAATGTCGTTCAGAGTGTCGTACTTCAAATTGAAGTGATTTCTCTTTATAGATATCTTATACCCTTTATTGATTGAAACGAATCAGGGTTTTTATTTTCCCACGTTAATGCCAACACAGGTCGCATTCATATTCATGTTGCTCTCACCGGTGTAGAGAGGAGGGTAGAGATATCTGTTGTTTTTTTTTTTGTTGTTGTTGTTGTTGTTGTTTTTTTTTCTCCATCTCTCCCTCCTTCTCTTTGAATAAAAATGCCCCGAGTCCATTTTGGAGACATATGCTTAGAATAAGGAGCAATCGATTATATTCTCTCTCTCCGTCTCGGGTTACAAAACGGAATGCGTCTCTCTTTCTCTCTCCACATCTCTCTCTCTCTCTCTCTCTCTCTTTCACACACACACACACACACACTCTTATACACACACACATGCACACGCGCGTGCGCACACGGAGGCCTGTGTGCGCGCGCTTTAATGTAATGCAATGACCTGCTAGAAAAATTAATATACGGATGTGCGTCCTGCTGAAAAAGCTGTGTGTGTTTGAAAATAAAAAAGATGTACTGTATATTATGTGTTTGTAAAGAAAAAAAAATGCAGAATCCCAAAATTAAATTGTTTTATATTCTTACGGTTAAAACAATTAAAGATATTTATATAATGAACGAAAAGAGCGGTGTGGACTACTTTTGTGTAAGTGTGGCACTTCATTGTTGTCACTGTGCTGTCTTGTTTGTTTTGTTTTTTTTTGTGAAAATATCAGTTTCAAAAGGGTAATTTGACTCCCACAGGACTGTTATGTTCTTGTCCTACAATGATAGCGTCCATATTCAGGTGCATTTATTACAATATTTATTTGAATGTACTGCTCCTAATAACCACCCACACATCCCTTGAGTATTGTCCCTGATCAGTCCAGTGTTGCTTCTCAAAAGGGCTGAAGAAAGAAAAAATCTGTTGTGTTGTTTTATTATTTACGAGGAGATTCAAAATGGATGCTTGCCGTCTTGATTTGGCTGCAATGCCTGTGTAATTAATTATCACCAAGGCGTTTATTATAGGAAGCTGTTCTACCCTGCTGATTTTTTTAATCATCATCTGTTTGTTTGTTTTTTTGGGGTTTTTTTTTTTCTCGTCCCTAAATGCAACATAAAAGGTGTTCAGCTCAACTGGGAGGGCAGTTGAGTTTCACATTCAGTCTCAAGGTTTCAAAGCAGAGTATTTGGTGGATTTCATGGTTTAAATGGAAGGTTTTTGGGGTATTAGTTTTGGTTATTTTTGCAGTGTTTCATTTCACATGTGGCAGGACTGCGTCTGTGTGGCTGCATGTGCGGAGTAATGAGATCTAAAGTTGGCTAGAGCAGATTTCCCTCTTTCTGCTTTCCATCAGGACGTGTCCTGTGTGTGAAGTGACACATCACACACACACACACACATACACACACACAGAGAGAGAGAGAGAGAGAGAGAGAGAGAGGGTTGCCAGGCCAGTCAGTAGCCATTGTCTGTCTTTAGAAGTTAGGAAGGCAGGTTTTGGTGGGGGATTTTTTTTTTCTTCTTTTCCTCTCTTTCTCCTCCTCTTGTTCAGTCACGCATACCAGATCCTAGACCAGGCAGGAGACCCCCCCCAACTCTCCTTGCCCCCCCCCCCCCCCCCCCCCCCCCCCCCCCCACCGACCACCCACACACACACACACACACACACACTTCTTTTTAACATTCCACACCATCATTCAAAGCATTTAAGCATTCTCTCTCTCTCCTGACTCTCTGTCCATGGGGATTTGGGGATAAAGGCCTGCAGAGGGATTGTTGACCACAGGACAGAGAGGGCCAGAAAGAAAGAGACGGAGAGAGAGAGAGAGAGAGAGAGCGAGAGAGAATGTCAGTGTGGCCTTTGGTCTTGTGCAATAACACTGCAATGAGTGCATACTGAGATATGACAGCAGCTGAGATATGACATTTTGTGCTGCTTTGTCCCAGAGACATCTAAAAACATGTCTATAAGCCAAAGAGAGAATAACAAATCTAACTTTTTTAACAGTTAAAAAGTTAACAACTGCGCTATCAGCTATATTTGCTTCGTGTTATATGTGTTGTGCCTTATAATTGTTGGTTTGGTAGGATCCTGAATGTTGCAGCAGGACACTGGCAACAAAAGAAATAGATGTAAACTCTAGATGTTACAAGAGGAAAGCGATGTGACACTGGAATAAATGAAGTATTGCCAAATGAAAAGGGAGGTGGGAGGCGTACAACATAGCCGATTGTGTCTTTATCATTTGACATTTGGGTCTGCGGACCTTTCTCAAAAGATACAGGAGGCTTTGCCATGGCAAGGTCATATCATGCGTGTCTGCAGAAAGGTCCGCAGGCTGAAATGTAAACTGACAAAGATACAATCAGCTGCATTCAAATGATAATGTGATACTTTATTAATCCCCATTGGGAAAATCTCTTTTTGTCTGCCACCCTCCATGGGGAGGTCAGAGGTCAGGCTCAGCTCCAGAACCTCGCTGCTGGAGCTACTGGGGATTCTGTGTCTTGCTCAAGGACACATCAGCAGTATGGAGGATTGTCATGTTTTTACATCAGGTCACCCTGCCTGCCTGCCTGCCTGTCTTCCCTCTCTTTTTCTTTGTGAGTCCTTGGTGGTGGTGGTGGTGGTGGAGGCCATCTGTGAAGCACCGGTTGCTCCGATATCAAAAACTCTTTTTTTTTTTTTTCCGATTAAACAATTCCCCCCGAACAATCTGTGAGGGGAATACAAACTCGTCCATTATTGTATAAGTTTCAGTCTCAATTTGCATTTTGAATAGAGAGAGCTGAGTGTGAATTAAGCTCTGGAGTTTCACTGCTGGGTGTTCTGCATTACATTGTTACAGTGCATGATATATCGCTCTATTGTATACAGAACAAGTTTTACAGTGTATGAAAAGAATTGTGAACTAAGTACTGAACATGCTACCAATCTTTTATCGGCAAGGAGATAAATATATTTCCCAAAACACTTGGCCTCTCCATGTTTGGATTAATCTTCTGTGCAGGTCACTAGTTTGACAGAGACACAAAGGCTGCGTTCACACTTGTGAGCCATGCATGAAAAAAAAAACAGCCCTCTCATTTACTTGAATGAAGCCGGTCATTGACGCAGTGGGGCTACCAACGCAGAGAGCTCCGGCAAAACAGCGCAGGGTTGTCTGTTGAACAAGAAAAGTTGAACCAGGCTCAACTTTTGCTGCAATTGCGACCTGACGTCAAGGTGCTCTGCTGGCCAATCACATGCATGAAAGTGGCCATTACTGGTGGATTACTTACATCGTATTTCTACTTTGCGATGACAGATAAAATAGTTGCTGCCGTGATAACTTTACAGAGTTGTAACATCCTGTCTGTGAGTATTACACAGCATTTTTCACTGTCTTGGTGCCTGATAATCCTTTAAACGTATTAATAAGTTACTACAAATTGACTTCCTGGATCATATTTCATCTCATTGGTACCTTAAACAACGCAGCCAGTACTGTTATACTGCGGGGCTGTTTTCGGTCTGAATCCCCACCAACACTGCCAGGTTTGGAGGTTCCTTTTTTTTCCAATGTAACTCGCAGGTTTCAGCGCGGCAGCCATTCGCAAAATGTGTGCACTCATTGCACTGTAAGGCAGCTGGGATCAAAGCACGCACCAAATGGCTTTATGTTAGGAAATACATCTTGCTCTCAGTGTGAGTCTCTCTTTAAACTCACAGATCCTGCCTGTCTACATGATTGGCAGCTTTTAAACAAGTTAATTCAAAAGCTAGCAGGCAACCCAAAGTATACAAAGGCCCACATTTTTGCCACATATAGGTCGGCTGAAAAAACCTTTTCATACTATAAATGCTGCTTTTGCATTTGAACTTTGGTGTGTGTGGTGTGTAAGTTGTAAAAGTTGAACTGTGACTCGTCACGTTGGTAGCTGTGCTCTGAACCACATTTCCTGTTAGGGAGAGAGGAACAGCAGTGCGTGTGTGCGTGTGTGTGTGTGTGTGTGTGTGTGTGTATGTGTTTTACTGCTATCATTAAAGGAATAGTTCACCATTAAAAGGGGAACTGGGGTTCTTCACAACAAAGCAGCAGGGGTATTAGCAGCAGAGTGCTACTGCCCTCCCCCACATCTCTCTGTCTTTGGCTCCTTGTCTGTCTCTCCTGTCTGCCGCGTTGTCTGTCTTACTGGTCTGTTTTTAGGTCTCTGCCTGTCTGTTTGTCAGCTTTCATCCCCATCTTTCTTTTTCCTCTTAACTTCTTTCTTCCTCATTTTGAAGCTTTTTCTTTCACTTTTTCCCTTCCCGTGTCTTCATCTCCACCTGCCTAACTTCCCACTCTTATCTTTCGTCTTTCTCTCTTTTTTTTTTTTTTTTTACCTGGCTTGGTTTTCTCCCCCCACCCCCCACCCCCCTCCTCCCTTCTCTTTCTTTCTCTCTTCCACCTCAAACTTTATTTTCTCTCTCCCTTTCATGCCCGGTCTCCCTCTTCCCCCTCTCACCATTTCCATTTCTACCCACCACCACCACTCCTCCACCCTTCCTCCTTCCTCCTCTCTGCGGCATCTGGTGTTGAGGTGTCGCTGAGGTACAGTAGACGGCTCTTTGAAGTCCCTGGGGCCCTCGGGGGCTGTGTGTCTGCGTATGTGTGTGTGTGTCAGGAAACTTTTTTTTTTTTATCAGTAGTTCCAGTCAAGAACATTTGGCGTTGCTTTTGATTTGGGCGTCTCTAATGATGAAACGACCTTTGCTGTGTAAGTGTTCATGCATGTGTGTATGTGAGCGTATTTCCTGCTTATGTATAGCAGGGGAATTTAAATCCCTATCTAAGTTTCTGCTTTTTTGCTTCTCTCAACCAATCAAAACTGGACAACAGTTAAAGGGATAGTTCAATGTTTTCTTTTTACACACACTGAAAGTCAGTGGGACTTTATGCATTTTGTCATTATGAAATGAGTTTGATTAGATTCTATGAGCCCTTTGGGATATAAAACCACATAAAAATGTAGGATAATGACAATTAAAACAACAGAATAATCATGAAGTAATAAGAGGAACATGGTATGATCATGATGTAACTTACTGGGTTTTGGGCTGGCACAGAAAGAAGGGGGGAAGAGCAGAGGAAAGGCACCTCTGTCCTAAAGTCTGCTATAGTCAGCACCCAACCTGGAGAGAGGAGAGACAGTTTTGGCAGTAAGGCAGAGGAAGAAGAAGAGAAAATCAAGGAGAGTGGTAAAAAAAAAAAAATAGAAGAGAGAGAAAAAGGTAATTGAGGGCGAAACAGATGAGAAAAAAGTAAGGTTGGTGAGAAAGAGAGGGAGAGAGAGAGAGAGAGGAATCTGTGAGTCACTGTTTGACTGTGGGCTGCTAAAAGTCGGCTAGCCATGTTAAAATACCGTCTGGGCACACACACACACACACACACACGCACACACGCACGCACACACACACACACACACACACTCGCACACACATACAGCACCAAATGCTTCTAAAATACAGAAAAACGCCCCAAATTCAAGAATGGTTGGCACAACACACTCACATACACACACACACATATAAAAAAAAAACTTTATGCAAAAATCCTGCTGCTGCTGCTTCTCTCTCTTCTCTCATACTTCGCTGCCCAACAGACCAGCTAATTATTTTCAGTTGGACACCAGACACGCACACACCTCAGCTGCACATTCCTCAGAAAGTAATGAGCTGCTTTGCTACAAAGGTAAGAATTTAGGGGAAGGTCACAAGTAATTCTTTCCATTTCAAAAAGTCAAACTTTTGCAGCAAAAGAGGAACAGTGACATCATCCAACCCCTAAATGATTAATTACTGATGATTTTCTCTAAAAAAGATTGAAGTTGGTGGATTACAATGAGTTCTTTCTCTAGGGGAACAGTCCTGGCCATAAATGAAGATATGGTTTCAACTCCTCTGGAAACACATATGTTGATTACTGTTTTTGATTACTTGGTAAATCTTTTTGTCTATAAAATGTCAAGAAATAGTGGCACTAAGAGTTTACAGCCACAATATTGGCTCTGTAAGGCTGTGTTAGCTATCATTTTCTAAGCAGCACTAACCACAAAATATAGCTAAGGATACAGAATTACATTAGTTTTTCAGGTATTTGGTCCTAAAACAAAAGATTTGGTTAAAACCTAAATGATGCTGGTAGGTATAAAGTTAAGAGTTCACCAAAGTAATTACAGTTTATCCAGAGGAGGACATTACATGGCAATCCAACCAGTAGTTGTT
The DNA here is from genome assembly GCF_910596095.1 of Thunnus maccoyii. Taxonomy (NCBI): domain Eukaryota; kingdom Metazoa; phylum Chordata; class Actinopteri; order Scombriformes; family Scombridae; genus Thunnus; species Thunnus maccoyii. The sequence goes on from NC_056555.1 coordinate 13,263,243, forward strand.
GAGATATTTCAGTCTGGACCAGCTGACCGACATTGCTATCCTTAGAAAAAGACCATCACAAGCTATGACCAACAGTCCAACACCCAAAGAGATTCAATAATATAAAACAAAAAAGCAGCAAATCCACACATTTGAGAAGCCTGAACCAGTGAACGTATTTGTCCTTGAAAAATGACTGAAGTGATTAATTGCTTATCAAAATAGAATCGTTTCAGCACTACTTTGGTGTATTTTTTTTTCTTCCAAATTTCAAATAAATGGACTGTCATTCAGTTCAACCAGAAAATCATTCAGTCATTAACTCCTATGGGTGTTCAGCTGTTTATTCATTTATCGCATGCTGTTATCAGGTCATTTATTGCTGTAGGCCCTTTGCTCATTAGGTAACAATGCAGATACCATTTTATATTTCTTATGTGTTACAGTCCCAGAGATTGTCTAATGCAAGGTTTAAGAGATCCTTAGGCTTTTTCTTCAATATTTGCTCTACCTGTGTGAGCCATGTTACTCAAATCATCAATGTTATTGCATTTTATACACCTAGCATTAGCCATTCTAGGCAGTTTTGCTCGATCAATGTTAGATCCAGCAGATTGGCTGCTTCATTCACAATCAAACCATGGACGTTGTTGCTGAATATTTTATAAAAACCTCAGCAATTACAATGGGAGAGTGAGAATTATGCAGCATGTGATGTTGACTTCTGCTCCCTATTCCTGCTTCATTCGACAGTACCCAGAGGAGAAAGGCAAGGAAGAGGACGGACAGAGAGAGAGAGAGAGAGAGAGAGAGAGAGAGAGAGAGAGACAGAGAGAGAAAGAAGGGGGATGACATGTGGATTCTTTTTGGGTTTCTTTGTCTCGATGTGAAACCACGTGAAGCTTTGACAGAAATGTGACAGATACCTGCAATGTCAAAAACCGGCAGGCTCACACACATTCTAATTTGTCAGGTGAGACAGTGTTTTGGTAGCGTGGGAGGTGTGGTGCGCTTGTGCGTGCTTGTCTTCCTGTCTGTGCACATGGGATTGAAAGTATATGTGCATAATGCATGTACATAGACACTCGGTTGTGTCTCTGCCTCGCTGCCGGCTCTCAGTACCTTCCTGTCAGTTCAGCTTGTCATTCAACCATCAATAAAGAGAAACTTTTTTCTTTATCTTTATTCTGTTTAAAATTTGTCACGCTTTTCTCAGACAGGAGAAATGGGCAGAAAGGGAGACAGAAAACTGTAGCAACAGTTGAGTGGAGTTTTATCACATGTTTGACAGGAGATGCTGTGCAGTGGAACACAGAGATTTCATCGCGTTAACAAGGATGATTTTTAGGGCTTTTTTGGGGGGGTAGATGTTAGGATTGTTTGGAGGGCAACAGTAGAGAGGAAAGAAAAAGAGGAGGCGTAAGGAACATGTGATAGAGGTTGAAAATTGGATTCCTGACTAAAACCTTCGGTGTTGGACTAGTTTGATTCACCACAGAACCCCAGAGGAAACAATCATTTGACGTTGACACAACATCAATTATAACTTGTGATAAGCTGCACACCACTGGCAATACAAAGCTATTAAGGGAATAATTCTACATTTTTGGGATAAATTCTTATTCGCTTTCTTGCTGTGAAGATCAATACCACTATTATGTCTATATGGTAACTTGAAGTAGCAAGGAGACGGTTAGCTTTGCATAAAGACTGTAAACAAGGGGAAAAAGCTAGCCTAGCTCTGTCTAGGAGTTAAAAAGTTAGCAGCTCTAAAACTCACTAATCAACATGTCAATAATGTTTAATCCATACAAAAGTGTTAAAGTGTTAAAATGACAAGTTTTGGTTTTAGAGGGGATTATGTAATAGAACAATTCTTTCTACTTTTGGTCACAACCAGGCGTATTGTTTTGAGTCTTTGTGCTAAGCTAAGCTAACAATCTCCTGCCCGTGGCTTCAGATTTAACAGACATATGTAAGAGTGGTATCGATCTTCTCATCTAACTCTTGGCGAGAAAACAAAAAATTGTATCTCCCAAAATATCAAACTATTCTTTTGACTGCATATCAAAACTACTGACTATCAATTATATGCCTGCAGTCATGGTGGTTCTATCTCTGTCCGCACGTAAGTCATATATTAAAATCACGTCATTTAGTATTTCACTTCTGTAAATTTGGATGGCTTGACTTAATGTGAGAGACACGTTAAAACAGAATAGTTATAATCAAAGCAGCAGAGGTAGAGACATGTTTTAGCTTCAGTATGGGTCAAACTCCAAAAACCCTGAATCCTACAATTTCCAAAATACAACTCAAAATCACCTTTTTATTAGACCCAACCTGCCTGATATGTCCATGTATTTCAAACTCTGTGCCCCCAGTTTGTAATGCTTTAAAGTTTTAAAGTTTTCAAGTCCAAACTGAAATAACCCAGATGACATCACCCAGGGTTATTTTATTAAACATCATAATATTTTATCACTCCTTGGAGTCCTTTTAAATGACAGTATTATTAGTGACAGGCCATGTTTGATTGGGCCCAAAAAGTGACATGAGCTGCGTTTTAACTCTGTCCAAGCTCGGTACCCCAGCAACATTTCTTAAGCCAGCATCCTTTAAAAAGCCAAATTTTTCTGACGCCTCTGACTATGCATATTAAAACTTTGAATAACAAATGAACAATGCAAATTATACTTCTGTAAATTATTAGCTTTCATGACAGGAACAAATAAATGGGCCTAAATTATGAGTAATTATACACCACGCAGAATGAAATGGAAAGCTGCGAGGACAAAAGTTTGACGTAGTTGCCGTGAAAATTGTATTGTTTCACTTATTCTAATTCAGATCAAATATATATTAACTAATGATGGATAAAAGGAAGTTCAAGCCCAAAGGATATAAGAGAAATTAGAGCCCAAACAGGTCTGAACTTGTCCGCACCTGCACTGAATTTGATTGAGTCGAGAGTCGGGTCAGTTCCCGTTCAATCCAATTAACCAAGGAAGTGGACATTCAAACCATAAGAAAATCACCATCAAAAGGTTATTTAATATTCAATCTATAAAGGTATTATTGAGACAGAGTAGCGAGCTTATCTCCCTGTAAATGAATTACAGTTTCAATTTGCATGTTGAGTGAATTGAACTGAAAGTGCCTCAGACCCAGAGCGTCCACCAGAGAGCTGTGGTGTGCCTGCTGATAACCAGCCTGCCAATTCAGGATTTGGCAAAAGCAACATTTACATTTCTATAAAAAAAATATAGGTAATTGTAGGTGTGTAGATCTGGAAGACGTCTCTGGTATGAGGTGCAGGAGACCGGAAGCTTGTGTTGGAAATATTCCTCCAGTCTGCATCAATACTGTGTAGCTGGATTTTCCAGATTTCACCAAAAGAGGGGCATGTGTTTTAATTTCTGTCAAGCATTTGCAGTATATATAATTGGGGCACATGTCATGTCTAAAGGCTGCACTCACATATTTGCCAGCAGCCAGGCTTGTCTGACCGTGAGTGGTACAGATTTCATCCACTGCTGCATTGACAGATGTGATTGGACTTGAAAAAAACCTTGCGGTAACAGGTTTGTTTGCTACTCGAACGCGGCGTGTTTCTAATACTGAGCTGCGTGAGTCGTGGTCGGAAAGTCAGACCTGATTTTCCGTGTCTCCGTTTTAACGAGGGAGGGAAGCGTAATTGTAAATTGTAAGCGTGAACTCAGAGCCAGCCTCTGCAATTTTAACAAACAAAATAAACTAAAAGGAGGAAGAGACATACAGTATATGATTTGATGAAAGAGAAAAGAGTCAGATAATTAGTGTGGTTGTGCAAGAAAGAGATTTTATTTAAAAAAAACAAACGAATTGAGAAATAGAGGCACAAAGAAACAGACATGGGAGGTGGAGTAAGAGAAGATAAAGAGAGAAACTGAGGATGGAATACAAAGAGGGGCAGTGTGAGTGTGTGTGTGTGTGTGTGTACACCAGGTGTGTATCTGCCGTCCCCATGGTCCTTCTAGCTGTCTTCTCCTATTGATTAGTTCATATTGATCCTGGCACATACACTCTGTCACACACACACACACACACAGACTTACGCACACACACACACACACACACACACACACACACACACATACACACACACACAGCATGGTTCACTTGATTTAGCCAGGCTTTGACACAGGGGACATGAGGGTACATTGTTAACACACATGCAAGCATGCAAGCAGGCACTCACACACACACACACACACACACACACACACACACACACACACAATTCGCCTATCATTTGGTCTCTTAAAATGACAACCATCTTCTCTCTCTCTCTCTCTCTCTCTCACACACACACACACACTCACACACTTGTCAAACAGCACACACTTACTCTGCCTGTTTGCTCATGTGAATTGGCTGTCTGGCAAACAGGCAGGAGAAACAATGAGAGTGTATGAGACAGACTGTCAGAAGAAACTCATGTGTCTTGTACAAACCCGATAAATCTTGTAATCTGTTGGAGATTTCTGGAAACTGAGGATTTTTTTGATTTTCCACCAACTACTATATACTTTGTTTTAGATGTTAGAGATCATTTTACCCTAAATTTAAAGTGTCTGTAATCAATATACTTTTACATACATTAACAATAGATCACGTGACTACTTGTATGTGATAGAGGTTGCTTGTAGTGACAAATCCACAAATAGTTATCACCCAACTCTACAGTTGCCCTCAGTTCTGTGGAACTTTATAGCGACTTTCAGCTCTTTGTTTTGGTTTTACTGCTCGCAACTTAACTGTTTTTGGTTCACTCTCACAGCTCTCATCAGTGTGGTTTCCATATGCAGCAGGCAACTGTTTTCAGCAAAAAAAAACAACAACTCTAAAAACACTGCCTGCCCTGCACCACATGGCAGACAGACAAAGTTAGCGACTAGCTGGTGAACATAGTGGAGCATTTCGTGGCGTAACACTTTGTTAGCTAGTTGGTGGAGATCAAAAAAGAGCTAAAAGGACAGTGAATATAGACTTTGCTAACAAGTTCAACATATCATCTTAGGGCTGCAACTAATGTTCATTTTCATTATCGATTCTATTCTCAATTAACCAATTAGTTGTTTGGTCTATAAAATGTCAGTAAAAGGCGAAACATGTCAATCACTGTTTCCCAAAGCCTAAGGTGACGTCCTCAAATGTCTTGTTTTGTCCCGACCAACAGTCCACAACCCAAAGATATTCAGTTTACTATCATAAAAGGACAAAGACACCAGAAAATATTCACATTTAAAAATCTGGGACCAGAGAATTTTGATATTTTCTTCAAGAAATTACTCGAAATGATTAATCAATTATCGAAATAGTTGCTAATTAATTTTCTGTTAATCGACTAATCAACTAATCACTGCAGCTGTGTATCAACTTAAAAGATGATATACTGTATGTAAGTGTTGTGTTTGCAGCTTTTTCCGGTGTCCCTAAGTGCCCCACCCAAAAAAAACTGTTACTGGATGTTTAATTTCAACATTCTGTGCTTCCACAAAAAGTTTTTGTGTTGCATCACATTCTGAAGCAAAACATTTTCACTGTGAGACAACCATTAGCTATCAATTACAGTCAGCTGCTGTAGCCGTAGCCTACAGGCAGCAGCCGAAAGAAGAAGGTTAGTGACTTAAAGGGTCAACGGTGCAAATCCCCAGACTGGCTGGTAAAAGTGCAGGTGAGGTGAATCAGAAACAGTCTCACCTCTTTCAAATAAAAGGAGGAAAAAAAAATTATACAGTCAAATCAAGGTGCCCTTGAGCAAGACACCTCACCTCCAACAGCTCCTGAGCTGCTCAGTGGCAGCTGCGGGAGACAGTGTTTGTTCAGGGCAGCTCCCAGTGCGACTGTGTGGAGCTGAATGAAGGTGAAGCAGGGCGAGGCTGATAAGCATGCTCGCTCACTCCTACATTTACAGTGATGGGAGACGGAGAGAGAAAGTACCATGAAAAACTATGTGGACACATTGCTTATCAACACTCCTCTAATGAGGGGGTTTGACTTGTCATGAGCAGAATGATGCATGATGGGACATGGTGGCAGGCCCCTGACATATATCAATATGTATACCCACATTTATATACACCATACAAAGTCTTTTTTTATTTGTCCTTCATCCAGGCTCTTTGCTAGACTTCCTTTTTTCCCTCTTTGTCTCTGAATCAGAAGAAACGTCACTGTCTGTCTCTGCCTTTAGTCTTTTGTGTACATGCAGACACGCACACACACATACAGTACGTGCACAGACACACAAACACCTGCACCCATGGAGACACACACACACACACACACACACACACACACACACACACACACACAGCCTGCCTTCTGCTGCTGTGATGGCTCTGAGCTGTCAAAACATCCTTGCTTTCTCTCTCTCTCTCTCACCAAAGCAGCCTGACTGAGCTTGTCTATGCAGGTTCACAGAGGCTGCTGTCTATCCAGCCTCGCTCTTTCTTCCTTTCTCCCTCCTTTTCTCTCTCTCTCTCCTCTACATTTCTGCATCTTAGCATCTTGATTTTGCTTTCTCCATCTTTCTCAATATGCCTCACTGTCTTCTTCCTACACAAGGATGTGCATATACATTTTAAAACATAAATGTTGTTATACTCATTTGAGGTAGTGAGACTGAAATACAGTAACGTGACAATGCTAAGCTATAGATAATAATTTATACTCCTTTGAACTCTCAAGGTCTTAGGCTGTGTTCACACTGAGACATCTAAAAATGCTGTGAAACACTAAAATAATATGACAACAGTTCTTCTTCTTCATCCTCTCTCCACTTCTCCAAAATCCTGCATCAAAGTCAACACCAGGTCAGCAATGAGATAGACACATCCCAGTTTCTCAACTGATTCTCAGGCAATGACCACACTAAGCTGACTAAATCTGAAAAAAAACGTTTATATTTGAAAAGTATATGTGTCAGCACTACAGTTTCAGACTGTTTTTGCATTGTTTATCCACACTGAAATGGCAAAAGAAATGCAAAATGGCTGAATCTCATTTTTTTTTCAAACATGGACATCTCACATCAGCCAAAGTCAAAGGTTTTGACACAACTTCCCATTCACTTGAATGAGGAAGTGTGTCCAAACTTATATTACCAACTTAGTGATCACACAACCTCCCTGAGTCATCAGATGACGTAAACAAGTCATCTGACAACTCGCAAGTCCTTAACATGGGAATCTTTCTGATCCTTCTCATCCATCCAATACAGCATGAACATAAGACACAGACCGCTCATTATGATTCAGATTGTTCTCAGCTGGTTTAAATTCTGCCTTGTCCTCTTGTGCTCTCCAGTTGTTCTCTCTGATCTATTTTTTGTTTCTGTCCGATGCCATATAGAATAGCGATTTACAAATGTGACCAGTTAACCAAGGAGACAACATAAACATAAGTAAAGGTTAATGACAACACCTGCAGTACGCAATGGGCTCTACTGGCAGTAGCTGAGATAGTTGGTTTCTTCACCTTTCTCCCTCTCAGCAGCAACATATATCTGAGCAGGTGTTAGTTCCTTGTCCGTTTTATGAGATGTTTGGGTGTGAAAATCTGCAGTGTAGTTTGGCTGGAAGCCCAAAAAGCAGAGAAAAAGATGTGTTTTCAAATTTAGCCACCTTAGTGTGGATATTAGTGGCGCCTGTGGTGTCATCACAACCCAGTCATGTGTCAAAGCTACATTGAGCTACATGGAGTCTTGTCATGCTTACTAAAAAAGGAATTTCAGCCTGAAATTGAGTTTTTCTGCTGCAGAATTCACCTTCTGTATCATTTCCTTTGAGTTATTGCATGAATTGTGAGTGACAACTTCTTAAAATCAAGGGAATAGTGAACTCGTCCTATCAAATCACATAGCAAGACAGAAAATGTAACTGTTAATCATTTTGCTGTATCCAGAGTGTATAACATATCCCGGTTCATAGTCCTCAGGTCCTAGAGTTTACTGGTGAATTTACTCCACAAGGACAAATAATATTAAAAGTTCAAGAGAGCAAACTAAGTCATTTTTCTTCAACACATGGCTTCCTGGTAAAATACGTTTCTATCGTCTCTCTCTCTCTTCAGTTCTGTTGGCTTTATATTTGCTTCTCTTTCTTTTCTATACTCTCTCTCTCTCTCTACCATCTCTTGCTCTCTCCCTTTCACACACAAACACACACACACACACACACATGAGTGCTGGGTGTTTGGCCTGCAGGGTGTGCACAGCGGGGAGGAATCAACCGTATGGCAGACATGAGGATGGAGCCAAATCTGGCTCGTACACATGGTGTGTGGCCGTGCTGCCCTGTGTGTGTGAGTGTGTAGCTGAAGGCAGCCTGCACTTAAATATATATCAGGGGCAGTGGTTGCCTAAAGGTGAAAGTTGTATGGTTTTCACTGGAAAGCTGCCGAACGAATGAATGAAAACCACTCTCCTTTCCTTCACCGACTACTATCACCGTACCCTTGAGCTAGGCACTGAAGTTGGTACTGCTTTAGTGTGAATGAAGGAGCAATAATAAATATGAAGCAGGGCAATGCTGAGGACAAACACATATGCTCAGAAATTTTTAATTACAGTAATAAAGGTTATGAAAAAAATACTTTTTGACTATTAAAAAGAAAGGAAACATGCTCAAAAAGGTGTCATATTTATGTTAAAATACTTCTTATTATGGTGTGTGCGTGTACAAAATAGTGCAGACATGTATTTGAATATATGTGTGGTACAATTCCATGTATTGTGCATGTGAATATGACAAGCGTGTATATGTGTGTAATGTTGAAACATCTCCCATGTCAGTAAGCATGGGACAAGCTTGTGTTTCTGCGTGCGTGTCCGTGTCATTGCATGCTGCCTGCATGGAAATATGCATGTCATTTAATCGCATGTGCATGTGTGTGTGTGTTCGCTGCCAGCATGTGAACACACATTGAGTGCATGTGTGTGAGAGCGTCTTGGCTCGTGGAGGTTTTGTCATTGCATGAAAATCATTTATTCATGTTTCGCTCACTCTGTGTGTGTGTGTGTGTGTGTGTGTGTGTGTGTGTGTGTGTGTGTGTGTGTGTGTGTACAGAGAGCTTTTTGTATCTTGTATGCACACTCTAATAGATACTTTTGCCTGCATTTCTAGCTAAAGGTTAACTCTACCCTCTTTTTCTCCCATGATCCTCTTTCTTCTTCATCTTTCCTTGTATCCCAGTTTACAGAAATATCTTATTTATCTGTATGTGCCTCTCAACCAATCTCTCTCTGACTCCCCTAAACATCTGTTCATCTATTTTCCTCTCATGACTCTGATGTGTGTAGAGGTTAACCCGCTGTGGAGCATTTCTCACTCTGTGTGTGTGCTGTGTGCATGTGTGTGGGAGGGTTGTTAAAAATGCATATATTCTATAAGAGGGAGGAGGAAACAGAGCGTGGTGAAAAGAAAAATACAGCCTCTGTGTGTGTTGCGTCAGTTGAGTTGACATCTGATCTTGCTGAGTATGGTAAAGAAGAAAGTGCTGAAAGTACTCTGTGTGTGGGGGGGCCATCCTGTGTGTGTGTGTGTGTGTGTGTGTGTGTGTGTGTGTGTGTGTGTGTGTGTGTGTGTGTTTTGTGGCCTGTATGTGTCCTCGTTTCTGTGTGGGTGGTAAGAGGAGGGAGTAAGGGAATAGGGTGTGTGTGAGTGCACTTAGTATAAGTGTCAGCATGCCTGTGTGTGTGTGTGTGTGTGTGTGTGTGTGTGTGTGTGTGTGTGACGAGCTGGGAGAAAAGAGGGGGAGTCAGGTCAGAGTGAAAGAGAGGCTGAGAGATGAGGTGATGAGGGAGGAGAGGAGGCAAAGAGGAACAAAGGAGGGGGAAATTTTTGAAGACAGAGTGATTGGAAAGAGAGAGAGTTGGAGGAGAATGGTGGAAAGAAAAAGAAAAAAGGTGAAAAAAGATACACCGAGTAGAAGTGACTGCCTGTTCTTTTTCTCTTCCAATTCCAATTCATGTTTCGGTATTCTCCACTATGGCATAAATGTTATATTAACAGTGTATGTTATCCGTCCTTTTCTCTCTTTTCCCCTTTGTCAGAAAAGCTGTTTCTCTAGAGCTTTTCTGACAAATGAGTGACCAGTTTGATCACACACACAAAACATGTGACAAAGCTTCTCTAGACTTTATCTACAAGCAGCAGAAGTCCTTTACCTCTTTCTTCATTCTTGGTATCCTTGTGTGTATTTTATTTTTCATGTTTTGTGTCCTTGGTGTATGGTTATATCAATAGGGAAGTGTCTTGCTGAAGGAAATCTATCAATATTTCATTCCATAACTGCTGAAAATGCAAGATCGACAGGCGAGAAAAAAGGCGAGGGGACTGTTACAAGCGAGTTGTAACAGCTGAATACAGATCTGGTACCTGAAAGCGGAGCAGGCAGACTGAGCAGGTGTAGCAAAATTGACTTTACTTTGTCAAAGGGCGAGTTTACAGTCGTGCAAAAGAAGTAAGTTTAGGAGGACAAATGTAGAGGGTTAAAGGCAAGCAATGGGACAATCAATCCAGGTAAAGACAAGTAGGACAGAAACATGCAACTTACAGTCTGAAACTTTTAAGGAACTCAGGAAGTTCACCTTCAATCTGATTGCTCGACCCTATAGTTTTACTTTTGGCTCTAGGGTCATAGTGTCTGCATCCTATAACATCACTGCTCCCAAAGTACTTGTAGTAAATGGAGTTTGAAGTACTGACTGGTCTAACACAAGACTGCCAGAGGTCGTGTCCAACATTCACTCAGACTGTAAGCAAGACTAATTCAGATCAGGGATGGAAATTTCTTGTAAAGAAAATAATGTTTAAACAAAGTTTTGCATCTGGCTGCCTGTCTAGTCTCAAAAAGAAGAGAACGGACAAAATGAAACGTAACTCTATTTGCTCATTGTTTAAGTGCATTTTTGTACTAAAACAGAAAACACTCTGCAGATTGTTGCTGCAACGGGGGCAAGCATCTTGACCCCGAACTCTGTTTCCACCCTTTCTGCTGCACATCTACTTTTCCACATCCAGTTAAACATCAGACCGTCACACAACCGTAAATTACAAAGAACAACACAATGACTCACACAAAGTCACTGCTTATCCATGTATTATTAGTCTAATTTGCCTAATCTTTGCAGTACTTCAGATGTGGTGATAATGCTAAACTGTTTGAGCAAGAGGGACTTTGAGTACCTGGGGCTCCTTGGTTTCGAGGACTATTTGGCCAAAAAGGATCAATCTGTGATCTAACAATGAGAAAATGTTAAGTGTCTTCTGTAGAGGGAATGATGGGGAATGAAAAAGCATTCTCCACTGTCCCTCAGCTTTCCAACACCGGTATCTAACAACTTGTTGTAACTTTCAAAAACGGACAACCTATGAGGAAGCATGTAGGCTTTGAACTTCCCTTTCTTTTTTTCATCCTTCATACAATTACTTCTGTTGCTTTTTGTGTGTAAAAACGAGGGCAACACCGTGAATGCCTGTTGGAAAAAAAAAGATAAAAAACAAAAGAGGAACGAGAGACATGAAACACACAGAACAAAGAGCTCTGTGTTAGAGAGGTGAAAGTATGTTAATACATTTACTGAACATCCCATAGTCTGTGTTACTATGGCGCTGACACGGGACTTCAATTACAGCTGGGACTCACTGGCCACACACACACACACACACACACACACACACACAGACACAGACACAGTACAGACAGGCCTATTGATTTTTGTGGTAACGCTGTCCTGTCACCACATACAGTGCTAGTCTACCTTTGTGACCTCCCCCCTCCCTCCCCCACGTCCTCCTCTCTCCTCTCCCCCATACATGTGTAAATGTGACACTTGACACTCGTGACCTCCCCCGTCACCTCCTCTCCCCCTGTCTCTTATCTCGTCTTCTCCCCACCTAGCTCCTTTACTTCCATCTTCTATTACTAATCCTACTTCCCTCCTTCTTTTCCTTTTTCTTCCTTTTTCTCTTTTGCTCTTTTCAGCTCCCTCCACTCCTCCATCTTCCCATGGTCTCTCCCTCCCTCCCTTTCCTCCATCCCTGTGCCCCTCTTCCTCTTTCCTCCTAAAAGGATTGTTGTCAGGATGAGAGAGGCAGTGATTGGAGACATGGAAGCGGGGGAGACATGCTGGGCCTTTTGTTTTGCCAATTCTGCACATGTAACATACACACACATACAGGTACACGCACATGCAGAAACCCACATATAACACCCGAGCGGCTACATACAAAGATAAAAAAAAAAAAAAAACAGGACAAATAAGAGAATGTCTCACCAATCCCCCAGAGAGCGAGGTTGAGGAAGAAACAGAGATTTCCCACTGTGTTTAGAAGCTTTGGCAATACTGCTTTACCGTCATGCCAATATGTGAACAGAAAAGAACAAAAGAGAAAGAAAAACAGGAAAATACAGATATGAAGAGGTACAAAAAGAGAAAAAATAGACAAATAAAAAAGGCTGAGAAAAACACTCATGTGCTTCAATAATAAATGAGATTGGTAGGTCATGCTTATTGGATTATGACTTACAACAGTCGAAGATAACTGCAAGGTAGTAAGGTAGTGATTTAACAGTCACAGTATTGACTTAGAGAACATATATTACATACTTACTTTATTTATATCAGTACATTTAACCGAGTAGAGAAAGAGTCTGAAAAAGCTAAAGACATGTTTTCAACACAACTAATGTAGTATGTCTTTGAATACATTGTTTATATGTTATATTACTCAGGAGGTAGTGGAAAAATGGGTAAACTATGGCCTCCAGTCACTGATCATCATAATATTTAACATTTTTCAGTGTGACGGATGTGGTCCACTGCTATGTACCTCATATTATGCCTTATGTCCCCTCATCACAGGTTACATGTCCATGAGTTGTGAGCAGTTCAATTAAAGAGTGATTTTCCATTCTCACATTCTTTCATTTGAATAATCTTTAGAGGCCATACAAGGTATTTCATTAGAAATATGCAGAGATTATAGAAAAGTCCCAAAAAATTATCATATTTTGTGTATTTCCTACACCGATAGTCATTTAACAACCCCTTAGAGACCCCTTGTGAACCACCACATTACGGTATATATAAATAACATAAATCAACATATCTAATTTTTAATGGCCATTTTCTATGCAGATGACACAATTTTTAATGCCCATGGTTGTACCATATTTAACCTTAAATTTAAACGTTAAAGGATATTTTTGCATATGATTCTAAATGGGTCAATCAACCTTTATATCTGTACTTGATTACAGAGGCATTCTGTACTGTCACGCTGCCCTTTCATCACTTAACCAGGCACAATAAATTCACTGTATCACAGTAAGTTTGGCTTCATCATTGCTCTCTGTATGGCAAAGCCGGATGACCCTAAGGATTGAGCTTGACAGATCCTGCTCTGGAGCTTTTGACCATATTACACGATCTTCGTCAGCAGATTTCCGTCAAGCTGAGCTTTTAAACCAATTAATTAATTAATTATGAAACCAAAAGAGTACAGAGTAATGTAAAATTTGAAAATCTACAGTGTCGTGGCAACTGAACAACTGAGCAACTCCATCTCCTGATGAAGAGTGATCGATACAATTAAAAGCATAAGCATGTAGAAAGTCTTTCATGATGACTGTGTGGTCATATGACGTGGGATGAAGTGGGATTTTTTTGTTTATTAAATAAAGTTAAGTATTTTTACCAAATAATTCCTTGTTGTGTAAGTGTCAAAGATCATATCCTCAAAGAACCTACATGTGCTTGTGTGAACTGTAACATTACATCTTAACATTTGCTGCTTTGGAAATAATGTTTCTCATAAACCAATGCATCAATCAAGTAACAGTCAAACAAAGAGAGAGAAAATGAAGAGAGAGAGAGCAAAAAAGGAAATACGAGTAGATGAGAGCATGTAGAGCTCTACGTCAACAAGAGAGAGAGAGAGAAGAAGAGAAAGGTGTTGAATGTGAAGAAGGTGTGAGAGGTAGCTGTAGAAATATCACAGGAAAGAAATGTGAGACAACATACACACACACACACACTCTCTCTTTACATACCTTAGTATTGACCACCCATACACCCAGCATGCTCCAGTAGGCCAACGAAGGCAGGGGGCTCGCCTAAGCCCTCCACCCCCAGCAGGGGCCCTCCAGCTCAGCCTGGCTGGCTGGCAGGCTCCCTGGCACACCTCCAACACACACACACACACACACACACACACACACACACACACACACACACACACACACACACACACACACACACACACACACACACACACACACACGCACAAACGCACACAGGAAGGCAGACAGTCTGTCTCTGCAGGCAGGTATTCACTCAAAAAGCTTGACCCTGTTCACACTACAGCTTAACATCTTTGAGGTACCAGTTTTACAAAGTAATTTAAAAGAGAGAAATCCATGAAGGCTGGTAGATTTAGAGTCACTCCGGCTACATTCTTTAAATGCAATGCATGTAAATGTAAAAAAAGTACAAGGAAAGACAATGGTAAATTGAAAATCATGTAGAAATGAGAGATGAGCCACATGTTCTCATGAGTATTTATGTTTGTGTGGGTAAATGACGCAAGAGAAGAAGAAGAGAATGATCAGTGTTATTACAGTAATATCTGTAACAGATCTGAGTGCTGGTGAAAAAGTCGCTTAACACATCTGGATCTGTGGAGCGTCTACAGAGGAGGAGTGAAAGTGAAGGAAGAAAGGAGGGAGGGAATAAATTAGAGGAGTGTTTTGCTGCGCCTTAGGACTCAAGGATCCCCACTCCTCCTCCTCCTCCTCCTCCTCCTCCTCTCTCTTTCTCTTCTTTTCTCTTTCCAGCCAGAGGAAAACTCCTCCATTCCCGACATTCCTCTCACATTCCAGCTCTGGGTTTACCTCCTCTACCTCTCTCTCTGCATCAACATCACCTCCTCCTCTTCTCGTGCTCATGGCTGTCTGTCTGTCTCCACCTCTTTCCTTCTATCCCTCCTTCTCTTCCTGTTCTCTCTCGGGGTCTTTCTCCCTTCCTCCCCCCCTCCATCTCCCCCTCTCTTTCCCAGCATGCTCCAGTAGGCCGGTGGAGGCAGGGGGCTCGCCTGAACCCTCCACCCCCAGCAGGGGCCCTCCAGCTCAGCCTGGCTGGCTGGCAGGCTCCCTGGCACACCTCCAACACACACACACACACACACACACACGCACACACACACGCACACAAACACATATCTTTTTTTCTTCTCTAGTTGCTTGCTGTCTCTGTCTCGCTTCTTTCTATCAGCCTGCCTTCCCTTCAGTCCTTCTCTTTTTTAAAACAATTTTTCTTTATATCCAATGTGCATCTCTGCTGTTCATCTTTGTCATTTAGTGCTACTAGATTGTCCTAAAAGAGGCAAATACTGTAAATAAGACCTGAATAATTTGTTTATGATGCATTTTATATCTTGGCAGCTTTGATATGGCATTCACATGTATACAGTTTCTACAATACTACATGTTATTGATACTGTTTTTAATCAAAATCATTATAAAAAGAAGATGGTGCTAAAAGCTGCACAGTCACATGAGTTTTGGCTCCTTTCCCAAAGCAAAGTTTTCTGTGCAGTCATTATTAGAGAACAGCAGCCAGAGTCAATTTTCCATGTAAGACATTCTGGGAATCTGCCAGCTCAGAACCCAGTAAGATATCTGTAAGTCTTTCACCACGGCTCAAGTGGGAACAAAAGCATTAACATTTTCAAGGAACAGCATACAAATGTATGCATTTAAAAATCTGACAAGCCACCAAGGTGACCCTTCACAATTGTGACACTGGAAATAGAATCCAAATGAGGACAAAACATCAAATATACAGCATCATGCATTATCAGATTTTTTTTGTGTGTGTGTGTGTGATGCTTAACATAAAGGCGATCCAGCCAGGTGGATGAAACAGCCTTCACTTACACACTGGGCATGTTAATGTATACCTTCATATATGAGGGTGATATGCAACAGTTGACAAATTGAAGAAAATACCCTCACTATCAGCTGATCTCAACACAGTGGAACACCTGTTTTTTAGCTCTTCTGTGCTCTACATCACCATCATCGAAACTCCCACAGAGAGAATATCATTTGGAAGAATTATGTTTATCTCTTTAATAAAATTCAGAAACTTGGAAAATAAGGAGCTGCCTTTGCCTATTTCCATGTGTCACCCATCTGTATGTCACTGTGTATGAAAATATTTGAAATGATCAGTGATTAAGACAGTTATCATGTATAATACATGTTATTCATATATATTGTATGTTTGCATCCAATCAGTAACCATATGATTGATATAGCATGTGTCCATACAAACAGTGGCAATGTATGGTTATAGTTATGTATATCACATATATTATTAATTTATGTTTAAATTGATGATCTTTTTGACAAAACTGACAAAAAGATCATATGAAACATGGATGAGATAAGTGAGAGAGAGAGAGAGAGAGAGAGAGACAGAGAGAGAGCGAGACAGAGAGACAGAGATGCCCTCAGTAATTTGGTATTTCCTTTTTAGTCAGTGTAGGAAGGGCCAATGCCCTCGATTTTAGTAAGTGCACAAACACAAACACACACACACACACACACACACACACACACACACAGCTCCTTTAATGACCCTTACATCCGGCCTTAGGCACTGGGGCCTCAGAGAGAGAGAGAGAGAAAGAATAGAGACAACAAGCTAGATAGATAGATAGATAGATAGATAGATAGATAGATAGATAGATAGATAGATAGATAGACAGTAGATAGATAGATAGATAGATAGATAGATAGATAGACAGTAGATAGATAGATAGATAGATAGATAGATAGATAGATAGATAGATAGATAGATAGATAGACAGTAGATAGATAGATAGATAGATAGATAGATAGACAGTAGATAGATAGATAGATAGATAGATAGATAGATAGATAGATAGTAGATAGATAGATAGATAGATAGATAGAGTTTGAGTGTTGAGAGGTTGAGCTATAAGTTCAGACAGGTATGCAATGAGGGTCAGAGGTGAGGGTTCACAGCACTGACACACACGCACACTCTCTCTCTCTCTCTCTCTCTCTCTCTCTCTCTCTCTCTCTCTCTCACACACACACACACACACACACACACACACACACACTGACACACACAAATGTATGTAAGTTCAACTCGAGGTTAGACCTTCAGGCTCCACGGCTCAAAGAGAGAGACAGAGAGAGAATTCATAAGCAGCTGATTCAGTGTGGCACTGTGATTACTGCAGACACAGTGGGGAAAAAAGGAAAATCAGGAATTATTAGTTTCAGGAACTTGGATAATTACAAGAATGAAAGAAAAAAAACAAAAAGACAAGGCATGACTAAAGATCTAAAATTTCTTCGTTAACGGAGAAAGAATTTCGACACAGTTTCCAGAAAGAAAATGAAGGACAAAGAAAGAAGGATAGAGAGACAGTAGTGAGTGAGTGATAATGAGTCTTTTACAACTCAGGCAACAGCTGAAGATGTTACTGTGTCTCCAGACTGTCTCTCCTATACACACACACACACACACACACAGACACACACACACAGACACACACACACACAAAGCTCTGACCTTGCTGATGGCAGCTGTTGACGTAACTCTGTGCCCCGTCCAACTACAAACTCCCCACTATGCTCACACACACACACACACACCCTGGATAAACAGGATTACACTGACAACACACAGAAGCCCTGGTAAATCCTACCCCAAACTAAAACGACCCCATCACATAATCCATTAATTGCTCCACAATTAGACAGCTAAAACATTTAAAAACAACTTAAGCGGAAAGCTTATTGATAATGTAGACTATTCACAATAGGAGACACTGAACCTGATATACTTTTACTGCATACCATTTCTTCCCTTTGCCCCTGCACTCAACCTTTGCCCGTCTCATTATCTGTTCATGTGACAATTCAAAGTATCACCCTGGCTGGTTAGACATCAACCTCTCCTTTCAAACAAACTTTGTCAGAAGTACACTTGGCTTTGCAGGCAATGCATAACTGTTTAATTGTCAACTTTCACAGCTGCATCTCCCTCTTTCTCTGTAGTGAAGTTAGTCCATAATTACCCCTGGTAGCTATCTGGTGGATCTAACTTTAATACCATGATAGTATGACAGGGATTCACACTCTAACATTTCTCCTCCACTATAACATCTAAAAATCCAGCTCCTAACGTGGGGCTCGATCCCACGACCTTGAGATTAAGAGTGTCTGAGCTAGCCGGGCCATATATTTCAACTATGTCAAGTATAGTGAACATGACACAGACCTGTTTAGCTATTTTGTTTGTTTTTGATTTTTTTTCTTCGTAACTTTTTACTAATTGTTCAAGTGAATTTAAAATGTTAAATCAACAGCAACTGCGAGATTTGTCACTGTGACAAAGCAAATGTTACCGACTTGAAATTATATGTTGGTTGCTTATTATAACGTGACAGATTTCTGGTTAAAACCACATGCTTTTATAAAGAGAAAAATATTATCACGTTAGTTAAGTGAATTTCTCTATTATAGAGGAGCAGAGTTGATTAAATCCAATGTAGTGCTTATATAACTGACGACAAGCTCATCTACTTTCATGATTTCTGAAGTCTGTAGGCCAATACGAATATTCAAGCTGAAACTTGCGGGTAAACATTTTGTCAGGAGTGGGATTTGAACCCACGCCTCCATGTGGAGACCAGAAGTCCCTTTTGCTCAGGAAGGATTCAAGCCTTGAGTCTGGCGCCTTAGACCGCTCGGCCATCCTGACAACTGACAACTGAAGCACACCAAGGTCAGTCTGGATGTTACAAGCCACATGTGAACAACTTACAAGTTTTCAGGCTAATGTATAACAACAATTATTAACTTTCATTCTCAACTTTGAATGTGGCATCACATTGCAGTTATTTCCCTGTCAGCCCTAATGTGACTCTTTCTTTCATTGAAGCTGGAATTATGCTTCTCTGTAGATAAACATAAAGCTGCAGCGCCCAACGTGGGGCTCGAACCCACGACCCTGAGATTAAGAGTCTCATGCTCTACCGACTGAGCTAGCCGGGCCATAAATTTGAATTATGTCAAGTACAGTGACCATGACATAGACCTGCTTAGCTATTTTGTTTATTTTTCATTTTTTCCCTTCATAACTTTTTACTAATTGTTCAAGTGAATTCAAAACGTTAAATCAACAGCAACAGCAAGATTTGTCACTGCGACAAAGCAAACATTACCGACTTGAAATTATATGTTGGTTGCTCATTATAACATGACAAATTTCTAGTTAAAACCACATTCTTTTATCAAGAGGCTTTATTCATAATTATAAAGACACAAGTATCTTAGAAACTACACACAGATCTGAAATTATAGGCAGATGAATCAAAGAACAAAAATATTAAATATCAGTTAAGTAAATCTCTCTATTATAGAGCGGCAGAGTTAATTAAATCCACTGTAGTGGTTATATGACCTCTGGCAATCTGAGCTGCTTTCATGTTTTCTGAAGTCTGTAGGCCAATACGAATATTCAAGCTGAAACTTGCGAGTAAACATTTTGTCAGGAGTGGGATTTGAACCCACGCCTCCATGTGGAGACCAGAAGTCCCTTTTGCTCAGGAAGGAGTCAAGCCTTGAGTCTGGCGCCTTAGACCGCTCGGCCATCCTGACAACTGAAAACTGAAGCACACCAAAGTCAGTCTAGATGTTACAAGCCACATGTGAACAACTTACAAGTTTTAAGGCTAATGTATAAGAACAATTATTTACTCTCATTCTTTACTTTGAATGTGGCATCACATTGCAGTTATTTCTCTGTCAGCCCTAATGTGACTCTTTCTTTCAGTGAAGCTGGAATTATGCTTCCCTGTAGATAAATGTAAATGTCTTTGCAAACCTGTGCAGAGAAGGGTGTTATGGGTAACTGTAGGTCAAAGAGGCTTGCAGAAGAGCCGACCCACACAACTTCTAAATCTCAACAATGCCATGTGCGGAGCTGCGTGTGAAGCGAGTTGGTAAAAAGACAAAAAAAAGTAAATGTCATACAAGTTGTACATACGAGTACGCGAGCGTCTCCGAGTTGTCTGTTGAACTTTTCTAACCACTAATCCTCTCCCAAAGCTCCTTCTCTGAAAACACAAGGGGCTTCTTTCTGTAACAGAAGCCACAAATACTAAAAAATCATGAAATCCTTTAAAAAAATGCTATTTTGGTAAGTTTTAGTCCTATGAGAATAGGCTCTTAAGAGCACTTATGTGACTTTGACTCCAGTGTCTTTTGACCAGTTTGATTTCTGTTTACTAAATATTAAGATTTTTTCCTTGACACATTAAGTTATGTAGCAGCAGTGCTGACAGATCAGATGCTCCTGAAAAGACAGGTATCAGCACTGTGTACCAACTTAGTTGCTTCATGTTGTCTCAAAACTAGTAAGAAAGAACTCATTTTAGTCTGCTTTAAATCAGCTCAATAAAGCTAAACTGTGCAGCTGATGTATTGTTGTACAGCTACTTTAGTTAGTTGTATAATTTATTAATCTGTGAATGATTTTTGCAATCGGTAGACTCCTACATGTACATAACCAAGAAGAAACTGCTTTGCACTGAAACAGAGTTAGAGATATCCAACGACAGGGATGAAAAACCAGCAAGTAAACGTTTTGTCAGGAGTGGGATTTGAACCCACGCCTCCATGTGGAGACCAGAAGTCCCTTTTGCTCAGGAAGGAGTCAAGCCTTGAGTCTGGCGCCTTAGACCCCTCGGCCATCCTGACAACTGACAAACTGCACCCAATAAAGTCAGTCTGGAGTTTTCAAAAGCTAAGAAACCCCAAATACATTAAATTGTGTCATTTCCAGATGGAATTTGTTACTGTTAGGACAGTGAAGTAGATTTTTAAAATTGGCTTGTAAATCTATCTATCTATCTATCTATCTATCTATCTATCTATCTATCTATCTATCTATCTATCTATCTATCTATCTGGACAGATGGACTGGAGAACAGACAGGTAGGTGAAGGATGGATAGATGAAGGATGGAGGAGGGAAGAAGGGGGGCCTCGACGTCTTTGATCCTCCCAGCAGAAATAATCAACAAAGCCCTGGAGCAGGCCAGCTAGACCTAAATATGTGTGTGCGTCTGTTTGCTGTTTGTGTGTGTGTGTGTGTGTGTGTGTGTGTGCGCGCGCCGTAGGGTTTTCTGGCTGCATGCCGAGATCAGCTCCCACAAGGAGAGAGATCAAAGACGGTGCTCTCTCTCTCTCTCTCTCTCTCTCTCTTTTCCTCCCTATCTCTATCTACCTTGCTCTCTCTCATATTTCTCTCTCTCTCTCTCCGTCTCTCCTGAAATCACTCGTTATTGCTCTTCCTGATTTCTTCGACATTCTCTCACTTTCAACCCGTGGGCAGAGACCAGGATAAGTGCTGTTTCCTATGCAAAAAAGGAGAAAAAGGAGAAAGAAGTAGCACTAAAAAGAAATAAAATAGAAACTGTAGGTTGAAATAATGTTTATTAAAAAAAAAATCACACACATACACACACACACACACGCAACTTACTGACCTGTGTGCTTCAAAGCCCTCTTGGTTGCCAGGTTGTCATGGGAGCAATTGTTCTGGCAGGTGTGTGTGTGTGTGTGTCTGTGTGTGCAGCGAGAGAGTTACAGACTGTTCTCGGTTCCCTTTAAACTCGACAAATCTCATGACAACTGTTATCTCCACTTCACTTTGAGACACACAGTTCAGATTGAATTAACCAATTAGAAAAAAATATGCTGAATGCCGTCCGCTGTTTCAAATGAAAAGCCCCGCTGTGATTGAATACGCCTCTCTTCCATTTTCTTATCCCAGACATTTCATAATGAAGTACGGCTGTAAATTAAGAAATCGACTTTAAGTCAATTGCTTTATCATTGGTTCACTGTCTGGTCAAACTGTTCTTCTGTAACGGATTATGATTTTCTTTTGTTTTTAACTGTGTTTACAGTAGTCGTCCAGCTCTACTGTTGTGGGTCAATCTTTGGTCATTGCTGTTCACACAAGACCAGGGTCCTCCACTGTTATTTCATACACATCATTGGTATCATACATCATATCGTACATCATTAGTCTAAATTCAGTTCATTAAAATGGTCTTTCTAATGGTTTCTCTGGATTACTCAAGAGATTCAACATGACAGTGCAGACTAGCAAGGTTATAGGGTTTCTCCTCTTAATTTGGTGTACTTCCTTAATTTGGGATTACTCCAGCAATTTAGTTTTGCACTTCCATAAAGTTGGGGGACATGTAAGAGACAGGAAAGAGTCCAAAAACTCCTACACTTCCTATAAGGCAACTTGACTGCATCTCTTTGTTAAACACTCCACACCTGCTCATATTTTTCAAACTCCCAGTTTGTACTGTGTGCTATCCTTTGATAGATTTGTAGTCTTCAAGCTGAGGCAACTCTGATGACATCATCTGGGTCATTTTGGCAGTCTTTATAAAGGCTCCCGCCAGACCACAGAGGACATTAGACACACAGGATGTGCAGTCCTCCCCGTGACGAGTAAACTGATCTTGAAATGTGTAAAATCTGAAATCTGGAAAACCTTCACTCTCCAGTCATGTTGTACAGTATCTTTGAGATTTAGAGGAGGATTTACCTTCATGGAGGCCAAAAGTCTACATCGATATCCTATAAAAAACAAGAAATTATATGGTATTTAAAGAGTAAACCATAGCATGTGTCGGTTAGTTAAGTCACTCTTTTTAATAGCTTCAACAAAACGTCAGATAAAATGTTAACTGTGATTGCATAACCTGCTAAAATATGCTAATGTTACATTCAATTCAGCATATATGATTTCACATCTGACAGTGAAACGACAGCTGCTATGACAAGATGATTAATAAAAAAAAAGAATAAGACTGAATATAACAAAATAACACCTTTCACTTGACAGCACCTCTCTCTTCTGTGTCGGTTGCAGCAATCGTTGGGGCTCTCGAACGTTCTCCTGGATATTACTTGCTTTGCGTTGTTACTGATCTGGGAATTGAAGCTCATTTGCACTCTGTGTATGTCGCTCTGCATAACAACATCAGCTAAATGTCTAAAAATGTAAATGTAATTGTGGAGATAATGTTATTTTCCTATTGAGACTCGCAGAATGCTGCACGACGTGAGCCGAGTTTGTCACTAAACCAACTCAGAGGCTCCCTCACAAACAAGAACTAAACTTTCTCTCCTTCTGTCTTTCTTTTTTCTTCCATCCATTTTTTTTTGTTCAAGTAGTAGCAGTTTCTCTCTTTCATTTTTAGCAGTATGCAAATAGGCAACTTAATCCCACTCCCACAATCCCAATCAGTCCCTCTCTGACCCCCCTTTCTCCTTTCTACTCTCTTTCTATCTTGCTTCTTCCCATCGCTCCTCTTTTCACTCCTCTCCTCTAGAGGAGAGCCTCAGCCTCCCTATTTCTCTCCATCTCTTCTTCTTTTGTCACCCCATCTCTCCCTCTTTCTCCCCACCATCTTTCCTTTCCTACCTCTCTTTTCTTCCCCTCTCTGTGGTGTTTTTTCCCCTCACACACACACACACACACTCTCTCTCTTTCTCTCTAGCAGTAGTCATTCTACTTATAGCCTCGCCATAAATCAACCTGTCATTCTCCGTCATGCTCGCTGGATCTCACTGGGGCTCGTGGCAGAGACACACACACGCGCACACACAAACACAGCGTAGGGGATAGCAATGTGAGCCCACACATACACAAGTGCAAACACAAGCACAAACACGCAAATACAGACAAGTATAAAGATCACACGAACCCTAACACACAAATACAGTATGAGTGTATGGGCTGCACTGATAAAAATGGAAATGACACACAAACACCCATGCAAATACAATTTGACTCTCTCTCTCTCTCTCTCTCTGTCTCTCTGTGTGTCTCTCTCTCTCTTTCACACACACACACACACACACACACAGTCACATACACAGTCACACACACCCATCATTGCAAACTTAGACAATCAAAACACACTTAAGATTGATAGATATGGAGGATGAATGATTAAGGGAAACAGAGATGTAGGCAAGGATAACATGGAGATGCCCACCTGTCCCTGTACCACACACACACACACACACACACACACACACACAAAGCAGCAGCAGCTGAAATAATGTCCGAGCCCTCAGGGCCCCAAGCTTTACCGAACCAATTCTTTACATTCACCACCTCCTCGTCTCCGTCCTCCTGTCGTCTTTATTGTTCCTCACCCTTTTTTGTCTGTTCTGTTCATCTATCGCCCAATGAAGAAATGTTTAGATTGAATGTATCTGTGAAATTTAATTGGTTTTCCCACAAAATTCATTTTTATGGTTATGTTTAGGCCACTCAAGGCTCTTGGTTAAGGTCACAGAAAGACCATCAGTTGACTTGAAGTGCAAGACAGGACATGCTGATGTTGTCAATATTTAACTAAAACCACCATCTCTCCATAACTTTTAAATATTTCAGAGGCCTCAACCAGTATGTAAACCCTCTGGTGTCAAAGTCCTGTTCTTTGTCTGCCAAAGAACCACCCTGACTTCCTCCTCATGATTTCTGTGTAGTATAATGATGTCACATTTCCTAGATTAGAAAAAACGTGCCAGGGAATCTACTTCACGCAGCAGTTCCTCCCTTTGCCAAATACCATTCTTCAACGTCATGTTTGGCAATTTTGTATGATTCTCCACATTTGCCTCTTAACAGTTCACTTCCCTGTCTTTCTTTCCTGTCTCTCCTCTTCCTTCATCCCCCTCTTCTTCTCTTTTTCTACCCAGATCAACATCTCCTCCAACATCACCTCTTCCTCCTCCTTTTCTCCAAGCTTTCCATGACCAATGCGAGAGCCTCATAAAGACCCTTAGGAGTCAGAGGATTTCATGGGGCTTTGTGTTGAGTGAGTGTGTGCATGTGTTTATGTGTGTGTGTGTGTTTGTGAGTGTGTGTGTGTGTGTGTGTGTGAGAGAGAGAGAGAGAGAGTGGAAGACAGCACATGTGGCATGCAAGGTCACGTAATCCTGTGGCCTCTAGATACTGTTATTGACACACACATACACACAGCGCTCCATGACCTGCACTGCCCTTGTGCACACACACACACACACACACACACTAGTATAACCCACAATGCCCTCAGTGTTACCAAAAATACAAACAGTTAAACAGATACTTTTGGGTTCCAACAGGAATGTTGGAACTGTCCTTCTTTAAGGATAAGGCTGGAAATACTCAATGTTTCTTATTGTCAACAAACTCCATGAAAAAACAAACAGAAAACCAACAATGAATTAATGTACTGATAAGTACTGTCTGTGTAACGAAAGTCTGGTATACAGCAGCTTATTCCTCTGTGCCATAAACCTCCACTGTTGTCCAAAAACTATTAAAACCACGTCAATGAGCCACACTGTCGCACTGGATGATATGTTCCTTCACAAATATGAACACAGATACTGTGGTTTATTGAGTAAAGCAACAAGCAATTAAAGAATTATGGCCCAGTCAGATCAGCATTGAAAATTCCTTCATTTTAACAGAAAAACACCACGATCGATGGACGCGCTTGCAGGGGCTCAATAAATCTGCACACATTTTTAGCATCAGGTTCAACTTTGGTAAACTTTAACACTCAAATTTACGCCGTTGACCAATAGCAACTAGCGGTAAGAGTGCTGGGCCTAGATAATTATTTGTGTTGCCTCACCGACTTTAATTTGACAGAGTATAACTTAGAAACAGGTATGAGATAAGAGCCAATAGTAGAGATATGTCTTTTGAACCTTGTTGTCCTACAAGTGACCCAACTAACTAGCTTACATGTCAGCTAGCTAGCTTGTAGAGCTGTTTTACCCTCCAAATCTTAACTGAATG
The DNA here is from genome assembly GCF_910596095.1 of Thunnus maccoyii. Classification (NCBI taxonomy): domain Eukaryota; kingdom Metazoa; phylum Chordata; class Actinopteri; order Scombriformes; family Scombridae; genus Thunnus; species Thunnus maccoyii. The sequence continues at coordinate 13,289,214 of NC_056555.1, forward strand.
AAATGACGTGCGACCCTTAGAACAAAACACTAGGTATGAGTAATCAGCCCAGTAGAAAGAAGTTTGGAGGGTGCTAGCACGTTCACAGCTTTCTAGCATGAATATCTTTAGCTGTTAGCTTGCCACAGCCACAGTAGTCCACCAACTAGCCCTGTGAATATATCTATGTTACTAAGCCTCTAGCACCAAAGACACGTGGATGAATTTTGAAAATAATCCACAACAAAGGCATCATTTACTTCTGTTTGAGTAACATTTGCTAAAAACTACAGTGCCCATCTGTTGTAGGAAACTAACCTTTAAAAAAAAAAAAAGATGTATTTGTGACCTGTTTGATAATATATATTCTGTTTTTTTAAGATCTACAACTTCAGTAGGAACCAATAGGCTTGGGGCCGTGAAGGAATACAAACACACACACACACACACTCACAAATACACAGATATAGATTTCCAAGGTCGCATTTCAGGCATTCAGTATGTATCTTATACAAGTCCTCCTCTCTCACTCTGCGCTCCACTGCTCCGCTCTCTCCTCCTCTGCATTCTTCTCTCCTCCTCCCTCCATCCCTCGCCGCTCTCTTTCACACAAACACACACAGAAACACACACACACACACACACACTCGCACACACACATTCTCTCCAGAGATGTGTCCGTTGCTCTGACCTCTCTCTCTCCCGGGAGAGCTGGCTGTCTGCCCGGCTCTCTCTTTTTCTCTTTCTGCCTCACACTTTCTCTTCACACTGTATCTTTCTTCTTCTTTCCCTGTATCTCTCTATCTATTGATCTATCTTTTTTTTCTAATCTCCTTTTGTCTCCCCTACTCCTGTGCTTTTCTCCCCCCCTTCTCTTACCCCCTCCTCTGTTGCATGTCTCCCCTGCTCTTGCCTCCTCTTATCTCTTCATCCTCCTCACTTTTCTTCTCTTCGCCTCCCTCTTCCCTCATCCTTTCATCGCCTCTTCTCCTATCTCGTCTCCTTTTAACCCTCTCATTCCCTCTCTTTCTCTTCCTACATCTCATCCACTCCTCTTCTCCTTCCCTCCTTATTTCGAGGCTTCCAGGGTGCTGGTGCGGTTACAGAGCTCTGCCTGGGGCTCCTTGCCCAGCTCATGCTGCCTCTCTCTGGGCACAGCGCCCACAGAGGGTGGGCAAGGCTGAGGGGAGAGCTAGAGGGGTGTGTGTGTGTATGTGTGTTTGCGTGTGTGTGTGTGTGTATCAAGGGTTGGGGAAAAGGGGGGGTAGACAAAGTGAGGGGGAGAAGCAAGGCGAGATTGAAAGAAGAGGAGAGGGGGGTTGATGACAGAGACAGGGACAGACATAGAGACTGATAGAGAAAGACAATGGAGAGAAACAGATTTCTGTTGAGTCACACTTTGCTGGCTAGTGTGTGTGTGTGTATGTGTGTGTGTGTGTGTGTGTGTGCGTGACAGAGAGAGTAGGTTTGCTTTAAACTATGCAGCAGTGTGCATACAATGGGTTGTATCCCTAAATGATCAGTCTTATTTATTACAACTCCAGTCTTGTATTTGTAGCTTTGGTCATCGTTTCTGTTGGTTATTATAGGGGGCTGCAACCAACAAATATTTTAATTATTGATTCATCTACTGACTATTTAACTGATTTATACTGTAGTTTGGCCGACAGAATATCAGCAAATAGCAAAAAATGCCCATCTTAAGTTACCAGAACCCAAGCTGACATCTTAAAATATCTCAAATGTATCCAAATTCTTTCATCCAAAGATATTCAGTATACAGAAAATATCCACATTTGAAAAGCTGAAACCAGTGATTTGTTTGATATTCTTGCTTACAAAAATGATGGTAAATTGACTTATCAACTTAACAACTAATTGTTTCGGCTTTAGTTATGATAACACTGCACTCACTAAGGTAATTGCTGAGATCTGGTGGGGCGAGAAATAAGTGGTCAGAGGATCAAAAAACAGTTAAACCAGATGATCTAAAGTCTGTCTGTACGTCAACAACAGACAGTTTCAGTTGCGATTATTTTGCACAAACAAGTTTGGTCTACGTGAGAGTTTGTATATAAAACCTGTATGATCATCTGACTTCTTATTAGTAAAGGCACCACGTTGCAAGATTTCAGCAATTAATTTAGTATATTATTATTACTGAAAGGGATGTTGGAAAACCATACAAGACTGAAGTTGTAATAAATAAGAATCATTACTGTAGTGTGAGCATAGCCAACCAGAGCAACTCTGTTTGTGTGTGTGTGTGTGTGTGTTTTATGAGACTATACTGACACTGATGCTGATGGTCAGCACAAACACACACACACACACACAGAGAGAGAGAGCATCAGCACACCTGTACCCAGCTGCATGCAGAGAACAACAATTCCCCTGCTGGTCACTAATGGTACAGCCCTGCTGGAGTGGAAGCAAATGGCCTGGACCCAACCATGCATGATGGAAGGATGGAGGGGGGGAGAGAGGGGCTGTGGTCAGACGGAGGAAGGGAGTGAGAGAGGAAGAGAAAGAAGTAAAGTGAGATAGATGAAGGGTGGAAGAATAGCTGTGCCTTCTGACGTTAATTTGGTGAAAGCCTCAAAAACAAAAACAAACTCTTCACGGGAGAAACGGAGAGAAAGGAAGAGAGGATGAAGGGGGAAGAATTCACACTAGTGTTTAAAATGTCGCCTTTAAGTGCTATCTCTTCATTTATGTCCTTGCTCTCCCTTACAAACCTTCAGTTTCCTCTTTCTTTCTCTTCTCCTGCTCACTCCTCTCATTCTCTTACCCTCCATCTCCCCTATTTCCTCTCACCCCTGTGCCCTTTTTCTTTTTTTTCTCCCTCCTCCTCTCCTCTCATGTGTCCAGTCAGTTCCAGTTATCTAGCGCCCTCTGTCTGTGTCCACAGTTACTGCAGCACCACACACTAAAACTTTAACCCTCCTGAACCAAACAAGGCAAAACATTTGACAACTTGAATTTAGTTTCTTCCAGATAGGTTAACAATTTTTTTGAAATGTGGTGCATAAATATATGAAATGATGTTTATGTACAGTATATATAATGTTATAACTGATGTCTTTCTTTTGGTTTCCTCTGTGTGTGTTACTGAAAGATGTCCAATGTTTAACATAAATCTGTATCTTGTAATCCTATGTGGGATGAACCAGATGTCCATAAATACAAATGCACGTGCTATAAAAGAGATAAATGTCAAGCAATTAAGTAAAATTGCATATAATTCCACATTTATGTACAAATAGAAACATTTGGACAATGTAGTATGCCATTGCTTTTTTAAAATACTGCAACTTGAGATTAAAAAGTATATTCAAGCCAATTTAATTTTAGTCATACTCATCCAAAAACCACAGAAAAAGCTGCTTCATTTAAATGCCTAATTTTAGAGCAACTGTCTGATGTCCATGAAGTCCTGCTGTCGCTGTCACACGCGTGCCAGCGCTGCATGTATACAGAACGTCCTTGCACCAATGCCAACGAGACAGATCCCTGTACATTTATTGAATGTAATGAATACCACAATTCTGATCTCAATTCAAGCGGCGTGCACATTTGACAGATGACGCAGTGGCGCGGCAGCCGCAGACATTCACTGATGTGAAATATATGCTGCTGCTTGTGTTAAAATATGCAGGATGAAATTCAAGAGAAACGGCGCTACAGAAGTGTTTTTTAACCCTTTTTTCATCCAAAGATCAGCAGAGTGTGAGAGCTTTTCGACCACAGACTGATACGCTGGATCAGCTTTGCTCAAAGGCTTCTCAACAGTAGCTGCAGAAGGGATTGGAGAGTGTTGTTGATTCACTGTTCAGATTTTTTGAATCCCACAACTAAACAGATTTTGTTTCTCTACCAACCATCACCCCCATTGATCCAAATAGAACCAGACAGAGATTCAGCAGCTTCATGAAAAGGATGCTTGTTTGTGTGCTCAGAGAGATGCCAAGTGCTTTCTGTTGCTGAGACAAAAAAAGAAACTCTGGTATTATCACTACAAGGGTGAAAAGAATAATAGAATATCATTCCAAAGCACTGACCATGGTATCTTATCTATAGCAAACCCAAAGAGATTGCTTTGTACTAGAAATGAGGCTAATGCAAACTCAGTTTTTTTTTTGCCTTTTCAAAAGTGGTTGAGTACAATATTTCATCAAAAATCTGATAAAAGAACTTTAACAAAGACAGTCGCTTCATTTTAAGATTGAGTAAAGGTTTTGGTGCACAGTTTATTTAATTAACTGCAGTCTAGGCAGTCAGTGGACAGTAAGTAGCATCATATAACCACAAAGAAACAGGAGACAGATGGAGGTAAAACTGCTACAGTCTTTTTCGTTATCCAAAAAGCTAATTTGGCAAAGAGTCAGTGTCCTCTTTTAACGCAATGCAGTACTCTCTGGTCCTGTTAGTCCCGTCTATGAAAACTCTGCTACAATCAGTACCCTCCTCACAGTGATAAATCATTTTAGCCAATCAGTGATGGATGTGTTTTGAAGAACAAAAAACTGTGTGTAAATCAATGTTGTCTGCTTCCTCTGTGATTTTTTCCCCCCTCCAGACAATTGACTTATGTGCTGTCGATCCTTCTTCTGCACACACACACACACACACACACACACTGCGGTCAAAATGGGGTATAGATAGAGAGAGGTAAGGATGGTCAGGAGAGAAAATGGGAAAAGGAAAAGAGAAAGAAAGACAAAGCGAGAAAAGAGAAAAAGACAAACAGAGGATTGATAAGATTGAAATAAAAAAAATCAAAGGATGAGAGTTAGAGAGGACAGGACAGTGGCTAGCTCGCAATCAGAAAGAAGATGGTGGGAATAAATTTATTTTGATGCTCTCTCTTTCTCTCTCTCCCTCCTCCATGAGTGCGAGTGTGTGTACGTGCTGACAGATTTAGTCTTGCTTCAGTTTGAGGATTGGCTACAGGAAAAAACACACTTAGTAATTATCTAGAAAGAGCACCTGGGCACTGGGAATCTCATTATATTGCACACACTTCCCAGTGCACACTTTAGCAGAGGAAAAGACAAGAGAGGAATCAGAAGAAGCAAAAGATGAGAAGAAAAAAAAAATCACAAAAAACACCTAAAAACACAGAAACAGAGAGTGAGAAGCCTTTCTAGTTGAGATGTGAAACTCAAAAACAGATGCTTTATGGATCACAGTCACACTATATATTACATGTGGTATGACTCACAAACAGCTCTTATTCAGGTGTTGCGAAAGGACGGTTTAAATTCCCTCTCTTTCTGTCTTTATTTCATGCAGTTTATTTCAAAGTGTGTTATTTATATTCTCCACATAGCAGCAGAAAGGCTGAAACAGCAAAGTGATCAAAAACCACGAGGCGTAAAAGAGAGAACCACAAATATGAAGAGATATAAAACTCAAGGATTTCACTCTTTCTGTTTCCCCTCTCTCTCCGTTTTCTTTGATCTGTTGTAGTAGCAGACGATGACCAGTAAGAGGCAGCGTTTCCTCTCATCTGACTGACTAAACGTCTTTATTGCTCTTCTGTTACCTTCATCCTTTCTTCCTCTGCCTCTGGACTTCTACTTTCTTTCACCCCTCGTCTCTCTCAGTCCTCTAAACACACACTCACACACACACACACATGAACACTGCACACTTTCACCTGTTTTTGCCAAACTGTTGCCTCTGCAATGAACGTGCTCACCCTACGAAAAATGTGTGAGTCAGCATGCTTTCAGTGTGTGTGTGTGTATGTGTGTGTGTGTGTGTGTATGTGCGTGTGTGTAGAGGACCACCCTGCTGATTTGAACAGCTTCATTCATTGCTGTGTTTTGACTGGCTGACAGTGATAGGGTGAAGTGATTTATAATGGGTCAACACAGCGGGAGGGCGCAGGACACACAGTCTACGCCCAAACCTCATCAAGCCATCTAAGGTTATGTAGCAGGAAGTAATTTACTGTAAACATCAACAAAAAAACATTCTAACACCTTGATGACACATCAGAAGTTTGAAGTTCAAACCAAACCAGACTTAGTGACAAACCACACAGCTCAGTAGAGTGCAGACTACTGGTTTACTCTGGTCCACGTTAGTATTAGCACTGTAGGAAATTACTGTACTGTGAAAAGAGGAAGTGCAGCCCGGCTAGCTCAGTCGGTAGAGCATGAGACTCTTAATCTCAGGGTCGTGGGTTCGAGCCCCACGTTGGGCGCTGGAGTTTTAGAGAGGCTGATTTAGACAGTGATGCAATGACTAAATAGACACACCAAACTACCTTTGAGGTTATGAAAAGTGTTGAATTCATGATCAAATCAGCTATGTGGCATTATGTAAACACTAACTCTGTAGCCCAGCTAGCTAAATCGATGAAGTACAAGACTGTTAATCTTAAAGTTGTGACTTCAAGCCCTTCAATGGGTTTTGATGTTTTAGGGCAGCACTTCAAAGATGGAGGTGGGAGAAAGGAAAGTGTTGAAAAGCACATCTTCAGTAGCCAAATATAACATCTTTGGCCTGTTGATGTTTTCAAAGAGTAACAGCACTAAGTTACACTGTTGCAATTCTGGAAAAGTTCTAGAAAAATGCTGGATGAACGTCTATTTATCTATGGTAGGAACATTTTGGGTTGGATTTATTAACAGTTCAGATTAAAATTCAGGCATACTTTTCTCTGCACTCACACAGCAAAAACAGACATGAGGTGATGTTAAACTGGCTCTCTGGTTTAAATATCCTTCAGCATGACACTGATTGTGCACATTTATGACCATACCTGTTTTGAGTGTACATAAATTACACAAGCCCGGCTAGCTCAGTCGGTAGAGCATGAGACTCTTAATCTCAGGGTCGTGGGTTCGAGCCCCACGTTGGGCGCTGGTGTTTTGGGGGGTGATTTAGACAGTGATGCAATGAGTAACTATACACACCAAACTATGAAAAGTGCTGCATTCATGATCAAATCAGCTATGTAGCATGTGACACTATGCTACATATTAGTACAAGACTCTTAATGTCAAAGTTGTGACTTCAAACCCCTCAGTGTGATTTGATGTTTTAGGGCAGCACTTCAAAGATGGAAGTGGGAGAAAGGAAAGTATTAGATAACACATCTTCAGTAGCCAAATATAACATCTTTCTTTGGCCTGTTGACGTTTTCAAAGAGCAAAAGCACTAAGTTACACTGTTGCAATGCTGCTGAAGTTCTGGAAAAATGCTGGATGAACATCTATTTATCTTCAATAAAAACAAAGCTACAATTATATAAAAACAGTTAAATAAAATTATTTCCCAATAATACACCAGGAATCATTTGTTATAAGCATTTTAAACACAGAACTGGAGATAAAGAAAACTGGGGATTTGTTGATATTCTTTAATATTTGGTAGATTATATGGAAGGAACATTTTGGGTTGGATTTATTAACAATTCAGATTAAAATTCAGGCATACTTTTCTTTGCACTCACACAGCAAAAACAGACATGAGGTGATGTTAAACTGGCTCTGTAGTTTAAATATCCTTCAGCATGACACTGATTGTGCACATTTATGACCATACCTGTTTTGAGTGTACATAAATAAGTTACACAAGCCCGGCTAGCTCAGTCGGTAGAGCATGAGACTCTTAATCTCAGGGTCGTGGGTTCGAGCCCCACGTTGGGCGCTGGAGTTTTAGAGAGGCTGATTTAGACAATGATGAAATGAGTAACTACACACACCAAACTACCTTTGAGGTTATGAAAAGTACTGCATTCATGATCAAATCATCTATGTGGCATTATGCTAAATAATAGAACAAGACTCTTAATCTTAAAGTTGTGACATCAAGCCCCTCAGTGGGTGATGATGTTTTAGGGCAGCACTTCAATGAGGTCAGAGAAAGGAAAGTATTAGATAACACATCTTCAGTAGCCAAATGTAACACCACACTCTATTTGGCCTGTCAACGTTTTGAAAGAGTAACAGCACAAAGTTACACTGTTGCAACTCTGGAAAGGTTCTGGAAAAATGCTGGATGAACATCTATTTATCTACAATGAAAACAACATTCAGGCATACTTTTCTCTGCACTCACACAGCAAAAACATAACACAAACATCACCCAACCGGTCAAGGCAGATGGCCGCCGACCTAGAGCCCTTTTCTGCTCAAAGTTTCTTCCTGTTAAAGGGGAGTTTCTCCTTGCCGCTGTCATCAGGTGCTTGCTCATGGGGGAATGTTGGGTCTTTGCAAAATAAAGAGTACTTTCTAGACCTGCTCTATGTGAAAAGTGCCCTGAGATAACTTCTGTTATGATTTGGCGCTATATAAATAAAATTGATTTGACTTGACTTGACTTGACATGAGGCGATGTTAAACTGGATCTCTGGTTTAAATATCCTTCAGCATGACACTGAGGGTGCAGATATGGGTTTGTGTCATGCTGTCCTTGAAACATATAGACTACGTAAAAATCTGGCTGGTTGTGTACATTTATCTGAGTACCTCTAGCCCGGCTAGCTCAGTCGGTAGAGCATGAGACTCTTAATCTCAGGGTCGTGGGTTCGAGCCCCACGTTGGGCGCTGGTGTTTTAGAGAGGCTGATTTAGACAATGATGCAATGAGTAACTAGACACACCAAACTACCTTTGAGGTTATGAACACTGTTGAATTCATGATCAATTCAGTTATGTAGCATGTGGCATTATGTAAACACTATCCCTGTAGCCCAGCTAACTCAATCGATAAAGTACAAGACTCTTAATGTCAAAGTTGTGACTTCAAGCCCTTCAACGAGAGATGATGTTTTAGGGCAGCACTTCAAAGATGGAGGTGGGAGAAAGGAAAGTATTAGATAACACATCTTCAGTAGCCAAATATAACATCTTTCTTTGGCCTGTTGATGTTTTCAAAGAGTAACAGCACAAGGTTACACTGTTGCAATTCTAGAAAAGTTCTGGAAAAATACTGCATGAAAATCTATTTTAAGATTAAAATTCAGGCATACTTTTCTCTGCACTCACACAGCAAAAACACTGACATGAGGCGATGTTAAACTGGGTGCAGATATGAGTGTGTGTCATGCTATCCTTGAAACATATAAATGATGTAAAAGTCTGACTGATTGTGTACATTTATGACCATTCCTGTTTTGAGTGTACAACACACAACATCTCAAGCCCGGCTAGCTCAGTCAGTAGAGCATGAGACTCTTAATCTCAGGGTTGGGGGGTCGAGCCCCATGTTGGGTTGATTTAGACAATGATGAAATGAGTAACTAGACACACCAAACTACCTTTGAGGTTATGAAGTGTTGAATTCATGATCCAATCAGCTATGTAGCATGTGGCCTTTTGCTAAATAATGGAACAAGACTCTTAATCTTAAAGTTGTGACTTCAAGCCCTTCAATGGGTGATGATGTTTTAGGGCAGCACTTCAAAGATGGAGGTGGGAGAAAGGAAAGTATTAGATAACACATCTTCAGTAGCCAAATATAACATCTTTCTTTGCTCTGCTGACATTTTCAGAGATCAACAGCACTAAGTTACACTGTTGCAATGCTGGAAAAGTTCTGGAAAAATCTATTTATCTGCAATGAAAACAAAGCTACACCTACATAAAAAGGGTTAAATAAAATTATTTCCCAAGAATATACCAGGAATCTTTTGTCATAAGCATTTTAAACACAGAGCTGGAGATAAAGAATCAGAATATATATATATATATATTCCTTAATATTTGTTAGATTATATGGTAAGAACATTTTGGGTTGGTTCAGATTAAAATTCAGACATACTTTTCCCTGCACTCACACAGCAAAAACATAACATGGACATCACCCAACTGGTCACGGTATGAGTTTGTGTCATGCTATTGTTGAAACATATAAATGATGTGAAACTCTGGCTGTGTACATTTACCACCATACCTGTTTCTGAGTGTACAGCTTTATGTTGCATGAGCCCGGCTAGCTCAGTCGGTAGAGCATGAGACTCTTAATCTCAGGGTCGTGGGTTCGAGCCCCACGTTGGGCGCTGGAGTTTTAGAGAGGCTGATTTAAACAATGATGAAATGAGTAACTAGACACACCAAACTACCTTTGAGGTTATGAAAAGTGTTGCATTCATGATCAAATCAGCTATGTAGCATGTAGCGTATGTAAACACTATCCCTGTAGCCCAGCTAGCTAAATCGATAAAGTACAAGACTCTTAATGTCAAAGTTGTGACTTCAAGCCCTTCAGTGGGTGATGATGTTTTAGGGCAGCACTTCAATGATGGAAGGGGGAGAAAGGAAAGCACTGGATAGCACATCTTCAGCAGCCAAATATAACATCACGCTCTCTTTGGCCTGTTGACGTTTTTAAAGAGCAACAGCACTAAGTTATGCTGTCGCAATTCTGGAAAAGTTCTGAAAACATTCTGGATGAAGGTTTATTTATCTACGATCTCTGGTTTAAATATCCTTCAGCGTGACACTGAGGGTGCAGATATAAGTGTGTGTCATGCAGTCCTTGAAACATATAAATGACGTAAAAGTCTGGCTGATTGTGTATATTTACCACCATATCTGTTTTTGAGTGTATATAAATAAGCTTCACAAGCCCGGCTAGCTCAGTCGGTAGAGCATGAGACTCTTAATCTCAGGGTCGTGGGTTCGAGCCCCACGTTGGGCGCTGGCGTTTTTGGGAGAGTGATTGAGGACATCTTTGAGATCCAAGAATGTCTGCGGCTGAAACTAGTCTCTGATAAAGATGTAGTCCTCTTGACTCTTTGAGATCAAACACTATCTTATCACTATCCTAACTCTGCTGCTAGACTAACATCACTACCACACAAACGCAGAAAAGACAACATTTGGACACTGAAATGCGAGCAACAGAGTTAAAATGAAGAGAGATGGAAAAGGAGAAAGTTGGAAAGAGAGACATTTAAAAGCAGAGGAGAATAGACTGAAGTGAGCATGCGCGAAATAAGATTCTTGTCCCCATCTGTCTGGGTTTGTCTTCATCTATAGTCCGTGTGGTAGTCTGTGTGTGTGTGTGTGCGTGTGTGTGTGTGTGTGTCAGCTTTCCAGCCCGGTGCAGGTGTGCTGTTGATAGTTTTATCAGCGTTGGATCAGGGGGCCACTGAGCAGAGAGAGCAGGGAAGAGGAGATTGATAATGCTGTTTATAATGGCTGTACATTCTTATTCCCCATATAATGTCTGAATGCTCTTCTCATTACATTGCAATGTCAGAGTTTTGAAATATCCAACATCCAGACAATCTCTCAGTCTCGTTGCTACCTTTGTGGCAATGTTTGAGAAACTAGAACCACTGTGCTTCAAGCCTTTTATTTGAGACTAGATGGCAGAGCACATTCATTATTCTAACCTTTTCTTTTCTTATTTCTTTTCTAAACTTATTTGGCACATTTTGAACAAGGTATACATGTCAAACAGTTTTACATTAAAAATGCAATTTTAAACATTTAAACAGGTTATAACTAAAGTAAATTTGTATTAAAATGAGCAGACAGCAGCTAAAATACCCCTGTAGTGTGGAAAAAACTAATTATACAGTCAAAAACACTAAACAATCTGACCTTTATGTGCTGAAATGAATATACACTTGGTAGCCACATACAATTAGTTAGCCTACTCTCTGATATAAGTGGGGTGGACAAAATATTAGAGACACCTCTCAGTATAACTCAGCACATTTCAACACCTCCACAAACTACAGCTACCAAAATGACCATAAAGTTGACTTCTCTGAAACAGTTTCAGCAAAACTCAACATTATAATCTCTGTGAGGGCAGGATTTATTGCAGGGTCGTTGTGTTAGACTGCATGAGTTTGAGTTAGGTGTACCTAATAAACTGACAACTTGAGTGTAAGTGGATTATAAAGTATCCTGATAAAATCTGGCCTTGCAGCACTTCCTTTCTCATAACTATGACCGCAATCAGAGTCAGATATGAATAATAAAGGAATATATATAAAATGAAAAAATAAGATGTCGTCAGTTTGAGGTTCTATCTATACACCTGACAGTAGCATGTAAATAGTTTCAAAATGCTAATGAAATCTGCTTTTGCTCTGTGTCTTTTTGTTCTTCATACAGCGACAATAGCCTTACATGGTTAAGGGAATTTCTTACTGTCATTATCGAGTTGGAACACTGGATTTCATGTAAATGAAGTCAGCGGTCAGAAGAGGTTAGCTTGGACACAATGCTGCTCTGTAATTGCATCTCCTCTGGTCTGACGCTGTGTGGCTTGCGGCCGTTTGGTCTGTGACTGTCCCCTTGTACCAGCCTGCCGGATTTATAAAATGGTTTCAGGCTCTATAAAGTGTCCAATAAACCACTTTTACTATTAGTGTAGGACATTGCTAGCATACAGCTGGTGACCACTACCACTGACCATATAACACACACACGCAAACACACGGACAAGCAGGGACAGTCACATACTTACTGGTCAGACACGCATTTTGAGGGCTGCTGGAATCAGGACCTCTGCCAAACTCTAACCCCATGTTACCCCACCCTGCCGCCCCGATGACATCACTGCATAGCCCTGAACCACCAGCCCAGAAAGGCCTAAAACACACACAGACATACACACACACACACACGTGCAGGCGTCGAGAATGCTGAGCACAGACACCGTAACGAATACCGCAGGGTCACATTTTGAGTGCACACATACATGCAGAAATGCATACACACGCAGCACTTGACCATAATGAGTACCGCATGGCCACACTGCACACACACACACACACACACACACACACACACACGATATACACACAAAAGGAGCAGGCTTAAAGTGCAGGCTGCTCCTCTGAGTGAAGTTGTCAACTTCTATTATAATATGTTTTCAAGTGGCTCGAACATTTCAGTGGATATTAAGAAGGATAATAAAGAAACTATTTATCCATCACTTGTTTTTGTGGTTGTATGATGGCGACGTTGGTCGGTCGTTCCATATGTCAACAACTATTTGATGAACTGCAAGGAAATTTTTGCAATTGCAAGACATTCATCTTCCCTTCAGGATGAGTTGTAGTAACATTGGACATCCCCTGACTTTTCATCTATTTCTCATCATCAGGTACAAAATTAAATACTTTGATTGGTGAGCACATAAATGCAAAGCTTATTTAGTGATTATTTGCTATAATAATAATAAAAATGCTAATCTTAGTCTTGTTAAAAAATATTGGATTACTAGATGAAAAAAAATACATGTTCTGCATCAGAAAGTCTTCTCCGGTATATTGTACAAGTTTCTTCAATCATCTTTCAATCAAAACAGTCTTTACAAAATACAATATTAGCTCTTAACCTCCCAAAAGGTCAAAAGGTTCACATAAATTATGGAAAGGACCACAACTACAAGATATATAACATTATAATCAACTTTTTAATCATTTTTTGACTTGTATTAAAACTTACAGTGGACAGCATCTCAACATGTGCGTTCTCAAAATTAGAAATTGTCATCAAAAGAGAATGCAAAATCACTTCTTTGATAAATTTGAAATTGGTGTTTTTGCAACATGAAAAGGATTTGAAAAAATAAGCATACAATGAATTCCTAGTCTCCTAAAGACTGTTTTCATGATGAGGAGAGCCCTGGTGGAGTGTGTACAACATTTAATGTCTGGAAATGTGAAAAGTCGAATCAGAGCGTGATTGAGAAAAATAGAGTTGTTACATCAAATGTGGAGCTAAGCTTTTACTGAAGTATATTAACGGATCTCTCTGCCGAGTCAGCGCAGTCATCCCACAAACCAAACTGGCTAAAAACGGCTCACACACACATACGCACAGACACACACACACACACACACACACACAGCAGAGGTGCAGGGGTTAAGCCGGCCGCTGTCATACAGTGTCCTGGGAGGAATTCCCAGGATTCCAGTCAACCAATCAGAGACCAGTGTTTAAAATACTGGCTCTTCAACTGGAGAGCTGGAGAAGCCATCCTCTTCACATGGACCACCGTCTGTGTGTGTATGTGTGTTTGTGTGTGTGTGTGTGTGTGTGTGTGTGTGTAAGGCCATGTTAGCCATTAGTGCTCCCACGGGGCTAAAATACACACATGTAACACATCCAGTGTTAAAGACTCCCTCCTCTCAGACACACACGCACAGACAAAGAAATGCAAACACATTCACACACTGAATAGTCAACTTTCAGAGGGTTGTTAAATTAAAAAACATTCCCTAATCTATTGTGCCTGAACACATGGGACAAACGCAGACACATACACACACACACACACACACACACTTCACAAAAACACTCTCGAATGACCTTGAGGATTCATTGATGTTTGCAGACATCCCATCCTCTCAAGTGTCTGGCGTGGAAACACACACACACACACTTACTCCCCTTCCCTAAATACCGAGTCCCGAAGGACAAGACACTCAAGCAGCACTTCAGTGTTTAGTTAAAGAAAAGGTCTTTCTCACCAGTTGGAGGGCAGACAAGCAGACAGACAGAGGTATGTGAAGAAAGAAATGAGAAAATTCCTAGAATACACATTTTTTTAAATGCATCCAGACACATTTACTTAACAAAGGCCTGTTTTTTTTTTGATGTTGTTCCCACATGAATCTGTTATTAATTTTAGTTTTTAGGTAATTTGTGTTACTCGCTACTACAGAGAGAGTTGAGACGAGGAGTGAATGAAAGGAAATAAGCCTGGAAAGTGTTTGAAACGTCCTCAAGAGAAACAAATCTTTTTTTTTTTTTGAAGGGGGTAAAACCAATCTGCTTCCTCATATGTCAATTTTTCAAACTGAAATGAGAAAAATAAAATCCTGACAGACAGACACCCTTAACGTCAAACCCAACATGAGACGAGAGAAAGACAGAGAGTAAATAGAGAACAGATAGGTGACTGAAACAAAGAAAAGAAAGAGAAAAGATAAAACTGACTCATATAGAAAATAACGTCATGAATGAAACAGCGAGAGGGAGGGAAGAGAAAGAACAGAAGTTGACTGAGTAGACAGGGAGGGGAGGAGGAAGAGAGATTATCTCTCTCTAATGGCTAACTTGTTGACAGCAACACTTTTCACCACCTCTATCTACACATCTAACACTATCTATCACTCACACACACACACACACACATACACACACACACACAGACACACACACACACACTTCCTCTCCTCTTGCAGGGTTTATCAGCCTGGCTGTCAGTCCGGTCCACAGCTAATGTGGGTTTCAGGCTTAGAACCATAAAAGTGCAAAGCGAACCGGAGACGTCACCGCCAGAGACGACCTCAGCTTTCTGCAGCCATCGCATGTTGAAAATGAATCTGATAGGTCTGCTTTCAGACGTGATGACAGACCGAAAAACGTACTTTTCTCTGTTAAGTCGGCCTTTTCACAAACGAGAAAAGTGGGGGTAAAGTTTAAATGAATCACAAAAAACGAAGACGTCTTTGTCTCAAGTTAGATAAATGTGACTTTCTGATGTATCATGGTGAATAAAATGTTCCTTTATTGTGCATTTTCTTACTTTTGAAAGTGTGCATGTCTGTGTTACTATACTTTTCTGCTGAAATTGGGCTAAGTCATGTATTTTCTTTGTCATAGTATGCATGCCTTTGCCTCTTCTGAGAAAGATCAATCAAACTCAATGACCCTGTTTTTAAGTTTTGTGGTGTTTGTTCTGTTCCCTCAAACTCAAAAAAAAAGTTTGGTTTTGACACACTTCCTAATGCCTAATGGATCATGTTGCTTGTGTGTGAGTCTAGTGAGATGGACTGGGGTCAAAGGTCACCATAAAGCCTAAGTTAGTCTTCTAGGTCATCCCATTGCCCAATATGGAAAAACACACACACAAAATCAAACTTCTTTCTTTATGAAATCACCTGTTCACAAACTTTTTTTGTCTTGTTACTTTAAATGTCTTGAAATCCACTTTATGACTGAATGTACAGAACATTCAGACACAATTTAAAACCCTTTACAGTCGTGGAAAAAACAAGAAAAAACAACATATGTACAAAACACTAAAGTTGAGTTTCTGTGTTTTCTACAGAGCATTTTTTAAGATATCACATCTTGAACTTATAATCTCAGCACAAATGTCTTTACATTGGACCACTTCAACTTCACCAGCTAAAAAAATGTCCACACTCCTCAAAAGTTTAGGACTTCCATACATTTTACCTCCATGCTATTAATATTTTATTTGCATTTGTGACCTCTGACCTATAGCTGCCACCTATTGTGCACAGTACATCCATGTATATTAGAATACGGACCTGTTATATTACATTTTCTGTTGAATGAGATGCAACACCAGAGTCACCGAGACACTTTAAGTATTTTTAAAAAAGAGATCCTGATTCTTACAGACTTGTTTCAGTGTGCAGTTAGATGCAATAACAGCCTCTGGCCCAGATGAAGGCAGAGCAGCTTCTCTCTACTGAGAGAAACATTTGTGCAACATTTCGACCAAAATAGTCCTGGTCTCCACCGCAAAGCGAGAGGGCAGCCTTCACACACACACACACACACACACACAGACACACACACGCAGACATACACACACACTGCATTTCACCACTGTCATGAAATAAGCCCATTCTGTAAGTAGACTGTGACAACGGAAACATTGTGGGGACAAAACGTCTACAAGTTCAAACGGAGCAAAGTCCAAACCCAGTGGAGAAGTTTAAAGTTTCTCACATTGACTTCAGATGTTTATAACCTGTTCAGAGCGCAAGTTTTACTCAACAGTGGTCAAGTTCAAAACTGTGTATTAAGTCCAGTAAAGCTCCACTTATCAAACTCATCAGGATACAGATGTTAGAGTCAAAAAACTGTCAGAAAAGATTAAATGACATATAATAACAACCATATAGGACTAGAATTAATTTGTATATCACAGAAAAATCATTGTTACGTTGTAGTCACAACTCTTAAATCCCCGTCTACAATATTTCTATGATATCCCTGCAGCATTTGTGTACTTATCCCCTCTCTTTCAAAACTTCATTATAAAATCTTTATATTTCTTACCTGCTCTGGTTTGCTTGAATCCAGTTGTTGCTCAGCTGTCCAAGAAAAGTTTCTCCTCCCACCATCCGAAGCGCACAAGCCCCGAAAAGTGTGACTCTGTCCGGCTGGTAAACTACAGACAGATCGGTGTTGTTCCCCGCAGCAGCCTGCAGCGCAGCGCTCACAAGTTTGACGCCTATTTTGACACAATAAACGCCCTTCCTTTTGTTGCTCGATCACCTTCACGCACAGATACTGCACGAAAGTCCTTGTCTGAGTCACAAAAAGTTGATTTATTGGAATACACAGAAGTATAACGAAGCCTGCGGCGATCCGTGGACCTGTCAGCCACCAAAAAAAAAGTCCCCTCTTGTCATGTAAGAACGCAAGCATGAGCTGAAAAATCAGTGGCACACGCTCCTATTGTGTACGTGTGTGTGTGCGCTGTGTCCTCAGCAACAGGTGTCAGAAATAAAGTGAGATTTCTTCACAGCCATCACAAGTTTCCAAAGGCTCTCCAACTAATTACGCACGCAGAGGGAGAGAGAGAGGGAGAGAGGGGGGGGAGGAGGAGGAGGAGAAGGAGGAGGGAGGGTTATCTCCAAAGTTTTACGCGTCGAGGAACACGAGCGAGAAGTTTGAGCCGAGTGAAACAAAAGAGCCCTGAAGTTCACTCTCTGTTTGTGTGTGAGCCGTCTGACTGCTCTGCTCTGCTCCGATGTGGAAACTGCCCGCCTGCACACCGCTGCGAGAGAGAGAGAGAGAGAGAAAGAGAGAGAGAGAAATAGAGAAGGAGAGAGAGAGAAAGTGTATGGTTTTACGCAGAAACAGGAGGAGAGAAAAGTGTGTCTCTCGATCATTACCAGATAAGAGGGGATGAATCATGGGTGCAAAACACATGTCAGGAGTGGGATTTGAACCCACGCCTCCATTTGGAGACCAGAAGTCCCTTTGCTCAGGAAGGATTCAAGCCTTGAGTCTGGCGCCTTAGACCGCTCGGCCATCCTGACAACTGATGGTGGTAAAAGTCAGTGACGAGTTCACAAAACTCAGTTAGCTGTAGTTTTATAATTAGTTTAATCCCTTTCTGTCTAACATCTAAAACATGTCAGACTTATTTTATTCCTACACGGTGTGACAATCAGATTAATGCAGCTCACCTGTGCAGCTACTTTTGTCGGTTAATTAAAATATAGGGTATCAGTCTGTCTTAAAACAACAGTAAAGGTGCTCAAATGAACATTGAAACAGGTTTTTCCTCGCTGTAATCATTCCTCCTGTTCATACTGAGAAAAGATCACCTCCAAATGAACTTTTAATATATAAGTGATGAGGAACAAAACTGTATTTAAAAGTTTATCTGAAAAGAGGCTTGAGATGTCTGAGTTAGTCAAATAAAGTTGATATCTTCCACAGTCGTTTTTAGTAAAGATTTCCCCTGTTTTGTGTGTGTCTGACAAACAGGGTTTCCTTGTGTAGTTGCAGTGGAAGTATGGTAACAAAAAGAGGGACTTTGGCACTAAAAAGACAGTAAAAACTAGTGACTAATGTGGACGACTGGCTGGCTGAAGCTTCATATTAGCTTCAAATAAACTTTAAATAGATTTTTGCACAGAGGAAGGACTGCGGATTTTATCCCCCATCACTTACATTGAAAGTGCATTATGAAAGGATCCCTTAATGGTCAGTATGAACAGGAGGGATGATTATAGCAAAAAAATGTCATTTGGGCACTTTACTATCGTTTTAAGACTTGATAAATTGTGAAACTATCCTTTATCCTCTGTTCCTTCATGATTTATTCAAGGAGAAACCTGCGTAATAAAACTACAAGGATGAAACTTGCAGGTAAACATTTTGTCAGGAGTGGGATTTGAACCCACGCCTCCATGTGGAGACCAGAAGTCCCTTTGCTCAGGAAGGATTCAAGCCTTGAGTCTGGCGCCTTAGACCGCTCGGCCATCCTGACAACTGACAGAAAGAAAAATGTAACAGATGATTTGTGAATTTCACCCCACATCAAGCATCTGTCTCTGCCTTTCACTTGCAGTTTGATTTATGTTTATTAAAAGTTGTCAAGATTTTTTTTTTCCCCTTTGCAACATTAAATGATTTCGCAACAGTGCTGACAGAATCATAACTCAGCTATCAGCTCAGCCAAGCTGCTTCACGTTGCCTCCAAACTTATATTAATGCTAATAATCACCTTAACATAGCTCACCTGTGCAGTTGACCTTGCACTGTGACTTTTACACAGTTCAGATTGGAGACTACTACATGTACATACATGTTCAGGGGGTAACTCGTCTTACATATGTTTAATCATTTAACTGGGATGAATCTTGCAGGTAAAACCTCTGTCAGGAGTGGGATTTGAACCCACGCCTCCATGTGGAGACCAGAAGTCCCTTTTGCTCAGGAAGGAGTCATCCCTTGAGTCTGGCGCCTTAGACCGCTCGGCCATCCTGACAACTGACATTTTGAGGTCAACGACATTGCTTTGTGGTTTTCACGTAGAATTCTCCGCCAGCTTTGGTTGCATTACAGTGAAAACGTCTTCTTAACGCGGTCTGACTGTGAACCCTAATCTGTCTATTCCTCCCTCTCTCGTGTCGGGACACGGCAGCTTGGGAGAAATTTTCTCTAAAAAGTCACACAAATGGCCAGATGAAGGAGGAAAAAAAAAAAAAAAAGAAGAGGAAAATGTCATCAGTGTTGCTGGATGTTTGGACTGTCAGTGGCTAACAGCTTATTTTAGCAGCTCCACTCCTCTCACATTGTTTTTATTTCCTCTCAAAAGTTTTTCCTACTGCTCACTGCCTCCTTCTGTCCCTTCCATCTCGCCAGCTCTCTCCGCCCGCCCCTCATTTTCCCATTCATCCCAACTACAGGACAGTAATTAGTTTACTTCACAAACCATTTATTAGAGACAATAAAGCAAAATCTGAATGCAAAAAATAAAAATATCCCAAAACCAACAAGAAACGAGATTACGCCACCAAACCGCACTGAGATCATGAATTATTTAGCTTGAGAATATGTAATATACCCTGAATGTGTGTTTTAATTTGAGCTGCTGTTTGTTTTGCTCTCAGCCCTCCCTCCCTCCTTCTTCTCCCTCTGTTTCTCTTTCTCTCCATCACTCTCTCTTTCTTTTTCTTTTCAGTCATGTGTGATGTGATGTGTGATGATTGAAACCACATCGTCTCAAAGCCAAAGCAAGCCCTCCCCACTTCCTCTGCAGTCACTCACTTTTTATTTCTCCTCCCGGTTCCTCATGTGTCTCAGCCCTCCACTATATATATAACATATATACTCTATATATGGAGAGACAGGCTACACCGTATGTAGATACTTTTAACTACACACACGTGCACACAAACATATATTATCTCAAGGACATCTATGTTTTTTGTGCTGTAAATCACCAGTATCAGTGGGATCTTATCGACACTGGATCTCTGCAAACAGAGGTGTGTGTGTGTGTGTGTGAGACAGAAAAAACCCAAAACAGGCTAACTCATGAGAAAATCATTGCACAAAGTCTAAAACACAAGTACGTATGGATAAGAAAAGTTTCCAAAGTACAGTCTCTTGCGTGGAAACCTCCACCCATATACAGTATAGTGCATACCTCATATGCTTAATGCTTATTATCATAGTATGTTTTTGCAGTTAGTGTAGAAGAAGTCAACGTCGTTTTCTGTTTTGTACAAGATTATTGCGACAACACTGTCAATTAAGCTACCATTTAGTTTATAAAATGCCAGAAAAATGCCACTCACAATTTCCCAGAGCCCAAGTTTGCTTGTTTTGTCCAACCAACAGTCCAAACCCCAAAAATTATTCAATTTACAATTATATAAAACCAGAAAAAGCAACAAATCCTCACATTTGAGAAGGAGAAACCAAGTCATGTTTGGCGTTTTTGCTTGATGCATGGAATAATTTGGATTATACTGATTATCACAACTGTTGCAGACTAATTTTCTTTAAATCCACTAATTGACTACTTGACTTTTTTCAGCTCTAGAAAAAGCAAAAATGTTTCTGAAGTGTCCCTGAAGCTGTTTTTCACCATCATTCCTCGCCGTGAGCCACTCCCAAACATCCTTTGCACAATGCATTTTGAGAGTCCTTGAGCAGCAGACGCAAAAATCAAGGAATTTAGTTTGCATACCGACGTCTTTCAGTATTCTTAAGTTTGTCACTTTTCTGGAATGAACTCACTACAAACTCAAAATATGATCAATGTTAGTACGTGGTCTGGAATTGGGACACGACTCAGGATTTGATTTTAAGCTTGCAAGTGAATCCAGCTGTTATTCAACTTCAGTCAAATAGCTAAAAAAGATATATATGATGCAGAAATTACATTTAAAAAAGACATTTTTAAGCCTATATTTGTTCTACTCTCTGCTTTCTGTCACGCTGATTGGGCAAAATCAAGGCTGGAGCTTATTGTAAGACTTGAAACTGAAAGGACGTCTCCATCTTAGATGAGGTTTTTGTGGGAATATTGTACATATGAACTTCTTTGATGAATATTTTTGATGTTTTAACATGTAACATGCACTTACTGCGTGTTCTGAAACTGTGTCACACGCAGCTCAAAGAGAATCGGAGCTACAGAAGAGTTACAGCAGAGACAAGAAGATGAATGATGTCTGGTGCTCAGTGGGTTGTGTCTCCACTCTTTCCTATCTATCTCTCCCTCCCTCTCTCTCTCTCTCTCCATCACATAAATCAGGGAGTCATACATGCGTTTCTCTTTCCCTCCGCCTCTTTCTCGCTCTGTCCATTCCTTCTGTCTCCCTCCACTGGCTTTTATTAGGACAGTAGATGGAGAAAGCAGAACCGATCCTCCACGCAAACCCAGGTACGGACACACGGGCAGACGCAAAGCGTTGCCATATGTGACGGTAAACACCAGCACATATGCTACATTTACAGACTGTCAAGGAGTCGGCTCTCGGTGTGTTTGATATGTTTTATTGTGTGAAAAACAGAACAGCTCTAAAAACCTGATGCTGGTTTGATCCTTGCTTGGGAAATTCTTCACAGGGGAGGTTAAAGGTCAGGTCAGGGTGGAGGTTCAAGGTTAGCGGAGCCGGGTGGGGCCTTTAAACCCGGGTTTTCTAGTTGAATGAGTCTCACAATTCATTACGCCAAGCTGCTGCCATATGCAAGTTCCAAAAGGAAGTGTGTATGTGGGGCACTTTCCACACAGTCGACTCCTCTGTGTCATTAATCATCTTCGTTCACCCTCTTTCTGGCCTAAAATGTTTCCTTCATTCTTCTATTTGGCACCAAAAAAACAGTTAAAGTTACTAAACACGTCAAGTTTAAACTGTGCGTAGCATAAATCTGATTTGAGTCCAGGTTATTGGGAAACACTTCACTTTGGGATGAGTCGTTGGTCATTTCAAACAGTAGTAATGATGTGGCTAGTGTGTGGTGCAGAACTGGAACAGGATGGGGCCTCTTTGAAGGATACTGGTCTAGATAGGGAAGCCTTGGGTATGGAATAATGTCATTATTGTGGGAGGGTAGGAAAATAAACCACTGGTGACAAGATAAGAGACGCAGTTTAGTCTGCATGTGAAAGGGGGAGATAGTGAGAGAGAAGGAAAGGGAAGGTCAGAGAAGTTAAGGACAGATTTTTCTGTATCATTTGCCCTTAAACTGGATTTATAATTGACGTAAGGGGTTAATGGGAGTCCCACAGGCCACAGACAAATCCAGTCCCAGTTCTACGTGCTTTCTCCGTAGCTGCCTTTGCCCCGACGTGTGGCTACATTTTCAAGGAAGCAACATCAGCTACAGCGTGTAGGTACAGACATGTATTAAGACATATAGAAATACTCTGCTTGGAACAATATTGTGTGTCTGATGTTTTTCCACAAAAAATGGCATCTCCTCTTTCTCCCTCATTAAAAAATCCAAAATCTATGAATATGCAAATAAATTTCGATTGTAAATTTTAACTGCCAGACACAAAATGTCTCCTACTTCACTGTAAAGTCCATGTGCACAGGAGGCTTCCAAAGTTTCCAAATCACACTCGTGTAAGTTGAATATTGGACCACGATTGGCTCCAAACTAGTTGTGATGTCACAAATCATGCTTGTAGGCCCGCCCCTTAAAATTGGATTTTCAATGAGCACAAAGAAACTTTCCACTTTCAGCAGATGAATGTGAAAACAACCTTCTAGTGTCAAACTCTGCACAGTGAAGCTCAAACATCCAACTGTAGGAACAAGAAGAAAAACATATTTTTGAGTGGAGGAGGACTTGAGTGAAGAAGTATAAATGACAGTCATCTTCAAAACATAACAAACATTATACCATCTGCAAAACATGTTTTACTTATTGTTACTTCACTTGCATGTTTGAGCTTCACTGTGCAGAATGATGTGTGTGCAGAGTTTGACACCAGAAGGCTGTTTTCACTTTCATCTGCTGAAAGTGGAAAGTTTCTCTGAGTTTAAGGGGTGTAAATACGAACATACTAGTCTGGGAGCCAATCATGGTCCAGTATGCAACTGGAAACTTGAAGCCTCCAGTGCACAAACACGGAGAATGGACTTGTCAGTGAGGTATGAGACATCTTGTATCATCTTTTTTGGGGAAAAAACCATATCAAAAATTATTATTCAAAGCACAGTACTTGTATATTTCCTAAAACATGTCTGGAATCTTTAACAAAATTTTCCACTGTGCAAGGGACAGTGTGAGTGAGAGAATAAAGGAATTGGTACAAAATGTCAGGATGTGCAACAGTGTTCACCTGTCAAATATCTGAGACAGACAAACATAGACAGAATTCTTCCATAACGAGGTAAAGATAAATCCATATTTTATTTTATTCCATTCTTTCATTCCGATTTTCAATCCACAGCAAAGTCAAGGTGAGTCCCTGTCATCACCGTTCAATGACAAAACATTATAAAACAGACAACAAGATACTGGATTTACACTTGCTCATATCTGACGGAGTTTCATTCCAAAGTGAGATTCCTACTATTTATACAATGTTACACAAACCCTGAAACCTTGGTAACATTCAAACAGCCTGCACTGAACGTCAGGTGACGATTCCTTCTCCTAAAATTGATGTTGTGGAATGAAACTCCTCCTTTACACCCATGGGGCTCGGAGCTGTTATAAGACAGTGCTTAGAGGCTGGAAAACTCTTTTTTTTCCCTCTTAAAGGTCAGATCTGGGTGTAAAATCAGATTTGAGTGTTCAGCGTAAATCCCTGTCTTCAGGCTCTGTGTCCACTTATTTCTTTTTTAGGAAGCAGAGCTAAACAGTTGCACGTGGGCAGCTTCACTCATGGTTTCAGCACTTACTGTGACTATAAAAACTTGTTAGAGTAGCTTTTGCTTTAAGTTGAAACAATTTGAACCTCTAAGCACTCCGTGCTCTAAGCGTTTTAAATCATGCTAAGGCTGTCAGTGCTGTGGGAAACATGCATCAGAGTGTCATTTCCACTGTAAACAACAAGAACAAGAAACTGATTTGGAGGAAAATGCTCCTGGTGGACACAGAGCCTCATGTAGGTGCAATATATACGTTCCCAATAACAGTCTCCCGCTTGTGGAACAAATCTGTGGTTACTTGCATCACAAAAAAAAAAGATTTGGACACATTATGTAATATACTAAACAATGGATGACAATATTTTCAATTAAACCAGACTAGTGTTTTATATATATATATATTACCAAAAGCAAAAAAATATATAATTTTTTTTTAATATCCCCTCCCTCCCAAAAAAGAAAGAAAACAAAAACAACAGATGTTTCAATGAGGGGAAATGAGCAAGTTCAGATTTGTCCTTTGTTAATTTTAAAGGGATTGTCACAAAAGGGATTTTGTAATTTCAGCATGGACACCGTAACTGAACGTTTTTTTCTCAGGTTAAAAAGAAACACAAGACATCTACACTGGTATATTTTAATAAAGGGAGTATTGCGAGATTTACCGTCTGTGCATTTCAACAGCAATGGGAAAACATTAGATGAAAGTGTCACATTCCCAAGACAAAAAAAAAAAAAAAAGTGTTTCTGTTTATTAGACTTCTCTCTTTACAATTTACACAACTATCTGGAGATTACTGCTGATAGAATCTGCAAGTTTGGGACGTTTCATACCTCAGATGCCTGAAATAAAAGAAACACAAGAAATGGGGGGGAAAAAAAAGAAAGTAAGAGTTAAAAAGATAGCAGCAAATGATGTAAAGAACCAAAGGCAGCTGAAATAAACACACATTGTATCTGAACCAATCCAATAATGTGGCAACAGCGTGTAAATCTGGCATCAGAAACAACCTGGCAACTCACTTTTATACAGTTCGAAAATATTTTTTCCCCCAATAAAATACATCAAGTTACAAGTCCAACTGCTGATTGCCTAGAAGGACACAAGATGGCCGCTCTGAAGTGTCACAGATGGTGAGTGCAGTGAAGGCTTCTTCTGTTTTGGAATAGTTAGGAAAATAAGTATTAAAAGTCTCAAAAACATCAACTATTTCCAATGAACTTGCATGCCAACAAAGCACTTTGAACTCAAAACTGAACAGCAGTGCCGTCAGCTGGTGCCGTTCATTCAAATTATGGCGACTAAAGACACTGTGAAAGAATGTTTTTTTTTAATAACAACTCGATTTTTTTTGTCGATCCTCGAAGGGAAATTCTCCTTTTGCTTATTTGAAAATGAGAGAAGAGCAGGTAACAGAAGGGAAAAAAGAAATCTTCTTCATCTTCATATCTGACGCTGTGATCTTATTTGCGTATCAGGAGATTTCGGCAGCGGACTGGAGGCTTCTGATGATGCTGCGTGTTAAATGTTTTGCGAGTCTGCATGCTTTTTTTTTTTCTGACTTTGTGTGCTTGTGAATCATATATACGTAAGCTTATTTATGTGGGTGTGTTTGCTTGTGTGTGTGTGTGCGAGCGTCAGCAGCTGTCCTCCAGGGCGTTGACGACCTGTTCCAAAATGTCGGGGCATCGGTCGGCGATCTGCTGCAGGACCTGATTGGCGTACTCCTGTAGCTCCGCCCCCTCCCTCTCACACAGCGCTAACTCCGCCTCCAACTGAGAGAGAGAGAAAGAAGAGAGGGATTTTTACCATTTTGTAAACCAACATATTGTTATACAACCAACATGGTAAAATGGAATTTAAAGACATCAGATTTGCTTTCTTGATGAGAGTTAGATGAGAAGATTGATACTACTCTCATATCTGTCCGTTAAATATGAAGCCGTGAAGTTACCTGGCTGAGAAATAGTCCAGCACATAACCTCCTGTCATGTCATTCCATTTTTGTACAAATTAATCAAACAAGATGTTACGTTACATCTGCTTTGCAGGCACTGGTAGGCAGATTTTCTTGCCTCAACAGAGCCAGGCTAGCTGTTTCCCCCTGTTTCCAGTCTCTATGCTAAGCTAAGCTAACGTCTCCCGGTTCCAGCTTCATATTCAGACAGACAGATATGAAAGTGGTATCAGTCTTTTCATCTAACTCTTGGCATGAAAGCAAACAAGTGTATTTCCCTAAAAAAAAAAAAAAAAAAAATGTGGGACTATTCCTTTAAGTTGGGGAAAAAAGAAGATGATGAGAGGAGAAGAGCGATAAAAGAGATTTAAATCTGATATCAGTAAAGCACACAAGCGTAGGCTCACACTCCTCTTTTCTCCCAGCCACATGGAAGATGAAGGAGCATGTTTAAGGTGACACACGCACACACACACACACACACACACACACACACACACACACACACACACACACACACACACACACATACACACACATAGACACACATATCAGACTGCAATCTGAAAACACCACAATGTAGTTCTTTCTGCCCATAGAGAGTGGAACATTTCTCTGAGAGAGTGCTGATGTTATTTTCTTTGGCTGCAGTCGGGCTGAGACGTCAAACCTAACTGACTTAATGACCAATACATCTGTATCAATAAGAGCACCACTCAAACAGCCATGTAACACAAGCCCACATTAGCTGGTGTGTGTGTGTGTGTGTGTGTTCATATGTACATGTGTGTGTGAGGCCCGGGTCAGATATTGGCAAACATTTCCCAGTTAACCTCTTTCGCTGCTCTCATCTCTTAGCCAGCGAACCTCGGCGGCGTTTTACATCACAGAGGCTTTATTCATATGTAAAGCTGCTATAAGCAATAATACTGTTAACGATTAATGAAAATCCCCTGAAAAATAACATGTAAATATAGTTTCTATAGTTATAGTTTGGAGGCTACAAATTTCAGAAAGACTTCAATACTAAATGGGCACCCGAGCCACAATGATTAGTCGATATATAATTAATCACCAATTATTTTGATCATCGATTCATCGTTTTGAGTCACTTTTTAAGAAAAACTGCTAACATTCTCTGATTCCAGCTTCTTAAATGTGAATATTTTCTGGTTTCTTTAGTCTTCTGTGATAGTAAACTGAATATGTTTGGGCTTTAGAGTGTTTTATCAAGACATTTTAAGTTGCATCATGGGCTTGATTGACGTTTTTCACATTTTTAAGACCAAATGATTCGTTGATTAATGACTTTAATGGAGCTTGACCCATACAGTAGTAGAAATTAATAGTCATTAATAAAATATCTCAGCCTCAACCTTTTTAAAGAATCTGTTTCTCAGATGAAGTCCCTAAACTTTATGGACTACAGCAGTTATTCAGTATGTAAATAATAATCCTAATATTTTTATTTTTCAAAGGACAACTATCCAACTTAATTTACCAACGTTTACTATGTTTACGAGCATCTACCTGTATATTATTGTCTGGACGCCCCTTACGACTGCGCTTAAATACTATTTTTGAAGGAAAGAGCGAGAGTTGCTGACAAAGACGGCTGAGGACAGAATATAGATGAAGGTGAAGACAGGAAAATGAATGGAAAAGGGGGAGAAAGGAAGGGATAGAGAGAGTTACTGAGTGGATGAGGAGGTGAAGGGAAGCAATGAGGCTCGACTGCTCACCCCTCCCTGTGAATGTGTGCGTTTGTGTGTGCATAGCTTGGCATGATTTGGCCCGCTCTACAAGCCCCATTAGCATCAGACAGCAGGGAACCACCCCCCGCTACTCTCTCTCTCTCACACACACACACACACACACACACACACACACACACACACACACACACACACACACACACACACACACACACACACTGTCTCTCTTTCTAACTTTCTCTGTTTCCATCATTCTTCATGCATCTTTCTACCTCTCTGTTTTCTCATCACATCTCATTTTAACGCTGTTGCTCCCAGTTCGGTCTCCAAATGTTGTCTTTGCTGCGTTTGTGTGCTAGTGATGTTAGTCTAGCAGCAGATTTAGGATACTGATAGGATTGTGCATGATCTCAAAGAATCAAGAGGACTACATCTTTATCAGAGACCAGTTTCAGCTGCAAACAAACACTCTTAGATCTCAAAGATGCTTTAGTATTCTGACCTCTACCCTTGTCCTTAATCCCCCCCTAACAAAAACACCAGCGCCCAACGTGGGGCTCGAACCCACGACCCTGAGATTAAGAGTCTCATGCTCTACCGACTGAGCTAGCCGGGCTTGTGCAACTCAAAGCTGTACACTCAAAAAAAAGGTATGGTCGTAAATGTACACAATCAGCCAGACTTTTAGATCATTTATATGTTTCGAAGACTGCATGAAGGATTAAACTAGAGAGCCAGTTTAACATCTCCTCATGTAATCTAACAGTAATCTAGAAAATATACCATTTCCTGATTCGTTATCATTCACATTTAATGACACTCACTCATTCATAGTAATACAAATAGGAAATATGTTGTGTTCTACCAAGTTATTAAGATTTATGAATCAGTGATTTCGTAATTTCGTTTATGAGAAAAAAAAAAAAACTGCATGATGACATCTTCAGAGGTTTGAGGAACCACTACCATTTACCAGGAACGTCATGACAGACAAGACAAAGAACATTTAGAGCAGAGTGATGACCGCTGAGCACGTAGTCAAACTTTTATCATTGTCATTTTGTCATTTTATAGCCACCATCTAAAACGCCCAAATATCCTAGAATAGTCTTTTCTTCCCAGAAAAAACGACACTGTAAGTCGTAATATCAGTCGCAAAAAACAAATGTTACGTTTGAGTGACAGATGACATCTAGAAACCGTGGTAATTATGATCCGGGGAAGTTGCGCAGTTCAGATGACGTCTATATAAGGTGACAAATTTCCATATTTGGAGGAGGCGGGTGGGCTTCCCTCTTCCAACCGCGAGTGTCACATATCCAACTGCGAGTCGGGACAGTTTCTTAAAAACTGTAACTACGATTGTCGTGGTGTTTACTGTTGCCATGATGATGAAGGTTGCCTAGCTTTAAGGAAATAGAAATATTTTTCTTTCCCTAATCCCAACCAAGTGGTTTTTGTGCCTAAACCTAACCAGTCCATAACCACAGTGTTGTCAAACCATAAAACATCATTATTTTTTAACAGTGATTTGTAACCGTTTTGGAAAGTACAGACAAATGTTATCCTGCCGATAACCGCTGATAGAGGCGCCAAGTTGTGGAGTGCATGGTCAAACAAGCTATTTGGTCATTTAATTTAAAGGACTTGTTGCAAATATCCACACAGATCTGTGTGTGTGTGTGCGTGAAAGACTGACAAAGCCATCATTTCTTGTGAAGCATATCAACATATTTCCCAAATGTTAGTTTATTTGTGTTTGCGGGTGATTCAACTTAATGGCTTTGCATTTTAGTTGCAATCCCCCAGAAAAACACAGCAGTAAAGATAAGATGGTGAGACAGTTGAAGAGAGATAAAAGGTTTAGTATGTGTCGGCTGCTCTCTGACTCACACAGCCTTGACCTATAACGGGGAAAAAGACACTTTAAGTAACATTTAAAAATCAAGATTTAATAAGCGGTGCTACTGATGCTGCTTATATACTGTGCATCTCCTCCTCTGTGATTGGTATAGTGTTGATCAGGTAAATCACTAAGAAATGAAGGCTTTTATTTGGATTAATATTTGCAATGTAACTTGCGTACCAGGTAAAAACTCTTAAAATGTGATCAGACAACACGTTATATGAACTGCTTTGTTTCAAGAATACTGTCCCCTTACAGCTGTGTCTAGTTGAGTCACTACAATTTACCTGGTGAGTAAAATGTTCTCCTTAGTAATAGGAATGATTGTCAAAAATTGGGAAAAATAAGACCCAGATTGTTTTGAAAGAGATTATAATTTGGTCTTCTGGTCTCCATGTTGCTAAGCAATAAACTTCCTTTCTCCAAACCAAAAGCTTATTTATAGCCAGAATAAATTAAATATAAACAAGCTTGCTTGATACAGATTCCAGTTATGAGGTACAAGTTTATATTGTGGTTATAAGCTCCCATGGATCATGTCTCATGCAATCACAGTGTGTGGTCAGAGAGAAATGCACATGAAATAATGCATGTGGGCAGAGAGTTAGTGCCGTCAGATTCATGGCTCCTGCAAGAGTGTACAGTACGTTTTTGACTGTGTTTATGTGTGTTTATAACATTAGTGTGTGTGTGTGTGTGTGTGTGTGTGTGTGTGTGTGTGTGATACAGTGGTTTGGGTGTTTGACATGACAGGTGTGTGTTGAGTGCGCAGCATGAGTCTAAAGTGTATGTTGCAAGCTCAAGTTCTGATTTAGTGAGAGGCAGAGGGGATTGTGGGAAGCAGAAATGTGTGTGTGTGTGTGAGAGAGAGAGAGAGAGAGAGAGAGAGGGTTTGTTGAAGATGATTTTTACTGCAGCCATTAAAGCTCCATTATCGTGATGGATTATTATCTGCCTTATCGGGGGCCTGGAGACACACACACACACACACACACACACACACACACACACACACACACACACACACACACACACACACACACACACACACACACACACAAAACATTGCATTTGTGAACAAGCATGTATATGCACACACACAGGTTATCAGCATGGGAATGAGCATGAGGATAAGAGGCGTGTGTGTGTGTGTGTGTGTGTCTGTACGCCGACCCCTTGACACACATTGCAGAGTTTGAACCTCTTTACATTGGAATGCTAATGTTTTCTAAAGAAACCATAACTCAGCAGAGAGGGAGACTGAGAGATTAAGAGAGAGAGAGAGCAACAAACAGACGGATAGAGGTGGAGGCAGAGAAAGCGAGAGAGAGCACAAATATATTATCTAACCGGAGTGCATTAGCCCATCCTTGAGCAGGTCAACCGCCTGCTGCACACACACACACACACACACACACACACACACACACACACACATCTTACAAAGTTGCTCAACTAGAGATTTTCATTTATAGATTATTCTGAAGCCAGAGGGCTGTTTTTATCAGAAAACTGTGTCTGCACACTTCAGGGCAGTGAATTTTAAACAGTTCAACAACTTCACCTTGCTTTGACTGACTTAGGGGAAATTATGTTCTATGAACCATTAGAGTCCAGTCCTGCGTCTCCATAGATCAGGGCTGCACACACTGGCTGACCCACTTCCACAAATCAATTTAACAGAAATTACAGAAATAATTTAGTTACTCCTACAGTCCATTTCTGTTTTACTTGGTAACAACAAAAGTTATTTTGAGAAAAATTACTCATTATAGAGCATTTTAAAACCTGATGTGTCATTATATTATAAAACTCTGAACGCCAAAAACAGCAGAAAAGTTGTACAGAAAGTTCGATCATAAATGGAAAAGTGGGCTTGAATACTCGGATTATGAAAATGCAAAGCAGCTGTTCAGTTTGTCAGTCTGTTAGTTAGCAACAATATTTAAAAAGAAAACAAATTTCAATTAAATGTAGTGAAAATTTTGGTCATGGACAAAGGAAGAACTTTTAAGTTTAGGATGTGGATGATGCAACCATGTGAGAGGTCATAAATCCTGAATTTAAACGATGGATTCCCATACTTTCCGACATTTTGAAAATATTTAAAATTAAAATTACTCGTAGCTTTTTCGATAAATCCATACTGTTTTCTAATAGTTGCATTGCCTAAACGTTAGCCTGCAAGCAGTAAAAGTAAGGAGTGCAGGTGAAAGAGCAACTTTGCCAGGAAAGAAATGTACAACGTTAAAAAAAATACAAACTGAGGTGAAAAAGTCAACCATTAAAAAAAAAAAAAAACCCTCCAACTTCATGACAGACTTTGTTTTAGGAGGGAGTGGGTGATGGTCAGGATAGCGAGAACGACTGGAGGGCAAAGTTTGACCTAATATTCCTCGGCAATGGCATACCAAGATGCAGGAAGTAAAGATACAATCAACAAGAGATTTAAAGAAGGCACCAGACACCTCAACAGCAACACTAAGCGCTGGTAGAAACACCATTATGAGTAAGAGCAAAGGGATGAGTTATAATGGGCCTGTATGGAATATTATAATCCCTGTCACTCTGCCTGTCTCTAAATTTAATCCATTAGGTTCTAACAGGCTTACACTGTTTGTAGACGGCTTTATAAGTTGGCTTCCTGTACCGCACCAAGCCCAAAAGAGCCTGAGTCAGAAGCCATGCAACCATACATGTGTGAATGAGTATGTGTGTGTGCTCTGTCTTAGTCCAGCAATGTTGTAGTCCGGGCAGTGCGGCTAACGACACCGGCTAACGAGCTGCATTGGGAATAGATCTCGAGGACTTGTAACTAAAATTGCTCCTGCAGGACTGAAAATACTGCGCTCGTTTGGCAATAACAGCTGAATAAAAATACAAGAGAAGTGTGTGTTGTGGGCAATTCAACATAACTTGGTAATTTTATTTTAATACGTTATTTAATCAGGCAAATTGACTATATGACCATATTCATATTTACAGGCTGAGCTTCTGGGTGCAGTTAGTCAGGACCGAACACACACACACACTCACAAGGAGCTCTCTCTGTTTTCTGCCTCGGAGTAATTGTCTGGACAAGCAAAGACTAATACAAGTGAAGCTACAGAGAGAGAGAGAAGTGGGCTTGTGTACAGTATGTATGTGTATATAGTGAAACATGGATTAAACAGCTTAAAGTGGCCCTCCAGGAGCAACTATATACAAGGCTGGACTTACAGCACTAATGGCTGCAGGAATAAGCAGCAAAAACAGACTCCGGCATTGACTGTGTATAGGCGTAACCTCCCGATGGGACAATCTGAAGAGATGGAAGCAATTTTACAGCATTGAGGCTGTAGAAGAGATTTTCATGTTTGGAATACTTATTTAGATTATAAAACAAAGGAAATACAATCTTTCATCATGTAAAATGAAGCCTGAAATGCCTCTAAAAACATTTCTTTCATCAAGCATTTAGCTTATACTAAACCATGGCTAGAAAGGGTCTGAAACACTTTCTTGAAGCTACACAATTTATCACAACAGAGGTTTACTTTAATCTAAACCAAGCTGCAAAATCTGTGGACAAAAATCAAATCTGTGAGCATAACTGAGTGAAAGACAAGTTGGAGTTTGATATGGACTTCACTTGTCTTTTATGGACTGTTTTTAACAAAAAAACAACTGTTCAACTGATTTTGTTCCTTTTCATATTGTCTCATCTGACCAAAAACATCAGGAAAAATGGAAAAAGTACAATGTAAATGGTTGAATTTGTTTTCCTATCCTATAAATCATCCCATGATCCTAAATATTAACCCTAAATTTGAGATCTGCTCATTTATGGCGTACCCACACATTGGTCTCCCACCTGCCACCTGCTCATATACCGTCATCGTTTTTAAATAAAAAAAGGCAGACGTTGTAGCAAATTGTTTTCTTGCATGATATAGTAACTATACAACATGTCGTTAATTACTGTTATGGCAGCCACAGTCTCAGCAATCTTCAAATTAAATTCAGAGTTATCAGAACCAGCTCTCTTTTCAGCGAGCGAAACCTATTGAATTTTTTTCTGTTAACATAATTCTCTTTCATTGGATTTGTCCTGTGTTGTAAAAGTCACAATGATTTTATAGCTGTCTTATAATAAATTCATCCAGGCTGGCTGAGTGTCAGGAAAAGGAACTGGAATCTGTCGAAGGAAACGTCAGCCAGAGACGTGTGTGAGGCCGGACAACGACTGCCATTGTGGACTAAGAGTTAACGGGTTCACACAGGGACCAGGAAAGTATGCAAGCGGAGAGCTTGTTCCTCTGCGTTTGTGAGCATTAAAGTGTTTGTCCTTCACCTGTCACCTACTCATCGTCTCATTACAGACGACAGAGGAAGGAGAGACCGAAAGAAAGAGGATGGCAGAGATTGAAGTGGGAATTGAAGCAGCCAGAGAGAGAGAGAGAGAGAAAGAAATGGGGAAACAAACACGGGCAGCGCTGAGTGAAATCCCTACAGACAAACAAACAGACAGTGACAATAACTGAGATGGAGCCGGGAAAAAAAAGAAAGAGAGAAGGTAAGAAAGAAAAAAAGTGGGCAGAAATCAAGAAGGGGGAGGGGGCGGGGGGTGATAAAAGGAGACGGGGGGAAAGATCAAGAAAGAAAGAAAGTCAAGGACAGAAAAAAGACAAATGCATGTAAAAAGCAGCCGACTGGTAAAGCCATTAAGCCTGGATTCAATAAATCTGCATAAAAACCAGCAGTTAGTCTGTAATGGCCAACGACGGCCAGTGTGTGTGTGTGTGTGTGTGTGTGAAATGGGTACTGAGGGTCAGACATGTGTGTGTGGGTCCGTCTGACTGTCTCTCCTTTTGTCTGTAGTTGGGAGCTTGTTTGTGTGTGTGTGTGTGTGTGTGTGTGTGTGTCGTCGAGGACCTCTGCATCGTATTTAGAGAGAAAACAATCATCCTCGGAGCAGGAAGCAGAGCTGCCTAATGAAAGTCTAGAGAGACCCCAGACCACAATGCAGCACAAATGGATGGGTCTGACTCTCTGCCCTACACAACCCCCAAACCCCTCTACTCCTCCTCCTCTCCTCCTCTCTTCCATCCTCTCTCGACTTCACGTCAGTCTCACATTTTCATTTGAACACAGACACAAACGACTTTTTCCTTTTCAATACAGTATGTCAAGGTAAACGGAGACGTTTTTAAATCAAATCACGTCTTTGTAAGTACACTGCAAGTCTCTCACCCGAATGCTGACCATGAAAATGATGCATTTTAATTGTTTTTTTTTAATCTAGAAGAGACCAACAGCTTTCGATGCGTTGGCCTAATAATCAAATATTCAAGCTGTGTGGCCATGTGAGGCCTGCTCGGCGCTGTCTTGTTTGTTGTCTTTTGTCACAGGATTTTACCAGGTCGGAACTTGAGACGTGAATGTTTTTGCTTTCATGTCTCAAGTCAGGTTTCAAGTTCTCATTTTTTGTGAATTAAGTCTGACTCAAGTCTAAAGCTCTAGGGAAAGATACAAATGTGGGTAAAAACTTTAAGCATGTGCTTTTTTGCCTTCTAAAAACAAGACTCTCAATATAATTTCCATCAGCTTTAAATCATCAACATCTTCCTCGCTGACTCTCTTATGCTTCCATTATGTTTCTGTTCCTTTATTTAATATTGTGGTCATACAATTCAATAACTCAATTTAGTATTTACACAAGTTTGATTTTCGTCCATCTACTGTATGACAGCTTGCAGCTTCGATGTTAACTCTTCTCTCACCATAAGAAATTAAAACAGCACAACAGTCGTCGTAAACTGTCCTTAAAGCAGTAATTCCAGGATGTTTATCATTAGGAAACTCTCTCTCACACACACCTACATACACAGACGATCAAAATAACAATAATTATCCTTTTTTTTTTTTATCACCAGGGGTGTTTATATTCCACATCCACAGACACACACCCACACAATCAGTGCGATTGTACAATACAGAAGTTCCACTACACATTATCAGCTGTGATGTTTAAATTCCAGCTCCGCCCCATCCTGTTTTTGTATCTCCTGTCAATCAAAAAACACCCAATCAGTGACCCGGACACCGTGAGGGGTCCTCGCACAAAGTTCCCATGTCGTCTGCCAGTCTGTGAAGAGGGCATCACTTTGCCACAGGCCATAAGGTTGTACAGCTGAAAAAATAATGATTGCAACTATTTGAAACCTCAACTGTTGTATTTTTTACATGTTGTGTTTTCTTTTTTTTTGCAGAGATAACACCGACATCACATCACATATTTAACTCATTTAAAGATTTAACATTTAAAAAATGACAACTTGCATTTATAAAGACTGATAGCCACACACTCAGATTAGAGTTTTTCTTATTCGCAAAATGAAACGATCTCTATTACAGCGAGGATTTATTGATCCAATTGTGAAGTCCTCAGGGATGGTTCTTGACTCAACAGGCACCCGGCCTTGGAAACCTGTGTTGCATAATTTTTAAAATGCATGTAAGCCAAAAAGAAAGTAAGTATTCTCATCTTTATCCTTGTGAAACCTTCTATTTGGGGATCATACTGTAACAATGAGATTTTAAGTCTGTAATTGTGTGGTATTTTCCTTCATTACATTGACTTGTAGAGTTGTAAATATGTGGACTCAGTTCTCACTGAGGTTTCTCCAGTTTGAGTTGGCTCAGAAACACTCGCAATCACTCACTAGGAGCCGTTTTTGTTTTAGCAGATAGAGAGTCATGGGCTGACAATTCATACTGGATTCATAAGAGCAGCAATATAACGTCCGACTCAGCCAGTAACACTTAATACATTTTTTACAACATGAAACACACGCGAATGTGCGCACGTATAGACTAAAACGGGCCACGGACACACACACACACACACACACGCACTCTCTTGTACTTTCACGCATGCAAACACACAGTGTGTAAACTTTGTCTTGATAGCTTTTCCACATAATGGAACGTTCACACACACACACACACACACTCGCAAATATGCACATACACACAGTCAACCAGTTCTTATACCTTCACACTTCGGGCCAGAGAGAGAGACTTCCTGTGTGTGTGTGTGTGTGTATGTGTGTGTATGTGTGTGTATGTGTGTGTGTATTACGATGCCAGTTCTCTTCAGTGGTCATTAGAGACATCATTGAGCCATAATGGTTATTATTATGACTATGGCACAGAAAACGGCTCTTTTAGTAAAACCTCACTATTGGAAACTGCGTTACTTTTGTAGTTCAGCTGAGGTTAAAGACAGACATGGAAACAAACACACAGGAACAGACGACCGAATAAACATCTTCAGCAAATCCGTCCTTTCAAGACTAACAGCTCACCACCGGGCTTGGTGCTGCGCTGGCGATTTAGTTTCGGTCACAGACACCACATGTAAGGACTGACTGAATTTAACATTAGTCTAGAGCAGAGCTTTTTCAAATTCGACGAGGGAGAGACGACATGAGGCAAAGATACTTGCGTGAGGTGAAAAGGGCAGGTGCATGCTGGTGTTCTGAAAAACATCTGGAAGTTAGTTACGGCAGCTTAACCTGCTGATTTGGTTTGTTTATCAACACAGTCAGCAGTTGGTTCAGCAGCAGTGGCTGCTCATGGAGACAAAATGAAGTGAGTTTTGATACTACTATAAAGGTGAGTTTAGACAGAAAACAGAACGACTTGTGTCATTTGTGCCAATTTGACAGCCAGACTTGCTACTGTGCTAATTCATTTCTACAATAACTTTAACTCTTGTTGATTTGTAATCACTCTCACTCATATTTTATCCAACACGTTTCACAATTGCTTCCAGTAAAAGCTTCAAAAGGTCCTTTATTGGCTGTGTACTGAGTTTTCATACATAATGAAGGTAGAAGATTCACCTTTAAGGCTGTTATAATTTTAGTTAAAAAGGGAAAAACATCTGTTGTTGCAGTGGTTGCTGCTTTGCTATTGTGGGTCAACAAGTCTCTTTTCTCCACTTAAAGCTTTAGTGGCAAAATAAATGTAAACGTTTAATTGGGAATTCACATTTCAGAGGGTTAAGTATTACTAAACTCTTATTTTTTTCATGTTAATTGTCTTTATTGGATAGCAAAGAAGTTCAAAACATCGGGTTGGATGGAGGAAGATGACATGCGATAAGGGTCCAAGGTTGCATCTGGACTCAAATCATCACATGTAAGTGGTACAAACATGAAAAACTAATTCATGTCTGTAACAATATGTTGCATTGTTGTATCACTCAATACCAGACTGGAGATTCAGTAAACATGATGGATTAAAACAATTCAACGTGTGTTTGGTTCAAAAGCTGCTGGCTGATGCAGGCGCTGTGGTTCTTGTGCAGAGATGATAGCTTCTATTTTTGCCACGACGCTCGGCTTTTTGTTTTTTGTTTGTTTCGTCGTATTGTGTCGCATCGTGAAGCAAATCTTTTGTTCTGTTACATCTGCTGCTGAGTAACAACCCAAAACATGTCGAGAAAACTCCTGTGTTTTATTTTCAATTTCAAAAAATGATACTTTTATAGACATATACTCCTCTTTTTTTTTTTTGTTGCATTGGATGTGTATTGAATGTGTCAAGTTAAGTTACATCTCATCCTTAAAAAACATCTTTGGAGGTCTTTTTTTTTTTGGAATGGTGAAATTTACTTTTCAGTTTTCACAACT
This sequence comes from Thunnus maccoyii, assembly GCF_910596095.1. Lineage (NCBI taxonomy): Eukaryota > Metazoa > Chordata > Actinopteri > Scombriformes > Scombridae > Thunnus > Thunnus maccoyii. The sequence continues at coordinate 13,327,789 of NC_056555.1, forward strand.
GTCAGTACTGTCAAACCTCCCTACAGTTGTACGATCAGTTTGGCAGCAGGGATTTCACTCAGCGGTGCCTGAACTCACTGTCGAACCTCCCTAAGATTTCTCGGTCTTAACAGTAATGCAATGAGTCTTCTGTAGTGGGAGGCAACCAGTCGATAAACCTTCTTTTAGCAGAAAGGAGAATTACATCAAATGCTGTGTTAGTGAAAAAGTTTTGAGTTGGTGACACGTTACAGAAGCACGCTGTCAGGTACATGAGCCTCCAGTGGTCATTCAAGACGGCTGCGCATTTGTGAAAATGCGAGTGCGGGATATGCAGGTTTCCATGTGTGTTTGTGTGTCTGTCCGTGTGTGCTTTACATGCTATTTTAGTATGATCCTAATGGCTTTACAGAGTGCCAGGCATTTTAACAGAGCCAGGGAGAGGCTTGTAAAACACACACACACTCACCACAAGACAGAGAAGAGAGGCTGGCACACTGGAACATGGTGGTCTGGAGGGAGTCGGTGTGAGAGCGTGTGTGTGCATTAAGAGGGTCAGCCAGGGTGATGCTGACACATGATGAAGGAAAACGAGAAACACGGGCCTGAATGAAAGCCTGGCAGTGTGAGTCTGTGATTGTGTGTAGGCAGGGTCGGGGTCTAAAGCAGACACATGGCGCCAAGTGGCATTGCGTGGGTATGGGTGGGTTTGGACAGAGAGAAGGAGGGAGAGGCAGAGAGATTCAAATTGTGATGTTGTTACGGGAAACATTTCACCAAAAACAGAGTAAAAATAAATAGCTAAACTAGCTCTCATATGTACACTGACATGGAGCGAGGTAATGGTAAAGGGGGACCTCTGAAAGACGGGAAGGTCAACTTAGGAGAAAGAAAAAACAAAGGAGAGAAGAAGAAGTGGAGAGAGTGATGGCAGAAATAGAAGAGAGAGTGACAAAAAGATAAAAGAATGAGAGGAGAGAAAGAGAGAGTTTTAACTGAAGGCCAAACCTCAGAATGAAAAAGTGTCCTTATTGCTCTGCACATATTGTAATAAACTGTGTTTTTTCCATCCAATTTTGACCAAACAGTTGAATTAGCATTCTTTTAAATAAAACTGTTTGGCTTTAATTTTAGAGAGAAACTTAAAAAAAAAAAAGTATTTATGTAAATCCTCAAACAATTACTGAATCTTGTTTTTATCTCTGGAGCCTAATAAACTTGAAAAAAATGGAAATATCCAGCGTTTTTTTTTTTAATTAGTTTACCACTAGCTGTGTATACTTTTGTTTGCAAATTCAAAGTCATACAGATTTGTGAATTTGAATTTCCTACTTTCCATGCCTTCATTAGTTTCATTCACTTCCATGCAAGTTGCAGAACCTTACAACTTACTTGATAGGATAGATGGTCTGTCACAGTTAACGTATTGGCTCATGTAACATAAGGTTGTGATGTGTTGCTTGTATTGCAGTGCAGGCTTCTCAGAATCAGTCTGCACCAAACAAGTGCTTTATATCATGCAGGAAAGTGTCTAAAAATGTATTTTAACACTGTAGCGTGCGGAAAACAGCACCAAACAATTTTTGCATACCTTAAAATGGTTAACAGTAATGTAAAGTGTATGTGATTTGTGGTAAATTGGTTAGTATGGTCTTTTAAGACCCCCACCCCCCTGTCCTCAGTTAGAAATTTGGCTTGGATGTGGCCGTGAGCTCAGTTTGGTTTAAATGTTTTTAATATTTTCAAATGTTTTTTAAATATAAGTTTGGTGGGATAGAAATAGTGCAGACTACTTGGCTATCTAAAAGCATTCAGTCTTGTTAGATAAGCTTTCACAGCAGCCCACATAATCAGGTTTAATTCAAAGTATGTTTTTCTTTTGAAAATGTGGATCTCTGGCCGCCGGACCGCAGAATACCATCTGCATTTTCTTTTTGGTGAAAACAGGCCGCTGATGAAAAATACCTATGGTAATTGTATGTCCGTGAAAGTCACCCGGATCATTTCTCTGTGCCTTTAATGTACGCAGTGATTAAATAACAACTTCATTCGGAATATTCAAAGTTTATTTAAAGTGACACCATACCACGCAGCGCCATATCTGAAGCACTCATGCTAAACAGAGACATTTCCCAGCATTAAGACATACAATAGGGCTTTCATGAGGACTGTAGGAAACTAGTCCTGCTGTACCTAACCACACACTCTGTCACATAGCTGCGCGAGTGTGTGTGTGTGTGCATGTCTAGAGTTACCATTTTTCAATGTATACCACATGTAGCAACCATGTATTGCCTGATATGTTTTCAATATGGAGAAAAAGACAGAGAGAGAGAGAGAGACAGGGGAAGCCAAGAAATTTTAAAATTTAATAATGTACTGTTTATATCAAATATATACAAAAACAACTGGTTACCATGACAATGGGGCGACAACTAAGTGAGCAGGTTAGCCAATCTTTCCTCAACTTTCTCTATAAGCCTCACCTTTTCTTTCTCTATCCTCGTTTTCTTTTCTCTCCTCCCTCTCTCAGATGACAACTTTTTCAACAGTAAAATAAATAACACTCTTCTCTCCCCTCCAGGCTCCGTATATGAACCAACTCTCCTCACGCTGCCAAATGTTTGAAGCCGAGTTTACTCGCCGTTAAATAAAACGTCTGAAACACTATTTGTTCCGCAGCCAGGTGCTTGTCGCCAGGTGACCCGCTGAAGTAAATCTTTTCAATAATGTCAAAAGCAGCGCCAAAAACCTGCCAGGCCAACCAGTGTGGGCCATACTCCTACACACACACACATCCACACAGTTACACACACACACACACAGCAAGAGGAGTCACACAAACTCTAACATGTCACATACACATACAAACACACACACACTCAGTGGCTAGTTTTAGGGATTGATAAATGAGGAGTGACAAAATGCCCTCATTTTTTCCACATTTTTCAAAATAGATCACATTCACGCTCTCTCACACACACACACACGCGCACACACACACATGCACGCACAGTAACTGAGGACTGACAAATGTCTTCACTTGCGTGTTTTTTTCCTCCTCATCTTTCACACAAGTACAAACACAAATACAAACAAACGGTCTCACCTGTTCCTGCGTCATGCTGCGCAGCTGCGTCTGCCAGGAGGCGGAGTCAGAACGGTGATAGGCGGGGGGCGGGGCGAAGTCCTGCAATATTATAGGGTCTCGCTCCTGACACAGTGAAGTCAGGTGACTGATGTACAGCTTCAGTTTACTGCGATTCTGATTGAGATCCAGGAGAGGAGAGAGAATCTGAAGGAAGGAAGGAAGGAGAGTGGAAAATGAGAAGACAGGGATTTTATTAAATTTTATTACACAATATAACAACCAAAAAAAGCTCAATACTGCTCATGATAACTGTTGATTTTTGCAGGAAAACAAGTCACAAAAACAGATGTTGCATGCGTGATCTAAACCACAAAGTTTCATCAGAGACCAAGAGAGAAAATGTGGCAGACTAAGAGAGACTTCAAGCTGATTGTTAATCATCATCATCATCTATCACTAGAAATGTGTCCACATACATACAAACATTTCATCATAGACCTTCTTAAGGTATAACGAGCACACAGAGAATAACTCAGGTGTATCTCAGTTGCTTCATCAGATATTCCAGTAATCAGTCTCAATGCTAAACATCTGTTTCTAAACTTTCATTGTACATGTGACTCATGTCTTTCTATCAAAGCCAGGCGCGCGGTAGACACTTTAGCTGAAAGTATGAACTTCACGAAATGCCACAAAATATAACAGACATTGAAAATGAACATGTGGAATGAAGAAAGAGATGAAGGTGAGAGTGATGGGAAATGAAGAGATGACAGAGGATATGATGTGGTAAAACCAGAAATCTGAATACTGTAAACAATTAAGTGATTAAAGAGTAAATTGGATAAAGAATTACATGAGTTGTTTAATCTGATTACTGTAAAACCCCACTGAAAGTGGTCAGTAATCAGATTTTTCCACTACCATATTTCTTCTATATTTATCTGAGGAATCTATTGACTGATGTGGAAGCTGCTGCTTTAGCATGCATTTCAAAATAAATATGGGAGACACATGGTTAAGCCTGTTTACAAAAGCCACTAAGTGGAATGAGAACATAGACCAGATCTATGCAGTTTGCTAAAATAGCTGAGGGCTAATGTGTTAGATTCAGAGACAAGTGTTTGAAATGATTTATGTAAAAATTATGTAAAATTGAAGTTTATCTGAAAAGCATTAGGAGGCTCGGCCCGCTTGCCCAGATAAATGTTTATTTGCCAGAGTTGTGTTTCCCCGAAACTCTACAATGGAGGCAACGAGTGCAAAGTTAGAACAACCTAAACTAGACATAAGTACAAGAATAAGACCCAGGATGAAACATACAGTGAAACTCCAGTATCAAAATCAGAAAAAAAACACTATTTCCATGTACTGTACATGCCATGATTTTTTTTTAAACTTTGGTAATAACTTGTATGTTCGAGGACTTGTCCTGTAGTGTGCAGTTAACAGCTTTGAGCCAAGAAAAACACAAACAAACAAACAAACAAACAAAAAAACCCCAGTCTGATTCCCTGGTGTGACGGTTGTTAACAGCAGCATTGTTTCACGGTGGCCATGACTAATGTGTGTGTGTTTTTCAGTGTGAGGGTGAAATGAGCAAAACAGATATACACACATTCTGGGGGTATGAGACAGGACCCCCCAAGAGACACACACACATACACACAGATAAGATATACAGTACACACACACTTCTCCTTAGGGAATTACAAGATTTAAGTGCAGAGGAAGCATGTTAAGAGGCCTGGTGTGTGTGTGTGTGTGTTGGTAAAGTGTATTTAATCCCAGCAGTGTCTGTCCACACCCTGCGCTCTGTGGCCATTGTCACTCAACACACACACACACACACGCATGCATGCACATACGCATGTGCACACACACACACACACACACAATCAAGAGCTTCAATGGCAGGATCCTTTCACTCAGCGCAGTAACATCTTTATCTCTCTGTCTGTCTGTTTGTGCTTTACATCAACTCTATAACCAGCTTCTCCCTTCACCATTTAGATTCAGGTATTGCAAATATCCATCTGATGCCGTGTCAGGTTTCAACTTGCCTTTGATAGTCGATACATTTAATTCAGACAGAATGCAGAGTCCTTTGTCTCTCTCTTTGTGCAGCGTGGAGGTTGTGTGTCAGTATGAATTATGCCAATTTCATATAAAATATTTATAAAGCACTCTTTGATTTGTTGGCAGCTGTTTTTTTTTTTTTTTACATCTGCAATCATGTTAGCTAACTAGTGAAACTAAACAAGCAAGGTTAAACTGACTACAGAAGGTGACAATTTGAAGTCTCTTTTTTTGATTTGTGGCCATAAAGCATATGTGAAATAATAAAACATGATATATTGAAAGAAATATATAAACATATAAACATATAAACATATAAAAGTATGGACTTCACCTCCATCATGTCAATGTTTTAGCTTGTCAGCTTGTCGTACATCGTAGCTTGTATGCTGTATTTACTGCACCAAACAAAGTGACTGATGTTGTCTTGTTGTTTGCATTTTATCTTTATAATGACTGATGTGATAACCTGAAACCAGGAATTGTACCCATCTCAAACACTCCAGTAATCTGACAGCCTTTCTCAGCTGTCAAAACCGTGAAAAAACAAGCTGCAGATAGGCTGCTTTTGGGACATTGACAATATTTGAATAAAACATATAAAACACCACGTATATATATTCAACATTCATTATTCAGTTGCTCCGTGTGTTTGAGAATCCTGATAAACAAATAAAGTGAGTACATGTGGGTGTTTTTCATCAGAAAAAAAGGAAACTATCTTCACATTCTTCTCTAGCAGAATTGCTGCAGCAATGAAACCTGACAGTAAATCAAAGTATCTGTCACTTCTCATTCTGAGTCCTTACCTTATTTACTATGAACACAAAATACACACACACACACACACACACACAAAAAAAACTACAGATTTTTGGTATTCTCTGTTGGTGAGTTCATAAGATGCTAAACCACCTTCACGGCTCACAGCTGCTCTTTTCTCCCTCTCTCTCTCTCACACACACACCATTATATATCGTATGTGTATGTGCATCAACCCCTACAGTACTTGCAGAAACACTTTATGACACAGAAAACCAAGCATATACAGAAAACACGCACTCATGTAAGGTCATTATCAGAGTTGTAAATAGCTCTAGTTACTGTATTTTCCAGTGAGGACGTGCCAGTAGGTTACAGTCCATTACGAAATACATTACTGAACATTTCCCTTTAGGGCAGAGAGGGAGGTAGATGGAAAAGGAAAGAGAAGCAAATAGAAAGTGATGGAGTTAAAGGCTGCAGGGACCCTACACATTACGCATTTTAAAACGCCTCCGTTGCTGTACGTTATGATGTATGCTGACAGTGACAACGCAACAAGACGCTCAACGAGCACATTATTTCTCCGAGACTGTTGTGTAATATGACAATATGTGAACACGTCTCTCTGAGATCTGGCTTTACTGCTCTAAAAACATACTCAACATGTGTGCAACAGCTGTTTTCTCACACTTTTTAATCTGGACTATTCTGTCAAAAAGCCTAAAAAAAAAAAAATCACTGTCCACACTTTCCAGACCTGCAGTGGAGCTCTGCGGATCAAATACAAGACAAATGAGAAACAGACAGAAAGAATGGAAGGAATGATGGCGATATAAGGAAGACATTTAGGGAGAAATAACAACACCAGTGCTTTCTTTTCCTTTCCAAGAACTATTTAATGGCTTACAGAAAAAGAAATATTAAAAATAAGACTGATTTTACCCCAAAAATAATATTATAAAATCAGAAAAAAACCCTCCTAACCTCTGAAAGTCTACACAGGACTTTAAGTGTTTGAATTTACTGATTTTATTAAGGAGTACAGTATGTATGTACATTTATGTTTTTATTGTATTACACTGCCTGCTACAGCAAACGTATGCTGTGTGTGTTTAATGACTCCGTGGTGCTTTTCAGTGCCTTACTGCACTATGAAACAATCCCAGAGGCGACATAATTTTACACAGCACTGTGTGTGTCAGGGTGTGTGTGTGTTTGTGCGTCTTTATTAGCCTCCTACGCCTGCCTACCAGACTCTTACTGTACTATGAAACAACTCCAAGGAGAGACATTTAGCTAGCCTCACTGACTGGCTGCATTTTTAAAAAAACCTTCTATGGCCACATTATATGGAGGAATCAGGATTTTTCTTTCTCCACAGTTACCTCTGAGACATGTGCACACAAGCATTCACATGCTGTATATTTGACCAGGAGCAGCTTCTACAGAGCGGGTTTAGTTTCAGTGCAGAAGACCTGACCAGGCTACTGTATCGTTAGAGGTAACTTTGCAAACGAAGCGTTCACAGCAGTCTGGAGCTCTGGCTTTTGACTTGCATGGAGCATATTTACTAGGGGTGGGTTAAAAATTGATTTACATAAGAATCTTGATTCTTATCTCCTATGATTCTGTAACGATTCACAAATGTCAAAAATCGATTTTCTAAATGTTGGTTAATAACAGGAGGTGGAGCTCAACTGCTACAGAGTTATCTTATAGTTCATCTTCAAAAATGCAGTGGTTGCAAACATTTTTTTATTTAATGACTCAATAATTACCTTTGCGAGACAAACGTGAACTTTCTACACCATCACCTAGAAACTATCATTAGTGGACAGAGCAGTGAACTCCAGCAGTAACAAACCAGACCGGCTGACCAACACACACTGCAGCATTTAACAACTTAAACCAACTCTGAGATGAAGAAAATAACTTGGTGCTCAGTCTGTTTCACCTCAAAAACCCTGCGCCCACTCAGTGTCTTGGACAGCGATGGCTTTCCCTGGAGCTAACAGTGCAGCAGAGAGGCTGCTCTCCACTGCTGGAGACATGATGTTAATAACACAGCAGAGCACTCGTCCTCCCCCTCATTCTGTTACTGTCATACAGGCAGGAGACTGCAAGATGCTTTAAGATTAATGAATTCATTAATGAATGCAGTTAACTTTTTAAAATAAAAAGGCTGCTAATCATTCATCTTAATTGCCAGTTATGTTTCATGTTGTATTTCAGTGAAATTAGGACACCAGTCAATGGTTTGGCACACAGTATACTGGAGCAAGAGACTGAAAATAGTGCCAAGAATAGTGTCAAGAATTGATTCTGAATCGAATCGGACATCCAAGAATCGGAACTGAATCGCGAGATTCCCAAAGATTCACAGCCCTAATATTTACATACGTTCACCAGTGCACAACTTTTGGACCTTGAACCATATTTAACATAGACATCTGACATCATAACAGTATAAAATGCCCCCTTAAATGAACCACAATATTGATCTACTTATTAGAGATAAAAAAAACATTTATACCTCTTCATTGTCTTTCTTCACTGATGCATCTAGTACCTCTGAAGACTATTAAAAATGCAAAAATACCATAAAAACGTCCTCAACAATGCTGTGTGTGTGTGAGTGGAGTACTACAGTTGTTTCTGAAACAGCACAGAATCCTCTTGTAGGAAAGAACACAATCACTCACTGTTCAGATGTAATGTGCTATGGCGAATTACCCACCTTACACACCAAGAAGAGAGTGCGTGTGCAACTACTCATGAAGACAGAAAAAAAAAAAGAGATGGAGTGTCAGTTGCGTGTGTGTGTGTGTGCTGGTTGACCCGCCTCTCTCAGCAGGGAGGTGCTACCGCTAATTAATAACCAGGGTCAAACTTAGATCCTTTGGCGAACCTCTGGGCCTTTAGCATCCCAGTGGGAAATCCCAGTGGAGGAACTGAGCTGAGCTAAAAGCAGCATGTGCTACTCATATGTGCTGCTGCCTCCATTGACCTGACAGCAGATCAAACCAACGCACTCAAAACTTAAAGCTGTTTCTACTTATTTTAATATATATATTTCAATGATGTTATAGGAACAAGTGGCATTATTAGATAATCAGTTAATTCCACTAATGTCGACATGTTTAACAGACAAATATAAGAGTAAAGTTTTGAGTTTTTTTCACACTTGTCTCAAGAAAAATTATATTCTTGATGTGATGTGTAATTGATTAAAGTGTTGGCAGGGTGTTTTTGCTTGACTCGATGGTTGTCACGCTTGTGCTTTTGAGCCTTAAAAATACTGGGAACAAAAGAAAACAATACAGGAGCGGGGGAAAAATGGTTTTATCATTCCTGACTTTACTTATTCTGTATGTACTGTACATGTTGGCAAACCTTTCTTAAATCATCCACTGCATCACACATGGAGGTTCAACTGAGAAATTATAAGGTCATGATAAAGATGAAAGATCACGATTGACTTATGAAGCTTCCAATAAGAAAGAGAACGTGATGCATTGGAAGACAGGAGCATCAGTAGTAAAGATACAGATGTTAGGGAAAAAAGATAATGGAAAAAAATGTGTTGGAATTTAAAGAGATGAAGGCAAAATATGAGGAAAAACAGGACGTCCAGAGAAATCATTAAAAGGAATTAATGAAGGTGGAAAGAAATAATGATAGATAGATAAAAATACACACACATAAACTAGAGCAGAAAAATGAGGACTGTGAAAGGAATGAAGTCCAAGCAATATTAAGAGAGGATGAAAGATAAATCGCAGGGAAAAAGAAGAATTTCAAGACTGAATGATAATGAAAGAATGGAAGAAAACTGAACGAATGAAAAAAAGAGGCTGCAGAAGAATCACAACACCAGAACCAGATCACGAGCTCACGGATGAGACAGATGTAAGAAAGACAGGAGACGAATGACACGATGAGCACAAACGTGATCGGATCCAGATAAAGAAGACGCTCACCCTTCTGTACAAAACGGCGAACTGAGGGAGAGAAAGAAGGCATGTGATTGGCTAGGCCCAAATGCCCTCCTCATCGTCCTATCGGTTAGTTCAGTCCAACGGCAGCGTGAGTTCGGAGAAAGCAGGAAGTTAATTGTAGACAGACATATCAAGTACAGAAAGTTTTTTTAAATATTATCTGGTAATAATTTAAAGTCGCAAGTAAATGTTACATCCAAAGATGGATATTTGATTAGCTGGAAAGTCAGACTTTCACTTGAACCTAAGAGTTGTTAATGAATACAATAGTTAGGTGTAGAAATGTTATTTTAGAGCATGCTCTCATCCACCAAAGAGTCGTGATATCAGATTGAAGGGGTGCGAGGGCTGTAGAACTACATTTAGAGGTTTATCCCAGGTGAAGGCTCTCTGCCCTGGATAGAGGACTCACCTGGTCTGGGGAGGGCTTGTGATTGTTGGGTTGCTCCGAGTTGGGAGATGAGACTTTCAGGTGGTCGTCCTCGTAGTTGTCCGCCATCAGCTTCATCCTGTTTTGAGTCTGCAGAGAAAAAAAAAAGAATTGTAAACTCTCTTTGATTTTTCACAAGCCAAGACGACGATAAACGATTGAATATGCAATTAAGCAACAGGAAAACAACATTTGCCTTTAAAACAACGACACAGGCAGCGTGTGTGTGTGTCAAAAGGGGAAAGCCCTTGCCTCACATTCCTTCAGGAAGAACAGAGGACAGTTTTGGATGACTGCCATGAGCGTTGCCTTTACTAACACACATTCTGTACATGTGTGTGTGTGTGTGTGTGTGCATGTGAGAGAGAGAGAGAGAGAGTGAGACAAAGAAAGTCAAGAATGGAAAGCAAGAAAGAAATGAACGTTTGTCTGGTTCTGCTTTTATGTTAAGATAACACATGTATGGTATTTTTCACATTTTGAACAGCGCGCACACACGCAAACACGCTCACGGCCCCTGACATGCCACCTGTTGTGTAGCTTGCTAACTGGTGCAGAAAAATAACAGGCTTGTTAACTTGCCACTTGAGGAGAGACAAATATCAGGCTACACACACACACACACACACAGAGTCACATATGCAGAACTCTACTGTAAATCACTGCATGTAAACACAAAGCACATGCACTCACAAACTGCAATGCACACACTTCCAGTCCAGGAGCACATTGTTGTACAAACATGCAATAACAGTATGTTGACTTTTGTCTTTTCCATTTCCTCCCCTGTCCTTTCCTCAATCACTCTCATCTCTCCCCTCCCTGCTCCTCTTTCTCCTCCTCCCCCCTCCCCCCCCCTTTCTCCTCCTCCATTAGCTCCACATGTTATACTTCAAGCTTTACAGTAGGCCCGGAAAGAGTGAGGGAGTGAGAACGAGAGAGAGAACGAGGGAGGGAGGGAGTCAGTCTACATCTGTCAGTCTTGTACAATCTAAATCCCCTTAGCCTCTCACTGAGCCCTGCAAGGAACAGGGGCTTAAGCGGGCCAGACTGAGGTTTTGTGTGTGTGTGTGTGTGTGTGTGCGTGTGCATGTGTGCGCGTGTGTTTGACAGAAACATAAAGAAATATGTGAATGCCAACTTTCATATGTTTGTTTGAAAGCTAAGTGAAGGACTGCCTTTTCCAGTGTGAGTCTGTGTATGAGCTAGAGATAGTGGCGCAAAATAAACGTATTTCACTCGGTGTGTGTGTTTGGGACTGTATAAGCTTGTGTGTGTGTGTGTGTGTGTGTGTGTACATAAGTCAAGTTGAAGAGAGCCTCCCCTTGCGAGCATACATACACATTATTCATTTCCTTGTTTTCTAAAGACAGTTTTAAAATAAACACACACATATATTTAAAACAAACATGGAAAGTAAACAGTTCATCTTGAAACCACATTAGTGCATAACTGAGTCCCTACTGCACCTATGAACACACACACACACACACACACACACACACACACACACACACACCCCGACAGCTGGAGAATGATGTTTATTTGTCTCTGTGTATCTCTTCTTCCTCTCCTCTCCATAACGTCCTTCAGCAAGTAAACCGCCACCGTTAATTCTATTTATTGACCATCTATCCCGCAATTTCACTTTTTCAACCGAGTTTATGTATACAAGCTTTTCTCATGTTCAACCAGAGATGACACAGCTGCATCACAATGCTATTTCACTGTGGCTTCAGAACAGTAAAAATCCTGTTGGAGGCACAAGTTTCGTTTTAAAATAACGTCAACATAATACCACTAATGTCAATATGTGTCATTAATCCACCTTCATACTTGATTAAAGTAGACAGCCAGTGTAACAAACAACTCTGCTCTGCTTGGTGTCCAAATTAAGCGTTCGACTTGTGTTGCAGGGTCACAACTCCTTGACTAATTTCCCCAGCATTATTATCACAAACTACACAAAGCTGGTAGTGTTGAGGCACTGCAGAGGTAGTGGTAGAGTGAATAAAATCACCTTCACACAATGCTTGGAGCACCATGTTTTACACTGTGAACACAGAATGTGACAGATAATGGTGATTCAAAGTCCATTATCAAGGTTTTGGAATTAATATTCTGCTGAGGATTTTATTTGCACTGGTGCAACGCTCACCTTTGTTTCACTTTGACACGCAAATTTGCATGGTCAGAAAAATAGAAACCATATTGTCTTGATATGTCTCCTTGTTGAACATGTCACTGTGTCCCATTAAACTGCTTTGTATAATACTCAGTATTACTCGCATAGAGTGTTCACGGTCTATGATGCCTCTCCTCGTTTGTGGTTTAGTGTGTGAGATAATGTTGCAGGAAAAAGAGGACAAGTGTGACCGAGTCTTAAATCCTTTCACCTAACAAGTTCATCTCAGCTATCTTACACATCTTTGGAGTACTGTCAGACATTACTTCATGGTTGTTACACTTAACTTGCTGTCAGTAACAAAACACCAGCACCCAACATGGGGCTCAAACCCACGACCCTGCGATTAAGAGTTTCATGCTCTGCTGACTGAGCTAGCCAGGCTACACACAAGACTACAAACATGGGAGTGATGGGTTTCTGGGTCTGACTCTTCCTCTAACCCAAATAAAAGCTTAATAGATGAAGAAGACGGTGGTATGTTACACCTAATAAGAAATAATATCATTTAGCTCATAGAGGAAAGAATCCTTTTTAATGAAACAGCCACAGATGTATTGGGATTTTCATGACAGACCTCAGTCAGCATTCTGTAGTCAGTGTCCATCATTCACAATACCAACAGCTGTAAGGGGAAGGTGATTTAACAAGGGGGGGCCACAGTTCAAAACTCCTGCGCCCAACGTGGGGCTCGAACCCACGACCCTGAGATTAAGAGTCTCATGCTCTACCGACTGAGCTAGCCGGGCTTTTCACAAGACAGAGAACGTGACAGGTGTGGATTTCTGGGTCTGACTCTTTCTCTTACCCAGACAAAAAGTTAATACATGTAGAAGACTGTGGTAGATTACACCTAATAAGAAATAATACCACTTATCTCCTAGAGCAAAGACTCCTTTGTTAATGAAACAGTGTGCGTCCTGTATGTGAACTTCTACAACAACCACAGATGTCCTGGGATTTTCATGACAGACTTGAGTCAGCATCCATCATTCACTATGCAATCAGCTATAACAAAGGTGATTTCATAAGTGGCTACAGTTCAAAACTCCTGCGCCCAACGTGGGGCTCGAACCCACGACCCTGAGATTAAGAGTCTCATGCTCTACCGACTGAGCTAGCCGGGCTTCATGACTCATGTAAGACTGACAACAGCCAGGAGGGAAGAGGGTCAGGTTTCCGGCTCTGACTTCCCACATGCCATGCAAAAGTTTAACAGATGAAGAAGACTATGTTAGTTTAAACCTCATAAGACAGAATAGCATTTAGACCATAAAGCCTTTTTCTACTGAAATACATGTGTATGCGTGTATGAATGAATAAATGTGTCCTGTGTGTGAACTTCTACAAGAACTACTACAGATGTCCTGTTTTCCTGACAGAGGACATGATGCATTAAGATACCTGAGTTAGGGTTCTGTAGTCTGTGTCCATCAATCACAACTCCAACCCTTTTAAGAGGGTGATTTCATAGTCAAAGCCAAAACACCAGCGCCCAACGTGGGGCTCGAACCCACGACCCTGAGATTAAGAGTCTCATGCTCTACCGACTGAGCTAGCCGGGCTGCACATAACAAAATAATGGGTTAAATTTTCATTCTCTTGTCTACTCACTTTCTGCTAAAGCTACAATATGTTTTTTTTACTTTTCTGTGCTCTTTGCATTTTTAATTATGGTGTTCTTTCCTCATTTAATTTGGTACGATCACTAATGTTGTTGCTTAAAAAGTGAAACCAAACACATGAAGTAAATTACTTTTTGGAGGCAGAACTCTGGGTGGGTCTGTAAAACTCCCCATGATAGCATATATTGTAACACATTGATCTCAGCTGTTCTATACGTCTTTGGACTGTTGTCAGACATGGTATCATGGTCAGTAACAGTTCAAAACTCCAGCGCCCAACGTGGGGCTCGAACCCACGACCCTGAGATTAAGAGTCTCATGCTCTACCGACTGAGCTAGCCGGGCAGTGTACCTCTACAGAAAGCTTCTCCCTTGCAGAAAGGACATTGCAGCAAGTCATGATATATAAACATAATGGCAGTTCAGCCTAAACAGTAGATGCTATGTGTGTGAACTTGACATGTGCTTTTTTTGCTGCTGGGTACCACAGCATATGCAGCACCACATCATCTACTGCTAGCTGTAAGCAGTAGAGGCATGCTGCTAAGAATAGGTGATTTCATAAGGAGCTAGAGTTCAGATCCCAAAACACATGCGCCCAACGTGGGGCTCGAACCCACGACCCTGAGATTAAGAGTCTCATGCTCTACCGACTGAGCTAGCCGGGCTACTTTAGGACAGAGAGAGGTACCGATTTCTTCCTGTGTCTCATCCCCTCCGTCTGTTTCCCTGCCACACTCATCTTTTTATCCTTTCCATATCTTGCTCTCTTTATCCTCTCTGTTTCTCTCTGTTCTGTGAGTCATTCTTTAATCACCCCACTCCTTTCTTTCCTACATGTTTTCCCTTCATCAGCGTGTTTGGCTTTGATTCGGAGTGATGGATGTATGAAGAAATGAATAATGAATGAACAGCTGAACAAATGAACCAGCTCCTCCTAAATTTGGAAAGAGAAAGATTTGGGGAAAGAAAGAAAGAACAACAAAGGAGGAGAGATATGTGGCAGAGTTAAGTTGAAGAGGATAAACTGTGTCGAGATGCCTGATGACTGATCTCTCTAACATAGCTTTTCTATGCCCAAATCTCTCTACCCTTCTGCAAACACACTGTGTCTGTCTTTGTCCCCTTCTCTCTTTCTCCTCATCTTAGAGATTTATGAATCTCAATAATCCCCAAAGTTCCCCCCTCCCTTCCTTTCTTTATTTCTCAGCTCTCTCATACACTACTTTCTATGATTAAGTCTCCCAATCCTGTAACAAAAAGTACCTAACACTCTCCTCCTTTGTCTCTCTTCCTCTCTCTTTCTTTAATGATCTCAGCTTTTTTTTTTTTTAAACATTGATTCAAAGTCTCTTACTCCTCTATTCAGTCACAGTATTTTATTTTTCCCCTCTCTCTCCGTCTCTCCCTCTTGACTTTTGAGCTCCTTAACATGCCCTTGTATCCGTGACTAATTCTCTCTCCCGCTCTTTTCCTCCTTGCTCTCTGCAACATGTCCTCATTTCCATATCTTCCCCTCTACTCTCCTCTTTTCATTGTTCCCCATCTTGTTCACTGGTGTCTGTTGTCTTTTTAGTTCACTGTGGCAAAATTTTTGATCATGGCTTTTCTCTTAGTTTTTTTCCCCTATTGCTCTTTTTGCCCTTTACATTTTGTACTTATTTCAACAATCCTGATATCTGAAACACACATGCAACAAAGGTTTGGAGTCAGACTTGAACCCCTTGAACTTATTCTGTTAGTGACCAAGCTAATGAGCTTACCAATGGCTGCTTCCATAAAACTCTTTATTGCAAGAAATTATGTAAAATCCTGTTAACGATTATCTCTCCAACTACAGTAGTTCATCTAGCTTCTACAAGAAAATATTTAGCACGGAGTCTGTTTCATGGAAGCGATTTGCGAGCACTGCTGGTACCCAGATTGCAAATGCTGACAGTGCTCTGTTCTTACAAATGATTTGCGATCCCCACAGTCCTCTCATATGCTTATGCAGGGGTTGCAAATGGCCTTAGGAGCAGTGTTGCAAAATATTTTCAGTGAGAAGTAGCCAAAGCCTGCTTGAATAGTTGCTAGATGTCACTAGATGACGTCATGTGATTATTTGTGACGTCATAACGTAATTACATATATACAAGATTTGAAAATATCCAAGTAAAGAAGATGATGATGATAGCTATAACCTCAATTTGCATCTAAATCAACCTCTAATATTAAAAAACTGTTTTATGCAGGCTGTTGTATAGACTGTAACTGAAGTATCATGAATAAAGAGATGGTCCAGACACCGGAATAAACTCAATATTGTTATTTAAGTCTATTTTGATAAAACTAAATGAAACTTAAATTGTCGAGTTAAATCATTTAGAATGAAAACAAAGGAGAAAGAGTTCCCCAGTCAAACAATGGTGATCAATATTGGTCGTTAGGTACGCACATTCACAGCTCTTTCACGTCTGTATCTGGCTGATGATTGGTCCACTGAATGTGCTGCAGCTCCGTCCCCCCCATTGAACACAATCAGAGACCCAGAGCCACAATAGCACACATTCACTGAGAAATGTTGGCAACTTCAAGGAGAGGAGGTAGGGTCTGCCAAAGAAGTCGCTAGATTTGTCGCTAGCTGCTTTTTGAAAAAAAAAAAAGTTGCTAAAGGGGTCTTACAAGTCGCCAAATCTAGTGAGAAAATTGTTAAGTTGGCAGCACTGGTAAGGTGATCCTTAGAATACGTCGAATGTGTCAGAATTAACACGAGGAGAAATGATCTCACGTTGCAAGTCACAGCTTGCATGTTGCAAAGTTGGTGAAACGTGCCGCAGAACTTCCTCTCCTCTCTCGTCTGCCCTCTTTCATATCTAATTCTGTTGAACCCAAAACCCCTAAAACCATGAGTTAGAAAGGGGAGAAGAGACAAAAAGGGGATGATGAAGGGAAAGCAAGAAAAGGAGAAGAGGAAGAGTACTGCAAGGAGAAAATGAAGGAATTTAATAAATTAACACCTCTCCTTTTTTTTTTTCCAGTCCTCTCTCTGTCCTATCCTAATTTTCCTCTCTGGCCTTTCTTTACATCTTCCCCTTTTTCTCTAATTGTCAGGAATGCTGACCTCAGCTCACTTGTTTCTGGGCCAACTCTCTCTTTTTCACTTAATCTAATCATCACACCATTATTTCACTCCTCCTCCCTTACTGTTCCCTTCTTCTTCTCCCCTCCACCCCTCCCTCCATCAATCCTTCCTGCGGGTCTGCTGTAACCCGCTGACAACGGACAGAATGAGAAACAAATGAACATGGAGTGAAGTGAGGGGGAAAAAACTGCTGAGTCATGGTTGGAAGAAAATTATTTCATTGTGATAAGGCTCCGGGGAATAATAGATTAGATTATTGTTTCGTCTTTCCCTCCAGTGGTGAAAGGAGATCTTTGTTGATATCCGTGCAATTATCAATAATGGTAAGTTGCTGAGTCATGGTTGGACAAGAACCATTTCATCATAATAAAAAAATTAGATTATCCCCCCCCCCCCTCTTTCTCTGTCAAGACGAGAAAGTTGTTGATAAGTAGAAAATTACAAATGACAATGAAATTGACTGAGGGGTAATTATTTCATTGTGATAAGTCTCTACGGATGAATAAATTAGATTAGAGCTACATTTTTCCACTTTTGTCAGTAAGAGGAGATGTTCACAATGAATATAAACAAATAATAATGAACAGTGAATTCTGTAAAGAGGAAGAGAGACAACTGAAAACTACATTATATTAATTTAAGAGTGAGGACGTACTGTACCAATACTTAAGAAGTGTTTAGACTTCCATGCACATGTAAATAAATACCAGTAAAAAATCTGATTTTGAAGATGAAAGGGACTCCTTTATTATTTTTATTTCTGTCCTGAAAACTACAAAAATGATTTTACATCTAGTTATGTCTGAATGAAAGCAATCACATATCCTTCCATCTGTGTATGAACAAACAAAACCCCCTTTTTTTTTCTTATTCTGGGTTACGAGCAGCTTGTGCGTATCTTAGCAAGAACACACTTTTACATCCTGTTTCATAATTCACAAAGTCAAGCAATAATTTTCACAGGATTCTAATATTTCAGAGGTTTAAAGTGTCAGTGGAAAGTGTCCCCACCACAAACCCTGGCTATGTTTTATAGTAGAGATTTAACCATCAACTTTGATGGTTAAATCTCTTTTTGTCCTTTTTTGGGTTTGTGATTAAGTGCTAGTTTAACCACTGTGTCTTTTCTCATTTTTTATGCCTATGAAATGTCATTTAAGACTTTGACAAGACTTGGAAAATATCAAACCATCATTTTATAGACCTGTAGTATCCAAAGCCACTAATATAGGAAATAAAACTTGCCCGTATCGCAGCCAGGCCTCAGCCACACAGGTACAGAACAATGGCCAAGGCCACGGCCACACACACTCCATACACAACCTGTAAATGTTAACCACATGTGTCTCTTGAGAAAGTGTGGCGCATCCTTCCCCTTCCTCCTCTGCTCCCCTCCACTTCTGTTTTTCTCTATCTGTCTCTCTCTCTCACATTCTGTTTTTGTCTCTGTCTCTGAGAAACTTATAAGTGAAGAGGAAGGAGACTGTGAGAAACATAGGAAGAGGAGCAGGTGAAGAGAGCTGAGATCGCCTTGATCTACAACCTCCTGCCTTCACTGCAGCTGGGGGTCAAAGGGCAAAATGCAGGAAACACTTTCAGGGACACACACATATTCCTTAACATACACAGATGTGTTTTGCGTGTTTACCCACTCTACATACACAAAAATTATTCTTTTCTGTCTTCTTGTTCCTCCATCCAATTATCCGATTTTTTCTGACTAAAAGTGCTTGTTTCACAGTTCCGTCAAGTGTAGAGTTGGAACAATTAGTGAACTAATTGATTAGTTGATGGCCAGAAAATTAATCGCAATGATTTTGATAACTGAATAATCGTTTTAGTCATTTTTTATGCAAAAATGTCAACATTTGCGGTGGCAGCTTCTAAAATGTGGGGGTTTGAGGCTTTTTGAGTGTTTCCCCTATATTCATTTTGCAGTGGCACACCGCTGCTGCAGAATTATGAGCGCCACTGCTAAAACTTCACACGATCATTAATATCAATGGGCTACTAATGATTTTGAGTCATCGACTAGTGCATCAAATCCCAGAATCCTCCCTCTCCTCATTCTTCAAATGACATCTATGTGAAAGGTACTGTTATAAGAGTAGCGTAGCTCCTTTAAGGAATAGGGCAGTATGCAATGTGTGTGCGCAGCGAGTGTGTGGTTGAGCGACGGTGTGATGGTGAATGCGAGCAGAGCGGAGGAAAAGGTTAGCAGTAAGTTGTCAATCTGGCAGTAAATGTACAGTACAGGCTACAGTGTGTCAGTTAATAAATGCTGCAGCTTCTCAAGACCAAGACAGGCTCATCTATTGAAGGGATTTGGCCCAGAAGTTAGCAACAATACATTAGCCTAACCTGACCAGGCTCATTTAAGGTGGACTGACCTTTAAGGTGGACCAGATATTCTCATTTTAGGGTCAGAGAATGGAGAAATGTCTGGCTGCTGAGCCCAAATCAGGATCCTGTACAGTATGAATTTCCAGAGAGCTGAATGTTTAATCACTTTGGTTGGTTAATACACTTTGATTGGATCCTGCTCTTACAGCGGGGTACTGTAGCTGTACAGAATAGGTTACTGTGGTGTTTCTAACCCCAAATTCACACCAGACATGAGACATCAGAGGTGTGTAAGCGCTACTGAAGCTTCCATCTGTTCAATTCATACTGACTCTGACCTCCAATCGCCCGACTAGTGGCAGACGCCCAAAACGCTCCAGAAACACTTGTTGTACATTAGACACACGTAAAAAATTACACTGCTTTCTGTTAACATATGCTATATTTGGCTTTATAGCAAACAAGTTTACAGCTCATCAAGTTGTTGATCTAAATTGTAAATGAGTAAATTGTTTGTGCATCAAGGATTTACTTTACCTTGTCATTTCATTCTCCAACTTTGTTTCTGTCTGTCTGTCAGGGAGGTTATTAGTGTGTGTGTGTGTAACACTTTAAAGGAGTGAGCTAAAAATACTACACTAGCCTCAGCTCATACACTGCACACACACACACACACACACACATACACACACACACAGACATAGACACACAGACATATACAGACGGGAATATTGAGGAAGTCTCGGCTGTGATCCATCTTTCAGGAACTGAAAATTATGACACCACAGAGAGAAAGACAGACAGCAAGAGAGAGAGACAGACCAAGAGGGGAGCAAAACTGCTCACACTCTTGAACATACACACATACGCACATATGCACATATACACACACACACACACACACACACACAGCAGCAGACAGTAGAGTCTCTGTGTTGTCAGTAACCACCTTCGAGACCCTGAGGTGTCATAAAAGACTTCAAATAGGATGGCGAGAGAGACGTAGGGATGAAGGAGGAAGAGAGAGGAGAGTGATACACGTTATTATGACTTCATTTGACACAGCTACTCTCTCCCCTCCCTCCCCCGCTCCTCTCTTAAACACGCACACACGCGATTTTTTCCCCTTCTTGTGCGTGCAACATTTTATCTTATTGAATCCTTTGAGCCATTCTCGATCCATTAAGTGGATTTTTGGCAATATTCAATAACTGCAAATCTCTCGCCACAAAAGAGTTGTTGCGTCTTATCTATTGAGGCACTTTTGAGAATGAAAACGCCATTGTATTTTCAAGAGTAGCAGTTTAATTTCACAGTTTGAATCAAGGGAAATTAAAGCGAATATGAAGCTCTCTGATCTTGCCACGGCTTTTTGATATATTAGGTCTTATCATTGTGTCAGTGTGTTTGGTATTTGGTGTGTATGTGTGTCTGTTGGCCCCTTGTATGCTGAAATAAAGAGTTATGTAGCTAGGTGGGTTAGAGGCTAGACAGACGGCCTTATAAGCTAGGCTCACATGTGGCTTCGACTCTGGACCTTTTCATTATTTATTACTAATGGTGATCTTGAAAAACCATCTAAGAAACAGATATAGAAAGATGGAGAGAAGTACAGAAGGAAGAACGGTGAGGAAGAAACTCACCAAACTCCCAGTTGGCTCATCCGCTAAGGGGTTGGTTAATTCACTAGACCCACGAGAACCTTTACTGTGTGTGTGAGTGTGTGTGTCTCTGAGTGTGTGTGTTTGTGTATGTGAATAGACCTCTGTGTGGAACCACAGAGGCATTTGGTCATGTTTATATCCTTGTTTTTGGCCTGGGTGAGTGTGTACATATCGGTGTGCGTTTGTGTGCAAAACTCTATAAACATGTATCCATACCAACGGAGTGACGTGTAAGGTGTGTGTGTGTGTGTTAGTGTTTGTGTATCTGTGGATAGAAAATTTAAATAAATACAAATTCATATACAAGTGTTGTCACCAGAGATTTGGAGTGGATTTGAGCTCTGTGTGTGTTTGTGCGGTGAGTGTAGGAGGGGAAGGTTAATCCTAAATTTACCCTTAGTGGTCGGAGGACTGTGGACGCACATCTGGTTTCTCTTTGCCTCTCTTGTTGTCTTTGCTCCCCTCGTCATCGCCATCCTCACCTGTGCTCTCCCTCTTTTTTTTATTACTCCTTTATCCACTTTTTCTTCTCTTACCTCCATTATTAACTTGTACGCACGTACCTCACCTCACCCTCCCGCTTCATCTCTGTACTCTTCTTCTCTCATTTAAATGACTGAACAAAAAGCTTTCCTGGTGTCCACTTGGATGCCAAAGTTTGTTGTGTGTGTGTGTGTGATTTGTTGTGCATAATCCTACCTGCTGTTTGAGCTGTTGAACCAGACTATCCTTCTCCCTCTTCAGAGCTGCCACTTCTTCCTGGGTTTTCTTCTTCTTGGACGAGGAGAGCTCCAGCAGGGCGATGTTGGCATCTTTCTCGCTTATAGCTGCCAGCAGCGCCTCTTGTCTGCGTAGTCAGAAAAAGTCAACTTTGTTAGCAAGACTTTTAGAAACTAACAACTTAATTACTTTGATTTAATTAAAGCTACATGTGGTGATGTTGCACAATGATGACGTTAACTGCAGTGAGAGGTAACTGCTTGAATTTGACAGTTTTTAAAACAAAGAAACATGCTGTAAAAGACACTAGTGAATGCTGGTTCAGCTTTTTCTTTCTCACACTGATACTATAGAGACAGTTTCTATTTTGCTTTTTGTTTCAGTTAATCACTTTTGAAAGTTTTGGTTTAATTTGCCCAGTTCTGAGATATCTGTCTCTATAGTTTGTTTATGGACTCAGGCATCCTGTTTATGGAAAGAAACGTCACTGTTTAATTTTTAGATGTCATTTCATAATGCTGTCAGCACCACAATCTGAGTTCCATTCATCTCCCTGTCATTGGGGTGGAGGAAGAAAAACTCAAGAGAGTGATATCTAAAAATCTGGACAAATAAAACCAAAACTATCTGCACGGCCAAATAGCAATTTGGGTTAACCGACCTAAACTTTTTAGTTTTTTGGTGAACCAATGGCATGTCAACAAGTGGGGAAAACTCCTAAATCACAAAATGGAACAACATTTTGTGATTTAGGAGGATAAAATTGGTGTATTTTACACAAAGATAGGTCATTCCTGGTGGTTGAGTATGACGCATACGATGTCATCAAGATGTTCCTGCTTTGATCAGGGCAGGGTTGATTACTGCATATCCTCATCCTTTCGCTCTCTTCCTTGTTTCTTATCTTTCAACACTGTCTTCTGTCCATAAAAGCAAAAATTGCATATGAGTATCGTTTAAAAAAATGACACAAAGATTGCAGACCTTATTTCATCCTATCTGCAGGAAGACTTACACTAATCTCTTTCTAATAATAATAAACTTGACTGATAGGGAGACTTGATTTCAGTAACATAGCAGGGAGCTGGCAGCAAGTCAGTGCATCATTCATGGACACTTCAGCAAAGTGCGCATTGCCAAAGCGGTGGCCTGCGTACAACTTACTGTTGAAGAGAAGATTCATGAGGCTACCTGGCTTCCAACAAAGCACATATTTAGTGTTTGAGCCCAAAGCTACTCAAATAAGCAATCGTATTGTGTTTAAACTTTATTTAACTACACACGTATACATGCCTCTGACTGTGCGTCCGCACTACTCTCTAGTCTCTGTCTTATTCCTCCAGATCTCTCGTTTCTTTCTCTATCTCGGTCCCTTGCCTGGATGGTCGGGCTGACAAATAGCATTCCATGTGGTCGGGAAGCAACAAGCCGCATCCCATCCATCCCATCAGCCTTGGGTCTGGCTGAGCCGCCTCCGAGGACACCCAAGGCTCAGAATTCTCGGAATTCTGCCCGTGTCCAAAGAGAATCTAAATCATACCGTTTTTTTCCCACAATCTCACAGGGCTCAAAAATTGGCCACACGCAATCATACATACACACAGAGATACTGAATTGCATATGAGCAAACAAATATCTTTCCTCTTTGTCTCTCTGACTCTCCCCTCTATATATGTTGCTTTTTTGCATTCAGCTGTTACTAATAAGTGACTTTCAACAATGGAAATGAATAAAGCTTCTTGATTAAAGTGTTAAATTCACTCTGTCCTCTACTTATCTCTGTGTCCCCCCCAACGTATCAATTCTACTGATATGCATGTATGAAGATATACACATACAAACATACAATTATCCAGATACACCCAACAACGCAGACTGACCCAATGACGCAGAGACACATTACCATTTTTTGTTCATTTTCTTTCTTAACAAACAATTACGCTCTTTTTCTCCCTTTCTTTATCTCTACTCTCGCACACACAGAGATACAGTGGTGCAGTGAGGAATGCAGTGATGAGAGTGTCTAAATGAAGACAGATTACATGTTTGGACTGTGTGAAGACCCACAGATTATTTGGTCAACCTCACTGACCACACTGTCAGTGTACAAGCGTCCCATCATGCATTTCCACAGCAGCAATCCTGACAGGGTCAGGAGTCGGAGGGGTTGGTAGATCGATTCCCTGAGCAAGTTTGGCCACTGTCACTTTACTGAACCACTGACAGCGGTGATTAGCAAAAGCCTTTTCTGAAACTTAAATGATATCTTTATATCATACAATATGAGATAATACCTTTATATTTCTCAAATGTATCTGGAGAGAAATGACAAAATCTAAAAGAAATTTGTTTTAATAACACCAAAGATGAGACCAAGATGCACACTTTCTATTTCTTTGACTGTGTGGAAATCAGATATTTTCACATCATGAATGATGATCAAAGACACAAAAACACAAGTCTTGCAGGTAAGACATGAGTACTTTTTAAAGAGTACAGTCTAGACTTGCTCTATGTGAAAAGTGCCCTGAGATAACTTTTGTTATGATTTGGCGCTATATAAATAAATTGAAACAATTATAGGAGTTTATTGTGGGGCAGCAGTGATAATTTTGTTTACTAAAAAAAAGCAGGAACCACAAGCACATGACAAAATAAAACACAGATGTCTTCCCCAAAAGTTGAATATTAGGACTAAACTGGTGACTCAAAGTCGAATACCGATCTGGATACAGCCTTACTTGTAACTTGGGCTGGGTAATGTTTGAAATGTTTTGATACCAGTGCCAATATGATAGCTGAGTTTCAGTGATAATACCAATATGGGGATATCTCACTGAGAAAAAATGTTTAAAAATTCTCGAAAGCTAGTTTGTCAACTAATCATAAGCCAAACTTTACTTTGTTTTAACACAGAGCGTCCACTAGAACTAGAAACACTGTCTCAATATAAATACCGTCTAAAATTAACAAAATTATAATCTGAATCAGGAAATATCTAATCAAAGTCAAGAAAAAATGAAGAAGAATAAGAATCTGACCAAAGCCAAGTTTCAGTTCTCAACAGTTTTTGATAATCTGCACACATTTAAATCAGTACCAAAAACAGTATTGAGGTTCAATACTTGGCCCTATTTGTAACCAAATGTTGTGCCCCTAACATGTTATTCAGGGGCTAAAAACAAGTTTTTAAGGCTTTAAACTCTACTATTGTACAGGAAGTGTGTAAAAGTGATATAAGCCTGTTTCCTACAAGTCCCTAGACATTCAAATCCAGGATTCCCTTCCACTTAATCAATATGTTGACCAGTTAAACCCACGTGAACACTTGGACTTGTTCATTTAAAAAGGAGCATTTCCTTTCTTCCAGATTGTCAGACACTGGAACACTATCACAGTCTTTCCCTTTCTTTTTTTTTGTAAAAACACTTTAACACACACACAGAGACACACACACACAGACAGTATGGCTAATGGAATATTAGTCTTGTTAAAGCTAACAGTGCGTCTAGTTTTATACCATATCTGAGAGTTACCTGCCAGCACATGGCGCTTATAAACCCTGGTGATAAAATGATATTTATTCCAGATGCACTTGTCTCATTCTGGGCCTCTCTATGGCTCTCCCTTCATCTCTGTCTGACACACACACGCAAAAACACATTTATACACACACATAAAACACTCTCCACTTGGCCCTCTCAGCTTGCAGAGCTAAAACACACAAGTGCTGGTTGTGGCTACTGCTGTTGCTATGTGATCATTAAAAAGTGTTTCAAGTGCAGTGCTCTTTTGCTAAATCTTTAGATAATTCTACTGTCAAAGGGCACTTAAAAACATAGTACTCTCTCAGCACTGCTGGCAATGTGTCCTTACCACTGAAAATAACAAAGACAGCCAAGCCAGCACTGTGAGGAAGAAGGGTTCCCAGTAGACACGCAGCCTCAGATCTCTAACTTTCCTTTCAAGTGTTCCCTTTCTGTAGCAATATGGAGGGCACAGAAGGATAAGGGAAGGTCTACTACCAGTAAGCACAGAGTAGAATCTGTCATATTGTTGTATTTCCTTATTTTGGCAACATCTTTTGAATTAAATGACGGGATGTTTTTGTGCAGCACGTCTCAGAGATTGTGGTGTGATATCTTTCTCTAGTTTGTTTAGGTGGCTCTTTGTTCTTTTACTGTTCAGCCACGGCATCGGTTAGTTCATGTTCAGACAGACAACAGAACTCCATTAAAACGTGCAGCCTCCTCATTTATTTCATTGAGACCAGCAGGGGTCCCTACACAGGGCTCCAGCAAAAAAATCTGTCTTCTTTTAACTTTTATCGCAAGCAATACGTCACCCGACCAATCGAATAATCCCACAGTCTTTATTCGTTGCTTTAATGTGGACGAGGCAAGTCTACTGTTAATTCACTCAACAGTGGGCCGCGTCACAGGAGACCGCTGTTTGTTTCCCGTAAAACTGTAACTACGTTCATCCCCTAACCTTAACCTTTGTAGCCATGTAGCCACCAAATATTTCTCTACCCTTAACAAAGTGATAATTTTAACCCAAACCATGATCTTTTCCTAAACCTAACCAAGTGCTTCTTGTGCCTAAACTTAACCAGACGCTAACCACAGTGTCGCCACGTCATAAAACATCATTTTTTAACAGTGATTTGTCACAGTTTTGGGAAGCACTGACAAACGATGTCCTGCCAGTTACTGCCAACAGCGGCGTCAGATTAGAAAATGCTCTTGTCTCGTTCTTGTCCATCGTCATTTGTTGCAACTATGGTATAATGGTTCAGGTTAGGTAAAGTTCATGGTTACGGCAAATAATCTGTAGTAAGTCATGGTTGTAGTTGGGGAACTAGAACACTTGGTTAGAGATGGAGAAAAATGATGTTGTGTCTTGAAAAAAGCTGGAAAGCTAGCAAAGTTAGCAAGAAAGGTGGATGTGCTACACGCCTATCCACCACCCCAACCTCCTTTACTTTCCACCTCAGTAATAACTTCCTGCATTGGCACTGAACATTGGCATTGGATGTAAATCGTAAGGTGTGGAATCGTCCAATAATTCACAGGGATACCTGGCAGTTTTTTCCACACTGTATTGCTGCTGCTGAAAATGTAAAAATCACTTTCTGCCCACCAGTAAATCCTGACTTTCCTGCATGTTTAGAAAAACACTGTAAAAGCACAAAGAAAACTGGCAACAGGTAGTGAATGTGAGCAGTAAAACTGTCATATTTTTTATGAACATTTCACAGTTTATTCAAAATTTAACAAGTTTCCATTTACGCTTATATTCTTTTCCCACTTCCTTCTGACTTTCAGGTATTAATTTCAGTAACGACAACTATGACTAAATATGTTCGTCAACAACCTTTTTTTCCATGAGGAGATGATGACAAGAGGGCACCGACCTCATTAAACACTAACTGTGACTATATCAACATATAATATTGTTCACAAAAAAAGATGAGACTAATATGTAGTTTAATAAATAAAAACTTTACCAAAATCTATTTTCATTTTCAAAAAAGAGGAGACAAAATATTATAGATGTTTTTTTTTTCTAAATTACAATCCAAATATCCTGTTCACTGGATGTGCAGCAGATCCGTTTCTTGTGCTGTGTGCACCATATCAGGATTACACCAGCACAATGAGGAATACATCAACTATTTTACAGAAAAGCACATTAATGTTAATAAGTGAGTGCTAGTGTAGGTTATACTCTGGTGTGTGTGTGCGTTGGTGTCATAAGTATTGGTTATATGTGAGCGGAAGCCAAAGTAAAACTGTAGTGGGGTGGCCCGCCACAGTTAAAGGGCATACTAAGCAGGATTTTCCTAAAAAACAATGTATAGACTCATAAGAAAGTAATCCCTCTCAATCATCACTTATGACCCACTAGAAGTGTGTGGCGTTGTATTTATCTGCAGAGACTCTTCCCTCTGCCTGTATTTTCTTATTATTCTGCAGTGGGTGTGTTGCCCCCAGCCAATAACAACGCGCAGGGTGTGAGGTCGGGACTCGTAGCGTAGTGACCAGGTTACATCCCTGTGTCTGTCTCTCTCCTCTGCTCTGCTCTCCTCTCTGTCTCTGTGTGATGGATGTATAAAGAGCTGCAGGTCTGTGTGTCTGCTTGACCGAGGGCTTGGCTGAGCTACACACGCACAGAGCAGAGAGGCCACAGCAGACAGGATGAAGCTCTGCATTTGCAAAAAATCCGGTAATGCAGCATCTTCCCACAGGGTTCTGTGGAGGTGTGGGCGTGTTTATTTGTGCTGTGAAACAATCAGAAAATAACATTTTATTTATCTGATTCACAGCTCTGTTCTTGCCAGTGCCGCTCGCGCTCTTCATTCACTCTCTAGCTCCCTTGACCACCCCTGCTCTCTCTCTTCCTCTCTCGCACGCTCAGAAGGAGCCACAAACACCAACCAACAAATCCTCCATAGCATACCTTTAATACATTAATGGGAAACCCAGAATAACAACAATGTTCAATATAATCTGACGGCTAACAAAGACTAATATGTCAATAGTTTTCATTGAATAAAACTTTATTAAAATAGTTACGATTTTCTTTGACTAAGATAAGACTAAAAAGTGCAGACTTTTAGACATTTTAGACATTTGACACAGGACTAAGACTAAGACTAAATAAAAAAATAGCTGACAAACTTAACACTACTTTCAGGCTCTCTCTCTCACCTATTCTCTATCAGTATCTCTCGCCCACCCTGCCTTTCTCATCTCTTTCTCCTCACAGACACCCCACGTCGTCCTTTGTCACTCGCTCTATCTCTACACCTCCTCACGCTCTCCTGTCTATAAAGAAGACGGGAGGAATTCTTTCCGTTGTTTGGCGGTCGTGTGCCATGATGTCATCGCTGGGGTGACAAGGCAGACAGTAAGCAGATACACACAAACGCGCCAGGCACCTGACCCCAACCCCAGCACACACACACACAAAACACACACACACACAAAGGGGCTCTCTCCTTCCTAAAACCACTTAAGGCCCCTCGCTTTATCAGAAACACTAATGCCTGGTCTTAGATCACTCGCATATTTCTACACACACACACACCAGAGCAGCTTCCAGTGTGTGCTGCGTTATCTCCGTCGTACTGTCACCCTCCACGGCAATCTACAGTGTGTTTAAGGGAGTGTGTGTAAGAGTGTATGCTGAAGTGACAGCTCACTGTCTGTGTTCATGACAGCATGTGTTTCTGTACATGTGTGAGCTTATAAGGTTGTACCTGCATGTATTTCAATGTGTCTGTGTGTGTGTTCAATGTTTTTTTCTGTGCATTTGTGTGTGTGAGAATGTGTGTGTCCTTTTGTGTGTGTGTGTGGGTAAGGTAGATTCAGTCCAGTGTGACACTGGCCAGTCTCTGTCTAAGACAAACACAGAGCTATTTTAGAAATAATCCCCTCTCTCTGTTTCCCAATGAACAAAGCTTGCTCGCCATTGTTTTCTGTTACACTGTCTGCTCTGGTTACACTGGAGGCCGGTTGTAGGACGCCAGAGTTTACTCTTTAACCCCTGTAGGACGTGGTGCGTGTCAAGCTCGACCTCATTTCTGTGAAGGGAGGTTTCCCTCTACATGCTGAGACATCTGCAAGTTACAGAGAACCATAACGACTGGTTAAGACTTTATAATGCTACCTAGACTCTGACGAAGCTTTTACTCAACGCTCTCTGGCCAAGATTTGGAAACTGGATGAGTTTTGAGGCCAATAAAATCAGCAGATTCACTTGAGTGGTGAAAGTGGATGAAGTGGAATTAAGAAAAATGTGATAATTATATTTACTGTAATCATGAGGAGTATGATCTGCTTCAGTTTGCTTTAACCAATAAAATAGACTGAATGAGTTTTAGAAAACTAACATTTATTTTAAACAATCAAAAAAGAAAAAAGAAGTGAAAGAAAAAGACCGAAAGGTGAAAGTGAATTAAAGTAGTAGATAGCACTTGCTGAAATATACATAACAGCATCAATAAATTAAAAGAGAAGCAATTATCCCGTCATGATACCTTTTCTGTTTGGATTCAAATTCAAGTTTACTTTGATTTCTATTTTGGTGCGGTTGATCAGTCTGTTAGGACACAAAAAATCATCTTGTGCGGCTCTAGGAGCTAAATCCTGAAATACAGGAAAGAAACAGAAGAAGTGGACATGTCCCCTAAATGCAAGAAATTACATCTGCTGTTGGTGAACCTGAGAAGACAAAAAAAAAAATCTCCAATCACATCACTTTAACACCAGACACAGTCCTCGAATCTGAGACTGACAAATACTGTAAATCATCCGTCTGGAGCTCAAAGTCCCGCAGGTTGATCGCTTAAATGTAACCTTTGACAGAAAACTTTATAAGTATGAGGTGGCGATTGCTCACCCCTGAAGAGGCGTTCAAGAGGCAGAAAAAACCTCAAGATGGATGTGGCTTAAAAGAGGACAGCTGTGAGGAATTGGAGATGTGGCCACCTGGATGCAAGCTGAGGTCAGATCAGCCTCAGCTGGATAGCCCGGGGGGAGGAAAATGACAGCGAAAAAGGACCCAAAACACCTGATGATAAATCTGATGAGTTTGTAAGAACACAACTGAGGATGTGTCCAGAAGCACCGGGAGATGAGTGACTAAGCTTGAGGTAAATGCACTTCATATTACAGCTA
The DNA here is from genome assembly GCF_910596095.1 of Thunnus maccoyii. Taxonomy (NCBI): domain Eukaryota; kingdom Metazoa; phylum Chordata; class Actinopteri; order Scombriformes; family Scombridae; genus Thunnus; species Thunnus maccoyii. The sequence goes on from NC_056555.1 coordinate 13,358,476, forward strand.
AATCACAATTTATTTTACTATGTAAGAAACACAAAACTTTGAAGTATCAAATTCCAGCAGGGAGGCAGATATTTTCTACAACCCCACATTTGAAATTCACATCGGCGTTGCACGGACATAACAGGTATACAGTAAACTCGTATACTTTAATCTTGTTAAAGATTTACTGAACAGTACTGTTTTGTATATCAGAAAGAAGAAAGAGGAGAGAAATAATCACCTTCATTCAAACTGCAATGGAAGAAAAAGTGTGGTTTTAAAGAGAAAAGAGAGTGGAGGAGAGATGAGGAGAATGAGATACAGGAGGGCACAGCTGGCTCTTAGTGGTAGCTAATGCTGCCTGGAGGCGCACGCACACGCACACACACACACACACACACACACACACACACACACACACACACACACACACACACACACACACACACACACACACACACAGAAGTAGCATGGAGACATGGATTGAAGAAATCTGTGAAAGAGGGAGGAAAAGGAGGAACTGAAAACCTCTTTTGCTACTCACTTTATATCTTTTATTTTCACTCTTTGTCCCTGAACCCTCTCGTTCTGATTCTTTCTGACAGTTTTTCCTTGATAATCAGGTGGCTTACAGTCGAGAGACCACACACACAGGCGCGCGCACACACACACACACACACATACACTCACACACGTCACACACACACACATCTATGATTGGTTCTGGTGTTCATGACTGTGCATAATCTACTTCTGCATGAGGATTAAAATTAAATCAATTTATAAATCCTCCATCTGTCTATCTCTGTCTTTGTTTTTGACTCTCTCTCTCACACTCACACACACACACACACACAAGTTTCTCTGTCTCCATTGTAGAGCTGCCCTGCAGAGTAGTATTTCTCTCCCAGCTGACAGCTTCTGTCCTGGGGCAGACAACCAGTGAGCACTGGGCCCCTTATTCTCATCTGCGACTATGCCTCACAGCTTAAAATACTGAGGAGCAAGACGGAAAAAAGTAAAGAAACAAGAGTGAGAAGAATAAAGCTGGAGGCCTCTCTTTGTATAACACACATCTATACATTGGAATATATACAACATATATCTATCTGACATGGAGTTGATAATACCTTTAAAGTAAGGCTTTACTCCACTTTTGTTCACACACAAGCACACATACACACACTGGTTTTATAGCCCTGGAAGAGAAAACGCAGAGCATCGAATACACACATCAGAGCAGGTTTTATGAAACATTTGTTCGTGCTGGACTGCCATGTGTGCAGCATCAAAGCGGAGACAGTCAATAAAGCTTTGGTTTATAGAAAAACCATTTACTGTTGCTCTCCCTCTCTCTCTGCTGCTAAAGCGCCAACGCTAAGTTTCACTTCACTAGATTATAACAGCAGTTATTAGCAAAAATGATCGACACCTACCGCGGTTGTTACGTCCATTCAGAACTTTGAAATTGCTCTCGAGGGCCACATTAAACCGAAAACATCAAAGGGATACTAGTGCGTTCAAAATGTGGCATAATGATAAATGGTTATCTGGAATTATAGTTAAGAATGCCCTTTAAGCTTTTATTTACCACCACAAAAACAAAATGTGTTTACTGTTCTGGAGAGTTTACTTGTATGTTAAGACGGTAATAAACAGACAAAACTACAAAATAGCTGATTAGCAGATCCTGATTTGGTAGAAACGTTGTTGTATCTTTGACTGACGCTGCTCAGATTAAAGTAGCCTGTCGTATAATAACACACTGAGAACAGTGGGGTTGCTGGCAAGATCTTTTTGAAAGTGTGTGTGTATCCTAAACTATAGTGGAAGTGGGTCAGAGACACTGGACATGAATGATTTAGTACGGAGAGAGACGAAGGAGCGAGAGACCATCAGACAGAATTGGGAAAAGTGGGAGAAAGGGAGAGTTAGGGAAATAAAGCTGGTGCATAGGATAAGAGAGTGTGTGTGTGTGTGTGTTTGAGAGAGAGAGAGAGAGAAAAGCTCCCCTCAAGGAGCTGTTGTACATCAGAGAGGCTTAAAGAAAGACAGCGAGAAGGCTTACACACAATCACACACACACACACACACATACACACACATAGTGCAGAAAGAAACAGCATTGACAGGGAAGGGAGTAAAATAACTGGAGGATTTGGAGGGAAAACAAATCAAAGAGACGTGAAGGGATGGAGAGAGGAAGGGAAGGAGTAGCAGGAAAGGGAGGTAGAGAGACAAAAGCAGTAAGAGAGGAAGAGAAAGAGAGAGAGAGGGAGGCAGAGAGGAGGGCAGGTGGGACTACCGCATGACAGAATGAGGATCTGTTCTTGACATATTTCCCCTTTTTCTCGCTCCATTTTTTCTCTTAAAAAACACTCTCTCTCCCTCTTTCTCACACACACACATTTAAAAACACACACTGTGACTAATAAGAAAGGTGTAAAAATGCATTATCCATGGTCTGCGGGAGTTCGTTCTTTCCGTGGGACCACACACACAAACACACACACACACATACAGAAGTGTGACTAAAGATGCAGCTTTGTCTTCACTGTCGCTCTGTACAGTAAATCCATTTCTACGCTGAGAAAGCCCGAGACATCTGCTTACAATCTGGCAGCACAAACTGACTCCTGTAACATTTACCACACTAACGGACACCTGTGACTCCTAAATATTTATTAAATATTATTTAAGAAAAAGAAAAGCTTTATTTGACAACGTGAGAGTGACAAACGATATCAAATCAAATGTCTTTAAAAATGCTTTACAACTTTACACCCTCTTCAAGCACAGTCGAGTAAATCTCAGTTTCAGATAAAATGGACGTGTGTATTATGTGAGTGCATGTCAGTATCTGTTAAAAAACTACTCATCTTAGTAGCGATTTTGCTGTTTTTTGACCATTTATGACAAATATACTGCTAATCATTTTAAATGTTTTCATTGATCTTTCAGGCAGCCATCGGCTTCCATTCAATTTCATTCACTTTGAAAATCAATTAGCAGATTCTGGAGACTGAAATATGTCGATAAGAGTGAACAAGAACGGATAAACGTCCATATATATTTTGTCAAATTACATTAAAATGAAGAGGTAATGCAGACTTTTCAAATCAATCTGCACTCTCGACTGCATTACGAAGGATGATGTAATCCTATAACAAAAACAAATGCAGCCACAAATCAACCCACAGGTTTCAAGTATCTGCTAATTATTTGTCATATTGTGCAGAAATAAGTCCAATTAAATGGCCGTGTGTAAGTTAGGAACTCAAAAAGGTCAAAAGTACGGTAAAAGAATGGATGATTTGTAGTTGTTAAAACTGAGCCATATTCACATTTCCACTTCTGCAAGTTCTTACATTTACAAAAGACTTAAAAGTGGAAAAGATTTTCAGTATCTTTGACAGTTAGTTGACATTTTAAGTGCGAAATAAAAATCCAGTGATTAACTTCATAATCAGATTTCAGCTGGAACATAATCTATTGTTTATATTTGCATACAGAATCACGTCTCTTGTGGGTTTATGTGCTCAGTTTCTTTGTTCGCTGTGCGCTTCCAATGACTTGAATACCTCACAGAAAGCCAACTTTCCCATTAAGGAGGATAAAGTCTTGAAATGAGATCTTTACATTGTAATCGAGCATTAATTTATAACAGTGATTATACTGTTGATGTCACAGCTGTCAGGTTTTAGATCTTTAATATATCTTTCGCCACCTGATGTCTTGCTCTCTCTCTCTCTCCCTTTCTTCAGTACGTGTTGTAACAAGCCTATCAGAAGTAAGGATTCTTATATATGGATGCATAAAGTACGCTAATTCCAGCTTTTCACTCTTCTCCTCTGCCTGTCTGTCTACTTCAGTTTTATTATTTCCAGAATAGAAATGTAATCGTCTGGCACTCACAACGTACAATCAGAGGCTTTGAAAAAAAAAATGCATGTTTTGTTTGCTACTTTTTGATATGTTTTCCCTCTTCAATGCTCCATCTTCCTCTTTAATTGCTGTTTAATGATCTGTGTGATGGCCTGGCACGCACAACCTGTAATCAGTTGAGGAAAACAGGCGAATTTAGGTTTTGCCGCATCCTTTTTTCCTTTATCTGCTCTTTCTCTCCACTTGTTCCTTTTTGATTTTGGTTTCCTTCCATCTTTCGGGAACATTTTGCTCTGTTCTCTTCCTTATGTGCTTGTTTCCAAAACCCCCTTTTAATGAATTCAACTCAAATCAGTGCGCTTAACTGTTGCAAAAGACCTGTGATACATATTTAGATTACACACGAAATAAGGCAACAACAATACGCATGACAATACAAAAAGAGAGAGTAGGCCTTTTCCTTTTTCTCGGCTGTATATACAGCTGAAGATCACTGGGTTGAAGGTTTCAGAGAGTTTCAGAAAACCCTGTTATTTAAATACGACTTCTAACTGCCGCACATCTTTTATTGCTTCTATTTTCCCTGATTCCAATCTCTCCCTCAGTTTCTCACAAGGGAAAAGAAAAAAAAAAAAACTCAAAAAAGGGCAGAGGAAGAGAGCAGGAGTCAGAGAGAAGAGGGCAAGAAATGCAAGTACAGAGAGTGCAAGAAAAATTGCGAGAAAAAAGGGAGACGAGAGAGCGAGGCGCCCTGATTTGAGCTTGTACGACTAAGTGTCAAACCGCATGCCCCTTTTTGCCATACTAAGCTCTCAACATATCTGTCATACACACATAACACACAACAAATACACAGACGCACACAGACTTGCTTTGGCACACTGTGGATTAATCTCATTGCTGTCTGAGGGGATCAAAGCACTTGTCTCTGTGTTTGGTGTGCTGCCATAAGCATGTGTACATGCATTTGTGTGGGAGGATGTATTTTTATGCATGTGCATGTGTGTGTGTGTGTGTGGGTATACATCTCCAAGCATTCCTCTGGGAGTGAAAGCTTCTAAGCAGTCATGCTGTCTCATCTGGTTTTGCAAGTGACGCTGTGTGTGTGTGTGTGTGTGTGTGTGTGTGTGTGTGTGTGTGTCTTATATCTGAGGGCAACATGTATTCCCATTGTTAGTGATGGGATAACTTCCGTGTGTGTGTATGTGTGTGTGTCTTTAACACATGCAGTCATGTTGTTAGTTACGGCAGTGAAGAGCAGAGCTGTCGTTCCATTGACAGAGCCGTTGAAAATAGGATCTTTGACTACACACACACACAAACACACGCACACAGACGCACACACTATTGATTAGTTTCAGTGTGTAGTGACAACAGTGAAGACAAAGGAGGACAGATAAGGAGAAACACATCCAGACAGACAGAAATCAGGTGATAATGACGTTTCCAGACAGATGTACGCTTAGAACGAGGAGAAATGGAAGGAAGGAAGAAAGGATGGAAGGGAAAGCAGGAATGAGACATGAAAAAGGACGGGAGGGATGGAGGGAAGGAATGCCGGAGCCAGTAAAGGAGGGACGGCAGGAATGAAGGGAGGGATGGCGGAAGGGGTACAGGGAAAGGTTGAGGGTTAGAAGGGAGGTTGGGAGGGAGATAAAACGGAGAAGAGAGCACCAAAGGAGAAATAAATTGAATTTATAGTGTTCACCTTGAGGCATCAGCCAAGGGTCTCTCGCTGCAGTAGGCTGAAGACAGTGCAGCAAGTTGGTGTGTCTACATACTTTCTATATAGTCTAATTATACATGTAGCGCAAGTGTTTGTGAATGAACAGACTTTCTGTAGATGGATTACTCACATTTTAAGAGACGCAGTGTGTATTTTTACACTGCAACAAATCGGATTAAAGGACCCTCAAACCATTAAAAGATTCATTCTTAGTAGAAGATGAGTATCGTTAGGATTTGATTGATACTACTACTCTTATTGATTCTCCTTATCGGTCCAGTTCTTTATCAATACTCTTATCCATTCTTTTTCATTACTAAAGAATTAAAAAAATAATGAATTCAGAACAGGATTAGAACAGATTTATATTTTAAACATAACTAAATACTGTTTCTAGAGCAGCAACCGTAATGTTTACCACAAAAAAGTCACTACATACACTTAATAATATCTCACCGGAAACAAATCTAACATGTTAATAAAATAAATAATATTCCTGACATGAAAATACTGAATGAAGTTAAGAAAGAATGAAGAACACAGACATCAGTCACTATCAGTCATTCCTCCTGTCTTCTGTCTCCCTCCCTCTGCTGCTGATGTGATTCACTTGCCTGCAGGTACCGGAGGGGCTGGTTTGAAGAGGGGGCTGCCGTCTCAGCCAGTAGCTAAATTTAAAAGTATTTGCCAGATTTGAATATATGTTGCAAACGAAGCTAAACAGTTAGGCTACATGCAGACAGCTTTTGTTTTAGCTAGTTTGTAACACTTAGCTATTAGCCTAACAAGCGCGCTGTGGTTGTGTGACAGCAGTGGATAGAGACTGTGGGCAAAATGGTTGAAAATATCACTTTTCTACATGTTTATGCTTGTTGAACAGGTGGTTTGATAAATTACTCTTATGTGATTTTTACTTGCAAAGGTTTTACTGCACTTACAGTAACAAACGCAGTTGTCGTTAACTCGAATAAAATGTTGTCTTTCACTTCACCGTCACTGTCTCCACCGCGGCCTCTCTGCTCTGCTGTCCGTTCTGTGTGTGTGTGTGTGTGTGCGTGTGTGCGTGTGAGTGTGTATGTCTGTGGAGGAGGACGAATTGAGCCCCACCCTCGGTCAAACACTGACACAAACAGCAAAGGAGAGGACAGAGAGGAAAGGCCGCAGCACGACCATAAGTCTTCTTAAAAATTTTGGAACAGGTTCCAATTCAGAACGGGGTTTTGGGGGACATCCCTAATTCTGATATGTTGAACTTGATTCTTACAGACATATGGAAGATCACGTTACAGTATATCCAAATAGATTTTGGCATTGCTTAATTTTACAAAATAAATTCCTGTGAATCACTACCCAGTATGTGATTATCTCTAGTTAGTCACAGCCTGAGGCAGCCTCCCACACAGAGAAAACAACTAAAATATCATGTTTTAGTTCCCTGCTAGAGCAAACAAAACTAACGTGACACATTTTGTTGCAAGATGTGGGAGGCCTTGACCACTTGCATTGCCAGAAAAAAAAAAAAGACAAGTGCATCGCCGCCCTTATTTTTCTACAGCAAGGTCTTTTTATTGTGACGCCTGAATGTTTTCTTTTATGATAAATGGATTTAAGCATCCCTAATATTACAATTTCCATAACAACCTTGCAAATAAACAGAAATCGGTATCTTGCTGTTTTATGTTTCAGAACATTTGCTGCTGCAAATTAATTCTGATTTTAATGCTCATAAAAAGTCTTTTATGGCAAAAAATAATGAACAATAAATCTGGCTACAATTTTGTGCATAAGGTGAAAAAAAAGATGTTGCATGAATGCAGAGGAGGAGGACATCACATACGTGGTTATACATTCAATATATTCTATACTGTAGCCTGAAAGATTGATGGATGAATGTAAGGAGCGAGGGAGACGGAGATGGAGGTAATATAATTTCTTCGGGATATCATGCAGTTCTGTTGGCTGAACCAAGTTGTTGTTGGACAGCTGTCTTTCTCCTCTTCTCCTTTTCTCTTTCCCTCATTTTCTCTTTGCCAAAAACATTTCTGCCTCTTTTCTTTCATTTTATTATCCTCCTACTGTCCCCCACCCCACCCGCAAAGAAAGAGATTTACTGTATAACTCTTGCCCTAACCTCTTAACTCTCTTTTCCCTCCTCTTTTCTCCTTGGTTTGTCCTCTCTGCACTCTTTTACCCTTCTTGTTTTGTGTTTTCTCCTCTCCTCTCCTCTCCTCTCCTGCCCATCTACTCTCCTCTTACTTCCTCCCTCCCTCGTTCACTTTTTTAGGTCCTCTACTTTCGCAGCCTGCTCTTTGTCAAATCCAAACTGTTAGCAATATTCACATGATTCAATTGACTATTTTGAAATCAAGAAATATTTCGCTGTACCTCATGCACAAATTATTTTGGATGTGGGGTTTTCTAATGAGTAAAACACATGAAGAACACTTTTGTACTGACGCAAAGAAACCACGTTGTTCTGCTTTTTCACATGATATATATGTAAATACAGTGCTAAAAAGTAGTGTTTTATGACTGGACTGTTGAACTAACTGGTTAATCGTCACTTCTTACGGTCCTTCCAGGATGACGTAATCTTGTGATTGCAACGATTTATCACGACTACTTCTTTTGGAAAATCCCTCCAATATTTCTGCATAAAAAGTCAAACCTCTAGCCATTAATCATACTCTTTGATATGAACTGATTGAAGCATAACCTTTGATAAACCTCAACAAAACCAAGTTCAGCTCTTGCCCTGAAGGCAGTGATTACTTCTCTGTTATTTTCTTGCATTGCTGTAATTTTGCAGTATTAGAAAACTGCTGCAAATCACTGTCAGCAGCAATATTTTCAATAAACCACGAGTTTCCAACTGTTAAAGTTGTGTAATTGCAGTATGGGTGTTATTATATTGAAAGGAAGCATTTTAATCATATTCAGTGAGGTAAGTGATGATTTTTTAAGCATGGTAAAAACCAAAAAATTAGGAAAAGATTGAAAATAGCGGAAATTATACTTTTATTACAACCTCCCTTTGGAGGGTTTTTTAGTTGGGAGATTTTCCTCATGTGAAGTGAGGTATGAAGAATAGAGGGTGTCATATGCTGTACAGACTGTAACGCCCTCTGAGCAAGTTTGTGATTTGCCTCAATAAAATTTACTAGACTAAAACCTAAAAAATAAGCATTAGAAGCCTCCTCTTCCCTCTCTTTGCTTTAAAAATACTCCAAACGCCAAACAAAATCTTCATCTTACATTAATCATTCCCTCAGCATCCATACACCTTCCATCAATTTCATCAATTCCATAGTCCTGTACCAAAAAGACATGCATGTGTGTTAAACTGGCAAACGGAAAGAAGAGAGAGAGAGGGAGAGAGAGCATTAGATGAAGTAGAGATATGTGTTGAATGTCAATAAAGCAGAACAGTGGAGAGTAAAATAGGCTTTAATTCACCCAGATTGAGATTTTAGACCTGACACCCTGCTGTTACACACACACACTGTCAGCAAATTCCTCCACCTGGCTATAACAGACACACACACACCTGCACACTCCAAACATGACAACACACATGCAGACGTATTGTGCGTATTTAATGTATATCAGAAAGAAAATACGTCCATGTGTGTGTTTTACGAGCGTGTGCATGCATGTGTGAAGGTCACAGCAGATGATTTATCAGTGGGAAAGTCGCATGTTGGAGCCCTGAAGGCAGATGCGTGTGTGTGTGTAGTTCTGTTTTTTTGTATTTTCTCTCTCTGGATTAGGGTGCATCTGTGTGTGCCCATGCATGTGTATAAAGTGCCTTTACTTGCTTGTGGGTGTGCGCATCTGGTTTTATGTATGTGCATATTAAAATGTATGTTGATCCTTTCTTCCTATATTATCATATGTTCTTGACATGTTCTTGGACACACACACACACACACACACACACACACACACACACACACACACACACACACACACGCGCAAACTAACAATACACATCAGGGACTGGAGCAGAGAGGACATATGCAACCAGCTGGTGAAAACTACAGCACAAAGATAGATAGACACTTGCACAAACTACGCTGCAGTGTGTATGTGTGTGTGGTCTGTCATAGGCTACTTTTGGGGACAAAGTTCATACTTAGGACCACTTAACTGGGGACGGCTTGTCCAACTGGGGACAAAAGCCGTGTCCGCAATTGAGAAAAAGGTGATTAGGGTTAGGGTAAGTCTCCAAGAAATGAATGTAAATCTATGTAATGTCCTAAGTGACCATGGTCTGATAAATATATGTGTATATATATATATATATATATATATATATATATATATATATATATATATATATATATATATATATATATATATATATGTGTGTGTGTGTGTGTGTGTGTGTGAACCACCAACTGAAGGAAAAGGAGGAAACAAGAGAAGGCGGGAACGCGAGACAGAATGTCAGTGTGTGCGTTCTTCCAGCTGTAGTTGGTATGTTTCTGTATGGGAGTGTGTGTGTGTGTGTGTGTTAATATATTCTATGTCTGTCCCAGAAACCTCTGAAACATGCAGTATCGTATATCATGTCTTACAGTAACATTAAACCTTACACCAATGTAAAACTGGGCAACAAATCAGACATCAAACCCCAAAGAGTTACGGCGGCCTGTGTGCGCACAGACAGTTTCATGTGCATTACACGGAGATATATGGACACACAGGACGCAGCCACCTTAAACATCTCATGTTTTACATGTGGGAGAAAGCCTGAAACAAATGACGTATTTGCTGACCAAACCCTAATGTCTTGTGAAAAATATGAGCAATCACGTCATGTACATAAGTCAAAGCGAGACAACTAGCAGCTACCTGAAACATAGAAACTTCTCACGTAGGGGGAAATAGTGACAAAAATATGCAATATCCCAAATATGTGAAAGGAATATCTTTCTAGTACCTGAAAAATGTCATGTATTATGCAAAGGCAGAGTTGAAAGTGCTGTCTTTTTTCAGTAAGTTGTCAAATAATCACACATGAATGGGACAATCCTTCATGAGCGCCTGCAGACGATTCATGGGAGCCTTTAAAAGAAGAATTTTCAGCGTGTTCTTGGTGAGAAAACTGAGGCTGCCTTTTTTAAAAACCAGAAAACAACCAGTATAGAGGTGGAATATGGTAGTGTTGGTAAGACTGAGCATGAAAATGAAAAAACCCATTGCTTTGACCACTGTATCAATTGTAAATAAGTAATATCTTTAAAAAAATCTGCTGGTTATCGTCTAGAAATACTGCTTGTGGACAGAGGGGAAAAGAGCACCAAGTTCCTCTGTAACAGGCTGCTGCCAGAGATTTTACTATTTTAAATGGAGTGAAAAACTGTTTATTTAGCTGTTTATCCCCCATTATGTGATACATTTCATAGGTCAATAAAATTGGCCACAGAAGGCACCAAAATACCCTTAGTGTATGAGAACATCAAGAGTGCAAAAATGCCTTCTGAAAAGAGTGAATCTACCCTGGTACAGACACACAGGAGTCAAAGCTATCTAATCTATTCATTCTATCATTTAGTCACATGGCAAGTTGACGATATAATTGTGGAAATTTAAGTTTGGCTTCAGTGTGATTGCATGAAAAACCAGCCAGAACACCTGACACAAGAAAAGCAAAACTGAGGTTAAATATCCCTGCAGATACACAACTTCCATGTAGAGGAACTGAACAACCTAACATCACATGGAAACAGTCTAATAAACAATTTGCAGTTGCATACTGAATGTGCTAGTCATAGGTATTTTGTCACATGACTAAACAATGCAGTCTGTATATCTGCTACAGAAACACCAGAGACGATCAGCGGAGTAAATATCTGGTCTCTGCACAGTAGGTATGAGCTGTGTATGGAAACACACGGTCACACCGCAGCTCAGAATACAAGTTGGAACAACAGCGGTGACTGGAGCCTAATACTGATGTTAACCACAATGGACTCATACACACACACACACAAACTGTATGCCGGTGAAGTTAAATGATAGCACAGATTCAACTGGCCACTGGAGACTGTTAAATCTAATTATGCCTGTGAGTAGGGTGGTCTGTGCATGTCTTATTGTGTTTGTGTGAATATACACATACAGTAAAGTTACATCTGTGTGTGTCTGTTTATGTGTGTTTATGTGTGTGCCAGTAATATAAATATTCATCAGGGTAGGCCTTTATTTTCTTAAAACGAACACTGGACACATCTTGACGTCAATAAATCAATCACGGAGTGCTTGCACACGTGCGCACGCACACATGCAAATTCACATATGAAAACACCGCCACGCATTCTGAAGCGCTGATGCCTGTAATAATCACACGGGTTGTTACTACGGCGATAAAACGGCCAATAACTTGCTCACCTGGGCTGTGAATGGACATGCTGCTGAACACACACACACACACTCTCCCTGCCTCTCTCTCTCAAAGAAACAAAGAGATGCAATGTTGGTAGAAATCACTGAGGACGGAGCGCAGGAAAACTTAGTCACAGCACATGCCCTCTTTTTCCCATGATGCCACAGTAAAAGATAGTCCCATAGCATGTTTAAACAGGCAGGACATGCCAACAAGGACATTGTCTTTCTGGCTTCTATTTTAGGTCAAAGCATCGTTCCACTAAATAAGACCTCGTTGCTCTCAGTGAGGATATAAAACAGCAGAAAATACGTGGAATCATCAGACTGCTGGACTCCTCATAGCTGCACTTATAATGCAAACCCATCTATTAAAATTACATTAAAATTTACACTGAGTTACAGTATGTGTGTGTGTGTGTGTGTGTGCGGGTGTCTGTGTATGTAATCAATCATATGAAGAGCTGGACAGCGGTACATGGTTATTGCATTAACACGCTACTTACGTCTATGGCTTTAAAGTGCAGAGAGACAGAGAGAGGAGATAAAAGAAGGAAGGAGAGAGGGAGGTAAAGACAGGGAGTGAGAGGAAAGAGAGAGTCGATGAGGTGTCGGGTGAAGATCAAGTCAATGTGACCAGTGACCACCTTCCTGGAACACTGAAGCAACATGGGAAACTACTGGAGATATCACAAGAGTTGCTAATTTCAGGGAAAGTGTTGAAGGTCTGAGCTTTAAAAATAAATGTTATGTTTACTGATGTGCCAAAAGACAAGTAATAAAGTAAAGGTGAAACAATACAGGAAGTTAAATACACTGTGTTATTTGCTGCCAATCACATGCACATTCTAATGTAGAGATTCAGTTTTTCTATTTTCCACATTACTGTGAACATCTGAATTCATCACCGTATCTTCGGCCTGGAACGTCTACAAACATTCTCCCACGAGAACCATACGATCATGAAAATTCAATGCAGTTATCTCACATGATCCCCTGCATGAAAAGAACTTAAGAGATAGTAGACTGTGATACGGTAGGACAGAGCGCCTCAGCAACACTCAACCCCTGAAAGCTTGAAAGGTGGCTCTGACAAGACTGTAGTTGCTCGTGTGCTGAGGACAGCAGCTGCAGTCAGCTTAGAATCACAGTAGTTACAACAATGTTTTAACTGCGACCCTGTTTCATGGTGAAAAAAGCATTAAGATGCCCACAGAAACTTATCAAATCACATCTGTCCATAAGCTCAGTATGCATGTTGAAAACATGTTCCACTGACGGTCCACAGGAAAGGTCTGTGAAGCATCCAGCGTAGTGGTGTTGTTAAATATTTCATCAATTTTTATTGCTGCTATGAGGAGCACAAACAAAATTCCATTTGAGTGGGATATTTCAAAACCCCACCATGTAAAACTAAAACGATGCATGGCTTAAGAATGCTGTGAATAAAAGGGAAAGTATGTTTCGTTTTATGTGCATATGAGTGCGTGCAAATCTGAATATAAGGATAGAAGATGGAGACATAAATAGATCTGGGGACCAATGAATATGTAGGTAGATGGATGGAAAGACATTTGTTTGTATCTTTGGAAACCTGACAAATGACATCAGCAACAGAAAGAGTTTGGACCTGTCAATGTTAATGTTCGTCTGGTTTACATGCTGACACAAATAAAAGGTATTAAAATGTGTGTTTTTGTATTCTTACTTCATCTCCAGGACCTCCTCCAGGTGTTTCCGCCTCTCGGCTCGCAGGGAAGTCAGGTGACCTTCCTTCTCGGCCAGTGAGAGTTGAGTTGATGACAGCTTGGCTTTCATCACCTCCAATTCCTGTTTCACCTTCTCCATGGCAACCAGCAGGTCCTCCACCTGACACACACAAACACATTGAAGCACATTTTGACTCCAGCTTCTCTGTCTCAATAAAATTTGAGATTGTTTTTTTTTTTCTCTTCAGATCTTTCAGTCACTTCTGTTTCCCACAGATATGGTTGACAGATTATGTTTGTGTGTCGACGTGTCTCCTTCTCTCCCTCTCCGCATGTGCATCTGACAACTACTGTTAATAAGATGCACCGTTGCAGAAAATCAAAAGTGTCGTTTTTCTTTCCATGTTTTCTTTTCTCTCTCTATGTTGTTTCTCTCTCTGCCTTCTACTGTACATGTTTTGCCTGCGTCCCTCTCTGAGTGTATATCAGTCTGTCAGTTTAATGTCTGAGGTTGGTGTGTTGAGGTCACTCTGCTTCTCATGGTGAGAGGATGCTCTTTACTGCCACACCACACACACACACACACACACACACACACACACACACACACACACACACACCTAGACCATGGAACAGATGTACTCACACAAATACAAAGCACAAATACATGCTGCCTGTTTCTCTTAAGTGTTGAATGAAGAAGGACGACAGGAGAAAGAGAGACAGAGAGTGTCAGAAAGATATATACACACCATTATTTCCTTCACAGAATAGGTAACATCAGCAGAAATCAAAAGTAAAAACCCTTAAGATGAGTTGAATCTGAAGTTCAGAGAGCCGATTCAGAGACATGTGGTGACAAAGACAAAGAGTCCTGGCGTGCCCCGGAAGCCTACTGGTTAAGACATGTGCCACATAACTGCAAAATCCGTGGTTCGGTTCCGACAGCGGACCTTGGTTGCATGTCACCAAGGTCTGCTGTCAACTTATCTCTCAACTGTCGCTGCCCAATAAAGGCAAAAAAGGCCCTAAAAATATATTTTAAAAAAAAAGAGTCCTTTCATTAAAGTGAAATGAATTTAGACATGAGTTCAAAAAGGAAAATCTTTTCTCTCACGTTTTGCCCTCATTCCTCCGTCTGATATTTCTTCTGCTCCAATCTTCTAGGCTTGTCTAGTGTCCAGTCCCCATTCACGGACCTTTAAAGAATTAATTAAAATCCTTCTCTATTGCTATCTCACTGAATTGTGTTACATTCCCTTTGATCTTTCCGTGCTGAGAAATTTTGTCTGTTTTTAAAGACAAAAGGACTCTGTCTTCACAGAAAAAGAAGCGCGGGGCTGACGACACAAAGAGAATGGAGAACGGAAAGTGAGAATGAGACAGATGGAGACAAACAATAAGCATCTGTAACATAGTAGGTTTGTCTTAACATCAGCATAAATTAATGAATGAAAGAGTGAATGATCTAGAGGAGGGAACAGAAAAGAGCCACCAAATATAGATTTACTTTTAACTTCCAAACCTGCTGTTCACTAAAATGTAAAGAAATGTGCAAAAGCTGGAATTGATGAAGAAATGTAAAAGGCAGGTGAGTGAGGTCCGTGATGATTGTTTGTTACCTTTGACCACCTAAAGCCGGCTGTGGTGAACTCATGCATTGGAATGTGAGAAAGCTGCATACAAAAAGAGAGAAGAAAGAACGAGAGAGAGAGAGGCAGGAGAGCAGGATATAAAAAAAGGGAAAGATGGATACAAGGAATAGGCAGAGGAAAGGAGGGAGAAATTACACATAACGATGGAAAATAGAGGAGAAAAAAATCAAAGGAAAAAAAGGGACACAAACAAAGGTGATTGGCAGGAGCAGAGAGAGGTGGAGAAACGATTAAAACAAGAGAAATGTGGGAAGGAAAAGCAGAAAAAAAAAGGAGGGAGAAAGATCAAAGTTATAAAAAAGTGCAAATAGCAAACGTAGCGATAGAGAAAGCCAGAGAAATAAAGAAGAAAAAGAAATGCTAAGCACATGGAAGAGAGCGATCAAAAAATGCTGACAGTGCAAAAATACTGAGCAGTTAGAAACACAGGCAGCGTTAAAAATGCAGTTCAGACAAGACAAACAAAGAAGGAAAGGAGAGGAGAGGAGAGTGGAGGGAAAATGGGGACAGATGAGAGTAAAATAAGGAAAGAGAAAAGGAGACAAGATGGGAAGAGGAGAGAAAAGCCTTTGGCCGACATCAGAGATGGAGGGATGCAGGGGTTGGTGAGGAGTGATGAGGCCCAGCTGGAAAAGAAGGAACTGGAGGAAAGGACATAGCAACCCCTTCAGTCTTCAATCTGAGTGTGTGTGTGTGTGTGTAATAATGTTTTAAAGAATGATTTCAATTTTTTTTTAGATCAAGAAAGAAAGAAAAAACAAGGTGCATTGAGTTCAAGAATTAAAATAGCCTGGTTAATAAAGGACGGAAAGCTGGAGAAGAGAAGGTCTGTCTTTAGTTTGTCTGTCTCTGAACAGACACATGGAGTGTGTCATACAGTTGACTCATTTCTCTGTCACACACACACACAGATATATGCACGCACACACACCTTTCTTCGGTGATCACACATACAGTAGTGACTCATGTCTAGCAGGAAAGCTCTAGTATATTTTCATGTGGTCGACCGTTTTTGCTGGGCAAACCCCAACCATGGGACAGTCCCTAACACACAAACACACACGGGTTCTCAATATACAGCACAGTATGGCTGCATGCTAAAAGTGTGTGTGTAGAGTATGTTTGTCTACCAATATGAAGTCAGGGTTGTGTGTTTGTGTGTGTGTGTAAATGTGCCTGGTTTGGCTGCATTTGCATGTGTGTGTGCATTCATGTGCCAACCCTATAATAAGCAACGTGTGTCCCTTTGAACAGGCCGCCCTCATTAAGGGAGGAAATTGTCTCTCCCTCTGTCATCATTTTATAAATCATTATGTGAAAGGTTAATTGCAGTGACGTAGTTGTAAACCAGAAACACAAAAATATTTATTTACAATTTACTTGTGTGTATAGAGACATGTTTCCAGTTTGCAACCCAACGTGGCATCCATCTGGCTCCAGCTGAATGCAATGTTGTGCTGCGTCGTGTGTACTGTTTAAATAGCAGTTAGCACTTCTTTCCGCCATGTTTGTGTGTCTGTGTGCGTCGGGAGGTGTATGTGTATGTATGTGGAATGCTGTCGTGTGTGTTACTATGCGAGTCTGCGAGCGCCACATGCACACGTGCGTGTGCGTCTGTGCTGAAAGGCTGAGTTAGTGTTGTTGATGTTGGGTGAGGACTGTTTGGCTGCCATCTCCACTCATTCACCACACGCTGACGTTTCTGCTCCTTCCTCTTTCACTGAAGCATTTTAACATGAGGACGCTCTCCAGCACCCTGTCCTGGCCTCAATGGCGTCTGTTCTGTCTAATTAAAGCTGCCACTTGTAGCATTTTAAAGCATTTCAGTATATCACAGCCAAATTAAATGTGATAGTTTGGCACGATTACTGTAAACAAATTAAACCACAGTCAAGACTTCAGGAGGATAAACATGTGGGATGTGGTTTTTCCATCTTTCCTTCACTTGTACCAAACGTCACTATTGTGAACTCTCAAAGCTTTAGGCCTGTTTGCACTGACTGAGGACAAAAATTTTCTCTGCAACTGTGTCTTTGATTTAGGGATTGTAATGATACAGACTTCCATACATGTGCAACAAAATGCAGTAATGATTTATTGATGCTTAAGTGCCACACAAGGCTACTAAACCCTCAGGTGCTTGTTTGACATTTTGGGAAATAGGCTTCTTCTGTTTTCATGCTGAGAGTTAGATGAGAAGATTGTAACCATTCTCATGTCCATGCATTAGGGAGCTAGAGCTCAGTACCAATTAGCTTAGCATAGCATTAAGACCAGAAAAAACATGATATAATATGTTAAATAGTGAACCTGAGATGTCAGTATGTGTATTCTTAAACTCTAGGGAGAGCCAGGCTAGCTAGCTTCCCCTGTTCCAAGTCTTTATGCTAAGCTAAGCTAACGTTCTCCAGGCTCTAGCTGTATATGTACAGATATGAGAGCAGTAGATCTACAATCTAATTATCAGCGGGGAAGTGAATAAGCTTATTTCTCAAAATACCAAACTATTCCTTTAAATTCACAGTTACAATATAAAAATAAAAAAGAATAACATAAAGTGATTTTTTTTACATACTTTGCAAAATAACATGCAAATACAGGACAGTATTCTGTACCTGCTTGTTCCAACCTTTCATTAAAGCAGTATCAATTTCACCGCGAGGGAAATATCCACACCCACAACGCCTCTTTTTTTTTGGTTGTATGATCACATCAAATGGAAAATCCAACCTGTCGTGTGCATCATTTTAAACATGTTTTATTGTAGTACTTGGCATCTTTGGAAACTTTGGGATCTTGACTAGAATTTGAAATAAAGTTCAGTGAGTTCAGTCTGTACTTGTCTGCACACCAAGCTGAAGAATATAAATTTGTTTTTTAAGCCTCATTAAATCTTTACAACGAGTCAATCACTTATCAAGCATGTATTTTCTTGTCTGTCCATCATGTCTTTTTCTTACATTTGTCTGCTTTTCTTTGCTCTTGGTTTGTCTTGCTTCTGTTACATCTATCTATCTGGAACTTTTTCTGATGTGGCATTCATTAACATTTACATGGTTAAAGATGTAAGCAAAATGCCTCAAAAGTGAAATGTCTGTTTCCATGTCTGTTTTTATGTGTCTGTCCAGAAGAAACCAGAGCGGACGGCCAACATTGAGAGGCAGTAATAACAATGGAGTCCTGCCACTTTGCCAACAGCTACAGCGGACCATGTTTTCTCAGGGCAGTTTTCATCCTTACGGCCAATGCTGTTTTTTCCCACTTGTCAAAACCCATCCAGGCTCTGAGGAACATTTCCCATCTCTATGGCCTTGTTAAGTCACTGGTACCCAGGGGAACAACGCACACACACACACACACACACACACACACACACACACACACTCCTGCCGGTCTGCGGTTGAATCCACTAAACCTTTCCCTTCTGAGACTCCCTCCACACCGCTATGAGCTTTCCTACTGTCTCAATATAGATAAAACAGATCACAAATCGGAGTGGTCGGCTCACGCTCCATTTAAGAAGAAGCTGTTTGTGTGTTGCCGGCTGAGGTGGACAAAATACAAGTTGTTCTTTAAATAGGGATGTATTTGCCTCTCCTCCAAATGAGGAGTGACTGGGCAAACACACACACACACACATACACACATAGCCACACCTGAATGAGCTCAGTTGGCACGGGGTATGTGTGTTGCCGTTGCCATAAGCCACTTTTGGCATGGTGATGTTTAGCTATGTCAGAAAGAGTTTTTATTTCACCCTAAAGATGTTTGTCTGTGTGTGTTTCCTTGTACGTCTGTCCAAATCTTTCACCGAGACAGAAAAATGGAAGGAAATCATTTAAATGAGGGCGTTTGTGTCTTTGTGAAAGAAAAAAAAAAGTGATAGGGGTTCAGGTTTAAGGGAAGTTTTAGTTTTGGATCACACATTTGCTGGTTGGGGGTAAGGATTCACCTTAACACATGCAGTAACGCAAATGTGTGTGTATGTGTGTGTGTGTTAGCTACAGAGAGAGAGCGTACCTGTTTCTCAGAGTGTTTGCGTGACTGCTCCTCCTGGGCGAGCACCACCTCCCTCTCTGCTGTGATCTGAACACTTTCCCTCAGTGCCTCCTCCAGCTCCTCAATGCGCTCCTCCTTCTGACGGAGGGAGTCCTGAAACACAAACACACACACACACACACGCATTGATGCTCACGGAGAGGCAGAGAAAGAACATAACGTAAAGAGAGAGAACGTTAAGATTGCTTAAGGCATTTGTTCAAGTGAAAACGTCACACTTTCGCTGCTTCCAGCTTCTTACGGTAAATCTCAGGGTTTACTGCACTTTATCACCGTAAATTTATTATCTTTGGAGTTTTCACTTCCTTTCACTTTTGGACTGCTTGTCAGATACAAGAAGAGATATCTGGACAACATTTGGGGTTTTGGCATATTTCACTTTTCTGATATTTTACAGAGCAAAAAATGTCTCAAATTATTATCAGTGTTTTCTGTTCCTGGATCAACAACTATGTTAGTGAGCATGTTTTTTTTACATCTCGGGGTCTGAGAAATATCATTTTAAACCTCCAACAACATTTTTTGGCCACTTGGTGCAGCGGAAACAAGCTGTGAACATAACACTGACAAATGATCACCTTTTAAGTTCATATGGCAAATGTTTTAGGAAAACATTTGCCTACTTACGCATCCAGCAGACATGAAACAACATTAGTATTTATTTGGAGTCATATTTCTGGTCACTTTACAAATATAAATCCAATATTTACTCTCTTTTTTTTTCATTGTTTTGCTCTATGCTAACTCCTGAGGGAAATATCTGGTTCTTTATTTCCGCAATGCTTCATTATTTTATGGATTTTTAGAGCTTTTTCACTGAGAACAGATCTCTGCTGACTCTGTTTTTGTTAGTTGCAGCCTTAGCACGCACTGAAAGAAGCTACAAAGCTCAGTGTAGCTCAGGGCACTTCAGCATAGAGTGATTATTCTCTGTGGGTTCATCAATATGAGCGACTCCTTTTACATAAAAGTAGTCACATGACCCATTGTCAAAATGAAAATATTGATTATAGTGGCTTTAAGGGCTCTTTTAATTTCAGTATACACTAGCCAGAAATTCAATTGGTTTTACTCATATTTACAAAACCTTTCTTAATCTGACTTCCTTCATATCTGATAGATTTATACATCACATCAGTTTACAGTAGTGTCACATTTCCCTGTCACACCCTGCTTAACATGTCCCAAGAGTGTAAATCTTGGATGCTCCTCATTCAAGTCTGCTGCTCCCAATATGTGGAATAAGCTGCAGAGGACTCAGAAATTAGACAATCCGATCTGCCTTTGCCTTCGAGGACTTTTAAGAATTCCCAGTGACACGTGAAGGTGTTTTTGAGTAAAATGACGACATTAACTTCCCACAAATTCCCAAAAACAAAAAAGAGACAATTTTTTTCTTCTTGCCGGGAAACTGACCTTGCTGGTTAAATTAAGAGTTAAATAAATAACTGATGGAGACAGTGAGTGAGCGAATGAGGATGAGACATTACAGTGGCAATGAGCAAACCTTCAGAATATCTCCAACACATGTGCTGTGAATCTAAATCCTGCTCCAGATCCAACATGACTTGGTGTCTAACTATGCAGACTGAGATGGACTTAGTTAGATTAAAACTTCTTATTGTATTGAATTAAATTTATGGTTTTTAATTATACTCATATTCCATATTTACAGGCTTGGGTGCTGGTTAAACCGTTCAGGATGGCTTAGGACTGACACATCGGTTACGGTTGCAACCACTGCGGTCTCATAAGTCTCAGTGACTCACATAGCTATCAGCTCATCCCTTAACCACACACACACACACACAGACACACACACACACACACACAAATCACAACTTCTAAACTCCCTAAACCAAATATCAATCATAGCATGAGTGAGCATATGCTTACTTGCACAAACACACACACACTAAAGAGTGTTTTAACCTGTCTCTAATCAGAGAGGCCACTGAGGTTTACAATTACTGGAAGAGGAGAGGGAGGAGGAAGAGGAGGATGGACGAGAAAAAAAAAGGAAAGAGGAAGTCAGGGAAAGTTTAAGTTGAAGAGGGGATATAAGGCGTGGAAAGGGTGAAATTGAAGGTAGGAGGACGGTGGGAGTACGTCACATATGTGCAAATCACAAGCAAGTCTGAAGTTACTGTGGTGAGAATCAAGCTGCTATAAGTCAAGCAAGTCCCAAGTCAAGTCATATGAAATTCTGATGATCTACCCCAGTTTCCACATTTAAATCAGTTTAAGGACGGTGGTCAAGAAAAGTTTTATTTCAATATCAATGAAAACTGTTGCAGCCTGTTTACACCTTATAAATCTTACTGATATTTGACATTTTGTGGCAATCAATAACAAGCTTCCTTGATGAACAACAATGGAGAGTGTGGCTCTGAAATCATAATAAAGCCTGATAACTCTAAAGGGTTTTAAAGTTAAAACAGTAGTATGACACAAACCAGCCAATAAGTGAGCTAAAAAGACACGTTCATGAATGTTTCTTTGTGGTTTTTGTGGTGGTTGTGTCACTGATTATTGAGCAGCAGTCCTTGCATACCGCTGTTCTCCTCTTACTACCATCATTGACAACATGCCGCCGTATTTTCACTGAGGTGCAACGACCAGTGCAAGCAGCACTCTGACTGTTTGGTATTTCTGACCTTGAAACTCGCTTTGCGCATCTGTGTGGTATTTTGGTGACCAGCACAGAGCGCATGGTGCACAGGTGGGAGGAGAGGCGCAGACAAGTGGGCAGTGCATAGACAGCTGTGTTTTGGTTGATATTTGGTCCAAGACGTTGCCCTAAAACGTCTATTTATGGTGCAAAATCAATCCACTGCTGCTTTCATCAACAGGATCAAACTAAATACTTGCTGCGGATACTCTCCAACCAAAATCGGAACAGAAAATAATGTTTAATGTGGTTAAAGACATTAAGTCCGTAAATCAGTCCGCGTTGATCTATAAATGAATGTGGGTGATTTTTACAGTATCTGTTGTCAACAGCTGCTTTATACTGTATGAGAAGCTTCTCCTTCAATTCATTAAATCCGTGCAGCATCTGAAGGCAGCGGGACTGACATGTTGATAAATCCGCAGCCTCTAAGAAGTACTATTATGCACGGCCATTCACTGTGTTTACCTCCATTAAATCACCTGATGTCACCAGGCTGCTACAGAATAACCGCACACACTTCCACACCCATCATACTGATCAGTTATAATGTGATATTCTGCTTTTTTTTTTTATTTTTTTTTTTATGAACGAGGAGTCGGGTTAGCAGGGCTCATCAGCCTCTTTTCCAACTTTCCTTTTAGCAAAAGTTGTGTCTCATGTTTTAGCCTTGAAAGACATTGCAATGCAACCGCTGTTGTGTAACATTAATCACTAAACTATGTGACTGTGTACGAGATGAGATATGTTAGAATTATTGCTGAAATAGCATCAATCATATGACACGACTTAACCAAATCAATTTCTTTATTTTTTATATTTCATTTTTATAGTAACTAACTGTTTAACTGACAAACTATTCCATCTGTCTTTTGGTGCAGATTAGTGGTGATGTGTGTTCATGTCGCGACGCTCTGAGCCATCCAGACACTTCCTGAAGAAAAGCTTTCCATTTGTTGAGCTGTCGTTATCACATTTAACTGTGATTAATTTAGCACAGCTGTCTCAGAGCTATGAGACCAGTGATGTGACTGACTGAGAGAGTATTTAATAGTCAGCACATCCGCTGATCCATCACCTTCACTCAGCCCTTTTTGAACGTTGCGCTGCTGCACATACATGACTCAAAATAGCAGTTAAGCATGGAGATGCCAACACAGCCCGTATGCCACACCTACCATCTTGCGCTTGTCGTCAAGTTGCAGTTGCGCGGTTAAAATAGGGTCTCTTATCCTTGAATCCAAATTTTTATTATTTTTGGACTAGCCCCCTCCATGATAGCTGCCTTGTGTGTTGGCCTCTGCTGGTCTGCCGTGTCCTAGTAGCTTGCCAGGTTTGTGCGCATTGCACTAGGAATCATCCAATCATGTTCCAAAAACAAAATGTAACTTCCAAATATCTAGAAACATGCAAATATTTAATTTAAAAAAAAAAGTCAAGTCCTTTTGAGTCATCTATCTCAAGACTAAGTCAAGTCTCAAGTCTTCAAATTTGTGAATCTGATTCAAGTCAAGTCATGTGACTCAAGTTCCCCATCTCTGCCCCATATATGACTGTTCAACATGTGGTCACTTGACACCTCTGGAGACAATTAGGGGATCCTCTCAAACCACAGGAAGCATTTTAAAACCCACAGCATTCACTGCATAGTTCTGTGTGTGGGTCTCTTACAGCATTTCTCCACTATTCACCTCTTTCCTTCACCTCTCTTCACTCGTTTTATTAACCCTTTCTCCCCTTCACCTCTTCTACCATCTGCGCTCCCTGTCAATCGTCCTCCCCAGTTACGGTGATAGCGGACAATATTCAAGCTAGGACAGAGTTAACTTTTTCTATCTCACTTTCTTTCTCTTGTATCCCTCCAGCAAACTCCTTCTGCTTCCTTCCTATTCTTCCTCCCTTCGTACCTTTATCTGCTGGGAGCTTTCGTTCAGATTGTCCTCTCTCTTCTTGGCCTCCTCCATCATTTGGGCGTTCTTGCTCTTCTCCAGTTGCTCCTTGTGTTTCATGTTGGCCACCTTCTTTGACTGATCCTTCATCTGCCTGCACACACACATAAAACAGAGTCAGAGTCAATGCATTGCATCGTTTACATTTTGTATCTGTTTAAACAATCTCTAGAGACATGAGTGGTGTTAAGGAGCGAAAATCTATCTTGCAGTGTATCCCTGAGTAAAACCGAATAGACCCCAAATTGGAATTTTGCATACTGAATATCTTTAGTTTTCCCTGACTTGACATCAGAATTGCTTGTTTGATTGGCGCTATTTCCTCAAAAAAGTTCTTAAAGTGTTAAGAACTATCAGTTTCATGCTTAAAACAGCACTTAAATAATACTCCAGGACAGTTCTGGTTTTCAATTTTAGCCCCTGAAGTCAACTTTAATCTCTAAAGTTGAATGAATGAATGAATGAACATGCATGCACACACAGTGTAATAGCAACCAGACTGAATATACCAGTATTCAAAGTGACAGCAAGTCATGCAAATGCAGCTAACATTTTTTTTTTTGTAATCTAAAGATTCTTAAACGTCTACCACCACACATATTAAATACTCAATACCTTTAAGTGCCATTAGGATGATATTGCAAGACACTATTCTGTGCAACACAATGCTGAAATAAAATCCCTTTGGGCCAATATACCAGTAATGCAAAGATCAGCAAATGAATTTAATAAAAAGCTATGAATCAATGAGTAGATGGCATTAAAGATTTCTCCTCAGTGGGAAGTATGACAGGTCTTTTCGCAGAGGGATTACTGGGTGTCGGGAAGTAGAGCCTAAATCATCATCTGGGGAATGAAAGAGAGAGAGAGAGAGAGAGAGAGAGAGAGAGCAACAGTAAAGGAGACAAAGAGAAGGAGAGAGAGAGAGATTCCTCATGGGAGCAGCAGGGTTAGGAGATGGAGAAAGGGTTTACCGTAATCCATGTTTAAGCTGTCTGGAAGCCATTGTGCCTCTGTCACAGACCTATCAGCTATCACCCCAGCTTGACTTGATCAGGACCTTTCATACCTTTCACTCATAGACACACACGCACACACATGTGGACTAACCAACGCTAATGCCAGGAAGGTTCACAAACCTCTACTGAATCATGACAGATGAAAAATAAAACAACACAAAGGACAACAGTGTAAGCATTCTGCTGACTAACACTTCAAACTCAATAAATATCATTCTTTTGTCTCTGCGTACATCTGTGAGTATTTGCATTTTTTTTAAACATGTGCGCGGTACGTCTGCCTGTACTTTGCAAATGTTTATGCATGTGTGTGTGTGTGTGTGTGTTCTTGTTATCATAACTTTTTATAGGCTTGTAGATAAATCCATTTTCTTCACTTCCATTGCTGCAGCTGCCAGTAAAAGAGCTGACCTGCAGTGATGGGAATCCACCGCATGCTCCGTCTCACAGCAGCAGCAAAGCTCTGCACTCATGGGAAATCATTTTTACAAGCCATATACTGACTATTTTGTTTCCTAAGGTGTATACAGGTTCCAATCATCCCATGACCTTTGTCCTCTGCCTGTGCTCCACTGCTCTATTCCTTTGAGTGCAATGTACTGCCTGAATTCACGAGAGTGTAAAGTTTATTTGTTTACATCTACAGTGATATACATGTTCTTGAGTCTAAATATTTAATGGCATCTCTTCTCTTTCATCTTTCCTGTCTCTCTAAGCCATAAAATACCTGCTAAACTAACTTAAAATAATGGGAGTAATCCATCAAATGGCTTTTACATCAGTATCACTGCCAGAAAAGTTGAGAAATGACATTGGCAGAGGATGGTAACATAAAAT
Source organism: Thunnus maccoyii (assembly GCF_910596095.1). Taxonomy (NCBI): domain Eukaryota; kingdom Metazoa; phylum Chordata; class Actinopteri; order Scombriformes; family Scombridae; genus Thunnus; species Thunnus maccoyii. The sequence continues at coordinate 13,384,355 of NC_056555.1, forward strand.
CCTCTATGTGTTCTCTAAAAGGTCCTGGGGGCCCATTTGCAAACCTTCCAGAGAAATTTGGGAAGCTGGAAGAAAAATTGAAATGTGACGACGGGGCCAAAACTGTTCTGCAGCATCAGGCCATTCAAAGCTCACAGAATAATAATCAGCGTGTTAAGTTGTGCCTGTGTGTGTGTGTCTGCGTGTGTATGTTTGGCTTTTACTTGTATTGTTTTGGTGTGTGCATTTTAAACGGTCTACATGTGTACCATATTGCACAGGAATTACATCCAAATTGGGTTCAAATGTTAAACAGGAAAGTAGATGAAGTAACCCTGGAGTCAGATGCATTTAGTGTTTTGTTTTTTTTTTTGTTTCCTTTGTTCGGTCCTGATTCGAGTTTGCACCCTCAATGTGGGATAAAGTTATTTCAATATTTGGGATCAATTTTGCACCATACACTATGTGTGTGTGTATGTAACAGGTCATAAACAGGCAGGAATGTTCCTATTGGAGGATTTCCAGGAAGCTCCAACCATCTGGTTAGCTCTCTGAGGTTTCCCCCCTTCATGCTACATTTACTGTATGTATGTGAGTGTGTGTGTGAGTGCATGTGGAATAGACCTTTAGTTTAGCAATGTTTCCTATTGACTCAACACTCCCACTTACACTCCCTCTCTTTCTTCTCTTTCTAATGCTAAACACTTGTTTTGCTAAAACCTCACTTGTTTGCCTGTATCACTTTTCAGCACGCAGGTCATTTGCATGGGTAACTATCGTGCATCAGACCACAGCGAGTACCTCCTTCTCCGCTCTCATCTCATTGGAATGCTCACCCAATCCAACACCCTTATTTTTTTTGCATGTTGCACTATTATCATTTGCATTAAAAGCAATAATTTATTTGCATCCAGCCAACGTAGGAGGACGAGTGGATTTCTCCTCACCGCTCCCCTTTCCCTTCGCTCTCCTCTAAACCCACTCCCTCTCCAAATGCAACACTGCTCTTTCCTTTGGATAAAATATTTTCACTAGACCATAGACCATTTCTTCTCTCCTTTTCCTCTCGCTAATTCCCTCCTCTCCCTCTCTTGTCACTTCCATCTTCTTCCGTGCTTTCCTTTCCCCTGAACGCCTCTCCTCCTCCTCTGTTGTACTCCTCTACAATCCTTAAACCATGGATCATAGGTTACTGCAATAGCAATCAAACAATCACAACCAGGTTTTTTGCCAGATTGCTGTTTAGAATGTTAAAGAAACCTGTCAATTCACATATTATATCCTATGAATAATACTTAAAAGGTAAGAGCTTATCTAATTATTATTCATTTAATTTATTATTTATTACTTATTTAACTTAATTTAAAATTACAAATTTTCATTGTGCACTTTTACATTACATACATCACAATTACTTTCATTATCAATTAATCTGCTGATTTTTTTTCTTCGATTAATCGATTAATAGTTTTGTCTATAAAATGTCAGAAAACAGAGAAAAATGCCTGTTATAATTTCTTAATGCTCGAAGAGACATCTGTTTTGACTGATTTTGTCCAAAATCGAAAGATATTCAGTTTATTATCACGTATGATACAGAGACGCTTCAAATTCTCTCGTTTGAGAAGCTGCAACCACTGAATATTTGGTATATTTGCTTAAAAAATGACTAAAATGATTATTCAGTTACCAAAATAGTTGCAGATTAATTTTCTGTCCATCAACTGATTGATTAATGAACTAATTGTTGCAGCTCTATTCAATATAATTGTATCTTTTGTCATTATATGTCAGATCAGTTGAAATAATCTCTTCCTTTAAGTTGCATTTAATAAAAAAAACTAATTTACCACATTATTACCACATAAAAATGATAAAAGTGTTTGTTCTAGCACTTTACAAGATGCCTACATTGAGATAAATATTAAAAGTCAAGAGCTTTTAGTAATACTGCCTCAGTGGATGAAACGGATATATTGATGTCTTCTGCATCTTTGTGCATGTTTCTCCATTATTCAGCCTGACATACCTTAATATCTTTAAAAACTTTGGGATGTTGACTTTGATTTAAAAGTGTGTTTTTTCATGACGTAAGGACCAGTGGGTGTAGATACTTTATTTCGTTTATACAAGTTACTTCATTATGAGGTAGTTAGACACTAAAATCCCTCCCAGATCGAGGAGTGCTGCTCTCTATCTGATCCTGACATCTGACCTCGCTGTGGAAAAGGCAGGAGAAAGGAGAATTTCCCTTCAGGGTTTGATAAATTACCGCTATAATATCATTTCTATACAGCTATATAACTTTAATGTCGTGACATCTGCGTTCAACAGTGCGGCCCAGTCCTTTTTTTTCCATTTCTCCATTTTCCTCTCTCTCTCTCTCTCCTGACTAACTAAACAGATGTGACATGAATACGCTTTAAAAAGTTGCAGTTGTGATTTTACAAATGTTTAATTAAAACAATGCGTGTAATGAAAATGTTTTGGTGTTCTAAAACATTTTCATTACACGCATCGCTTTAAGGGGCAAAAGTTGCCTGGTGAACTCGATGGCTCTGCTCAGCTGAGGCTCTGTGCCATTTGAAGCTGTTTTAATATGTAAAATAATTCCTTCACTCTCCCTCTGAAATCACTTTCAACAACTGCTGCAAACCGCTGGAGGAGGCGGAATCACAGGAGAGTTCCCTTTACCCACAACGCTGTAAACACGGCATACAAATGTGTGGTGAAACCACATCTACGCACACACACACACAACACACACACACACACACAATTATACAGTTACTGACACAGAGTATAAGCGCACATGAATGCACAAATTTACCAAAACTGTGTCATAGTGGGAGAAACACACACACACACGCGTACACACACACACACTTGGTGCTGTGAACAGTTTCGAACACAACCTGCTTTATATTATATGAAGTCTTGGATCGGACCACACACAAATATTTAAAGTACACACAGGGCTGCGCGCACACGTACAGTTGTGAATGCGACTCGACACATAACAACATGTGTCCATTTTCCAACACCCACACAGAAATACACACATTCAAACATGGTGGCACATACTGTAAACATATATTATGTGCTAATGTAAACACACACTAACTTGCTGACAGCACTTTGAACTTCCTAAATTTTGCCCAAAATATCCTCACGCACACACATTTAATATTCTATATTTATAAATGCACAAACAAAAGCCTCCTTTAAAATGTTCATTTATAAAAAAAATACTCTATACTTCTGGCAAAGAGCAGCAAAAATGGAAACACACACACACATTGCCCTAGGTCACTTTTGGGGACATTACATAGACTTACATTCATTTCCTGGAGACTTACCCTAACCATAACCACTTCTTGCCCAACCCTTACCCTAACCTTAACCACTGATCCAAAAATCAGCATTTTCCCAATTGGGGACATGGCTTTTGTCCCCAATTGGACAAACCGTCCCCAATTAACTGGTCTGAAATGTATTCCCGAAAGTATACACACACACACACACACGCACACACACACACACATAAACTTTAGTAAACCCCAAACTCTACAAAATAAAAACTTTTAAAGCTCCCTCATTAGCATGTGGCAGCTATTCAGGGACCCACATTAAGGTAATATTAATATTACATTTGGAGTCCTGTATAAATATTTGATCAGAAATGCTCGGGGGCCTCATGTATGTTTACTGCACATAGTTCACCCAACATTAACATCAAGGATTTCCTTTTAACCGTTTGGAATTCAGTATTTCCTTTGAAAATACAGGAAATATTGGTTTGGTTTATTAAGCCCATAAAAAAAACTATAAAACATAAAAAGGAAGAAATGATCAAAAACATAATAGTTAAGCCTTGCTCACTGTTAGTGCAGAAGAAAAACTTAAAGTAGAAGGGGGACATTTTTGAGGAGTTAAAGAAATACTTATTTTGTGGTTTGTTAAATGACTGTAGAACAATCCCCTCAGGTAGAGAAGAAAATAATAATAGAGTAAATAAGGAGGTAAGGCAACTTAGACTGCATATGAGCCTCAGTAACTGCCACACAGTGTGTTACAGGAAACAAGCTGTAAAAAAAAAATTAAAAAAAAAATACTGTGATACTACCGCAGTAAGTAAAATGTCTTTTTAAATTGCATCCATCCTTATGAAAATAAATCATATTTACAGGATATATCCACACTTCAGAACTAGCCATACAGCTAATTTGAAAGTGTTTAGATAATAGTAATAGTATAAGCATGTGACAGAGAGTTGGAGTTGATGTTGGCAGTGTCTTTGTTTAATATGGAGAACGGTGAAGTAACTAAATTAAATGCCGACGCTCCGTTCCTCAGCCTTATATTCATATTTTGATCTGAACTCTGGATTATATTGTAGATGAGTCAACAGCACAAGTCAGCTCAATGTCTCAATGCTGCCTTTTAACTGTATACATGAAATACATTCATGCAGTGAAATACAGTAGCGTTCCTTACATATGTCACTACAACAAAGCAGAGTATAATTAGATAAGACAGAATAATTTATAATGTGAGCGCTGCACTGAAGATTTGTACATTTTCTAAAAATATTTTCATTACTCTCAGTCTTTTAAATCGTGTGTTTGCAGGTATTTTAATTAGATAAATCTCAGCAGTCATCCCCACTAGTGTTGTCACCTATTAGCTGGCAAATTCCTTCTTGCATGTGTTTGTGTGTGTGTGTGGAAGATACACACACACACACACACACACGCCAAAAAAATATGCATGGGTCTGTGATAGCGTGTGTGTGTGTTGTTGTCACCCATTAGCTGACAAATCCCTGCACCACCTTGATGCTCAGAGTCATACAGGACCTCAAAGGAATCTCACACACACACCAACACACACACACACACACACACACACACACACACCAACACACACACACACACACACACATAAAGAGACGATGCAATTCCTTTTTAAGCTACAGAAACATGGATGTCAGACTTTTGGCAGTGGATGAGGAGTTCCTTAGCTCAAGATCAAAACAACCAGAAAAAAGACAAGACGAGAAAAATAGAAAAAAAACAAAAACACAAAAAAGGACAGAAGAAAAAAGAAGTCTTCTGTCGCCTACCAGACAGAAAAGCAATACTAACTTTTTTCTTTTGTTTTTTTTTTTTTTTCTTTCTCTCTAGAGTTGAATCAAAAACACCAGAACAACAGTGATGAAAAAGCTGACAAGACGGCAGCGGGAACAGTGGCTGTACAAGTTAAAAAAGAAAGAATGAGCTGGCAGTGGGGGGAGACCTTTACAGCAGAGCAAAACACTCAGACCACCAGATTTATGCAGGAAACAGAAGGAAGAAGTGGTTATTATGTGGTCGATCACAATGTGGAGGTCAGAGAAATTTCAATATGACTGTGATATGTCTGTTAGAAATGACCAAATTCAGACATTTGGTTTTGCATGCTGAAATCTCATTACTGCCTCACCCCCTGAGTACAAATAGGAATATTTATAAGTGAAAAAACAAAGAAAAACAAGAGTTTGACTTTTTCATCCTTGGAATAAGGACAGTACTATGTGATCAAACTTAAAAGGAACAGTTGGGCATTTTATGGAAATGTGCTTATTTGCTTTCTTGCCAGGAGTTAGATGAGAAGATCTTTAAAACTCTCATATCTGTCCACCTGTCTGGTTAGCTTAACTTAGCATAAAGTTATGAGCACATGAGGAAACAACTAGCCTTGCTGTTAAAGCTAAAGCTCATAAGTAACACGTTACATATCATTTGTTTAAACCGTACAAAGACCGAAGTGTAAAAAAAAAAAACATATTGCAGTTGAACATGCAATTATGTGGCTTCTTGATCCCAACCTCATGATGACAACAACAGGATATAATGTGAGCTTTAGAGGTGCTTTCCCATGTTTCCAGTCTTCATGCTAAGCTAAGCTAACCGTCTCCTGGCTCCAGCTTCTCATTGGATAGACAGACATCAGTGTATTATCGATCATCTCATCTAATGCTCAGCAATAAAGTAAATCATGTCAAAACTACTCCTTTAAACTATTCAATAAAAGTTTAAAAATATTGTAAAGATTACAACATCTGGGTTGAACAGCAGGAAGTTCCAGGAACAATGTAAAAAAAAAAAAAAAAGTTCACTACAACTTGAGCTGAATCCCAGGCCATCTTGAGTGCTTAACAAAAGTAGTGACAGGAACAAAATATGGAATGATTTCACTAAAACAGCCACAAAGACAAAAAAACCCCAGCAGAAGTAAGAAGATCTCCGAGCAAAAGTTCACAGCTGTCCAAGTTAATAACGGCGATACATTGCTTGAACATTTTTCTTTTATTTGCTGTGGTAGCCTCAAATTTGAAACGATTAAACGTCATGCTACTATGAAAGTTCAAATGCTGGTATCATGAAGAGACTAGCGGGATGTTATAATGGTGGGTGAAAGAAGGAAACAATAATGTTTCCTCTTCAAAGAAGCAGCGATGTGACAGAGAGAGAGCGAGTGCAGAGTGAAAGTCAAGGTGTCTCCTTCAAAGACGAGAGAGACATGATGCGAATGATTAAAAAACAGAGTTTATGACAGAGTGAAGGAGATGAGGGTGTCTCTGTGCAAGGACAAGAGGTATGACAATGAAGGAGAGCTCGATGAGAATGAGAGAGACAGTGACAGAAGAGGAAAAAAATAGGCGTGCGGTACTAACCTTGAGGCAAAACTGGGTAGAGCAGGAGACAGTGTTGCATAGTAAAGATGAAAGAAAGGGAAAGAGAGACAGAGAAGGACAGGGAAAGGTGAGAGGGGAGACAGGAGTTGAGCGCTAGGTTAGCCAGCTTGATCACTCTTCAAAGAACAGAAAAGGAGATGAGAGACAGAGGAAATGACAGTGAGACAGACAGAGAGACATAATTAACTATAGAGACTCTGCAGGCAGACACATAAACAGGGAGACAGGCATGACCAAGCAAACAGCAAGGCAGGCAGACAGTCACATAGACAGACAGGTTAAACGCAAGCAATCTTCTTTTCATTACAGTAATGAAGGTTACCTCACATGACCCCCTACAGACATTTAAGGGCAGACAAACAGACAAAACGAAAGTGAGCAATTCACCAATCAAAGCACGAGCTGAAAGCATGCTCACTATGCTTTATTTCTTCCTCGGCATATTTCGCTTCCCGCTGGGGACACTTGAAAAGTTTGTGGAATTGTGGAGAATTCTCCACCGAATGGCAGATGTAATTGCTAAGATATGAAGTTTGAAAAAAAATAAAATAAAATTACTTCCTGAATGGGTTGACCCCAAATAGTATTCCTCTCAAACCCTCCTCATATGTTCGGTTTAACTGGCAAAGCCCAAACTCAAGGGTGAGTTTATGCCTGGGAACGCACGCTAATGACAGCGTGCCAGAGACAAATTGTCCATTACAGAACAATATAACACGCAATAAACTTCTCTAATTTCCCATTACTCAGGTTTATACTCTACATCTCTCCAAGCCTCCTTCCTTTCTCTCTCTGTTTTCTTCCCTTTTCAGTCCTCTCTATCAGTTGTGTTTTCTATTTCCCTCTCCTCACCATGTTTGTACTTTTCTGTCTTTCTTTCTGTAAATCTCCACCCCTTTTTTCTTTTCTTTCACACTGTTTTTCTCTCTCCACCACCTCCTTCCTTTCGCTTTTCCTCTTTCTTTCCCTCACTCTGTTTTCCACTCTTCCGTCCAAATCCTTTATTTTGGCCATCAGGGCAGATTTTCAGCTCCATTTCCCCTCAGTGTGAAGTCACTCAGTCTGCTCCAATTACCATCCTAGTTACTGAAATAAATAACCCGGTACCATACAGCTGGATTTACACTAGAGGAGAAAGAAGAAGGGTTGATTTTTACCCTTGTTTAACCCACATCTGATCTTTTCATTAGTAATGTTCCCCCTGCTCACTCATATAGCCGAGGGTTAGCCTTGGTGCCAAGCTAAGAGTTGGCCACAGGCAATTGTATCGTCCACTGATGCTGTACCTGTTTGCTCGGGGCTCTTATAATTCACAGCATGGTTAGGTAGCCCTGGGATGTACTCAGTATTAGTACACTTTATGTTGCAGGGTCAGTACTTGCGGCTTCAGAAACAGTCAATTTACTGACTATTACAATCTTAAACAGTGAATGTTTCGTCCTTCGTTAAAATCCGGGGAAGGTTTCCTCATTACTCTGCTTAACTTTTATACAGTAACAAATACTGACATCCGTGAACAATCAGTTGTTTGGTTTAAAATGATTTATGGTGCCTTGCCTGAAGTTCTTAAAGCGGGAGTAAGAAGAGGAAAATAAAAAATCGTACCAATTGACTGTTCTGACCGATTCTCCAGTCATAGCTTAGCAACTGTTACTAGGCGTGGAGGCCTGTAAAGTTTTGGGTTTCTCCACAAGAGTTTGGAGTGTGGCGTTTCTATGTTTTGGGGGTTTTTATGCCTTTCCAAATTCAAAACACGAGGAAAAAAGTGGAAGGAATTTATTAAACTGCGTGTTTACCTGCTCTCAGTCGTAACTCTAAGCCAAGGAGCATATGATTCATCAAGTAACAAGGTTTCAAATTCTGTAGTCTAACCGACACAACATTTAAAAAACAGTCCTGTTCGTAACTTGCCCTTCCACTGTGTAGTGTTGGTCCACTGTGTGAAAGCTGGTCCTAAATACTATTAGACTTTTGAGTTAGCTGCCCTTTATTGGATTTGAGGAAGTTTACACTCCAGTAACTCCAGTCAAAGTCATTACCAGAGAAAGTGTTACATTTGCCAATCACATTGGTTAGTCCTCATCCTAAAAAACTTATCATGTAATGTTAAAAGAGAAAACATGTTTTGTTAAAATGTGGACAAGGATTTAGGCTACGCAGCCAAATAGAGTTATGTTCAAATGAAATGAGTCGGATCTTATGTTTTCCTTCCATCAAGTACTTACATATTTGAAACCCCTTTTACGATATTCTTGTTTTAAAACAAGAGTTGGAAAGATTAAAAAGTCAGCAAGAGACACTTTTTCAACCAACTTATGGAGCTAATGTTAGCTTAATTAGCTAGCTAGCTACACCTTGCAAAATCTGCCAGTGACCATGCTTTGATCTACTTCTGTCTGATGTCAAGGACCCATTATTTAAAAACCACCATTATCATTTTATGGGAAGGAAAGCTTGACAGACACAGTAACAGTAACTAAGGGAGGCGAGCTTAGCCAGCTGTCAATTCAGTCCTTTTCATGGCTGTGTTTTATCATGCTAATGCTTAACCACAGCCTTAGGTTAGACATGGATAGCTTCCCTCGTCATATATATAACAGCTAAATGAAAACGCTATGTGTGTGTTCACAGTATCACATATCCTTACACGCTCCAATATAACCCCTACATACTTACTTCAAAGTAATGTGTGTGGCAGTGTACAAAAGGAAAGTGACATTTCCTTATAAAAATCCACTTAATCTTAAATATTATAGGATACTGTTCTCAAATATTCTGTGTTAACCTTAAATCTGACACCGTTCCAGTTTTCAAGCAGCCCGCTATGGTCAGATATTAAATATCGCATGCAGAGAAGCCTTTATTTTATAGTAATCCACTGGGAGAATTGAAATTCTTTGAAATACTTAAATCTGATACTTAAATTTGATACCTTTCCAGTTTTCAAGCAGCCCGCTATGGTCAGATATTAAATATTGCACGCAGAGAAGCCTTTATTTTATTGTAATCCTCTGGGAGAATTAAAATTATTTGAAATACATATAATGTAAGAACCTAAATCCTATATGTAAACCCACCTGCAGGTTTAAATTGTTATAAAGTTACATTACAATGTTGGCTACTGGCAGATTAAATAACACACACGCATACACAGAGTTAAAACCCCCCAGTTTGAAGTCAGCAAGTGCTGAATTATTAATAGTCTAGTATTTCTATTGGCCAGACAGACACCGTGAGGAAATACTAAATCTCCCTAAAATCATTAACAACCATTAGTCTTACAGTCAAAGTGATAAACACGCAAACAGACAGTCCAAGGAAGAAACTGGAGAGAGGATTAAAGAGACAGAAAGAGAAACAGCAGACAGACAGCATATGATAGTGCAGAAATCAAAGCTGTCGAGAAGCATACAGACAGAGACAGACCAGTTTTCATAACCACAGACAGCTCTGACACGTCTGACCCTTGAAGACTTACTCTTAACTCTTGCTTCTCCGTTATTTAGGCAGGTCAACCAACTAAATGCAACCTCTTTGCACACTTCAAATTGTTTTTTTTATGTCATTTGTCTGTTGGCCATCAGATAAAGACCCTTGATCCTGTTTAAGAAGTAGTTTCAGGAAAAATAAAAACTTAATCTCCTGAGGCTCACGTTTTCTTTTGCCTTCTTCATACAGAAACACTATGAACAGACAGACAACAGACAGACAGAATGAAACAAACATTCAGGGAGACACACAGAGAAGCAGGCAGGCAGGCAGAGGCTGCAGGCATACAGGTAATCAGATACAGACAGAAAGGAAAGGGCAGATAGTAAGATTAAGACTAGCTAATGAGGTAGATATACAGTAGATAGACAGACAGCAAAGAGAGACAGACAGGTTGATCCAAAATTACAAAAGACAGGTAAAAAAGTAGTTAGAAACAGACAAATCATTCCTGTTATCAAAAAGATTTTTTTTTTAAAAAAACAGAGTGAACTGTCCAGACTCCTAATAAAAGAAAAAGAGTGAGTTAAACTCTGCAAGTCAAGCATCCTCGACTGAAAGTAAAACAAAAGTGAAGCTTGAAAACAGAGCCACTAAATGAAAGAGTTGCATCACTGACAGGAACAGAGGCTCAAAGAGTTTCAGGCTGTATAGCCGAGACTCTGGTGCCAAACTGTGCCCTCATTTTACAAACTTTTGGGAGCACTTTTGCCTGTCACGCCACAGTATAACAGACGACAGAACTTCTGCTGCTGCCACAGATGTGTACCAGTACAACTCGCTCCAGTAACTGCACTTTAGCATTTTTTTTTTTTCTTCTCAATCCAAGAAGAAGACCAAATATGTTGTACTTTAACAACATGAGTCAATGCTGCAACTCTTTTATGGTGATTATTAGTGAACATACTCAGCTTTGTCCCATGTGGAACAGGCTTGCGAACACGTGAAACATCTTGAAGTCACATTTATGTGTCTTGTTAGTTTCTTTTAATGTGACACGCTACAAGAAAAAAAAGGGGATTTTAGGGCTGCAATTAATGATTATTTTAATTAGCACCCAGCTTAATCTGACAATTAGTGATGGATCATTGAATTCTTTAGTCTATAAAATGTCCGAAAATGGTGAAACATGTCCATCATAATTTCCCAGAGCCCAAAGTGGGATACATAAATTACTTGTTTTATCTGACCAACAGTCCAAAATTCAAAGATATTCAGTTTATTATTGTATGTGAAAAGAAAAGCAAAACCTTCTCACATTTAAGAGGCTGAAAGCAGTAAGTATTTGATATTTTTGCAAGAAAGATTCAGCCATTGTCAGTATTTTTTTGTCTATTGACTGATCAATAAATCGTCCAAGTCTCAGCTCTAAATAATTTTTTGTATTTCAGTGAATTATACCTTAAGAACTTTGAAGAACATAATGCCCACAGATCATTATGTCATCATTGAAGATGTAACACATAATGAATGACTGTATTAGTGAAACTATCTTGTGAATTTGACATGTCACATACTGTCAGACGACATTTTAATCTCAATGGAGTAACCTCTGATCATCTTAAATCACAATCTGCACCATGTGGCGATCAGAGGTTCAATTCCCAACTGGAACCATTGAAGCAGATTTTTGCTATAAGGAAGTATTTCATTTCATTGAACCTTTCCACATGGGAGTAATTGCTTTTATAAAGTGCTCTCATATCCCGTCCCATGACAAGCAAAGTGAGGTTTGTCGTGCAATGGTCTAATTGACTGACAGGGACTCCAGCCACTCACGTGCCCAGGTAGTCCCACACCATCCCCCCCATTGGCTGCTGAGAGGCAGCGGGGGGAGGGGCTTGTTTTCGCGACTGCTGAGAACGCCACAGATGAGAGGCAGAAGGATTTCTGGGGTGTGATGGATGCGCACGCACACACACGCACACACACACACACAGCAAACAATCATGAATGCACTCACACAGATACAGAATCACATGAATGTATACAATTTTTATGCATACACACATGTGAATAAGGTATGATGACCAAAATAGGAAGAGACAAGGGATGACGGATGAAATAAAGCCAAAATAAAGAGAGAAAAGGGGAAGAAAGAAGGGAGAGGAAGAGGAGGGAAAAGTGGAAAACTACTGATTACCATAGACTCCAACAATATGTAGCCTGAAACTGAATGGAAAATGGACAACAAAGTGGAGTCTAATTTTACATTAAATGATTATTTCAACAAGTAAAGACAGTCACAGGTGTTTCCTACTGATTTAGATTAATAGAGGAAGGGAAGACATGCATGAATTTTTTTTTTTAGAAATTCTGTTTTCCTTTTCAACTAGAGTAAGGATTTTTCTTTTCAATTCAAAACATCCCCCTCTCTGTTCATGCATCTCATGTATCCTCCTCTCTCACCTCTCCAGTTCGTGGATCTTTTTCTCCTTGTCGTTCTTCTCATTCTCCATCTCCCTCAGGATCTCCAGAAGTCGTTCCACCTCGGATTGGGCCTTCCCAGCATCCTCTTTGTGCTGGGCCACTTCCTGCTCCAGGCAGGAGATGCGTTCGGAGAGTTCAGCGTTGGCCAAGGACTCCGTTGCTGCACTCTGAGCCTGGAACAGAAATTAATTATTATAAATAAACTGAGGGTTAGCTTCCAAAATGAGGTGACCACCATTTGATGGAAACGATAAGGTCTAACTAAAAAGCACGTGCCAATAACAATATGTGTGTTAAGGACGGGTTGGATGGATTTGATGAAACTGACACATGGCTTTTTAGACTGTTTAAGAGTATAACTGGCATGAAAAAGATAAACAAGATAAAATTACATTCAAATACCATCATTCTGAGACCAGCAAAAGGATTTATATGCTTTTGTACTGAATACAAGACACTCGAGATATTGCTTTTACAGTAGCACCTCAGGTCAAGCGTCTACAGTGTTTGAGAAACAGTAAAGACATGATGCAGCCTGATCAGTTGTGATAAAAATCAAAGTTAATTGGGTGAAGCAACAACAAGCCTGGAAAAAATCTAACAAACTAAGTTTTATTAAACATGAATGACTTTAATATAGAACAATGTGTGAGGAACTCAATACATTTGGGGACAAAACATGATGGTGATAATGAGTTTGAACTTCTCCTTACAAAATCTGGACACCATGAACTGCAACATCGCCGTTTGTTGCATCTCCCTCCACCTTAGTTTCCTCTCACCTCTCTATTATTGCTATCAAATAAACAAAATAAACAATAAGCCATAAACCACAGTATGGTATGAATGCTGCTGTGTTATAAATGTGTGTAGGTATGTTATTAATAATTAAGGTATGTTATTAATAACTGTAAGCATTGTGGTTTGGCTCACTAATGATGTCTTGAGTTTGGGTTGCTTTTCACACACACACACGAAAACACACACACACACACACACACACATAATGTTGATTTATGATAAGATTAGCATGATCATGAAAAGGTGAGGAAAGTAAAAAGGTAAACTGAGTTGGGAGTGTCGTTCCTCTTTCTGCTGCTCTGCTCAGCTATGCAGAAGATGCATAAAACGAGAAAAAGAAAGAAATGAAATAAAACAAAGAAAAAAAAAAGGAGTTATAACCAGCTTAGAGGTTAGAACAGCTGTGTGTGTTTCCCAGAAGCAAATGTTGCTCTTGGGACAGATTGACTTTGTGTGTGTGTGCACACGCCTTGGTCCCACAATACATAAACCGTATTAGTTTTGGAAGTGCACAACAGTTTTTACAGGTCTTTATGTGGAGAGAAAATGTTTGGGTGTCTGACGATATAATAAGAACATCTGGGTGGAGGGAAGAGGGAGAGAGAGAAAGACAAATAAGACTGGGAAAAAAACATCACACACAGTGTCACATGCAGAATGTCAATCAAGTCGCACACACACAGACACACGAGTTTTCACTCTTTCTTCCATCCATGGTAACAGAAAGAGACTAAGAAATATACTCTAATGAGAGAAACACCAGAGCTCCAATGACACCTCCATACATTCTCTGTCTCTCTCTCTCTCTCTCTCTCTCTGCCACATACGTACACACACATACATACACACACACACACACACACACACACACACACACACACACACACACACACACACACACACACACAGACCTACATGCACATTCAGGGTGTGGTGGTGGTGCTGTCTTCTCCACTCTGTGAAAATGACTGTAAGGCTGTCAGCAAGCCGTCACACACACACCATTTTATGGGCTGCTGTGTGGGAGAGAATATGTGATATGCAAACACACACACACGCGCGCACACACACACACACACTCACACACACACACACACACACACACACCTCTTGGAAAACAGTTAAAGGAAAACAAGAAAGGGGAGAAAGACGTGAGAAGTTTTTTAGTTTAAACCCTCTATTTCTGTGCAATTGTCTTTTTTGTTTAAAAAGCGGGTGCTGTATGTATTTTCCTCACCAATGAGATTCATTTAATGGATGTTGTTTTGTTGGCTAAATTGTGTCTGTCCATCACGGCCAACATTAGGCCACAAAACTGTTTTTGGAAACGTTTTAGTCCACCTGTCTTCATCCAAATGTAGCCTGAGCTGGGTGTTAAATTTGGACAATTAATACAACCTCTACATCCATCTGTGTAAGGATGTAATGTTCATGCTTTTATAATCCCATTAACACATCGTTATTATTACATTTTTGGTATTTTCACTTTCAGCTAAAACTGGGTGTTCATTAGGTGGCTGCTTTCCTAACCTAGTCATCATCAGCATCTCGTTTGATGTTATGTTACAGCTAACCTTCTTTAGCTGGTTATCCAGTTTGACACACTCCTCTCTCTTTTGCTCCAGGCTGATCTCCAGACTCTTCAGCCTGTTGTCCTTCTTCAGAGCCGAGGAGGCCAGAGAGGAAGCCTTCTCTTTCAGATCCAACACAGATGTCTGGAGGGTAAAAAGGGGGGACAAAGAGAGAGACAATGAGTGATACAGACAGAAGTCAAAACCACAGCTTCTTACTGCTGGATACTGAGCAGCTCAGCTGAAGCAGATGGGGGTTTAGTGCATTACTCATGGGTATATCAACAGTATTGTCACCAACCGCCATTATAGAATAATTCCATTTCACAGTTTTGGCAATCATTTCTATCAGTTATGGTAACATTGTGATTGTGATCGAGAGATTAGAAGTTGTAAACAAGCCAAAAGTTTAATCTTGTAATAGTTTCGTCCAAACCATTTAATTTTGAGATTAAACTGAAAATGAACACACCCAAAATGTTGGTAATATTCCCTTCACCCCTTAATCCCTTAACTGCTGTAACTTGAACCGGGAGATTGAACTGTAAATTGTGATGGATTTTACTGGTTTACAACACAGTTTGGGTGATAATTTCACATTCATTTTTGTTTTCTCATCCAATAAATTGGTTAACCTGCAAGTTTGTTTAAAACCTGCCGCATCATCTGACTACTCCTGTTTCTTGTCCCATTGAGGCTCTTTTATAGCGATGTTGCTGCATCCCCAGCAGAGTAATTATGTATTATCATAATTGATAACAAATGTATAATTGTATATTATAACTGATATGAATTATTATCAGTCATAAAATCCAAGTCATAAACTGTCATAAACTGGAATTATCATTCCTCCAAAGTTGGGAGATTGACTCCATCCCTTGTTCTTCAAAACTTTTTCCCATGACCTGTCTCTTTTCTCACTCTTCCAGCTCAATCCCTCCATCCGTGAAGTCTCTCTCCCTTTCCTTTCTGGTCTTTTCCTCTTTTGGTAGGGGCAGTGAAACAGAAACCGACAGGCACAGAAGAGACACTCAGACATGTAATTTTACCCTTGACTGACAATACCAACTCCAGACTACAGATCATCATGTTTGGCCGGGCTTTGGTCAGTGAAACCTTGCTGCTTACTCTGATTATATTTAGGTACGTATATATATTGCTGTTGTCAGACAAACCCCAAATCTGCATTTAGCAGTGTAGAGAGGAATGCGTGTTTTCTCCACAAGTTTTCCCATGTATTTCTGAAATTATATAATGGGACAGTAACAGGTTTTATGACCCCACAATCACTAAAATTAGCAGAACAGTCCATGTAAGAAAAAGCAAAAAGCACTTTTTACTACAACATGTGCGTTTGATTTTAGGGTGTATTTCCCCTTTAAATGAATAGTTTCAATAGAAATAGGAATAGTTTTACTTTTACACATATTCTCTTTTTCTTGCCGAGAGTTAAATGAGGAAATCAATACCACTCCCATGTCTGTACTGTAAATATGAAGCTTCAGCCAGCCGGCGGTTAGCCTAGCTTAGCATAAAGGCTGGAAGCGGCTATCCTGGCTCGGTCCAAAGGTTTAAAAACATCTGTCTCGCAGTGCCTCTAAAGCTCAGTTATTAACATGATGTATCTTGTTTATTCCATACAAAACCCAAATATAAAAACATCAATTTGTGGTTTTACAGGAACCGCCTGCTGGTAAAAGAGCTTTATATTTCGCTAGAGACATGACAGCAGCAAATAAACGTATTTTATCCTCCAAAATGTCCAACTATTACTTTAAGACCTTTTATAGGATAAAATTCATGCCACAACATACTATATTTTTTTGCCTCAACACAACAAATGACATACATATGCCATGTGTGTGTTAACATGTGTCCTTATATATGAAACATTCGTGTATGTAATGTGTCTTTGCAGGTGTGCTTTGATGTGTTAATTTGCATGCATGCAATTATTGTCCATCTTGGCACTGAACAAAACAGATAATGTGAATTTCAACCAATCACACAGTGGGCTAACATCTAGGACTGGACCATGTGAACTAAAATCTATATCAAGATAAAGATACTAACTGGTTGGTTGACAAAACTTCTGACTGGATGTAATTGGTTGTTATGGCTATTGTCAGGAAGTAGATATTTATTATAAATTGTGATATTGTTGAGCCCTACTAACATCCGTTTCTTCATTTCTTTCTTTGTTCTTGCGCCATCTTGGTGGTCATTTTGGTTGTGGTTTGACATCTGGCCCTGACTGTACAGCAGGATGTGGAGTTACCACTATTTTTTTTTAATTTTATGAACACTGTTATAATAAAGAAGAATGATTTCTAAACACTGGGTGTATACCTGCTTATGCTTCCTGAGGAAATTAGTGGTTAATGGTTAAGTTTCAACTGTGCTGTCCAACTGCTGCAGGGTGAATTAAGAGGAGACAGTTTGCAAAAATGCTTTGTCATCCTCCATCTCTCCCTCATTGCCTCAGCTTTTGTGTTTTTATATGAATCACAAGGGTCACAACAGGAAGAATTGTGCTCCAAACTCTGCTTCCATTGGTTGTGGGTCTTGCATATTGTTGTTAGGGAAACGCGATTGTTTTATCATTGTTGTCCTTCAATGCAAAGACCTTGGGAGGATCCAAGGTCGATTCTGCAGCGATAGATCAATCACGTTTCCTCAATAGGGACATGGAGAGAGAGAGCAGAGAGAGTGCGTTTTTCTGACTTACAGCACAGATGGATGTGTGTTTGTATGTGTGTGTCATCTACCTCACGGTCAGCGAGGTCAGTCTGCAGCTGGGAGACTTTCTCCCTCAACTCCTTCAGCTCCTTCTTGCTGGTCTCCATCTCCTCCCCCTTTTCTCTTTCCTCCCTCTCCCGCTGATCCTTCAACCGCTCGATGATGCGCTCCTGGACGGAGGGAAGGCCAAGGAGGAAAAGAGGGGATGGGAGTGAGGAGGACAGAAGAAAGGAGAGGAGGGGGAAAGGTAGGCAAGGTAGAAGGAAAAGAGAAGCAGAGGGAGAATAAAATCACCACATACACTCCAACAGTCATTCACAGTCACTCAATATCAAGTTTCTATACTAATAACAGTCGCATTAAACTTAATGTACATGGCAGCTCTGACAGGATCTAACAGCCAACGGCGATTTTAGACACGTAATACGTTCTGGCACAAGATTTAATATTCACAACCACTAAAACACTATAGACACTCTCCAGCTATAGAACAACACAGCGGCTAGTTCAAGCATGAGTACAAAAGTTCACACACACAAGAGCAGCGCACAAAGCCCAAAGAGTATATTGGCTGTCCTGTGTGTGTGCGCCTGTGTTCTTCTATCTTTGAGAGGACCGATTTGACTCACCTCAAGAATGAGGAACTTTTTTGGCTTTCTTGACTTCTTCAAAGGGCTGTTTCAGGGTCGAAGGTAAGAATGAGGGCTGCAACTAACAATTATTTTCAATAAGGATTAATCTACCAATTATTTTCCCTCATTAATTAATCGTTTGGCCTATAAAACATTAAAAAATGCCAAGGCAAATGTTGCTTATTTTGTCAAATCAACACTTCAAACCCAAAAATATTCAATTTACAATCATATAAAACTGAGGAAAGGAGCAAATCCTCAAATATGAGATGCTACAACCAGAGAATACTTTGCATTTTTTCTTAAAAAACTACTTAAATTATTAATTAATGACCAAAAAAGCTGTTGAATAACGTGTCATCAGTGAACTAATCAATCAAATGATCAGTCTTTTCAGCTCCAATTAGAATTTAGTAAGTTTTAGGTTAAAGTTGGTGTTGGGCATGTAGTTGTGATGGTTAAAGTTAGGAGCTCGGGAACACATTTTGTCAATGATGGTCATCACAAGTATAGAAGAAATAAATGTTTTTGTGTTGCTGACCTACAACAAATATCTGCATGACTAATATCGAGCAAATTTATTTGATTTTTTTCATGTTTTGTGTCACAATCAATATTACCATACTGGAAAAATATACTTGCAAAAATATAATAACATGGAGAAGACAGATATTCAATGGAGCAGACAACAATATATATATATAAATAGCATGAAACACAAACAAGATACAATGCATAAAATTAAAGAATGAAAAAGGATAAAAGCACTTAAAGTTAAGGTAACGTATTTCTGATCTGCTTTGAAACAACACAGTGCAAAACAACGTGTGTGTGTGTAACAGAGAAAAGTAGGAAAGCAAGAGAAGGATAGAAAGGAAGAAAGAATGCTAAAACAATGAAAATGGGAGGAAAAAAGTTTGAGAAAGTCTTCTGGTTGAAGTAGAAGTCGTCGGCCACCTCTGCCTGCCAACACTCACACATCTAGCTGACACCCTGAATATTAGTCACTGGACAATTAATAGCCGTGTTTCCTGTGTGTGTGCATGTGTGCGCGTGTGCAAGTGCGAAGGAGATTGGGTCGGTAACACAATCGCGCCTAACAGTACAAAAATATATTTTCATCAAACACTTTAAAGTGGTCTGCTGGTGTAAGTGTCATTGGTTAGTTTCCCAGAATCAGGGTCGAGTCCTCACTTGGAGCGAAGATGGAAGACTCATAGATCACACAGAAGACGGTTGCGAGTTCGAGTCTCATGCTCAGGTGGTTCAGGACTTTTGTGGCTACGGTATCTGAATGTTCAGACCCAGGCAGCGACCGTGCGTTTGTTGTTTCGGTTGAAGACCGAGCCATGTGGCAATGTGCTGGACGGTTCCTGATCTTTTATGAACACAGGCTGTCAGTGATTCAATAATGAAACAGCCAATGTGATTATTGGTTCATTTCCCATTATCCAGAGTCATCTGGTCATTATGTGGGTGGTCGGTGGTTTTGCTCATAATGGTTTTTATTAATGTAACCTTGCTCGGCAGTTGACCTAAGGTTGACCAGCAACGTGTGTCTGTGTGTGTGTTTGTGTGTGTACCTTCTCCGCCAGAGCCTCCTCCAGTGTTCCCAGTGCTGTGTCGGTGTTTGAGGTATCTGTCTGTAAAGACTTGACTCTATCTTTCAGACCACTGAGCTGTTTTTCTTTATCCCTCAGCTGATCCTGGAGATTCTCTATCTGCAGAGAGAAAAGGAGGGAAACATTAATAAACGGTTTTGTTTTGATACGTAATTCACCTGTTTACCAGTGTGTGTCGATGTTGATATTTGTCATTTTTTTTTGTTTCAACAACAATTAAAGGACCAATATTTGTTTAATATAACATAAAAAATATAACATTCATTTTACAGTTGAAAAATAAACACTGACATTACATAAAACTATTCAAATATATGAAATCACAGCCTATAAAACTTGAAAAGATGAAGCAGTGTGAGCATGCCTGTATTAAGAAACATTAAACATTCATTTTCTATTCTGCAATTTCTTGTTACTCATCAACCAACATTGAGTATATGAAGTTACTAATATATCTGTGAAGCTAAAATCTACAGATAATATCAAAGAACTGAGCTTTCATTGTAACAGCAACAAATAACGATGATTTAGATGATTTATGAGCTTTTTATCAATCAAAATGAGACATCAAAATTAATTAAAAGTTAATAATGTAAGAAGACAATCACAATCTTATAACCCATACTTTTGCTTGCATCATTCGACTGTAAATGCAGAATACTTGAATCCCTTTTGACTATTTCCAAGTGCAAAGTGCTTCCTGCTTATTACATACATATACAAAACACGCATGTAAATTTTACTGAAGATAAAGAAAAACACTATAAAACTTCGATGTAATGTGAATAAAAACCTTATTTACATTGCAGTCCTCCCTGATTTTCTCTTAAAAAACAAACATACGAATCCCTGCCTTCCACACTGTCTTGAATATAACAGGCAGTTTCTTGTAAAAGGTGTCTAATGTGATTCTATCTGGAAATATGCAACCCATGAAGAAGGCTGAGAGGCGATGCGTTGTCAAATATGAACTTTCCACCTAAGCTAAACTAACTTTAACCCCAAATACACACTCTCTACTGTACCTCCATCTCTTTATCTCCCCCCCTCCTGTTTCCTCTCACGGTGATTTGGGAACAGATTCATTTTCTGTTAAAACACAAACTCAACAAAGATGACTGAAGAGCTCACTATTTCCCTATAAGCCCACAAAGTGTATATGGGAGAGTGTGTGTGTGTGTGTGTGTGTGTGTGTGTGTGTGTGCAGGAAGATCACAGACAAAGATAAGGCGTTATGTCAACTTCGTGGTCTTCATTAAAAAATGGATGGAACAAAAGGTTAAGCAGGACAGAAATAACAAATGAGGAATTGAGGGGGAAGAGAGAGAGTGAGAGAGATGGAAAGCTTATGTAATGTAGTGTTATGAGTGAACTTGGGTGGTAAAATTACAAAAATTAATTCTCCCTTTCTTTCTGTTCCCTTATTCTTTCTTTCGCCAGAGAGAAAGGAAACCAAGCGATTGACAACCTGCCACCAAAGAAAAAAGAAAAGTAAAAGAAAGTCTGATTGGTATGTAACCTTTGACTCCACTGCAGGTGAGAAACACACATTTACACTACCGCAGAGACTGTGTGCATGAGTGTGTGTGTGTGTGTGTGTGTGTGTGTGTTCATACAGTAAAACATTTCCAGCGCCTCATTAATCAACTGTTCACCTGACAGCTTGACTGACAGTTCCTCCTCTCTCTCTCTCTCTCACACATTCGCACACACACACTTGACATTGAGAAGCCGAGAGTCTCTTTGATCCCATCTGCACTTCCTGAAACTGACAACTGCTGGATGCTTACAGACACACACACACACATACACACACTCACTGCTGACCCCAAATCGTCTGTGATAATGAACTGGAATACGTTAACAAAACAATAATTGGCTGACGCTTCTCCTTATGTCATGGTTCCCCCTCACACATAAATTCATTTACCAACAAGAGAAAAAGGATAATGGGTGATCAGACGGATATCTTCGCAATTAATTGTCTCTGCGCTCAGGCTAATTTTCTTTACTACTAACGTACAGTGACAGATAAGAACATGAGGAGGAGGAGGTGGACAAAGTGGAAGCCGTAAGATGGTATTTTTAGTTTATCCACATGCAGAAATGAAATGCTCAAACACAGAAGAAAAGAGGGAATCATAAGGGCAGATTAGATAAAGGAAAAGTCAGCAGCATTTCTGTCTCCCTCTCAGACAGTGGACTGTATTCTATTTGAAGACGGCAGAGGTCATCATTTATTGAACAAGCGGAACTCATTAGTATGCATCTGATTTCAAACACGCTCAGTCTCTCTCCTCCCCCTCCCTGTCTTGCTTTATGTCTGTGTGCTTGATTGTCTCTATCAATTACGTCCTCTCACGCTTTGTCTCTACATTGTTTTTTTTTTTAACAAGGGACAACCGGAGAGACAGGGAGGGACGGAAAGGGGAGGAGGTTGAAGTTTGCAAGAGACATGCAGGCTGGCAATGGAGGAATTCAGCTGTACACTAGATTTTTTTAAATTGGTAAGATAAATGATTGCCAGAACATTCAAAACTCCATGTGCGTTTTTGAATTTTGCCTCATCTCTGTGTCTTTTTGAAAATTTTCCACCAGTATTGTGTGTGTGTGTGTTTGCCAAACAGTAAATACGGGGGGGTCAATCTGGCCCATCCATCTAACTGACAGCATTACCACAGAAATGCTGTCACACCACAACAACACATTGAAAAGTGGCCAAAAAAAATGCAGAGAGCATCTGTAACTCTGGCTCCTTGTGTACCTGCCTGTCTGCTGCCTTTATGTGTCTGTGCTTTATCTTCTAAACTACACACTGTCCTACAGCCCCATCTAGTGGCTGTGGTATTATATAACAACATCATATTCTTTGAATAATAATTACACGTCTGCACTTGCAGATTTAAATCACAGAGTGAATGAGAGTGTGCAACACTGTCATCTAAATAAAAGCTATTTTAGCCTCTCCTTGTCACTATTTCCATTCATTCTTCACATTTTCTGTTCTCAGAACTCTGTCAGAAAGTGAAAAAATCTCCTGAACAGAAAGTCATAGTTTTACATTTTTAGTGGCTTGTTTAAAATAACAAAATACTGGTAGGGAGCAAGAGCAGAGATACAACATCACAGCAGTGCTCATGCATCCTATTTCTGTTTGACCTTACTGAGTATGTTAACTGAATAAATGACCTTTTCATTGGTTGACACGTTGTATGTATGAGTCTTCTTACTGTACCTTCTTCTGCAGGACATTGACTTTGCGTTCCTTCACGTCCAGCATATCTTTGAGGTCGGTGATCTCTCCGTGCTGAGTGCTCTTCTCTTCTGTCAGCTCAGATATCTGTTGACTCTTTTTAGAGAGGAGAGACTCCTTTTCTTCTAGGCGAAGACGCAGCGCATCCACCTGTGCATGCACATAATTAAAAGTCAATGGAAATAAATATTCACAAACTAATGATCAGTTTTCTGACTTTTTGTGACATTTAATGGTACCATTGCACACAGCAGCAAAGCTATATTAACAGTGTAAGTAGAAGGGTAACTGTACCTCAGTCTGAAGTATAGCAGCTCTCTGTTCCTTGGCAGTGAGAGACTCCTTGAGTACGTCAACATGTTGTTTACTGTCAGAAAACTGATTGTTCAGGGTTTCCAGTTTGGTCCGGAAAGCCAACAGCTCGCTGTCCTTACGACTCAGATCCTGCTTCACCTGTTCCATCTGAGCAACACAACCACATGAAATACAGAGAGATGGGGAGATAGAAAGCAGAAAGACCAACTTAGAGTCTGGACTACAGAGGATTACATGCTTTCTCCTGTTAAAATGCATTAAAATCAACTACAAGTGAGCTAAGTGAGCGCTTGTTAAGGTCTTAAGCCATTACTCATAACTCCATTGTAGAAGACCAACTGCAAAAGAAAAGATATTTGGAAAAACACAGATGATGAGTCACAATATGCCGTATCATTTCTACTGCAAAACTATTTGAACTACTCAATGGGGAGGTTTTACTTCTTACTGCACAGAAGATTGTTTTCATTATTGCTCTCGATCACAGCTGTGCAGTTTTACATAATCAAAACCAAAGTCTGCTGTTGTTGATCACGAACCTTCAACTGGGGGTTCAGTGTTTTGTCATTAGCCTTTCTCAGGCAGTAGTTAAGTAGCTGACAGTAGTGATACTTGCAGAATACACAGCTAGTATTCTGAGTGGCCTTCTACAAGGGCTACTATGCCAGTTCATGCTCAGGGAGCTGTGAGTTTGATCAAGTAGACATATTTTGGATTTTTTTAAAGGGAAAGAACTGTCTTTTTTCTAGTTTCTCTCCTGGAAAGCAAACAATGGTTAAGTACACATCAAAGTTTAAAGTGCAGTATTACACAACTATTAAAATCTATATTTCTCAGCTACGTGTTTGTACAAGAGGGTCAGGGTCAATTCTTTCAGTTGGACCAGGATTGTTAAAAAAAAAAAACACATGGTGACATAAGTGACTTAACCAAAGCCCTTTTGGGATCTATAGGAGGTGATCGGGAGTGAATTTTGTGAGTGAATTTAACGTTATAAATAAAAAGAATGGACCCAAACCACTCAGAAAATCCATCAGCAAAGTGATCCAAGCTACTAGCTGAGAGAGACCTCATGCAAGGAGAGAAAAGCTGGTTAGAGATACACACAAACTGTAGCACCGCTGGATGACTGTATTGTTCAGACTGCTAGACGACTGTCAAAAGCTGTTGATCACAGACCTATATTAAAATGAAAAATCATATTCTGGGTCCCTCTGCTCTGCTCAGAAAGAAAATTTCACTGTGACTTTCCAACTGAGTCATTATCAGCACACCATAAAGACAGAAAATATCTTCTAGTAAATTTACCTGACTATTAAATACATGTTTGCAATCCTAGGGTTGCCTGAATCTAAAGACAAAGATTACATGTAATAAGGTGAAGAGCATTATGTTCACTGGGTGTTGATACATTTGGAATATTTGATTAACAGTAGTAACTCCACCACTATATCCAATGGATATAATTAGATTTTCCATTTTGCCCTCCAAATCTCGGTATTTCTCAGCGACATCAACTTATTTTGTGTCAGCTGCCTATAGTGATCGGCATTTGAGAGTTACGTTTGCTTCCTGCTGTCTGAACACACAGTCACACTACTGGCACTCTAATCTACTCAAGCAGCAGCCATTAGCCAGTCAACCTGAGCGAGAAAACCAAGAAAGACAGAAAGAAAGAGAAGAAGAGCGCAAACAGACACAGAGATGTGTCTCTTACTGCAGACACCTCCCGCTGAAGCTCATTGGCCCGTTCCTTTAGCTCCTCCTTCTCTGATTGGCTGTTACTTAGCTCTTCCTTCAGCTGCTCAACCTGGCAGGAGAGGAGGGCGTCACTGTGACCACAACAGTTCAACCTGGCATCCCCAGGCACATGCTGAGATACTGCATGAAAACCACCTACGCCCTTGCTCGGCGTCACGACTACAGTTATGTACAGAGTGAGTGTCTTTGTATGTGTGTAATAACTCACTTTAGGTTCTCATACATCAAATTAAAGAATAGCTCCGCAATTTTTCAAATCTATCCTAAAACAATAGTCTGGTGCCCAAATGAACACTGACACATGTTTTTCTTGCTGTCATCATTCCTCTTGTTAATATTGGCCATTAGAAGATACCTTCATAATGCACTTACAAATATAAGTGATGGGGGACAAAATCCACAGTCCTCCATCCATGAAACAATGTATTTAAAAGTTGATTTAAAGATAATATATGATAAAGAGACCTCACCCATCCAAATTGGTCAAATCAAGTCAATATCTTTCAAAGTTACTTTCTTTTTAGTGTCAAATTTCCTTTTCTCATTGAGACACAAAGAGGGATTTTCTTTTACTAAAAAGACTAACAGTGGAAGATTTTATCTGACTAACTCAACAATCTGAAGCCTCATATTACAGTCTGGGACTGTGGATTTTGTCCCCCATCACTTCCATCATAAGCACATTTGGAGGGGATCTTCTGATGGTCAGTACGAACAGCAGAAATGATTACAGCGAGCAAAACCTGTCTCAGAGTTCATGGGCACCAGACTTGAAAAACTGTGAACACATCCTTGAATAATTGATATTTGCCTGTGGAAAAAAGACTTAAGGATACACAAGCTGTTCATCTACAAAGGTCATTAGGAAAGAGTAATTTGAACAGCATTCCTGCACTGTGCAGTGCAAGTTTCAACAAGATGCTATAGAGGTTTCTGGTGGTTAATATATAGTAATTTTTATATTCAGCTGTTACTCAGGACTGCTGCCAAAACCCTTATAATGCCTGCATGTCTAAAACAACGATGTAATGCATTTATGGTATTGTTGTAAACCTCTAATAAAGTATGCTAACACTGAAGAGGATTTAAAGTAGAGGTGTAAATTATTCCTTTCACAAAAACATCTACATTTCAACTCAAACAAGCAAAACAAGCAAAAAAAAAAAAAAAATCATCTGAATTTCCAGACTGGCTTGTCTCCTAACATGACAGATGCACTGGTTTGTTTTAATGAGCGGGACTCTCACAGTAACACTTTTTTGTTCTTGACACTTAAGATGTATCCGTCAAGGTAAGTGTAACGGAGCAAAGTTATTTTCCCCAGTAAGCTCATAAATCCAGCAATCTTTCAAAACACAAAGAGAAAAACTGATGAAACAAGCAGATATGTGTGCATGTTAGGGTGTTTGTGCGTGTACTGTGCATCCATCACCTTGTTCTTCATGAACTTGGAGTGGGATCTGTAGACCTCCATCTGCTTGATCTCTTCCTCTCTCTCCTCGCTGCTCAGAGCTCCGTTGGACTTCAGCATGTTCACCTCCTCCTCCAGCTCTCTCATGCCGCGCTCCATCGAGCTGATCTTCGCATCCTGGCAGGACATCAACACACAAATGTCAAGAGACAAGACCAGGTGTGATTCACTTTACTTCGGCCATAAGTTTGATAAAAAATGTAATACAGCCTGTTGGTATTTCAAGGTGGTGAGCAGAGTTGGATTCAATCAAAGAAAGTCGCTCTGAAAGGTAGCAACTAGTTTGAGGAATAACTGAAGCAAGCATGATGTTGGAGGCAGGAGAGGGTAACCCTGATTGACCCACAGAATTCACAGTCCTGATCTGCAGCATTAGCAATATCCCATCACATTTTATTTTCTCATACATCCTACAGCCTCATCTCTATTAAATCTAGCTGGTTTGCAAATGCAGAACAATATGATGTAGCCAACGATAAACAATTGTACTATATGAGCATCTTCATCATGCCCCCTTCAATCCAGTTTTTGCCAGATTTGTTCACTCTGACCTCTTGTGCTGGATGCATCTAAGAGAATCTTGTTAATACTGTTACTGTAATATTGCATGTTTGGTATTCTGTGATAAAAAGTATCTCCACAAGAGGGAGCAATTTAAGTTATAACAGGAGTTTTGAAAATTGTTTTGGTAAAGTCTTTTGAACTTAGCATGCTATAAAATTATAACAATTATCTGTATTATATAAAAATATTATTTAAAAAATTGCACTATACTACTTGTATTTGTGACCAAAAACCTTTCCGTGACACATTTTGATCAAAAGCTCATCTACACAAAAAACTGATGAATGTGCAATTATGAATGGATGTTCATATTTTTGCACTGTCAGACAAGAGGAACAGACCTTTGTGTAAGGAATAAAAATGCCAAAATAAATACAAAGTTATTTCAGTGACAAAGCTAATGTACAACAAGTCAGTTTCAGCTTTGTTTACAGTCTTTGTCTGCAACAGGAACATTTGAGATGTTGCAACTTGTTCTGCTTATGTCTGGGCAATAATGTACAATAACACATATCATAATAACCAAAGGCTTTCTCTTGTTATCAATATGTATCATTATCTCTGCATACAAATGAAAAATCATATATCCTGTTGTTTAGCTGATGTTTTTTGCATCAGATTACGTCCAAATGGGAGGTCAACCTGAAACTGTAAATTTAAGTTCCCGGTTCTCAACTTATTTTAAAATCAATGTGCAAAAATTCTGTCATGATAACTTCTTCATACTGATCTTTTAATTTAGTCATGAAATTGTGTATCAAGATTGACAATACTGCAACGATTAGTTGATTAATCGATTAGTTGATCGTCAGAAAATTAATCAGCAACTAATTCGATTAATCATTTCAGTCATTTTTCAAAAAAAAAAGAAGCCAAATACTTGATGGTTCCAGCTTCTCAAAAATGAAGATTTGCTGTTTTTCCTTTTCATATATGACATATCCAAACATTTTAGACTGTTAGTCAGACAAAAAAATCAATCAACTAATTGGGAAAATAATCAACAGATGAATCGATAATGAAAATAATTGTTGCAGCCCTACTTTATAGTGGACAATATTGCACTGAAAGATAATAAATATTGCAAACATCCACTAAATACAGTATGTACTATGTATACAGTGCAGCATAGCATCAGGGCTGAATCAAAACTATACTGTATATTCAGTCTTATTGCACTATTGTATTAAAGTCTGTATTTAAGAGACATGATGCTCCTGTATAGTTACTATAGTATAGAATTAAGTGATGCTGACTTTACAGTATAGCACAAATACATTCAAATGAAATCAAATCATTTACCTTCATTTCGATGACCGTCTGAAGGGCCTTGGTCTTGGTTGATTCTGGAGCTGCTTCGTATCTCCTGTGTAGCTCCTGAGAGACACACACACCACGAGGGTCACCAGACGATAGTGAGAGAGAAACAGAGGGATGATGAGAGGGACGCAGTAAGGGAGGAGAAGGTCGTGGCCCAGTAGAGGAGGCCACAGCGACTGATGGAAAGGGATGGAGGGAGGGCTGGATGGTGGGTGTAGGCCGTGGAGAGGGAGCAGGGAAGGACGGCGAGTGCTGGAGGGAAGGATGGACCGAGGGGGCGACAATGTAAGAGGGATTGTGGGAAGGACAGGAGGAGGGAAAGACAACTGGATGGATGCAGTGGCGATGGGCAGGAGGGGAAGGGGCAGGGAAGGAAGGAGAGGAACGGAGTGGGGGATGGCGTGAGGGGGAAATGGGGAAAGGAGGAAAGGGGTCAAAGGGGGGAGAAACGTGGAAAGGCGGCGGGATAGGGATGGAGGGAGAGACGGGGAACGAAGGAGAGATGGGGATGGAGGGGGAGGCAGGAAGGAGATGTCTCCCTCTCGAGGAGGAGCTGGCTTTTAGCCTCCAAGGGTCGATCCGTCCATCCCACATCCTTAGAAACACCACTAACTAAGCTGACACCGTTACACACTCAAATGATCGACTCTGACAGCCTGAAACGATGCTAATTCAACGAATTAGCTCCCAGCTTCAAAACCCATTGATTCAAATGAAAACTAAAACAGTTTAAAAGTCCAAATTAAAACAAATGATTCAATTTAAAATAAGAAATCCAGTCTTGTGGCTTGAATTGCTTGAAAATCAAACTACTCCAGCCTCAAAGATTAAAGTTTCGATCTCCTACAAGAGTGCACAGTAACCTATAACAAAATAAGAACTAAACTCCACACATCACTACTAAAGACTCTGTTAATCTGCTACATTTCCTTTCCTTAAATTCTCAAAAGGCAATATTTGACCTATCCTAATTTCCTGAGCTAAATGCAACGAAATCCTGTCTGTCTGGCTGTTGTTGCTACATCAAAACTCACAAGTCAAATGAAGTGAGAGTTAAAGGGAAAAGAACGGAGGGGGGGGTGTAGTCATAGATGGAAAGGCACAAAACGTGAAAGAAAGGACGGAGGAGGAGAACGAGAGAGGGAGGGAACAAAAGCAGAGGGGAGGATGTAGCAGTGTATGCATCACTGCTTTTCTTTGGAGGAAACACACTTAGAGGCGAACAAAGACAGCTAATGCAGGAGCCAGGCAGCTCACAAACACACATATGTGAAAGAGATGGTAGGGTGCCATGGCTAGAGGCACTGGTATGAATACTCTGAATACTCACGAACACACACACACACATATTCAAACACAAACACTCACGGAAACCTAAGATGATTTCTTGTTTGGTTATCATTTCCTGTAGAGTGTTACAGGTCAATTTAGAAAAAATGCAGCCACTGAAGAAGTACAGAAGCAAAAAGGACTATAAGAAATTTGATCTTATAATCTGAACTGAATGTTTAATCACTACTGAATACTTGATGTTATAATTGAAATACTATGTAATTTATAGCTTTGAAAAGCTTCAATTTGAATTTATGTGGAATTAATTTATGTGCTCTTTGAAATTTCCAGTAGGTCATTTCAGATGTTGGCATTTAATTTATTTTTTTTTCCCCCAGGTTCACAAATTGAGATAGAAAATTGTGTGTAGAGTCTCCAGTCGCTCATCTCATCTCTTCTTTCCTGAGTCATATGACCGACAAAACATAACCTGATTGGACAGTGGTCTGATAGAATATCCTTGGCTTGCCATCATCTTGAACTCTTGTGTTGACTTTAATAAATACAATTTGGGAAACATCTTTTCTTTTTTTTTTTTGATTTGAACTTTTCGATCTAAAAATGTCTTTGAATTTAGATATTGGATGCTTAAATTTGTAAACTGGTAATTAAATGTTCAACTTAAAATTCCCCTCCCCTTTGGTGATGTTTAAATTTCAGTGATTAAAGTCGAGCAATTATTTTTCACAATTAGGCATATATAAGCGTAGACTCAAACCCTTACTGCCTCTCTTAGCTTCAACACAGAGAAGTCTCACTTTGTGTTTTGTACATTTCTGAAACATGTTCAAAATGTTGCCATCTTCTCAGGTGTTGGAAGTTGTAAGGACGGGTGTGTTAATTATTGAGATGAATAATGTTAAAAAAACAACATGTCAGCAGTACAGCAGGATGTCTGCAAGACAAATGTTCAATAGACACTTTAACCGATACGGAAACTGTTTTTCAGACATTGCATAATCTTATGCCAGTTTCCCTGTGGTGCTTTCTGTATTGCAATTAACAATGTCTTTTGTGAAATAATGTCAGAAAACAGAAACTCTGTCCAGACAACTGATGCAATGTGAAGCAACATGGGCCCGAAAACATGTTAGAGATGTTGTAACAGTTTGGAAGGACTGAATCTCCTAATGATGTTAAAAAGCCTTTCAGGGGAAAACAATCACTTTCCTGCCTCACTCTGTTTCTCAGTCATTTACAGCTTACCACACATGCACCACTTGTCTTGTGTGTCTGTTATCAGTTTACCTGGAACAGCTGTCAGCCGAGTGGCTCATTACAGGAGAACTATGTGATTTGGGATGGCTAGTAAGGTAATTACAGCTGTCAAATATACACATATAGGGTTATGATTTTTTTTGCCTATTAAAATCATGAAGTCAGAAGTAGTCTGCCGGTCTGTATACTGAGAAATAGATTAGTGTATTGAAATACTTTTGGTTGGACGTGTTTTCATCTTATCAATCACTGATAAACATTTTAGACTGGAGAATCTGGAAATTAAGTGTGCATCATTTTTCCACTTTTTTGCAACTCCATCTTATTTACTTCATTCACATTTCAAATTATTGAGTACCTTTTGGAAAATGAGCTTGTAATTAAAAACTATGTCAGACATAAAACAATTTGTGACTTATTGCTTCTGAAAATAAATGTATCCATGAGTGATGCATCAAAGTCATTTTACATTTATTTTATACTAAAATAAATATTTTGTATATACAAAACTTCAATATTATTTGATGCCCATTACCAACATTTTACCACAAGAGGGAGCTGTTGTATTACAGCATACAACAAACATGGACGAACAGCCAATTACTGTGAAACAGCTGTGAAAGATGTTAGAAACAACACAAAACAAGCAAGGAGTGATTGGTAAAAATAGGATAAAATGTGCATTCCTCTGTGTGTGTGTGTGTGTGTGTGTGTGTGTGTGTGTGTGTGTATGTGGATGTTTCTGTTTTGAATAAAAACTGAATTATAAGCCAAGAGTGGATGCAGCCAAAGGCCTCACCTAGATATGACATGGTTTGATTTGTACACATTCACTCCTGGCTGTACACAAACACACACACCCACAAAGTGTTCACATGGGAATGCATGACTACGCTTTTGTATCTCCTTTGCCAGACTCTCTCTTACACACACACACACACACACACACACACACATACACACATACACACACACACACACACACACACACACACACACACACACACACACACACACACCTCTCTAAGTTGTAGCATCTCCTTGTCTTTTTGCTCCAGTAGGCCCTCCAGTTGGTGGATGGTCATCTCAGCATCGGCCAGTCGCCTTGTTCGTTCATGGTCTTCCTCGGTTGCCCGTGACGACAGGCCTTTACTCTGAAGCATTTCCAGTAACTTCTTTATGGATTCATCCCTGTTGGAAAAGAATAGAATAGATTTAAAGCTATATTTTAAGCATTGGCATCTTAAAATGGCAGCAAAAAGTCAAATATTCACCTGGCAGTTAGTGTGTGTTTCTGTGTATCGATCCTCAGCTCCATTTCTTCCACAGTCTTTCTCAGGAGGAAGAGCTCTTTGACTTGCCGCTCATATTCGCCATGGAGACGCAGGAAGTTCTCCTCTGTCATTTCCTGTGGAGATATGGCCTGGTTTCCGAGGCGACCAGACTCTGAGTAATCGGACTGGAAGAGCTGGTTGAGATCTCGTTGGATTCGGAGCTCATCTTGTAAAGCCTGGATGGTGCACTGAAGATGCTGGCAGGAGAGAGAAAAGAAGTTGCATTTAGAGTTGTGAATGTAAGAGATTAACTGGAGTGTGTGGATGAAGCAATAAGTCAGATTTTTATTGTCCCACTGCACAACAAAACTATAAATCAACTGCATGGGTCTGACATTGTTGACAACTTAACCTTTATTGCTCCGGGAGTTGAGATTTTAACCTTCTAACATGCTCACAATGACAATGCTATTAATTAGCAGGTATATTTAGCATAGTGTTTATTTTACATAATGTTCACCATCTTGGTTTAGCATGTTCGCATGCTAACATTTACTAATGAGCACTAAACACAAAGTACAGTACAGCTGAGGCTGATGGGAATGTTATTAGTTTTGCAGGTATTTGGACTTAAACATAAAAATACTGGACAAATTTAAGATTTGACATGGCGACGGCACAAGGTGAAAGGTTATTACAATGAATCCTCTGAAGACCATTAATCACTGTACCAAATTTTCTGGCAGTACATCCAAAAGTTGTTGAGCTATTGTAAAAACAAGCAAAATGTCTTCTGCTAAACCATTTAGTAGATGTGGAGATATTTACATTTCATTAGATACCTCTTTTTCATTAGAATTTACCCTCTAGGGACCTTGAGTGTTTATAACAAATTTCATGACAATCCAGACAGTAGTTGTCAAAATATTTCAGCAAAGACCCAGAACACTGGAACAGATTATATTTGGAAACGTTTGCCATGTTTACAACACGATTATTCATGACCTCTCAACTCAAAACAGTTATATGAATGCAAATGAGTTGGTCATGTGAGGGTTAAAAATACTGTGCATTGACGTTATAACGAAATATCCATTGCAATGAAATGAAATGAGTTTAATTACCTTGAACAACAAACTTAGTTTAGGTTTTCAGGCATTTTTGTATTATTAAACACTAAGGTTCCTCGGTCATAACCACAGTCTGGATGTGAAAATGGTAATTATGGTGAGTCTGCTATGACATGAACGTAGCATTAAGAGAACTTGGGAATAACCAGGAGATGGTTGGGGAAGTTGTTGCGGAAAAAGATCTTTGGATTACTGTGCTCAGCCTATTGCCACTGTGACCTTGAATTGAATAAGCAGTTTAAAAACTGATGGATGGATAGATGGAGCGTAGGGAAGGGTGGAAGCCCTATAGTGTATATTTTTGTTCAAAGGCTCAACAGCAAGTGCTCCTTTGTTTTTGCAGAGGTTTTACTTGTTTTTTGGAGATCTTGGGTGTGGAAGTGTTATGGATGCTCCAATCCGATACACAAGATTGGTATTGGCCGTTACTGACCTTATTAAGCTGACTGGGTATTAGCCATGACATGACCAATCTACATTAAATACAGCTTCTTTGTTTTTGTCAATATAAAATCAGCGTTTGTGCTTTCAGTTACGTAAATTCAGTCATGTAGGGCTGCTGGCCCTGGCCTCATGTTACCTTTCATAAAATTTAATCTAGCGCGACACATGTAGTGTAATATACAGATTTTAAATCCAGAAGAAACAAGAGTACTTGTGTCAGATTGGGTTTGATTGATTAGTATTTGGATCAAGACACAAAATAGATCAAGACTGATTTAAAGAAGTGACTAAGCGACTGACTGACTGACTGAGACAGCACATATGTCATCTTTATAAGTGTGTTATAAAAGTGTGTTGGCAGGTAAGTATCACCGCCATTGAGGGTGAAGAGGATGTGGCTTGACTATCCCTGAGTCAGACAAAAGAAGGGTTTATAATGTGTGTGTGTGTGTGTGTGTGTGTGTGTGTGTGTTTGTGTGATGTCACTATGATGTCCTCAGGCTTTTTTAAAATGCGTCACACATAACCTGAACAACAGCCAGGTCATCACAAGAGTCATGGAGTATTTATAGAGATAAAAAAATAATACAGAAAATGAATGAGAGTTAAAAAAAAAAGAGCAGGAGTAAACTGGAGATGAAAAAAGAAAAGAAAAAGAGAAAAGAAAAAGAAAGCTAAGAGGTTAGAAATGGCAGAGATGCTATCATTCCCCTGCAGCGATCGTTAATAAACATTGACGAGGGACAGAACAAGATTAAAGGAAAAAAAGGAGAGAAAGATGACTGGGAGGGCAAAGAAAAACAACTCTTAGATATTAAGGAGCAGAAAAAAGGAAAAAGCAGCAGATCACAAATACACCGTACCAGCATGCTCACAGAAACAGACACGCAAAAAGAAATTGGATGAAATGTAATTAGATAATATGGATGCAACTGTCCTTTATAATAGCTCTGCTTTGTGTTGCACGACAGCCAAGGCAATGTGAGTTACTGTAAGATGAGTGTGTGTGTGTGTGTGTGTGTGTGTGTGTGTGTGTGTGTGTGTGTGTGTGTCTCCTGCTTTGTCTTGTTCAGTTCTGTTCCTTCCTATATTTCTGTTAAGACGGAATATTGATTAAGTAACATTTTATATTTAATTTCTGTTCTTATTGTATTACTTTGTGCATTTGTGAGGGTGAGGTCTGCTGACTCATACAATAGCTCCACACACACACACACACACACACACACACACACACACACACACACACACACACACACACACACACACACACACACACACGCACACACAGTCTGACGGCTGACATTTCTAGGACTTCCCTGAAGACTGAGACACACAAAGCATCCACAATGGATCCTTTTCTCTCTTACAGTAAATATTCCCTCTCTGGTTTAATCCCTCTGTGCTGACTACGATTCCTCCCTCAGGCACGCAAATGCTTATTCTCTGACCCACCCATATGAGGAAAATATGCAGGAATTTGCCACAATCTCAGTTGTTTTCAATTGTGCTGAAACACTGATTAATACAGTACATTAGTCAATCGACAGAACACTGCCAACGATTTATCTAATAACTAGAAATACCGCCTCACAGTTGTATGCCATAACCGTGTCTGTCCAGACTCATAATATTTGTAGAGAAGACTTTGAAGGAATTTAATAAAAGGTATTAAGTGTATTTTTTGGCGAAATGTAAGACTCCAGTGAATAATTTCCAGTGAGAAACATGCTGTCTTCATTCAGAGATGATTTTTACAGAGGAGTACAGACGACTGATCGAGAGCTTTGTCACATGGTGCAACAATAATCACCTGAAGCTCAAAATCAGTAAAACTGGACGGGAGGCCCCCTGTCCTGGCTGTCATCCAGGCAGATGAGGTGAAGAGGGTGGACTCATACAAGCACCTTGGAGTCCAAATCAATAAAAAACTAGACTGGTCTCACAACACTTCTCTTCTGCAACGGACAGAGCAGACTCAGATCCTTAAGTGCGTCCAACAGGATCCTGCAGATCTTCTATCAGTCTGTAGTAGCCAGTGCTCTGTTATTTGCAGGGATGTGCTGGAATGGTGGCGTCAAGGCTTGGAGGTCAGCAGTCTCAACAAGCTGTTAAGGTAGGCCAGCTAGGTGATCAGGTTGGAACTGGAAAGCGTGAAGGCAGTGATCAAAGCCATCTTGGATAAGCCTTCTCACCCTCTCTACAACGAGCTGTGGCAGATTGGCAGCTCGTTGCAGAGAGAAGGATGAAGGACAAGATCAAAGCTATTTTGGATAACCCCTCTCACCCTCTCTATGATGAGCTGTGGCAGATGAGCAGCTCATTCAGCCATCGGATCATCTCACCCAGGTGTAAAACAGGGTGCCTCAGGCGCTCATTTGTGCCCACTGACATCAGACTGTACAACAGCAGTGGAGACCACTGACTATGAGGACCCAGAAATTCACAAACACCCAATTTCCCAAGTGTCTGGCATACTGGACACACACACACACACACACACTCCTTTTGGAAAAATGTATATTTGTTATATTTTGATATGTTCTGTTATATATTATACTTTACTCATTATGTATTATATATCATACCATACCCATTATTTATTATATCAATAATCTGTCATGTTATTGTACCACAGTATATATAACATAACACTATATTGTTACTACATTTCACCTTGCAGTATAGCTTAGATGCCATACTACATATACACACACACACACACACATATACATATATATACTAAATATATTGTCTTACTATACTACACATTATATTAATACAGACATTCACTAAATGTCATTATCAGTACTTAATCATATATACGGCTGTGGCTCAGGAAGTAGAGCGGGTCGTCCACTAATTGGAAGATCGCAATTCGATCTGCAATTCCAGTCTGCATGTTGAAGAGTCCTTGTACAAGATACTGAACCCTGATTTGCTCCTGTGTATGTATGTGTGTGAATGGTTAGTTCCCTCTGATGGGCAGGTTGGGACTTTGCATGATAGCCCCTGTATTCAGCGTATGAATGTGTGTGTGAATGAATGAACGTGATATGTAGTGTAAAAGCGCTTTGAGTGGTTGGAAGACTAGGAAGGTGCTATACAAGTACAGTCCATTTACCATATTACTCTGGTGTACACTGTTACATTTACTGGACTTTCTGGCTCTACTGTATATTGTAACTGTGTACAGACCATCTAGCTCCTCAATGACTGTTCCACAACACATTTAACAACTTAATACAGTTCATCAGTGCAACTGGCAAGCCATCGATAATTGTTGGAGACTTTAACCTTGACCTCCTCACTGAGCACCATTCTGTGCTTAACCAGGAAATAATGGAACAGCATGGCTTTCAACAGCATGTGAAATCTCCAACTCATTACAGTGGTTCCTTACTAGACCATGTGTATAGCAACCAAGAAATCCATGTATGACAAACTGCTTCCTACCACAGTGACCATGGTGTGATTTGGGTTACTGTTCTATGAACAAAGTGACTTAACTCACCCAACACCTGCCTTCAATCAGTTCATCATCTCTTTAGTATTTCAGCCCTGGCTCTTCACCCATTGTTTTCTCAGCTACATTGGTCATGAAACCTCCCTAGTCAAGTGTATTCCTTTTGTTGTTGTTTAGCTTGTTATTCATTGTCTTTCCCTTTGCCTGAGCTTTGTTGTTCTTGTTCTGCTGTATCTCTATTAGTATGTAAGTTCATTGAGAGAAACAAAAAAAGAGTCAAATTCCTTGTATGTGTTCACATGTTTGGCCAATAAAGCTGATTCTGATAGAACATGAAGTTGTAGCCATGACAGTAGACGATGCTTCAGATATGGATGCAGCTGCAAAGGATCTACAGATTCTAAAACGTGGATGTTTCACACACATCTTCAACCCGGCAGCACAGAAGATCTATATAATCACCACAATTTCAAGGTGGGTACCCAAGATTACTGTCACTAATTCAGTGTCCGACCAAATGTGAAATATCACAACCTCCTGTTCTGTTTCTGAGCTATGGTGTTGAATAATAGCCAGAAAAGTGTTTTTGTTTTTGCAGAACATTATGATGTCATAGTGAAGTTCACCTTTGACCTTTTGGATATAAAATGTCATCACTTCATCATTTTCGTCCTATTAGACATTCATGTGAAACTTTGTCATAATTAGCGTATGAATTCTTGAGTTATGGCCAAAAACGTGTTTTGTGAGGTCACAGTGACCTTTGACCTTTGACCACAAAATTCTAATCAGTTCATCCTTGAGTCATTTGGACATTTGTGCCAAATTTGAAGGAATTCCCTCAAGGCATTCCTGAGATATCGCATTCACGAGAATGGGACAGATGGACAGATGGACAACCCAAAAACAAAACGCCTCCGGACAAGACTGTCGCCAACACGGAGGAATAATAAAAATGCAAATCATTTGTAGATTCTACCTTTTTCATTGAGAGGATTTGCAGCTTTTGTTTATGTGATGTCATTGTAAACTTAAACCTTCTGGGGTTTTTCTTTTTACTGTTGTGTGGATAAGATCAGGAAGACACCCCATTGGGCTCTGAAAAATGATTAATTGACTTAAAGTGAAAAGAATACATTGATTTATTGATAATGAAATGAATCATTAGTTGCAGCTTCTGTTATAAATACAAACACTACAGTATCTACGGAGAAAAGCACAGCTGCATGATGGCTTAAAGGACGGACAGCGAACACACGCATACACATACGCATGCACGCACACACATTCATGCTCATTACAGTAATAATATTGCAATATATACAGTATATAGAATATTTAATATGCTACAGTATTTAAGCATGAAAGAAATGCACACGCATGTATGGTCACATATCAGAATCATTCAGGCAAACACTCACAATCACACACACATCCATATCAAGCATCCAAAAGTATGTCAGAGTTGCAGAAATAAATGCACACACACACAAAGCCTCAACAGTCAGAAATGCAAATTAGTGTGTTTCTGCATGAAGTCAAGCAAATATAGTATGAACACACACACACACAACTTCAAAAGGTTACATATGAAGAATTCAGATGGAAATAGAGAACGCACACACACACACACACACTGGTGTATGCCAGAACTCCCCTCCAACACACACACAAAGCTGGAATGTAGATCTGAAAAATGCCAGACCACTAGAGAGAGAGAGAGAGAGAGAGACAGACAGAGAGAGAGACAGAGAGAGAGAGAGAGAGGGGGGAGAGAGGGGGTAGGAAATAAACGGAAGCAAGAAGAAGGAAACAAAAACAGAAAGGGCGATAAGGAGGCCGGAGTGGGAAAAAGGAGAAAACATTGAGTAAGTGAGTTAATTATGTGTCCGGCAGAAACAGAGGGTGGGAGAGAAGAGGAGGAGGAGACAGAGAGAGCGAGGGTCAGAATACAAGTTGTGTTTTTCTTCTCAGTTTCTGCTGAGTCATTTTTGGCACCTTCACCTTTGACCCTGTCAGACACTTCCTGATTCCACAGGAGACCGAGAGGGTCGGTCACCACTCAGTATAGAGACAGAGATGAAAACATGCGTCGAGAAGCGTGCACACACATGTACACGCTCTGGGCTCACAGTCACGATGCACAACATTAGTCATGCAACTGAAAATAAAACATGAAATCCAATAGGAAATCCATGTTATCATTAAAAGCTAATTATTATTATTTCCAATTTACCTTCAAACTGCTCATCACTAGATTTACACTACAGCTTTCAGTTTATTTGCACTCACAAATGATAAAACAGCAAAAAAGAGAAACAAATCTAAACTGTGTATAAATGTGACAAACACATAAATATTAGGATAAATCAAAGTGACAAATCTTTCCATCAGATCTCTAAGAGAGGGACACATACATTTATCAAGCTGGTGTAAACAAGTGCGAGCTGGGAAATGATCTTGATCCCACAATTTGTCACGTTGATTGAACTGTCTCAATATTTACTTACTCTATGTAAGTGGGAACATTTGAAAATCCTGTGCCACATCTGCAATGGCCAGTATGCTGAGGTTGCTAGTGACAGAGAATCAAACTAAAATGACTGTATGTAGGCTGCGTATCTGAGACCGTAGTCATTTCACTCCTCCAAATTAATGATGGCTGCAAATACTATCTGTAGAAGCCACCAATATGAGAATATGGTGGCTACCATCACCAGTGTTTTCAATTTAGTTGACATTAGAAGAAACAACATTACCCTGAGGAATCAAATAATCAATATGATCGCAATAAAAAAAATCACATTCTTTTCCACCCCTTAAACTTTTAAGCAGCACACTTCTGACCACAGAACTGGTAGAAGCACCTGAAATAGATACAATTTAAAGGATAAGTTCACAATTTGTCAAGTCTGTCCTAAAAGAAAATACTCGGATGCCCAAATGAACATTGACACATGTGTCATGGACTCATGGTTTTTGGACTCTTTGTGTTTTTGTTCTTTCAGGTTCCTGTGTTCACTCCGTGTGTTTGTTTAATTCCAGTTCTTCTTCATAGCCATTGAGCCTATTAAGCTTTCTGTCACAGTATGGCTCTGTGTCCCTGGCCGCCATTCTCCACCAGTCCACCAGAGACCCTCAGCCTGTTTCCCTTTAAGTTAAGTCTTGACTGAGTGGGAGATGGACAGAAAAGACAGATTGCAGATTATCTTAAAGGACCACTTGAGATATTATTGCTTATTGTATTTAACCTTTGTCCTGACATTTAAGTTTGTATGCATGTGCTCTATTGGAAGAGCATACAGAACTGAAATAACACTTTTGCCTTCACCTGGTTCAGAACGAGTTTGTTTGTTTTACGACCAGATAATGTGTTTTGGGCTAGCTTCTCTGAACTTCCGGGCGTAATGTTTTTCATGCAACTCGCACTAAGTGGTGAATCAGTTTTTGGGTAACGGATGTCTATGTTTGGACTTTAAGAGTTTGCATGCCTGTTTATCCTGCAGCTCTTTTTGGCTCTGTAGCACAGAGTGTTTTTTGTTTCCACTCGGCCTGCTGGCATTTGGAGCTTTCTTGAGCCTACTTGTTTTTTTCTGTGTTTGTGGTTGTCTGTTTTGCACTGTTTCCCTCCTGTGTTTCTGTGCTCCTCCCCAGCCTGCTTTTCCCTCCTTCGCCCATCTCAAACCTGCCCTGTATCAGCCTTGTCAGCGCTGCCCGGCTCTATGTTTTCCCCAGCCTATCCGCTCCCTGTCTGTTTTCCTGTCTCATCACCTCACTCTCCTCTCCTCAGCTCCTCCGCCCATCTCCCCACCTGCGCCTCATCTCCTCATTAGATCAGTTAGTTTTTAGGTCCTGTTTTTTCTGTTCAGTCTTTGCTGGATCATTTATCTGGTTTAGTTCTGTTCTGTTTAGCCTTGTCTGACTGCACTTCTGTGTCCTGTTCCTGTGTTGTTAAATAAATATATCCTTCAGTTTCTTGTGCCTGCCGCGTCCTGCTTTTGGGTCCATCTGTTCCGCACTTCATGACAACATGCTTTTTGTTTTTCTGTAATCATTCTTCCTGTTCATACTGGCCATAAAGATCCCTTCATAAGGTGCTTTCAAGGTAAGTGATGGGGGCCAAAATCCACAAGCCTCCTTCTGTGCAAAAATTGTATTTAAAAGTTTATCTGAAGCTAATACTGTAGCACTTTGAGATTCACTATGAATGAAAAGTGCAGCACAAATTAAATGTATTATTATTTATTATTAATATGAGGCTTCAGGCATCCAAATTAGTCAAATTAATTGATTATCTTCCAAAGTCACTGTCTTTTTAGTGCCAAATTCCCTCTTTTTTTAAAAAATCCTTCCACTGCAGCTAAATAGGAAAACAGTCTGTCGAGACACAAATAGGGAAATTTTAACTAAAATGACTGAAACCTCTTTGACTAACTCAGACGTCTGAAGCTTTATATTATCTTCAGAAAAACTTTCTCAAAACTAGACTAGCGAATTTTGTCCTCCATCACCTTGATTGTAAAATTGCATTTGGAGGGGATCTTTTGATGGCCAATATGAACAGAATGATTACAGCAAGAAAAATGTCAGTTGCTGGATATGTTATTGTGGAAGAAGAAATATAATTGCTGTCTGAAAACATGAATTTAGGTTGCAAGGACAAAAAAATAAATACAACTATCTATAGAAAAACAAAATGCTGTTCCGGTATGTAAGCTAATGAGCAATCTACATAATTCCTATCCATATCCATACTGAGAGAACAGAAAAGAGAAGAAGAGAGAAAATCCGTTTGTGAATATGGTGACAATTTTTCCATCCACTCGTCATCCCTCCCTCAGGCCACTGCTCATCTGTCGTTCAATATTAACCATCTCTCTGTTATTACTCCTCCATCTCATCCCTTGCTTATTCTGCCCTCGCTGGGTGAGTCACGCTTCCCTCCCCGCAAACACACACACACACACACACACACACACACACACAGTGACACATATACGCACACTTTGATGGACTAACACACACGCACGATAATGCCCACACGCAGAGATACACACATATGCAGCAGACAACATAATGTTGGAGGCAGTGGTCATACTGTTTGTGTGTGTGTGTGTGTGTGTGTGTGTGTGTAATGACCGTGAGCGGTTTGAAAGCTTCGCCCACTCAGGCATCAGACAACAGGCAGATTAACAACTCTCTCTTCTTTCTGTGAGGATAAAGGTGGAGGATGAAGAAAATAACGAAGAGGAGGGGAAAAAAAAATGAAGAACATGAAACACAAGAAAATCCCTCGTTTTCCAAAAGGAGAGTGAGCCGATGGAAGAAAACAGACCTGCATCAGATTGTACATGCATATACAAACAAAGGAGGAAGACAAGAATAAGTATGGATGAAAGGAAAGGGAGAAAGAGGCAAAAAAGGCTAAACGAGGAAAAGATTTAATAAAAAATAGCCAAGAGGGGGTAGAGAGAGAGAGAATGAGAAAGGGAGAAAAAGCGTTGACCCTAATCAGTCACTTTCGGATGCAACATCAGGGTCAGCGGTGGGTTTAAAGAGCGAGAGAAGAGGAAGAGAAGAGTTTAACAGCAAAAACAGCCAATTGCATCTGTCACATTTATTTAACATAAGCACATTAAATGATGTCGAGCTCTTTGAACCCGGAGACACAGACAGACAGACATATAGATAGATATTTTAGAAGCGGAGTAAGAAAAAAAAAAAAAAGGAGAAGGGGAAAAGGGGAGTGACTGTACTGTAATTCTGTTCATTCCTCACCAACCCGTCCCAAACTTACTCCTTATAAGGAAAGACATGGCTACCGCAGGCCTTCACACACAAACTCAGACAGGGGAGAAAGTGAGAGAGGGAGGGAGAGAAAAAAAAAACGCACAAAATCACAGCCTTGTAGGAAAAGAGGGAAAACTGGCACTCTATTTTCTTTCAGTTTCAAATCTCTCCTGCGTCTCTCTTTCCTTTCCACTATAAAACTAACACCGTGGACGTTGTGCATTTGTAAA
The DNA here is from genome assembly GCF_910596095.1 of Thunnus maccoyii. Taxonomy (NCBI): domain Eukaryota; kingdom Metazoa; phylum Chordata; class Actinopteri; order Scombriformes; family Scombridae; genus Thunnus; species Thunnus maccoyii. Next base: position 13,427,925 of record NC_056555.1, read on the forward strand.
AGCAATAAAAAAAAAACAGAGGAAAAGGAGTGAAAGAGTGCTATTTCTCCCTCTCTCTGTCTCTGCATTGAAGTTAAAGTTTTATAACACTCTTGAGTGAAGTCTCCTCCTCCTCCTCCTTGCGTTTTCTAGCCCGTTCCTTGTTCCCTCTCTCTCTCTTTTTCCTCCCCTGCTTCTCTCCATCCTTCTTTCCCTCCCTCTGTCCATCTGTCTGTTTCTCCCCACCATCATTCCCTGTATTTACTTAATTCCCTCTTTTTCCTCTCTCTTCCTCACCTATCTCTCCATCCTGACTGAATAAACACACAGGTTTGAGGACCATCTGTTACTGATGAGCATTCATGTGTGAAAAACACACATAAAAAAAAACACACCCAACACACACACACACACACTTGAATGCAGGTATAATAGTCACGATGAAATAAACCTTTTTAAAGATTTTTCTCTTTTTAGGCACTGTGGGACATTTGAATTCCAAAAAGTGTGAAAGGTGAGTGTCATGCACATGCACATAAATGCCTGCTGTATACACATACAGTATGCTGACATGAGGACACACACACACACAGACAAGAGGAATAATGAGTCATAGGTTGATGAGCAGCGGAGGGAAAGAGGTGCAGACTGCAGGCAACAAAAGGAGGAAGACAAGGTAAGCAGAATCGGACAGAGAGATGATCGTCATTGCATTTTAGAGGAGGTTGTATCATGTATCAAAGCCAGGAGGGGAAAAAAAAAAGACTTTTCAAACCTTTGCTGAGGCTGCATGCTGTCTTTTCCAGGTCCACCCTCTATCATATTCACACACAGCCAAACACTTCACATTCACTCCTTCCCAGTCCACTATTTTTGTAGTTTTGGACATCCTTCTGATCAGTAAGAACAACATTGTGAAGTTAATTTCTAAGATTTGAGAACATGCCTAATAAGTCCAACAGGACGTCAGATGATGATACAGGTTTTAAGCAAACTTAGAGTATAGAGGAGAAAATTAACAGTAAAATTATTACCCAAACTGTTGCGGACAGACACAGATTTCCTGTGCAATGAAGGATTATTACTAACATTCTGGATGCACTTACTTCCAGTTTCACGTCCAGATAAACTGGTTTAGAAAATCTGGTTAAACTGTCACCGAGTTTCTGAATCTCAGCAGTTACACTGGTGTGTAAAATGTTATAAAAACTGATAGAAATGATGGTAAAAACTACAGCAAACTGTAATAAAAAAGATTTTTTCATTATGTGTTCGATACAGGGAAACTTACACTTTAAAAGGACTACATCAACTTTTTAGGAATTTGACCTCTTAATAATTTGGGACCACAAAAACAAGGATGTTTTTGTGGTTAAGATCACTACTTTGACTGAACTCAAACCCATTCGCCAGCAAGGGAAAGGGGAATTTTACGAATTAATTCTTCTTTTCATTCACTCTTCCTTTCCTAAATTTTCCCTTTTCTCCCCGTCTCTCCTTTCTTCATCCCTACCTCCCCTCTTTAAATCAATCCATTATTTCTTTCTTTCCATCCACCCTCCATCCATTCCTCTCCTGTCACATCAACATCCTTCAGTCTTTCCATTTCTTCACATCTCATCTGCTTTTTTTTTTTCAGCTCAATTCGCCTCGTGCTATCCATTCATCTCTCCTTCCTCCTCCTGGCACTCGTCCCCCAGCTTTCCAGTTTGATCTATCCTTCTTATCCACTTTCCTTATTTCCTGCGTCTTTCTTTCCACATTTTACACATCTTTACATCTCAATCCATCTTGCAGATCCATTCTTCTCCACCCACTCACACCCCGTCTAAGGTCTATGCCAGTATACAGATTGTCAGGCAAAGCATTTTTTGTAGCCAGCTGGCACAGAAACTCTTGCTGGCAACATTTTTTTTTCTGTACAGTAAAATGGAAATCTCACACAGGAAACAATTGGCACAGTCCATTTCTATTGGATTCAAACTAATCTGAACCCATGAGGACAAGCTCAATGCCAGCTTTTAGTAATGAAATTAGAAATGCATGATGCTCACTTCCAATCCAGGTGTAATAACATTAAGTGCTGAGAAATGATTATAAGTCTTTAGTAAGTCAGCACGGAAGCTTGTCCAAGATGCATTAAGGGTAGGTTTACTGTAAAATATCTGTATCTTTATTTTAGAAGTGTGGTAGATTATTCTATATTTAGTGTGCTCTTATAAAAAAGAGAAGAAATGTCTTTGGTTTTGATTATTTAACTCGTTTTGGATGGTTTAAGCATTTCCACTGTAGAGGTCTGGTGGCACCATCCATTTCCGCATTAACCTGAAAGCCTAATTTACTGCCATGTTCATAAAGTGGAAAATACACTGGAGTGCCAGTATGCGACATGCTGTGTCTTTCTCTAACTTTGTCGCTCTGAGCAACAGAAGAAAAAAGAAGGATGCCAGAATATGAAAGGAGAAGAGAGGAAAAAACAAATCTCTCCTTCTCTGACTCATCTCTCCATCTCATCCTGCCTTCGTCCTGAAGGCAAAGTGCCGCCCAGGTGTAATGGGCACTGTGTTCACCTGCCTGTCTGGATTAACCTCCTCACACACACACACACACACACACACACACACACACACACACACACACACACACACACACAGAAAGAAAGATCTGACAAACCATCAGGCCTTTTGCCCACTGGCCTAAGCAGATACTAGGTTTGCCACTTAAATCCCAGCAAAACAAAAAGGAACCTTTAGGCTGAAGTTACATATATTGCTTTGACAATTTTGGCAAATCTAAAGACAAATTGTTCTCCACCACTATGATGATATAATCTTACTTAACCGGTGACAGTCTGTGAAACCCGCTAACAAACTGAAAACAGTCTCACCAGGCTTTATTTATTATCATAAAGGAAAAATGTTCTCTCCCTCCCAAGCACAGACACACACACACACACACACACACCTCTATTCCCAACTAGCACCTTGAATATTATGTTAAATAATTGAAGAGAATAAAAACACTGCGGCAGTGCAAGTACAACAGCCACTGGCTGCTGCACACGCACGCACGCACGACGTCTGACATCATAACACTAAAAAAGTATTTTTAGTAGTATCATGGTAAATTATTGCATGCAAACAAAAACACACACACTCGATGAAAATAAAAAAAATGGAGGACACAGAGCAGTCATTCACACTACTTGTGCATGCATGTCCACAAAGGAATATGCATGCATCCTATAAACAATCACACAAGCACGTAAATACAAATACACAATTATAAAGATGCAGGCAACCATATAACTTGCACCTCCGCAGACACACACACACACACACTTGTGTGTACAAAAAGCCCAACTGTCCTGTAAGCCTGCCAACAAACATGCAAGGACATGGATTCCCTCCTGGTATTCTCTCTCTCTCTCTCTCTCTCTCTCTATCTCTCTCTCTCTCTCTCGCTTTCTGTCTCTTTCTCTCTCACACATGCACATGAACAAGCTAACAAATAAACACACACGCACACAAACACAGCTGGCAGCTGCATCTCCTACAAAATGCATACATCGAAATTACTCCAAACAAAACACAATGAAATAAATAGTCACAAAAACATGGCAATATATTTATGTACACACACATGCATACAGTCTCAAACACACCTGATACATATATGAGACTGCTAATAAAAACAAATAACCAGACAAACACCCTTTTTCAAAACATACACACGGTCTCGCTCTCTCTCTCTCTCTCTCTCTCTCTAGCTTTTTCACACACACGCTAGCTCTGATGTCACACAGCTCGCCTGGAGTACAGTAGATGATAGATTGCATCTAGCAGCCCCAGAAACGGACAGACAGTGTGGTTATTGTTCAGCTGGTATGATTCAGTGCCGGTAAAAACCGCGTTGAACAGCGAGGAGACACAAAAGAGCACACACTGTTCAAATACTTGATGTTTAGACAGTCTTGTAGCTCATTATGCATATCGTATTACACCTTGTTGTGATCATTTTGTTCAGATTTTAGACAGGCATTAATAATAGTAGCAATGGGTCGCTTTAGCATTAAACCCTGTTCAGTTGCATGGATTTATTTTCAGGAGAGTATGATGCAATGGAAACAGTGATGCTGATTTGACCCCCGGATGTCAAAGTTACAGTCATAAATGCCAACTGCTGCTTGCCTTCCGCTTGATTCTCTTCTATGTATTGAATGGAAACTGACCACCTTTTGGAGTGAAATGCGGAACGGACAAAAATTGTGATAGAGAGAAACAGAAAGAGAGAGAAAAGTAATGTACTGTATGTATGAGAATAAAATAAATAGCAGGACAGATACAAAGACATAAAGTAAAGCTTTTCTTTAGCATTCCAGACATTCCTTCATCGCTTCTTTTTTTTTTGTTCGTGCTTCACTTTCTTTTTGCGTGAAACATTGTACTAACCTGCTGTGATCAAAGAGGTGGAACGAATCAGCTGCACAGACTCGCACACGCTCACATGCACACAACAGAAACTAAGGCGGGGCAGGCAGTGCACTAAAAGTGACAGAAGATAGACAACACTGACCGCAGTGTTAGGCTGAACAGAGCGGGCATCCGTTTTCAGATCAATAGATTTGGTCAGACCAGGGTGTGTCCATTCTATTGATTTAAGTTCTGTGGCAAAAGCAACTCCACAGGCCCAGATGGAGAGCGAGGAGAGAGAGAAGAGAAAGAGAGGGGGACCGTGAAAGAGAGGAAGTCTAAGAGTGTGGGTGTAATGGTGAGACCAAGAAAAAGAGAGACTAATGAGAAAGACATGGGGAGTGTAATGACAATGAGTGGAAGGTGTGGTAAGACAAATTTACTGGATGTGGGAGGTGAAAGAAGAGAAAGCAACTGGCAGTACAGAAGGAGAGGATAATAATTAAAAGCTCTGTGGGGAAGCTACAAAAAAGTGCCTCCCATCTGACTGCGGACATGCAGGTTTTCTACTGTATATACGCCAAAATGAATTTTTTGTTTTGTTTTTTCACTTTTCTGCAAACAGAGTGTAGCGATGTAAAACTTTCTCCAAAACAGCTGTGAGCAAACACTGTAAATACAAATACACAAAGGTTGGTAAACATGAACATGAATTATGTGGTCTACTGATGTTCCGTATGATATCTTCCGACAACGTTTTCAAGCAGCCAATCTGCAAAGTCGCCTGGTCAATCATCAATATTTTTTATTAACAATGTCAATGGTTATGTGTTATGTGAAAGGGATTGTTCGTAGTGACGACCCACACAGGATTATCACCTAACACTGCAGTTAGCCTCAGCTCAATGGAGCCTTTTAGCATCTTTTAGCTCATTGTTTTGGTTTTACAGCTCACAACTTTATTGTTTTGTTTTAGTCTTACTGCTCTCATCAGTGTCATTTCCAGTGACAGGAGGCAGATGCTTTCAGCTCTGAAAAAACGACTGCATAGAGACAAAGTTAGCAACCATCTGGTGAACATAGTGGAGCATTTAGCAGATAGCACCAGATAATTCCCTCAGGAGTTTGGTGGAGTCCAAACCAGAGCTGAAGAAGAGTTAATATTGGTGGACAGAAACACGACTGCAAATTAATGGAAATGTTGCATGTCTGCTGGATGTGTAAATAGGCAACTGTTTGCCAAAAGAGTTTACAGTGTTCCTCTGACCACAAAGTCATTTAATGCAACTTTAAAAGTAGATTATTTTTTTAAACACATTTAAAAAAAAAAAGTAATAAACATCCACAGTGAAAAAGTATTAAACCAAAGAGAAGTTTAAAAAATGAATCTGCTCAAATCGCAACAGGAAATCGCATTCACAGCTTTGATAAAGCCTATGACAAAATTAGGACTACAAATAATGATTATTCTCATTACTGATTAGTCAATGTATTATTATTTTTATTATTATATTATTATTATTTATTATTATTTATTCATCACAGATTCCTAGAGCCCATAATGGCATCTTTAAATTGCCAATTTTGTCCAACAAACAGTCAAAAACAAAAAAGGTATTTGACTTACAACTACTGTATATAAGAAAGAAAAGCAGCACATTTTTTTGTCATTTTTTGCTGGTAAGTGACTTAAATGAATAATCTAACAATTGTTGTGATAGTTGTTGATTAAATATTTGATGCTCTCTTGGCCATTTGGTCACTCAGTGAGACTTTTACCTGGTTAAATAGAGGATAAGAAGAAGAATGATAGCTCTAAACTAAGAAGAACCAAGTACAACCATTAAACACAAATGAGAGAGGACTGAAGTCTCATTATTACTCCTGAATCACAGTTATGTTATTGTAATGAGTTTTAGAAATATACATATCTATAGTAAATTGACATTTATGTGTATGACAGTGTTATAAAAATCATTTACTGGATCTTGTTTGCAAAGACCTGAACCTAACAAGTGCCCACATGAGATAAGAATGTCGTTATTTTGGTTTGGAATCTATGGTGACACATTGTGGGGTTATGAGAGGAAAGCAGTCACGCAGAGCAGTGCAGGAAGGGAAAAAGACGTAGGCAGGCGGAAGAGAGGTGAAGATAGCGGGCTGGGCATGACGGAGGAGGCGAAGAAGTGTGGAGAAAAGAAGGTGGGAGACAAGAAGGAAGGGTGGAGTTGAGATGCACATTCCTCAGCAGGGGTGTGACCCAGCCTGCACGCGTGTGTGTGTGTGTGTGTGTGCGCACGTGTGTCTGTACGTATATATCCCAAAATTACTGGGAGTTAACTTAATTCGATTTATAACACGACAATGATGGCAAAGAAAGAAAGAGAGGGAAGAAAGAAGGTAGGAGGGAGGGAGGAGAAAGAAAGTGAGAGCTGACTCACCATGTGATGACAGAAATAGACGAAGAGAGGGAGAATGAGTAAGAGGAGAGAAAAAAAAAAAAAGCGCAAAGGGACATAGAAAAGCCAGAAAAAGGGAGGGGAAAAAAAAGATTGAAGAGAAGGAAAGTGACGGGATAATGTGAGCAGAAAATGAAAATGATGCCTTGGGTTAAAAGGGGTGAGAGAAAGGGAATGAAAGTGAAAAAGATTAAGAAAGAGAGAGCGATTATAACACGTATTTCCCGACATTAGAGAGATCAGAAAATATTCTTACATGTCTTAACGTGTGTATTCACTCACTATAACAGCACACACACACAAAGAGGAGTGTGTGTGTGCAAGAGTGACAGCAACTGAGGATTTTTCTAGGGCTGGCAGCAGGCCAACTACATGATAGATTGATCAACTTATCATCTGTGCCTTTGTTCTCTCTCTTTTACACACACAGCATCACTTTGAATAAATGTGCAGCCACAACACACGCGTTTAGACTTCACACACACGCCAAACTGGCAGGAATATTTTTCTGCGAGAGTGATTTAATATCTGGTGATGTAATTTCACAACCTCTGTCCTTTTCCGCATATTTCTTTCCACATTACATTTGTCTTGAGAGTCACATCAAAGCACCAAATAAACGCGCTCATGCAGCGATAAGAGCACCTATTAAGGGCCGAAATGTAAATGTGATTATTTTCTTAATTTAAGGAGGCTGAACACTTTCTGTGCTGGTTTCACGATGACAGCATGTGAGTTTTCATCTTAAGTGAGAAAGCACACGCACTCATACATGAGAATAAATCACTGTGAGGCAGCGAGTGACTGCCAGTGTGTATGTGTGCATGTAATCTCTTGTATAATATTCCAGCCTCCTACCAGACTAGCTGTGTCTCCGTCTCATCCAGATGGCTTCTGAACTAATAGACAGCTGGGAGTCCCCAACCAGGCAGCCCGCTTCATCTGTTTACCCGTCTTCGAGGCCGTCTTGCCACAGCAGCAGCGAGACAAATCCACCAGAACGCTCCGTAAAATTATCAGGATATGCTCTTGTTTGTGCCAGTGTGACACACAGAGCAGAACGACGAAATCAGAGCTACCTGGTGCGGATAAACCTCTTCTCCAGCCAAAGCTAAATATCAGTAGTTTGGGCTGAAGTGAGGTCATTTTTTAACTTGGATTTCTACAATTTTTTTCAGTGTGGAAGAAAATGCAGCTTGTGGATTAGTTACAATGATGAGGAAATTAAGCCAACCCTGGTCAGGAAATTGGTATTGATTTATTGCTCCATCCATTCCTATTCATTTGTTACTTGGCTTTGACTCTGAGCTACAAGCAAAGACAGTCTAAATATATTGTATAGCATATTGTGTCCCATAGAAATATACACACACACACACACACACGCTTTTGTACCTACCTGTGTTTCCTCCTGCACCACTCTGTACTGCTCCTTCCAGACGGCCATCTTTGTGGCTTCGTCCTTCCTCACCGCTCTCTCCTTCTTCAGCTCTGGACTCCAAAATGTCTTGATAGAGTTCATAGAGGAGCTCAGCTTGGACTCTTTAGCTTCCAGCTACAAGAAACCAACATTAGACATTTTGAATTTAATACACGTTTAGTATTTTTATTAATTAGGACTTTCCTTCTGAGCTCCTTCTCCAAAAGGTCTCAATTTTGTTTAGAGAAACACATTTAGAACACTAGATTGTGATTATTAGGTTATAATTTAATTACTGTTTATGATCTAAGTAAACAAAGAGCAAGGTAAAATACTATAAATTGTAAAATGAAAGGGTCTATCTTGGTCTTAGTAAGTGTTTGGGTGCAAGTGTCTTTACCTCTCTGCGTAGAAGTTCATTCTCTCTCAGCACTTCTCTTAGTTGTGTCTGTAGGTCTGACATGGCGCCCTCCCTCACCTGGTAGCACACACACACACACACACACACACACACACACACACACACACACACACACACACACACACACACACACAGTACAACTCAGAAAAATTTGACCCCAGTAATATCATATAGTTGAGCATTTGTGCTCAATTCTTACATCATAAACATTTTATCTGTCACTGTTAACAGCTAGTGACAGCAGATCCCAGAACAACATAACTTAAATATGGAAATCCCCTCAAATACAGCATGCACAACCTTTTGAGACTGTTTCTGTAATTATAACTTATCAAGACCAAACATGCATGCAAATATTTATGATCAACCCACAAGAGGTTATTTTATGTTGAAGCCTTTTTTTCCAAGAGAAGCCTACATATGGCACACACCTCACTTCAATATTAATGAGAAGCTGCTCTCCATAAAAAATGTTTGATTCCACTTGACATCAGATCCGTAGTGCATTAATGAATTAAAAATATCTTGGATGAATTTTTAATCAACAAGCAGAGTCTGTTTTGTTTTTTGAAAGAGTTATTTTAGTATCCAGCTGACACTTGTGCACAGAGCGTCTTACAGTACTGCAAGTGCAAAGGTAGAGCAGGTTTAAAATACAGCATACATGCACGTGATATACAATAGAGACGAACCTGTGAACCTGTAAACATGAGAGTTAAGAGAAGATGAAGAATTTCTTTTGTTCAAAAAATAATTAGAAACAAAGGAAGGAGGGAGATACTTGTACGTATGATGACATATTTTGTTTGCATTTCAGGTTCTTCACTTTCAATCAATTTCATCCACACATTTCCGTCTGGTTTTTTTTATAAACTTCATTTGAGGTCTTTGGTTTTGTCTTCTTTTTTAGAGCTATTTTCCTTTGGGGAACATGCTTATTCATTTTCTCACCAAGAGCGAGATGAGAAGATGACTCTTATATCCATCTGTTCAATATTAAGCTGGTTCCAGGAAATGGTTAGCGCAGTTTAGCATAAAGATCAAAAACAGCTAGCCTTGCTCTGTCCAAAGGCAAAAAACCAAAGTGTAAAATCAACACTTTGTGGCTTTATGGAGGGTTATGTGCTGCACTATTTCTTGGCTGGAGTCTTATTGTCACCATGAGGTGGCCATTTAATCAGCAGAGAAGTTACAGCTCCTATCCAAGAAATAGTCCGGCACATAATGCTTCCATAAAACTGCAATTTGACAGTTTTACACTTTTTTGTACATGTTTTTGTAAAAATTACACAAATAAGAATCAACACATCAATTAGTGGGTTTTAGAGGTGGATTTTATTACCTTTCGTCAGAGCCGTTTCCCCTTGTTTCCAGTCTTTATGGTAAGATAAGCTAACCCTCTTAGGGCTTATCTGTCTAGAGTGGTATAGATCTTAGACATACACTGCCCAAACAGAGGGACAAAATGACCAAATTTCATGCAGTATAAGCTTTAATGAAATAATGATATAAAAATTGTGAAAAAAATCAAAAACAAATCAGTGCCTCACCTGTCTCATGGAGTGGGGCACAGTGGCAGCCTGTGCAGGCTGGCTTTGCATCTCCCCACCGAACGCTATTGCATCACTGGGCATAACTGCACCGCCACCTCCACTGTTTATATTGGGAGTGCTTCCCATGATGGCAGCTCGCACCCCATAGGGAACCCTGGCCCCGGCCCTGCCCAGCGTCATGGTGCTTTTGGGCAGCGAGGGATTCAGCCCACTACCAAGACTCCCAAGGCCGACTGGGTCTTCAGCTGTATCAGTGAAATACATAGGACCGCCTGTGGCGTAGGCAGCATTAAGAGACTGAATATTCTCCATGGACAAGGTTTTACCGGAGCCAGTGAGTCCACCGGTGGAGCTGCTGCTGCTGTTTCTCCGATGTCCTAGGCGGGGGGAGCGAGGGAGTCGTGGGGAACGGCCAGGACTCCCGGACACTGACCCGTTACCATTGGATCCGACAACATCCAGCTTGGAGACGGAACGTGAGCTACCGTACATGATGAGAGAATATGGGGTTTATACTGTAGAAATAAAAGAGTGTCTGGATCAAATTGATGTATCAGGTGCAAAAGTTCAAAAGGTACAGGGTGACACAACAGTCCAGAGAGTCAGCTGGTGTCCAGGGAGATATACTCATGAACAAACAGACAGCCCTAGAGTAAACGTGGTTAGGGGCCTGTGTGCTCACAACATAAAATTACACAAGGAGATCAGTAGAAGCAATAAATTGTAAATTGATGTCCAGAAAAAAAATCTGAAATGCAAAGAGTAAAAGCTGAAAACACAAACTCCTGTCAGTCTTCTACTGTACTCCTTCTTGACTTGAAATATCTTGATGCAGTGTTGACATAGCTGTGATCAAAGCCTTTCCAACACCCTCACTGTAATCCATGAGCTTTGTTAGAAAGCAGTAATCAATACAGCATTCCTTTAGATGAAGGCAGCAAGTTAATCCACAAGGCTCGGGGATGATGGGATCACCTGGAGAGAAAGGAAGAAAGAGACAAAGACTTAGTGATCAGAAAAACACAGACATATTGCAGGTTTTGACCATGTTATGGTTTTGATTGACCTACTTTTGTGACACAGTCTAGTTTCAAGTCTGTGTGTACAGTATTTTCTTTGTGCGCTGTTGTAGAGACGAAAAAAGAAAATTCAATGATTTTCTTACTTTTCTTCAATTCATATGAATTGAAGTTGAATCTCTTTGGGTGTTTTGACTGTTGTTTAGATACAATTTAAAAACATCCTTTTGGGCTCTGGCAATGTGCACTTGATAGTATGATTGATATATCAACAAAAAGACCAACAGACTGACGCTGTCATCCCATCTGGCTAGCATGGCTAAAGCGGTTTGCTGCAGCGTCACATCGCAGTACTTACAAGCTGTGTGTCTAGTAGGGATTAGGGCTGCAACTAACAATTATTTTCAATTATTTACATTATCGATTCATCTGCCGATGACTCTCTCAATTAATCGATTGATCTGACCGTTACAATTACCCTGAGTCAAAGGTGCCATCTTCAGATGACTTGTTTTGTCCGACCAACAGTCCAAAACCCAAAGATGTTCAATTTAATATTTCAAAGAAAAGCATTAAATCATCACATTTGAGAAGCTGAAAACAGCAAGTTTTTGGCATTTTTCTACAATGAATCATCAAAATGGTTGCAGATTAATTGTTGCAGCTCTAGTAGGGATGCACCAATCCATCTTTTTCTCCTCTGATACCTATTTTAAACCTCTTTTTTCCAGATTTAAGGTCTGTAAATCTGTATACATTGTTAAGGTAAAAGGTAAAACTAAATCAGCAGCCTTCCATGACTGAATGAATATAATAGAGGATGGCGGGAACACTGGATGTTATAATGACATTGACAAAGAAAACTGTATTTAACCTGGATCAGTCATGTCTGCCAATACCCGATCCGCTTAATAAGGTCAGTACCGGCATTGCTGCCAATCCGGCGTCTCAGATCAGTGTATCCCGTGTGTAGCAGACAAGCTTCATAGCACACTGAGCAGCCAGATGTAAAACTGCCATGAATCTTCTTGTAGGTTAACATCAGGTTAAAGAAGAGCTCACAGGACAGAGCGTGTTCCCCGATACTGATGCATGTACAGTACTGTAGTATCATATCATATGGCAAGGACATCATTTACAACTTCTATGCATTTAAACACTGATATTATAAACCATAAATGCATATTGGTGGTTACTCATGTTTGTGCACACTGCTACCACCCCCCCCCCCCCCCACCCTCCATCTCTCTCAACTCTTTCCATATCTAGGTCATGAATGCCGCGCTGTATCTGCTCTCTTTGCCAAAAATCAATCAAGGATAACCAAAACTCACTGACCTGTAAACACATGCAGTTCAAAGTAAGGGGGCAGAATCACAACAACATGTTGCATTGGCTTCCACAAACTCGGCCACAGCCACAAGCATCACCCGATGTGTCAGTTCATATGATCACACAGGCTGCTTTGTCTCTCCACCGCCCATTACGCCCTCTTCTTCAGATCACATTCTGTCCAAACCTCTGGCAACTACATCAAAGTTACTGTCCTGAAGCTGTAATAAACTCCAGATAAGATTCAATCAGTTGACTTATTATCATACAAGCTAATAATCACTTTGCCTGCTGTATGAATAACACGTATTATAAATAGAATAATCCATGTTTTTTTTTAAATGTAGTCAATTAAATCTTGTTATTTATCCAATTTCATTTTGAAATAATAATGTGGAAAGAAAACATAAAATAAAAAAAAAAGATAAATAAAGGCCCATCTGTCCCATCCCTGTTAATTATGAGTCACACTGGATAGAAGGATTAGCAACGGTAGATGCCAGAAATGTAAACTCTAATGCTACGTATCATATAAAGCAGACACACCATGAAATAGTGTCACGCTTTTATAGCCTATTAATAGTGTTTCAGCGCATGTGTGTTGGGTGAAATAAATATTCTGAATATTACAATTGATTAAGTCAATCAGGTCAAAGACAACTTATTATTAACACAGCTGGAAAAAATAATTAAACATGTCATACCTACTTTTCATGACATTCTTTAACCATCATGCCCTTCTGTGTACTCCATTCAAACAGTAATCAGAATATATGTCAGTAATATTTCTATTCTCTTCGGCACATGATTTTTAAACAGGAGCTCAAACATGTTGCTAATAAATGTCTCAAAGGTTGTTGCCCACTGTACACTATGCACTTTGATTAACAGTGCAGCATTTGAAAGGTGGAGAGCAACATTTAGACAGACATTTAAAAACTTTGGTGTGAATACTCAGAAATGCTGGATAAATATATAAAAAGTATGATATGCAGCCTCATGCACTATATCTGGAGTCAGTTACTGTGTCAGTTTTTTCTAAAAAAAAAAAATGCAATTTTAAAATGTACAGGCAGCCGGCCAACAGTCCTTTGTCCCGGTATCCAAAGAGACAGTGATGTCATCCTCAGGCCAGTAGACAGACATTGGCCATCTGATCCACACTCTCCCATTACTAGAATGACCCAAATTTACCACACGTACAAGAATGAAAATCTATTTGGCTTCTTTCTTCTCTGCAACACATGACAATTCATAGAGTGCAGAAATATTTACCCTCTAGTGTTTACATACTGTGGTGTTGACTTTAACACTCCTTGATACTGCACTAATGCATGTAACGTCAGTGATCTAGGAATTCAAACTACTTTTCCTCTGTTGCATTCACGTTCACTCTTTAGCTTAAATTCAATGTTTACATAAGTGTCTGGGCCAATTTCCAGTATTGCTTATATTACATAACAGTCAAAAGTAATCAAGAGACTGTGATTGTAATGACGAATGTGATGACGAGATTCACATCAGTTTATCGTTCTCAATAGTTGTTGTAGTAACAGAACAGAAAAACATGGGTACAGTTGGCGAACATGGCAAACATGAATGGGTTACATTAAAATATGAAGGCTTTTTTAAATATTTTGCTTGTTCCCTGAGATTCCACATCTCTCGTTGAGAAATTTGTCAGAAATATCTTTCCTTCCACACGCGGCCTCTTGCAAATTCTTAACAATAGTTAAAAAAATACAATAGTTAACATTTAACTGTGCAACCCTTTGGTTGACCTGTTTTAATCGCCTTAATTTTTTTCCCCACCCGCATTCTGCGAAGACCTGCCCTACTCTGCCTCTGATTGGCTAGTACTCATTGCCTTCATTGGTTGGTTAGGTCTAGGTATGAGAAGTGAGATGGTAAGGGTAAAATCAGGGTCAGAGCCAATTAGAGGCAGAATATGGGTGGGGGGAAAAAAATTACAAGTTTTATCTCCCCGCACCTCTACTTAGGGACCTGACCCAGACCTGCAGAAGTGTATCTTTCCAATAAATGTTAAGCAGCGCACAGATCTTTGGCCGGGGAGATGCTTCTGACAGCCAGTCACTTACAACCACACACACATACACTTAAACAGAAGCAGGGACCATCTGCTCTATCTCCCCTGAGGCCAAAAACACACACCTGGATAGATACAGGCCAGGACCCTGCCTCTAGCACACAGCTACACACACACACACACACAAACAACTGTGCAGATCTGCACAATCAGTCAAACAACACACATGCATACTGTATACAGTAGATATATGACAGATGCACACAGACGGACACACATGAGTAGCCATGAGTGATCATGTCACTAACAACACACACACATCTAATGCTTCATTTGAAGCCAACATGAGACTGCAGAGACAGACAGAGAGAGTGTGTGTGTGTGTTCGGGGCATTCCTCCTCCTCCCCTGTGGACCTGCTGACCTGTAGATAATGTACATGCTCGTGTCCCAATTCTCCCTGTGATGCAAAAAAATAATGTACGTCTAGCTTTTTTTAAGCCTTCATTTACTCATTTATAGAGCACACACAAGGCTCTTTTTCAGCCATGACTTGTCCCTCTCTTGTGAAAGGTTGTAGAAAAGAAAATGCACCCGCTCTGATTTTTCCCAGTAATGATTCACAGCAACAATCAAAATACCACAATTTAGCATTAGTGTTATTTTACCTGGGTCATTGCTTCAGTCTGAAAGAGATACAAGACACTTCAAGATCTTGTTGACACACAAATTTACTGTACCAGCTCAAGCTACATGTACAACAAGTTAAAATACACACATTCATCCACTTCTATCCATCTGGGTCAAAGGGAGCTGGACCATGTCCCAGCATGCATCGGACAAGAGGCGGGGTACACTCTTGACACATTATCATCTATCACATGGCTAAACACACACTTAGACTTTTTATTTTTATTGGCTTGAGGAGCTCATGGAAACCACAACACACCATGATGTGTTTTCCAAAAGTTTTGTAGGTCACATCAATAAAATTTATTTGTGGTGTTTTCAGACCCTGAGAGGGTGGCGGGGGTGAGGGACTGCAAACAGAACTGAGAGTCAGATACAAATAATAACCTTGAGCGCAGAGTTTCACATGAAGCCACCACACTGAATCTGCACTTTCAAGTGAGGAGGACTGGTAACACACATACACACACACACAATCACACACACACACACACCTCTGACGCAGTAGACATCATGAGATCCAGCAAACACCAGCATATGACTGTCCTCGACCCGTCTGTCAACAGGGCAGCATCCCTCTCTCATTTTCACACATAGGTGAAAGTGAAAAAGAAATATGGTGCCACTGTAAGAAACATCTGTTAAACACTGAAACATTCGGGTTCATAAAAGTTCAATTTTGGTTTTGGAAAAAGTAGTTTGATGAAAAAAAAAAAAATCTTTTTTCTCAACCACATGTCACAATCTTCATTAGCAGATGTTTGCTGCAGTTGAAAGCTCCAGAAAAGCTAGTAAGTAGATGGCATGTTTGTCGTGCAATGCTACTTAATATGCCACTGTGCATATATAGGATTTCTTGGTAAAATAAATTATGGCAGTTGTGATCAGATCTAGTGCTGCAACTAACATTTATTGCCATTATCAATTCATTTACAGATTATTTTCTCGATTTATCATTTGATCAAAAAATGTTCATCACAATTTTCCAAGGTGACATTTTCAAATGTCTTGTTTTGTCTGACCAACAAGTCCAAAAATCCAAGATTTTCAGTTTATTATCACAGGAGACAAAGAAAACTAGAATATATTCATGATTGAGAGGCTGGAACCAGGGAGGGGTTTTTTGCCATTTATTTATTATTACTTAAAAGAGAGTCTTAACAATTATCAAAATTGCAGCAGAGTAATTTCCTGTGAATCAATTAATCGACTTATGGTTTCAGCTCTAAAGAGATCAATACGCTAATTAAACTAAAATAGACTAATTTCACTGTTGCAAAATCAGGATTGTAAGGAAAAACCTGACTGGAGCATCTATAACTGAAAACTTCGCTGCTTTTTGGCTGGATTGCAACAGCAGGGCCAGCCCTATATGACTGATGCTGCGTCCAAATCGCATACTTCTACTTTTTACTTTTAGTACGTACTGCAGCTGCCCTTACAAAGTACGTACTTTTGCACACAGTATGCATGCTACGTACATACAACTGGGACGTACTACTTCATCTGTCGTTGCGGCTTCTGTGTCAGTGCGTCGTCATTGGTCTGTTCTCTCTTGGCGGCTCAGTCAATGTGACGCATCTTCCACTACGCAGAGGATTGTGGGTCAGGATAGCCAGAAAAGCAAGCTGGCTTGCAAACAATAAAATGTGACCGGATATAGTAGGACATCCTGGTACTTTTGGCATTCTGCATTTGACATAATACAGGAAACACCGATACACACAACGCCCTGTATTCCGTCCACTACCTCCCTGGACTGTTCCTGCAGTAACAAACATGTTGCTTGTGTCATCTTTCCTCAACACACTCCTTCCTCCTCACACACACACACACACACACAATGTTGTCTTAAGCCTCATAAAATCCTAGAATATCACACTGGGCTACCAAGAAAGTCTCCATGGTTGAATGCCAAAGTAACTGTACTTGTGCAGATATCCAATATGTGGTGGCGCAGCAGAAAACAGACTTAGAAAACTCAAAACTCATAACAAAAGACACAGAGGTAACCATGGAGCTTTTCAGATATGACGAGTAGCAGCACTAAGTCCTCTTTACACAGAAGGTTCTAATATGAGAGATGGACGATGTTTGATTCAAATACTTCCACCTGTATTCCTTATTTTCTTCTTCCCATTGTGCTGTCTCCTACCTCTAATTGCTTCTTTCCCTCTCTGACTCCCACTTGTCTCCCAGATGCTGTCACTTACGCTCAGTGCCTCTCTCTTTCTCCATCAGCATTCCTGAAGGTGTTCAGCCTGTTCTATTTATGTGACAACCACACATTCGTCTATCACACCGCACAATACAAAATGCGCACACACACACCACTCAACCTATACTTAGCCAGCTGGTGTTTCAGAGCGGGGGAGCTGAATTTGACAAAGTTCGTCTATCGCCTGGGGATCGGGGCTCATAAAAACACATTATATTAATGCTGAATATTATCGTTCTCCATTACTCTCTGTTCCTGTCAGGCTCATTGTGATATGATGTGGCTGGAAAGGACTCACTGGTGCTGTCTACACATCTCACTGAAAATCATCTCAACAGCCCTGCTGAAGGGGAGAGCGGTACTTGTTCTGCACCTACGCCTTCTGAAGATTTACAGTGATGACCCGCCGTTCACCACATTCAGCTTTACTGACGCTTTATCAGGCCAATGCATCTGAAATCAGACCGCTATTTGCTCCTCGATAGTATTACTGTTACTCCATATTAAATACAAGACAAAAGCAAAACTATGCAGCAGCTCATGTGTTGTCGAGGTCACTCACAGCACAATTTCTCACTTGTTTATGATTCATTTAGGTTTACTAGGAACTATTTTGTGCTGCTGTGGAATGCATAACTCGTCAAATGCCGCCATTGGGTTAAAGTAATATATCATTAGTGGTTTGGCATAGTTTCACACAAGATATTGTCTCCATGTCAGGGCATGATATTGATGACAAATCATAATAGCAGCTGTCAACTGCTTTATGCATTTTTAACTGAATTGCAAGACATGTAGAGACAGGACCTATTCCTGGAAATTATGTGATAAAAAAAAATCATTTGCAATCCTTAAAAAAGTTTTTCTCACTTGTAAAACTTGATTTGTGGTTCAGACAGTTTGGCCTTTCTCAGACCACGTGCAACATCTTTCCTTGAAGTAGAAAAATGAACTAATCCTGCACACAGGATATTGGAATTGCCCAAACTGCACTGGAGTTTTTTCAATTAACTGAGCAAACCAATTACACTTGGGAGGAAAAAATATATATATTAGCAGTCTGTGACACTGAATAATGTGTTAGGCAGAAGATGTCTGAGCCAGATACGGATTTTGCCTCACCAGCGTGACTGTGCTACTTGTAACTTCACTGTGTGCCACTGGTCCAATCAGCGATAAGACATATAACATGGCTGAGACACTGGAAAGCACAACACTGATAAGAGGCCGATAGCATCAGCTCCAGTCTATTGTGTACCTCAGGAAATTAATCGGAGGTGCAGGATGGGCAAACAAAACGCACATACAATCAGGAGTTAACACACACCCATACGGACTAAAAGACGCACACACACCATCCACGTTGATGCACAAAAAGTACACCAATGCGATCCACATGCACACACACATTTATCTAATCCTGTGTGCCGCCTACATAACAAATATGAAAAATGTACCGTTGAGACTTGACAATTAACACTAAGGCAGGGAAGCACAAAACTAATTCAGGAGTGTGTAGTAGTTAATGGAAGTGAGAGTGTGACTCCCCCAGGCTGGTCATGTAAAGAGGAATGTGCTCATACAGTCGGCTTGCCGGGTTAAATAAGGATGAAGTGAGTTGAGAAGGTGACCTCAGCATCCCCTGAAAAAATCTATCCATCTATCTTTAAACAATGAGGTGATAGAAATAACTCCTACCCCTGGCAAAGTGATAAAACTACTTGAATAAAAGAAATAAATAACAAACCAGGCGCCGAAGATTCGATGGTCTTGAGATAAAAGGGAGTTCTGGGAAGTGATTTAAACGAGCCACTGTCTTTGTCAGGGTACGTTCCTCGTGTTGTTCCACGGTCTTGAGACCTTAAGGCAAAAGTTTTTACCTTTGATGTTGAGCCTGGAGGCAGAGGAGTCAGAGGGCTCTCAGTGCAGAAAGGTTCACTGGGGGATCAAAAGTTCAGAAAGATATACAGGGCCAGGCCATGCTAAGTTTAAAAATAAATTAAAATACATTCTAAAACAGTAGAGGTTCCCAATAGCATGAGAGGACATTTAAAAATGTCCAGTGTTTACAGTAGCCGGTGGAAGGAAGCAGCTCTGACTCGCTGTTCCCAGAGGAGGGGCGGTGCAAAGACATGGAGCTGTGGGCGGAACACGGAGGAAATCACGGCGTCCCCCCCTCCACCCACCACTCACCACCACCACCACCACCCTTCCACCCCCCCCTTCAGTACACCCCCTTCCCAGCACACCCTTTCCCTCTCTCTCTCTCTCTCTCTCTCCCTCTCTCTCTCTCTCCCCCCCTTGAGCATTGCAAAACACACGATGTCATTCTTTTTTTTTTTCGACCGAGTGGCTATGCTTGCTGTCTGACAGCTGGGAAAGACGTGGCTGTTGACAGTCCAGTGCAAACATGGCAGCATTTAAAACATCATTTATATACAAAAAAAAAAAGGCCTGAAACAGTTCAAAAGAGAGAGAACTTTATAGACCCCTTCACAACACAACTGAAAAGACTCCATTATGGCAAGAGATGAAAACTAAACTTGAGCAACAAAGGCTCACTTGAAGCCCCTAAAGGCATATTATGACGATACCACAGGACATAAACCTACCATAAAGCAGAATAAGGTCACTCAATTGGGGCTGTAAAAGAATATTATAGGAATATGATGGCAATTATGTGGCTCTGAGAATACACAAGGCTGTCAGCAGCACTTCATCTGCCGCCCGCAACACAGTGAACAGATTGATAATCGCATTTAGAGGTACAGAGACGAGACATAGTGTTATTAGCCTGCTATTCCCGGGAAAGCCTCGGGCTGTACAGCTATAATGGTTTATTGAACACAACGGGAGGAAGCGTTGCTGTATTGTCGCCTGCAAACAAAATAACAAAAAACAAAATGTATCGTAATGACAGTCTGGACAAAACACCGAGTACTGCTCTAATGTAACAGCTGACCTGAAACTGCTGTACCTCAAAGTAGGCATCAAATTTTAATTATGTTATTGCTGATGTTCCCGGCTGCAACAACGAGCCACACAAAACAGTGACATGTGAGGTAGGACGAGAAGTGCCCAACATGAGACGCACACACACACACGCACACGCACATACACACACATACGCGCACACACATACGTAGCCTATGTAATGATACATGCATGTGTACACGCACACACTCATACTGAAGTTCAACAATACTCACTGCGGCTGGGTTCACTTCAAGCAGCAACGTTACTGCTGCCCCTCGGTTGTGAAATACGCTCTGTGTGAGAAGAAGAAGAAGAAGAAGAAGAAAAAGGGCCAGTCACATATCCTCTTCAGTTATTCCGCCGCTGTCAAACCTTTAATTGACGCTTCGTAACGTAACAGTCGGTCAGCCGAGGTGAAACGCTCCCTTTCGTCTGTGTCTGTCTCTCTCTCTGCTGTCTATCTCTTCTGTCTATCTTTCCCTCTTTTCCGTCTTTGCCAGCTCTACCACTGGTGGCTTCCCCACGGCTCGGGCGCTCCTGTGACGTCACGACGGTGTAGTGCGCGCCCCCGACACGTACCCACCTCCCCCTCTCCTACGCCCCCCCTCCCTCCCCCCATAATAATCCATATTTATTCAAAGTCGCAATGAAATTATAGATCATAGGCTTCTTCTCATGATAAATCTAATTCTTCATATTGATATATTAGCAATGTTTTCATACTGAACCATTGAGAAAGAAATAACTAATTTGTGCTCTCCATTTAGTAATTTCCCTTTAAACATTGGCCCCGTAATAAATCTCATGCAACTCATTTATCAGATATGTTTTGGCCCGAGCAGGCCAGATTTAGCATTTAAAAACAAAACTTGCTCATTAAAGAAATGAATAAATAAAAAATGAATTGTGGACACTGGACTCAATGGCTTTCACATAAAGTGATCAAAACATAATATTCAGAGTACCATCTCATAATTTACATCACCTTTTTGGACACGTTATATGCTCACAATCGTTTACTAAAATTCAAAGAAACAACTGATGAACAAGATTATTGATACAATAAATGCATTCATCATGTATCCACCTTGCACATTCTGATTATGTAACTACATGTATTAAATACGTATTACTACCTAATGCCATGGAGAAAAAAAACTAATTTAATTTAAAAGTATAACTATTTTGTGCTCTCCATTTAGTAATTAATCCCTGGCCAAAAACATTGTAGAATGAAGCAGATCAGATGTACAGGATTTTACTGTTTTCTTTTACTTTAAGGTAACACTTATATATGGAGGAATTAGGGCTCCAACGATTCGTCGATCGACAGAAAATTAATCTGCAACTATTCTAATAATTGATCAATGGTTTGGAGTCATTTCATAAAGAAAAAATGCTAAACTCTCCTGGTTCCAACTTCTTAAATGAGAATATTTTCTGGATTCATTAGCCTCTATGATATTTAATTTAATGTCTTTGGGTTGTGGACTGTTGGTCGTGACAAAACAAGACATTTTAAGTTGCATCATGGGCTTTGGGAAAGAGTGATCGACATTTTTCACTATTTTCTGACATTTTATAGACCAATTGACTAATCAATTAAACAAGACAATAAAAACATAAAAATCAGAGTAAATATGGCATTCAGCCAAGGAGACATCTACCATCACAGTCTTTGGCTCCATCTAGTGTGATTTTAAGTGTATTGCAAGACTGTAATGACCTGGTGCAACCGTAGCTCAGTGTTATTTATCATTTTCTTCAAAATAAAGCCTTTCATTTCATTCCTGAGAATTGAAATGCTTGAAATGTGATGTTTGTAATGTTATAGTGATCGTTTTAACCAAACAGTAAACACATCACCCAGATGTGTAACATTTTTTAATGCACCAATAGTTTTCCAAGTGTATTGTAAATTGTGATTTACTGTTTTTATACTTACAAACCATTGACTTGATGTATTCCAGTGATTAAATCTAGTGACTGAAATCACTATTGTTGGGTGTCTTGAATAAAACAAACATTTTGTGGTGGATGCAAAGCAGAACAAGTTAATTGAAATACTGTCTTGTTTGCATGCTTCATTGCAGTGTAAAGTTAGACTTTTGTCTTACTATTTTGGCATCACAGTGCTGTTCAAAGGATACCAAAGAATAAGTAAAGGTGTAAATATATTCACGAATTCCAAAGTTTTGTATTTGTGGTGCCCCCCAAGCAGCGGACTCTTGGAGGTTCTGAAAAAAGTGAGTCTGGTGTCTGGGTCATTTTGTTTCCCATTGCTGGTGCCTTGACTGTCTTAATATATAGCCATTTGTATAAATTCAGTACTGTAAGTTACAAGCAAGTAACTGGTGTAATTTTTTCAGCACATGAGCTATTTCAATATGTATGCTGCAGTGATATCACATGACATAATAACAAGTTATGAGACCAAGAAGTCAAAAAGAAAAAGTAAAACGGCATTTGAATTTTTTCAACATTTTATCCATTTTCCACAAAAACAAACTATGTGCAAATGATTACTATCTTCACATTCGTAGCTCAAGGCCTCAGATGAAGAACAAACAAAAATTAAATGAAATCTCTATTCATAAAATCTCTGCTACACAGTAAAACAGAACTATTTACATTTTTTAAAATCAAAACTTGTTTCTTGGTTTGTTTTTATGGGTTGTTGATTTTTTTTTAATGGAAAACAACAGAATAAAACATAATACAGGATAAATCACGTTTCACTATATGCGTAATGTGCGCTTGCTCCAATGGTAAAGTGCTCAGGATGTAGGAACATGTCTTTACGTAACTCAGTAAACTTCAGATAACTATCTTGACATATTATTTACTCTCTGAAGGTCGCGTCCATGTTTCAGTAGATTTCTAAATGCTCAGGGGGCGCAATAGGTCCTTCATGACGTTTGTAAATCGGCGATACGCCATTTTGCAACAGTCATTGGTTCAGCTCTTTGCGCACAGTTCACCACCCAATAACACAACTTGTGATTGGACGAGAGAGAGCCAACATGGCAGCCAGCGATCTCGTTCAACCAAAACAGTAAGGAGTTGTTTGTACAGTTGATATTAGATAGATAAGTACATAAAACCTAAAGTAATTGTTGCAAACAAACAAACAAACAAAAAAAAAAACAGAAAAAAAACAACCAAACAAAAATCAAAAATCAATTCTTACAATAGATATATTGCTATAAAATGGATTCAAGATTGTTTTCTATTTTTTGCTATTTTCCAAATGTAATTAAAATGAACGTTTACCAGGGGGAGGAATTCATAATGGTTTCATAATATACCAGCCATTGGGGGATATAAAATTAGGCTTATAAAATTGTAAAAAAAAAATTAAAAAAAAAGCTGATAATACTTAAATAAAACGCACTGTATGAAATTAGGCTTATAAATGTGTAAAAAAAAAAAAACCAACAACAACAACAACAACAACAAACATTGCTGATAATACTTATAAATACCTGTGTCTTCACCACATAGGTAATCACATCAACCTAACAATTGCCACTAGCGATCACAAAGACGCAAGTGCAATGTTCCTTGAACATTTGTTTTCTATGTCAGCTTCTGAATGCACGCAAGGCTGTGGCAGATCAAGTGCTTAATGAGGAGGACTGCAGGTTTTTGAAAGACATCCCTGCATGCCTTATTAGTGATGAGGAGACTGATGATGATGACAGGCAAACCTGGAGAGTCAGCTAATCTGAGTGGGGGGCACCAGACTAACAAAATTTTGCAGAAGTGCCAGCAGAAACTTGCAGGATGGTACACTGGAGGGTGGCCAGTGGCAAGGCCAGCAAGAGGCAGCCTCCCAGGGGGGATCAAGGCCTTCATTTGAAGGACAATTAAAGTTCTAATTGTTGTTGTTGTGATTGTTTGATCAACATGTGGGAAAACTAGGGGTATTTCACAAAGCAGGATTTCAAAGTTAGTAGTTAGTGTTAATGATTCATCAGTAATAACTTTTATATTGTCACAGTTGCTGCTCAGCCATTAAGGAAAGCGACAGGGAGAGAAGCGAGCGAGAGAACCACAAACACACACCAGGAGAGGGTGAGTCTGTTCTCATCAATTTCTTTTCTAGTCCATGAGTAAAACCTGGGACCATTGCTTTTATTTCAGTCCCTGTTTTGTCAGGCTTTGTGGAAGTTACCATACTACACTCCATGGATGACCCTGATGAAGACCACAAGCTGAAACGCGTCAGTCAACTAATAAAGTTGTTCCTCATACTACAAGTGTTGCGGGAGTTCTCATCTTTCCACTCTTTATTGCTTCCCTGAGCTTCTCTCACAGACAGACCTGAACATTGGTTAAACAATGGTGCCTCCCCCTGGTCAAATGAGTTGCATTATGAGCCAATTTTAACCAGCAAGTAGGATAAAACCTCTGATTTGCACACCTCATATATGTGACTGATCTACTTTGTACCTTTTCTTACTGTCAGGTAGGTGATCTTGACCAAAACCAACATGTCACACCACTGCACACCCGCATGTTGCCTCCATGCTTTGACCTGCATATTGTGTTAGATGCTATTATAAGTAAATGAAGCAGGTGTCTACTTGATTTATACAGTTTTCGGTTATAAAACTGAAGGAAGGCCGTCCATATGAGTCAAATCAAGTAGATATCTTTCAATGTTACAGTCTTTTCAGTGCCAAAGTCCCTTTTTTCACTATACTTCCACTGCAGCTCAACAGAGAAACACAAAGTGGGAATTTGATGCTAAGAAGACTTTAAATGTGGCAGATATCAACTTGATATAACCTCAGACTGCTGAAGCCTCATATAAGCTTTGGATTTTGCCCCCCATCACTTACATTGAAAGCACATTTGAAGAGGATCTTTTAATAGCCAGTATGAAGAGGAGGAATGATTACAGCGAGGAAAACCTCCTGACTATTGTTTTAGGACAGACTTGAAAAATTGTGAACCTATTGTATATCTTTAAGTTTACTGGTTTTAACTTGCTATATTATTATTATGTAAGTAGCTTCTCATTTGAATACAACAAAATAATTTAATTAAAGATAGCCTATGGAAACTGCTAATCAATCCATAATGATGAATAAATTGAATTATAAGGATGCCGGCACACTATAGGCTCCATACAGTCTGCTATATAAAAGAATATACTCCAGTACTTCTCTGTGGAATTGATCAAAGCTCCTTTACACAGAGCAGAACGTGCAGTTTTTAGTAGAAATGTACTTTATGCACACTTATGCACATTAGTACCTACCTCAAGTAAATTTTCTTGCACGATAACTTGCAAATTACATTGATTTGGCACACATTGTAAGAAATAATATATATACTGTACAGAGGGAAGATACAAAGTGTCTGCTGATGTCTTTGTGTCCAAGACTTCAGGAAGTCACTGACTGCAAAGAATTTCCCACAAAATATTAGATATGATGATTTTGTTTGACTTTATCTGTCCAATTATGTTTGAACCCTTAAAGTTCAAATACTGTCTGGACTGCATGTAACTATGTGTATGTATGTAAATATAATATAGTTTATCCTTTTTTTAATTTCTTTGTGCAACTTTAATATACTTTGCCATATTTATTGCATTTTTTATTGTTTTTTTCTATTCTACTTTCAAATATTTTAATATTTGTTCATACATTTTCTGTGCATGTAGTGAGGAGTTGGCTACAGCTTCATTTAATTGTGCAATACTGTTTTGTATAATGACAATAAAACTGAACCTTGAACCTTGAAATGATCTTTAGTTTGGGAATCGAACCCCCAACCCTGCCAGTGATGATACCTTGTTTTCCAGTGAGCTTTGTACTTGTGTGTATCTGTTGTGTATTTGCTGATGTAGCTTTGACAGCAGGAGTAAAGCAACAATAAAAATTTCACAACTCAAGTTGCATGCATATGAATATTATTGAAATATTTTCATGACAAGTTTTACAAATCACGTGTCATTTTTTAACAGCTAAGAGACCCAGACAGTTCAGGTGCACTCTCTACACAGTGTAAGTGTGTTGATGGTCCTTTAAATGTACAAATACAGTGAAACTCTTACCACACTGGTCACAGGTGTGAGGATTTTCTCCAGTGTGAGTACGCAGATGTTTCTGTAATTGTCCAGATAGAATGAAACTCTTACCACACTGGTCACAGAGGTACGGTTTTTCTCCAGTGTGGATACGCTGATGACACTTCAAATATGATGAGGAAGAGAAGCTCTTCTGACACTTGTCACAGTGGTGTGTTTTCTCTACAGTGTCGGCACGCTGATGTGGATCCATTTGTCCTCCTATGAAACTCTCCTCACTCTCACCATGAGGTCCGGCTAGGTTTTTGCTCGTCTGTTTCTATTATACAAAACGAAAGAAAGAGAAAGACATAAGGAATGTAAGAATGTATTAAATAGTGGAACTGATACAAGAAGAAGTGTCCTGATGTATGAATACATGGACAAGGTAGAGGTGAAGAAGGCATTTCCGTTGTTAAACCAATAGTTACTAAACACCTGTGAGTGCTGTATGGCTCTTACACCAGTGTGGATATGCTGATGATGCTTCAAATATGCTGAGGAAGAGAAGCTCTTCTGACACTGGTCACAGGTGTAAGGCTTTTCTCCAGTGTGAGTGCGCAGATGCTCCATTAAATGTCCAGATTGAGTGAAACTCCTACCACACTGGTCACAGAGGTACGGTTTTTCTCCAGTGTGAGTGTGCAGATGCTTCTTTAAATGTCCAGATTGAGTGAAACTCTTACCACACTGGTCACAGGTGTAAGGCTTTTCTCCAGTGTGAGTGCGCAGATGCTTCTTTAAATATCCAGATTGAGTGAAACTCTTACCACACTGGTCACAGGTGTAAGGATTTTCAAGAGTGTGGATACCCTGATGATGCTTTAAATTTCTTGAGGAAGAGAAGCTCTTCTGACACTGGTCACAGGTGTAAGGCTTTTCTCCAGTGTGAGTGCGTAAATGGTCTTTTAAATTTCTAGTTTGAGTGAAACTTTTACCACACTGGTCACAGGTGTAAGGCTTTTCTCCAGTGTGAGTGCGCAGATGGTCCTTTAAATTTCCAAGTTGAGTGAAACTCCTACCACACTGGTCACAGAGGTACGGTTTTTCTCCAGTGTGGATACGCTGATGATGCTTCAAATATGTTGAGGAAGAGAAGCTCTTCTGACACTGGTCACAGGTGTAAGGTTTTTCTCCAGTGTGGATACGCTGATGACACTTCAAATATGATGAGGAAGAGAAGCTCTTCTGACACTGGTCACAGTGGTGTGTTTTCTCCACAGTGTCAGCACAATGATGTGGATCCATTCCGGCTAGGTTTTTGCTCGTCTGTTTCTATTATACAAAACGAAAGAAAGAGAAAGACAGAAGGAGTGTAAGAATGTATTAAATAGTAGAATTGATACAAGAAGAAGTGTCCTGATGTATGAATACATGGACGAGGTAGAGGTGAAGAAGGCATTTCCTTTGTGAAACCAATAGTTTGCTATTACTAAACACCTGTGAGTGCTGTATGGCTCTTACACCATGGCCACTTACCAAAATAAGAAAGAGACACTGTGTTTAAATCGTTCTCTATGTGTTTACATATGCTTGTTGTCAGTTTAACACATGGTTAGGTTAGTTTCACCTGTCAATAACTGCTAACAGAGCCTGAAGCATCAAAACTGTGGCTATGGTTACAGGCAATTTAATACACCTTGAGCCTTGATTTAAAAGAGTGACCAAAACTATACACATATACATTTTTAGAGATCCCTTCCAACTGAAATAAGTGTTGTATAATGTTAGTGGTGGAAAGTAGAAATTATACTTAAGTACATTTACTCAAGTACTGTACTTAAGTACATTTTGGGAGGTACTTGTACTGTACTTGAATATTTCCATTTGATGCTACTTTCTACTTTCTACTCCGCTACATTTATTTGACAGCTTTAGTTACTTTTCAGATGAAGATTTGACACAATTGATAATATAAAAAGCTTTTAAAATGCAAGCATTGTTAAAGATGAAACCAGTGGTTTCCAACCTTTTTGGCTTTTGACGTCTTACAAAAAGCAGTGTGTAGTCGGGGTCTCATTTCAGATGTCTATGAGTTGTTAACAGCTCCACCAAATAGTGATTTTTCCCTCTAAACTTCTTACATGGTTGCATTTCAATAAATGTTCAAATGATCCAATATTTCACCAAAAATCAAAGATTAGAGAAAAAGTCAAAAACTGAAAACAGATTTGTGTATCAGAACTTTGTTTTTTCTTCTTTCCTCTCCCATTAATCATCTCACGACGAGGTTTGTTGTCTGGCTCTTACCTCTGCTGATGAGCTCATTTTGTTGCTGCTGTTTGTATTCTCCTCTGCTAGATATTCCTCCATCTATCATCATAAAATAAAAACACAGAAAACAGCAAAGTTAACACAAATTAAAAACAATACACTGCTAGAAGTGAATGTCAATCATAGACAGTTATATAAAACTTATTACTCAGACACATGTATAAACAAACTGATCAGAGATAATCCAGTCAGACTGTGCAACTCTGAAAAACCATACTTCTTTGTGCTTTTATGTTCTGCATTTTCTGAATAACTGCAATTAACTTTTCGTTAACTATATATTAACATAGTTAGCTGAATTTATTAATAAGCACGTACTTAGTTATTTGAGAAATATTAGTGTAAATGATAACGCTAAACAATTTGGCATCAGCTTTAAGTTTGGCTTTTCTGATATTATTTTGAATTTTGAAGCTACAAGTGAGAGTTATGAACACCTGACAGGACCAGCAAATGTTTATTTCTAAATAAAAATCGCAAATCAAACGCACTCGCACTAAACTAAACTTAAATTTTCTTGTTGATGCTCTAACCTGCAGACCATCAAGTCCAAGTAGAAAACAGATGAACAACGCTGGTATGTACTCACCGTTTCTGTGTTTGAAGTTTAATATACTCCTGTAGGTGATGGGCGTCTTCAGGGAGCTCTGAGTTACAGATTTTGACAGATGCATTGATCGTTTCCATGGCAACCGCTGCTGAATCGATCTACAATAACATCGTGACATCCTAATGTTTTTTGAAAATAAGCACGCCGCTTTTACGATTTTACAGTGACGCTTTAGGTCTCATAGTTCCCAAAGGAATTGATTTGTAACAGTAACGTTTTAGCAACACTCCTGGAAATGGCTCTATAACTTATTATTAATAGGAAAAAATGCCAATGTAACCTGTAGAGACTATTGTTGACATAACGTTACAGGGTCAGCTGAAAATGCATATTTGTCTATAGGAAAGCATACAATTCAACAAATGCAGACTGATTTTTTTTTATATAACCTGATTGGCACCTGATTGGCAGCACCTGGGAGTACCAGAAGCTCCATACAAGAGTCAATAGCAACAGCAAAATAAGCTGTTTGGCATTGGCAGAGAAGATTTGGCAAATTTTTCATGGGCACAACCCACATACTCAGCTCTGCTGCTCATCCCACAAATGCATGTCCCTTACAAATGTGGCACCATTTAAAAGGGTAATAAACATGCTTTCCAACAGTATAAGATTCATTGCCAAGAAGCATTGTTACAACAAAGAAATAATCTACCAAACACAAATTTCCTTACTTTTTGTGCTAAGTTTAGATAGTTCATCTCCATGAAAGAAAGAAGAAGACACCAGATAACATGAGTCAGATACAGCTTCTCTCTCTCTGTCTCTTTGGTCGCTAATTTCATCTCTGATGGTTAAGTATCTCTCTGTGTGGCTATTGTGTGAATGTATCTCCTAACAAGAATGAAGCAGAGATCATATAATGTAGGTAGTTTGCTTGTTGAAGTTACAGTGAGCTGTCTGGACTCACTCATGATCCCGTTTTTTAAATTGAGTGATTGTTCAGTCACCTGTTGATGTTGTGTGATTTGTGAATGAGTGCAGGAGGTCTGGCTGCTTGCTTGTGACATTTTCTTCAGTTCGTTTTTAAGCTGAGCCTTGTATTGAGTAATAAGCTTAAAGTAACTAGAATAACGAATGTTAAGATGTCAGCTTTGTAGACTATATTTTGTATGTCGTGCACATAGGGTTAGAGTTTAAGCTCTGGCTCTCGCCTTAGAGAATGATGTGAACCAAATACTATGTTTTTTGTTTTGGATATGTTAAGTATCAGTTTGTTTTCAAAAATCCACTTTCCAATAATATCTAGCTCCCTGTTCAAGATGTCAGTCAAATCAGCAGATGTTGTTGCTGATGCATGTACAGTAGTGTCATCTGCATACATAGTTAATTTAGCATTTTTTAGTACAAGAGGTAAGTCAATGGTAAAAATGGTATACATAAGTGGGCCTAGGCAGCTCCCTTGCGGAACTCCACATTTCAAAGACACGCTATCTGAGTAACCTCCATTAAAGAAGACTCTCTGCGATCTATTTACCAGATAGCTTTCCATCCAGGCAACTGCAAATGGTCTGAATCCATAACACTCAAGCTTTTCAAGAAGAAGATTGTGGTCAATAACATCAAATGCTGCCGTAAAATCTAGTAGGACTGCTCCACATATCATTTTGTTGTCCAGATCTCTGTACAAGTCATCTGTCATTTGCACTAAAGCTGTGCATGTAGAGTGTCCCTTTCTGTAAGCATACTGGAAGTTTGTTATCAGACAAACTTCCAGCACTGGGAAAAGCTCAGTGACGTACAGTCCTATTGATTTCCTGATTTATTTTGAATTGACATTTGCCACAATGGGGAACCCGCATCTTTCCAGTCATTTGACACCATGGCTGAAGGCTTGGACTGTGAGTGTTTGGATGTCAGGTTGATACGTAGACTCTTTTTATCGAACTATCTTTTTCTCCCTTTGTAATTACCTGCTGAGTGTTGGCGAGAGTCTGAATCTGTCCTTGTTTGTTTTTCACTAATAAAGGATGTTCACAAAAAAGATATGTGTACTATGATGCACTTTCTTAACAAAATATATGGTAAAGTGATTCCAGTATGTCTCAGTGCCATTTTAAGAGAATTTTAATTTTTTTATGATTATTGGGATCATATCATTAATCGCAATTATTTTGGCCAAGATAATCATGACATGAAATTTTCCTATCGTCCCATGCCTTACCTGATGTTGAAACAACTGATCTGATGTTGAAATGTACTTTATGAACTGTGGTAACTAAAATATGTCATTTCCTCTCAGTTAGTTAAATATTTCTTCACAAGAAAAGGCCATTTTAAAACAAAGTAAATTTTAATTCATGAATCATTGGTTATTTAAAAAAATTCAGTCTGCATTCATTGAATTGTATGCTTTCCTGTTGACAAATATGCATTTTCAGCTGACCCTGTATCTCAAAAATAGGCTCTACAGGTTACATTGGCATTTATTTATATAAATAATAAGTTACAGAGCCATTTCCAGGAGTGTTGCTGAAACGTTACTGTTACACATCGATTAATTTGGTAACTACAGGACCTGTAAGATAAAGCGTTACTGTATAATCTTTGAGAAAACCACAGTGTCGTTATTGTTTCACTGCATCATCATTTTATAACCTCCTTCCTTTTGTAATGCAACAACAATCATATTTTAATGATTCCAATGTTGATGCTCTGATAACTTGATGGGACAGTTTTCAGTTTGTATGAACGGCTTGAGATTTTGAGCCCGAAATTAGGAGCCCAGTGTTGAGCACTAACTATTGTACACTGCAAAAATAGAAGTGTTAAAAAACACAAAGTTGTGTTGATAGTATTTTGACACATTTTGTAGATTTTAGCAGATGTCAGCATTGGTCCTGCCTATTCAGGGCTGATTTAAAAAAGCAGATGACGTGTTGAGCCATTTTCAAAGCATGAAATGCCGATTTAAAAAAAAATTGTGGTCAATGTCAATTTTAAAACCATCATTGATTTGTTCCATCACAGTATAGTCAATCAAATTTAGTTTACAGCTCAAAAAAACATGCTCAAGTGTGCAGTAACTCTTTAATGACCATGTCTTCAGCTATCAATAATGTTTTACTACAATTAATGAAATAAATTATGATGATTATGGTCATCTAGTGGGTTTCTAAACTGACAAATTCACAAAATGATCCAGACTAAAATGCTTCATGGTTTGGCATGTTTATTTTCAAAAGACATTTGGATGTCAACGTGTTATTATTGTGGATCATTCAGCTGCGGTTGCCATGGAAAGGATCAATGCATCTGTCAAAATCTGCGACTCAGAGCTCTCTGAAGACGCCCATCACCTACAGGAGTCTATTAAACTTCAAACACAGAAACGGTGAGTACATACCAGCGTTGTTCATCTGTTTTCTACTTGTACTTGATGGTCTGCAGGTTAGAGCATCAACAAGAAAACTTTTTATTTAGAAATAAATATTTGCTGGTCCTGTCTGGTGTTCATGATCCTCACTTGTAGCTAAAATTCAAAATAATATCAGAAAAGCCAAACTTAAGGCTAATGCCAAATTGTAACGAATAGTTAATTGCAGTTATTTAGAAAATGCACAACATAAAAGCACAAAGAAGTATGATTTTTCAGAGTTACACAGTCTGACTGGATTATCTCTGATCAGTTTGTTTATACATGTGTCTGAGTAATAAGTTTTATATAACTGTCTATGATTGACATTCACTTCTAGCAGTGTATTGTTTTTAATTTGTGTTAACTTTGCTGTTTTCTGTGTTTTTATTTTATGATGATAGATGGAGGAATATCTAGCAGAGGAGGATACAAACAGCAGCAACAAAATGAGCTCATCAGCAGAGGTAAGAGCCAGACAACAAACCTTTACTTTACTTAAGTAAAAGTACCAATACAGCAGAGTAAAAATACTCCATTACAAGTAAAAGTGCTGCATGAAAAATCCTACTTAAGTAAAAGTACATAAATATTATCAGCTTGATGTAGTTAAAGTGTTGCAGTAAAAGTAGTGGTTTGGTCCCTCTGACTGATATATTATTATATATAAAATCATTAGATTATTAATACTAAAGCATCAGTGTGTAAGCAGCATGTTAATGTTGTAGCTGCTGAAGGTGGAGCTAGTTTGAACTGTTTTTATATACAGTTAGCTAGTTTAGTCCAGTGGAAAGAAGAAAAAAAGTTACATACACAAATACACAAATCAGAACTTTGTTCAAATTTCGGTTTTTGGACTTTTCTGATCTAAATATTGGATCATCTAAACATTTATTAAAATGCAACCATGTGAGAAGTTTAGAGGGAAAAATCACTATTTGGTGGCGCTGTTAACATCTCATAGACATCTGAAATGTGACCCCGATGACACACTGCTTTTTGGCTTTATAAGACGTCAAAAGCCAAAAAGGTTGGAAACCACTGGTTTCATCTTTAACAATGCTTGTATTTTAAAAGCTTGTTATATTATCCATTGTGTCAAATCTTCATCTGAAAAGTAACTAAAGCTGTCAAATAAATGTAGAGGAGTAGAAAGTATAAAGTAGCAAATGGAAATACTCAAGTACATGTACTTAAGTATAATTTCTACTTTCCACCACTAACATTATACAACACTGATTTCAGTTGGAAGGGATCTTTAAAAATATATATGTATATAGTTTTGGTCACTGTTTTAAATCAAGGCTCAAGGTGTATTAAATTGCCTGTAACCATAGCAACAGTTTTGATGCTTCAGGCTCTGTTAGCAGTTAACTGACAGGTGAAACTAACCTAACCATGTGTTAAACTGAGTGGCCTACCTCTTGTACTAATTGGCCATGGTGTAAGAGCCATACAGCACTCACAGGTGTTTAGTAACTATTGGTTTAACAACGGAAATGCCTTCTTCACCTCTACCTTGTCCATGTATTCATACATCAGGACACTTCTTGTATCAGTTCCACTATTTAATACATTCTTACACTCCTTATGTCTTTCTCTTTCTTTCGTTTTGTATATATATATAGAAACAGACGAGCAAAAACCTAGCCGGACCTCATGGTGAGAGTGAGGAGAATTTCATAGGAGGACAAATGGATCCACATCAGCGTGCCGACACTGTGGAGAGAACACACCACTGTGACCAGTGTCAGAAGAGCTTCTCTTCCTCATCATATTTGAAGTGTCATCAGCGTATCCACACTGGAGAAAAACTGTACCTCTGTGACCAGTGTGGTAAGAGATTCATTCAATCTGGACATTTACAGAACCATCTACGCACTCACACTGGCAAAAAACCGTACCTCTGTGACCAGTGTGGTAAGAGATTCATTCAATCTGGACATTTACAGAACCATCTACGCACTCACACTGGCGAAAAACCGTACCTCTGTGACCAGTGTGGTAGGAGTTTCACTCAATCTGGACATTTAATGGAGCATCTGCGCACTCACACTGGAGAAAAGCCTTACACCTGTGACCAGTGTCAGAAGAGCTTCTCTTCCTCAGCATATTTGAAGCATCATCAGCATATCCACACTGGAGAAAAACCGTACTTCTGTGACCAGTGTGGTAGGAGTTTCACTATGTCTGGATATTTAAAGAAGCATCTGCGCACTCACACTGGAGAAAATCCTCACACCTGTGACCAGTGTGGTAAGAGTTTCACTGTATTTGTACATTTAAAGGACCATCAGCACACTTACACTGTGTAGAGAGTGCACCTGAACTGTCTGGATCTCTTAACTGTTAAAAGATGACACGTGATTTGTAAAACTTGTCATGAAAATATTTCAATAATATTCATATGCATGCAACTTGAGTTGTGAAATTTTTATTGTTGCTTTACTCCTGCTGTCAAAGCTACATCAGCAAATACACAACAGATACACACAAGTACAAAGCTCACTGGAAAACAAGGTATCATCACTGGCAGGGTTGGGGGTTCGATTCCCAAACTAAAGATCATTTCAAGGTTCAAGGTTCAGTTTTATTGTCATTATACAAAACAGTATTGCACAATTAAATGAAGCTGTAGCCAACTCCTCACTACATGCACAGAAAATGTATGAACAAATATTAAAATATTTGAAAGTAGAATAGAATAAAACAATAAAAAATGCAATAAATATGGCAAAGTATATAAAAGTTGCACTAAGAAATTAAAAAAAGGATAAACTATATTATATTTACATACATACACATAGTTACATGCAGTCCAGACAGTATTTGAACTTTAAGGGTTCAAACATAATTGGACGGATAAAGTCAAACAAAATCATCATATCTAATATTTTGTGGGAAATTCTTTGCAGTCAGTGACTTCCTGAAGTCTTGGACACAAAGACATCAGCAGACACTTTGTATCTTCCCTCTGTACAGTATATACATCTTTTAACAATATGTGAAAAATCGATGTAATTTGCAAGTTATACCGCAAGAAAATTCACTGGAGGTAGTAGTAGGAGTGAGCGTAGTGCAAAGGTAATGGTATGGTAATGTGCATAAGTGTGCATAAAGTACATTTCTACTAAAAACTGCAAGTTCTGCTCTGTGTAAAGGAGCTTTGATCAATTCCACAGAGAAGTACTGGAGTATATTCTTTTATATAGCAGACTGTATGGAGCCTATAGTGTGCCGGCATCCTTATAATTCAATTTATTCATCATTATGGATTGATTAGCAGTTTCCATAGGCTATCTTTATTTAAATTATTTACAGTTGTATTCAAATGATAAGCTACTTACATAATAATAATATAGCAAGTTAAAACAAGTGAACTTAAAGATATACAATAGGTTCACAATTTTTCATGTCTGTCCTAAAACAATAGTCAGGAGGTTTTCCTTGCTGTAATCATTCCTCCTCTTCATACTGGCTATTAAAAGATCCTCTTCAAATGTGCTTTCAATGTAAGTGATGGACGGCAAAATCCAAAGCTTATATGCGGCTTCAGCAGTCTGAGTTGGTCATATCAAGTTGATATCTGCCACATTTACAGTCTTCTTAGCATCAAAATTCCCACTTTGTGTTTCCCTGTTGAGCTGCGGTGGAAGTATAGTAACAAAAAAAGGGACATTGGCACTAAAAAGGCTGTAACATTGAAAGATATCTACTTGATTTGACTCATTTGGACGGCCCTTCTTCAGCTTTAAACCCCAAAACTGTGTAAATCAAGTAGACACCTGCCTCATTTACTTATAATAGCATCCAACACAATATGCAGGTCAAAGCATGGAGGCAACATGTGGGTATGCAGTGGTGTGACATGTTGGTTTTGGTCAAGATCACCTACCTGACAGTAAGAAAAGGTACAAAATAGATCAGTCACATATATGAGGTGTGCAAATCAGAGGTTTCATTCTACTTGCTGGTTAAAATATAGAATAGGAAAGACTTTGAAATATTTTATACATTTTGGCACATAAAGCAACTCAAGTATTTGTCCAGGAGGAGGCACCATTGTTTAACCAATGTTCAGGTCTGTATGTGAAAGAAGCTCAGGGAAGCAACAAAGATTGCATAATGACATCATCATGGGAACACAATTTAATCTGATACTGTATATACATAGATTCAACATTAGGCTCACATCTAGCATAAAGAATCTTGTTCATCAGTTATTTCTTTGAATTTTAGTCAGCCATTGTCGACATGTAACATGTGTCCAAAAATGATGTAAATTATGAGATGGTACTCTGAATATTATGTTTTGATCACTTCATGTGAAAGCCACTGACTCCAGTGTCCACATTTTTTTTTTTTAAATGAGCAAGTTTTGTTTTTAAATTCTAGATCTGGCCTGCTCGTGCCAAAACATATCTGATAAATGAGTTGTATGAGTTGAAACATTAGTTACTCTTTTTATGCCCGTTCAAATAAGTGATACATAATACTGAGTAGTTACTGGGTAGTCCCTCATTCCTTATAGCCATTATTTACTCCCCAATGTAAAGCATCAAAACTAACAAGTAGCTACTGGGTTTTTACTGGGGGGTTCACCATTAGTTTAATAACAGACCAGAGACAGCAGGATTCTCATAAAAATATTTTAATCATCATATTTAGGGCGCATAGCCTACATTAATATCCACATCCACATGTAGGCCTATACTGTCAGTTACACTAGATGCTAATGTAGCCCAGAGTAGTTACATTAGCAATAAAAAATAAATCTCTGTATTAATGTTCAGGAAATCATACACATGAAATAAATAAACTCTCATTAAATATTGCACGTGTATATGTTTGAGATAGTTTAATGGGTAGAAAGAAGATGTTTTTGTTGATAAACTTGGCAAACAGCCAATAAATTTAAGTTTAAGGCACGAAACTTAGCTAAACAATGGAGGAACTCATTTAAGTAAATGTTGTGTTTTCATGCGTTAATTCATACTTAATATTAACAACATAAAATTAGAATGTGGATAAAAAAGAGAGAATGCCGTCCGTTCCCACCTGTGCACTGAGGCCTGATGCTATTTTTCATGCTAATGTGCCAATTCATTGCACCGGTGAGTTGAAACTTCTAGCATGTAGCTAACTAGAGAAAATGTCCACTAGCTGTGATGCTAAATGCTATGTTCAACTCCATGGATTTATGCTAAAAACGTTAGCGATCTAAAGTCCACTAGCTGCATTGATAATCAGTGGCAGGTAAAATCCCATTTGATAATGCTAAAAGTGTTAGCAACGTAGACCACATGGACCACTTGCACAACTATTAGGACCAGATCTGCTCTGTGTCTCACGGGAATTACAAACTATATACAAATCCATAGAGACATTAGAGAGCTCCAGCAGAAGCTGCATTCACTTAGTCACCAAGTAAACATGTTCCTGCCTCAGTCACACAAAATCCCAAACTTTGCCTTGGAGTTGCAAGGCAAGTAATCTTCACCATCTTCATCTGTGACAGTGTGATTCATGCATGTGTTTTATTGTGGAACTTGTTTAGAGAGTCTCTTGCTTTGAATTTGTGTCCTTGATCTGTGTGCAGGCAGGTGCCAGAGTTTTAGATGATAGATCTTCAAACCTATATTGGCCACAGGAAAGTATTGGAATAGTATGGAACAAGATATTCCACTGCTGGTATTCATATAAAACACAGAGACGAGTGATCCAGGTATGAATTACACATCTGCGTCTATAAAAGGCTACAATGACAGTTCTCATTGTTATGTATCTGATGTGAAATCACATGTTTAAACAATTTAATGTACTTTATGAATTGTGGAAACTAAAATATGAGTGCTTGTCATTCTCAGGCAAATAGGGACATTTATTCGTCTCCCTCTCCCTTCAACTCAGCCACATTAGGAAGAGCCAGTCCCCCAACGGCTACATCGTGAGCGCACCAAGAAGTTCTCTATCTATGTAAGTCATACATTTGTCGTTTTCCTGGAGATGTCACGCATACTTGTCACCATTACACAGTGCACAACAAACAGTTCAACTGATCTCTCCGTCTGTTTCTCTTTCAGGGAATGACGACAGCAGATTAGAAAGGACCTTATTTGGGGACACTGGTTTACGATGAGGATGGTGCATCATTCCAGACTTTCAAACTGTTGGTGAATATGATAAGAGTGATACAGTATAGCTCTTGTAGATGTGCATTATTTCATTCACATGTATTATTATGATTACGTTAGTAAATTTAGTTAGATAGTAAAAAACATTGTAAGGGTTGCACAATATATGGCTATGAGGCTCCACGCTTCTTTCTTGCTGGGGGGTAACCACACTATAAAACCACATATTAGTATTTTCTAACTTTTTATTTCATCTCTTAGGATCTTTTGGAGGAGGAAAAGTAACAACGAGGTTCCACATGAACCTGTGGGCACAACCAGGACTTTACACCAAACTACCAAAATATGGCTAACTATGTAGATGTATTAGACAATGAGGAAAACATTACTCAGACCGCAGGAGAGTTTGAGGTTTGAAGTCACGCTCCTTTCTTGCTGGGGTGAGATTATTGTCCCTATGTCAGCATGGGATTACTCTGTATTCCTCCAACATTTTTATATTGGCATATAAATTTTAAATGGGACCATAAATAAAGATAATAAATTGGAATTCTTTTGCTAGGTGTTTTATTTAACAATAAATGCAATGAGTTAAAACCCTTATCTTTTTTAGTTTGAAGGAAATGATGAAAACAATGACGACAACACATAAAAAACTATACCAACTTAAAAGTTCAAGGATCTTTTACAGATTTCAGCACATGATGGGTGTCAAGGTGATCAAGGTCTTTCTGCATCCAGCTGTCACTGTCTGTGTTAGAAAGGTGAATGACCTTCATCTGGACAGTATATGACTACAGTATGTGGCATGTTTCACAGCCAATCACTGCGATCCCCCAGGTCTCTTTTTCTGTATCTGATAGATAATTACACATCATCCTAAAAAAATCATTCCAGCGAGACACTGACCAAAGACACATACACACACACACACACACACACACACACACAGTGTCCCAGTTCCCAGGGCGCCAGTCAGTCAGACAGCTGAAGTATAAATAGTCTGCTGGCTAAAGTTCCCCTTGAGAAAAACACACTAGAAGTGTTGGACCAGTGCTCCCTTCTGAAATATCTTTGCTCAGTAAAAACATTCACTGTTTATTTTAGTGGCTTTTATGCAATTTATTGCTTTAAAGAAATTTGTAACACTGTTTTGAAAAATGCTTCTCCTATAATCAGTTACATGCTTTCTGTGTTCCATCATGCAAAAAGGGCTTCCCTTTTGCACTTTTCCAGTGCAGTTTATGGGTGAACAGAGTAAGCAGGATATGGGGTCTTATTGGACAAGAGTTACAGTTAATGTAATCTGAAAAACAGAAAAAAAAACAAAGATCTGAGAGGCTAATGTTTAGAAAAGCACTTTTATAAGTATTTCAGCTGCATAATAAATCTCATACAACTCATTTAT
The DNA here is from genome assembly GCF_910596095.1 of Thunnus maccoyii. NCBI lineage: Eukaryota > Metazoa > Chordata > Actinopteri > Scombriformes > Scombridae > Thunnus > Thunnus maccoyii. The sequence goes on from NC_056555.1 coordinate 13,468,313, forward strand.
CAGATATGTTTGGCCCGAGCAGGCAAGATGTAGCATTTAAAAACAAAACTTGCTCATTGAATGAATGTACACTGGAGTCAGTGGCTTTCATATGAAGTGGTCAAAACATAATATTCAGAGTACCATCTCATAATTTACATCAGTTTTTTGGACACATGTTATATGCTCACAATGGTTTACTAAAATTCAAAGAAATAACTGACAAACAAGATTATTGATACTTGAGCATAAGATGAGAAAAAGTAGTTGTGAGCTTAACATTGAACCTACGTATATATACAGTATCAAAAGCATAACATTAAATGCATTCATCATTTATCCACCCTGCACATTCCGAAATTCCATGTATTAAATAAGTATTACTACCTAATGTGTATCAATGAATAACACACGATTATACCCCCCCTTTTTATACTTACCAATATTAAACTACTGACTTGATGTATTTCAATGATTAAATCTAGTGACAATAGTGTCCACTAGCTGGAATTGCACACTGTACAGCAAGAAACTGGGCACCTGTGCTGCCATATATGAGATTTAAAACTTCGATCCCTTTTAGAAACAAACCACTACTGTGATTGGACGTGTGTGGACCCTTTCCACAGTTAGCCACAACTCAGAACATGTTGCATATAAGCCAAGCCACCAGGAACAATGCTGGACTGTGAAGCCATTTTGACATAGTGGCCAAACCGTGTAATTACAATGTCACGTGTTGCTATTGGGCCCAAAAAGACTTCTTCCCATAGACTTACATTGTGAAAGAGACGTCTGTAAATCAGTGGATAATTTTTTTTGAGCATTACAACCCTAGCAAAATGACTCGTCACACTATTAGAATTGGATCCGTTCAGTCCGATCACATTTCTAAAGTCTATAAGAGCGGCACGATTGAATTGTTTTATCCCCATTCAAGTTAGCTGGAGGGCTAAACAATCCAAAAGAACAAGAAAATCTCCTCGCTCACTTCCACTGTGTTTGTCATGTTGTAACGTTAGCTTTAGCTGCACAGTGTTTGTCATGTTGTAACGTTAGCTTTAGCCTCACTGTATTTTTTTTCAGAACTTGTGAAGTCTCATGGAGGAAAAAAAACTTATCGCTATTTAATATTACGTGCTTCCATGTTAACAATTTGTTCTCTCCATTTAACAATTCATGCTCTCCGTATTTTTCATGCTCTCTGTTAAATACTACATCTACTCAGTTCAACAATTTTCTGCTCAAAAGTAGCTTATTCCTGTCTGCTTTGATTTGAAAATTCAGTTCAGCCAAATTCTCTAATTGTGAGGTAATAGACAAGACTCTGAGGTATATTTCATATCAGCTGCCGCCAGCTATGAATATCTTAACGCTGATAACTATGGGCTTGGTTTGTGCTTGTCACACAGAGCTGCTGGTGGCGTTAAAGGTATAATGTGTAAGAATTGGCCAAAATTTTAGTTTAAAACATTCAGAAAATTACCTAAAATTATTAACAGAATGTGAAGAAATTACAGTTTAGACATTATGTCAAAGACCTGTATGTATTGTGTTGCTGAGATATCTATTGAAGTTAGCATGCTAACCAGCTAGCTCTAGCCTCGTCCAGCCTGTACTGTCTCATAATACTGCTTTGTACCTGAGGGGCCATAGTGAGTCACTGTAGCGTCCAGTCTGCCCTCAGTCCAGCATGAGAGGAAGAAGAATTATCGCTGTCCAGAGCCACCAGCAGTAATAGTGGGGCCAGGTGGAATGCTATTGAAATTTTCACTGTAGGACTGTTAAAGTTGCAATGAATGACATTCAGCCTCACTAGATGTCAGCAAACAACTATTTGCCAAGTAAAGTGAAGTAATGGTGACCGGAGCAGGGAATTAAGTCACACTCTCTCTGTGTGTGTTGTTATTTGAGCTTCTCTGTTCTGTGTTTTGGTAGCCAGTTGGGCCGCATGTGCACGTGAGTCCATCCGTCCTTCCATCCGTATTTTCTCAAATTACAGCTTAACAGTACACTAAAATATGTTTCTGAAAACATTTGAGGCGAGAAATAGGCATTGCAGTCACAGAATCTTGATCCATATTTGATCAGCACTGCCTAGTTTGACAGTTTGATCTGAGTTTCATGAGCTGTCGGTTCAAGGACTACAGGGAGATAAATAAAGATCTAGAACTGGCCTTTCTCATATAAAATGCTGTGATTACATGTGAGTGGGAGTCCTTACCATTGTTCCTCCTGGTCCTAATAGTCTCCCTTGTATAAGTTGTAGCGGTCTCAGTCACCCAGGTCACTGGAGTCCCACTGTCTTGAGTAGCAGTAGTCTGAACACTAGGGAGGTTTCCCTCATTTTTGTATACATCTGCATAGTTCGTCATATTCTGGTCATCTGGTGTTAAGTCCTGGTTGCCCACAGGGTAATGTTGAAGCAGGTTGTGACGTGTCCCCCTCCGAAACGTCATAAGAGATGCAACAGAAAATTAGAAAATACTGACATGTGTGAAGGTTTATAGTGCATTTACCCCCCAGCAAGAAAGAAGCAGGGGACTTATAGCCATATATTGTGCAACCCACCATGCAAACCACCATGTCACCCTTGAGTGAAGGTAAATCAATCTCAGAACATCTTGGAACATATATATATGCGCCACCGCCGTTTTCCAAATCTCTAATCTATTCACATAAATAGAGGTAGGTAAGTTATGAAAAAGGTTACAATGTTGTGATCCTGTTTTTAAAAATGAACTACTGTATTGTATGTTTGCTAATATTCGAGTGAATCGTTCTCTGAATTTTGATGCATTAAGATAAAAATTTGATTCTTAACCATCCTGAAGGATATTTGCAATGATAGAAGAGCCTTGCTTAGCATTCATGGCAATTCTCTAACCCCCACATGTTCAAAACTGATCTTTTAAATATTTTATTCATTTAGATTAGATGACATTTCTAAACTGTTTCTGAAAGTTGAAAGGTTGTAACATCTATTTAAAAACCTCCAGCTTCTTGGATTATTGATTGCAAGTACTTGGAACAGCCTGACAAGTTAATCTAGTACAGACACTTGCATATTAAATATTAATGAAGAGGGTAACTAGATATTGCATATGATATTTTCTATTTGTATGATTCATATTATGTTTCTGTTTTCGTGAAACTTCAACCAACACATGTATGTATGTATGTATTTATACTCTTTAAAAAATTGACTTTTTCATTCAAACAAATTACATGTTGTAGTTTTATTCTTTGTAGCACCATTGACTGGCACTTTGGTGCAGGGCAGTTGTGGCCTGGCCATGCATTTAAAGGCAAAGCCATATACTGTAATTTATAATTTTTCAAAAACGGTTATTACACCTCATATATTATTTATTTATTTTTCACAATTGAGCACACACTTAGACTCAGACTTGGGGGTGCAGTTACACTTTAACTATAGCCTGGATTTGAAAATGTACTGTAGTGATGGGGAGATCAAGCAGGAAAAAGACTCACCCTTCGAATGTGTATTGATTGTAAATTATTAGCAAGTTTAAATTAGGAAGTCAAAACCTTAAATAACTTAAATTATGTTAACAAGCATTAAACTGCATTAAACACTGTTTGACCGCAACATTGTTTGCCTTGCCATTATAAAGTCTTTCCAAGAGCTGGATGAAATGCCGCCATCTGCTCGTTCTGCTGCTTCTCCCTGATCCATCTGATCCGTCTGAACTGGTTTGAACAAAAAAAAAATAGAAACAATTCGCATGCTTGTAACTACTTTTTTTTTTTTTTTACTTTATTGACTAACTTAGACAGTTTTTCCTTGTCAAAGTTGCTGTAAATATACTTCACAGTGTAAAAATAATAAACATAAATTGTACAACAAATAATAAAATGTAGGGAAAGGAAAGAAGAGTAACAAAAACAAAACAAAAACCTTCAGGGTTTGCTAAATAACTGGAGTAAATTTGAAATGTCTAAATAATCCAATAGAGGCATGTGCTTTGTGCCAAAGACACCATACCATTCAGTATTGTCTTGATGACCATATTCAACTCCCAACAATAGATGTCAACATAATTTTCCAAGAAAAACTCATAATTATATAATTCACCATTTACATTCAAAATCTGGTTTACAGTTTTTATGTTGTTCATAAACCAATTATGCAAGTACAATGTTTTGTTTCTGTATGAGATGTAAGTGTTGTTCCACAGGATACAATTGTGAGGAGAGTGATTATGTTTAAAAAGAAGAGCCCAACACAATAAGATTAGATGATGAAAGTTAGCTAGTTTTACAGGGAGTTTTATAAAGGATTAAGGACATGGCAATAGAAAATTAAGACCACCAATTTTTAAAAGTATTTGGGGAAAACATTCCATATATTATTTGGATTCTTCAGTTATCTTTTAATCCAGGTTATTTTTGTGTAACCTTTTGAGAACCTTTAGGGAACATTCTCTAAAGGTTCTCTAAAGGTTACACAAAAATAACCTTATGAAAACCTTTAGGAAATGTTCCCTGAAGGTTACCTGTTTGCTGGGGTATTATTGGACAAGAGTTAAAGTTAATATAATCTGAGGAAACAGAAAAAAAACAAAGATCTGAGAAGCTAATTTTTAGAAATGCACTTTATTGAGTATTTCAGCTGCATAGTAAATCACAATACAACTCATTTATCAGATATGTTTTGGCCCAAGCAGGCCAGATTTAGCATTTAAAAACTTGCTCATTTTAAAAAAGAATGAATTGTGGACACTGGAGTCAGTGGCGTTCACGTAATGTAATCCAAGCATAATATTCAGAGTACTATCTCATAATTTACATCATTTTTTGGGCACCTGTTATATGCTGACAATGGTATACCAAAATTCAATGAAATAACTGTTGAACAAGATTATTGATACTGAGAAAAAGTACATGTGAGCCTCTAATGTTGAACCTATGTATATACAGTAAAAGCATTGTTGAAAGTGACAACAGGATTAAATTGCGTACCCATGATGATGCCATTGTCCACTCTGTTGCTTCCCTGGCGTCTCACAGAGACAGGCCTGAACATTGGTTAAATGGTATCACCTTGTGGTCAAATACTTGAATTGCTTTGTGTGCCCAGATGCATACAATACTGCCAACTCTCTTCTGTTCTGTATTTTAACCAGCAAGCAGGATAAAGCCTGATTTACACACCTCATGGATGTGAATTATCTACTTTCTACCTTTTCTTATTGTCAGGTAGATGATCTTATCTGCACTGTTTAATGCAAATTTTTATGAAAGCTGAGGGTTAAAACAAAGAACATATGTACAAAAAACAGCGCTGATATATGAATGAGAACTCCAAAATGACTGAACTTTTTCATTGAAGTTACACACATTTTCCCTTGGTGTATTTGGCACCTCAATCTGTGTGGCCTACTGGAGTGATTATGAGCGAATCGTCATGATCTCCAAACAAACCAAAAATAGGGTAGAGCTTCGGTCTGTTACTTAAGGAAGTGCCAGCCAAAGTGTAAAGAAGAGTCTTCAGTGCTGGTGCGGTCTCAAAGAAGGTACAGCCTGTGAAGGAGTAGATCAGAGTCCTGGTGTCCACGTCATAGAAGGAGACCTCTCCCTTCTCATAATCGACAAACACACCAACTGTCTGGGGCCTCTGGCTCAGGTACACGGGATCTGCTAGGGGGTTACCAGTGTTGGGAAAATAATGCTGTTCGAATAGGCTTCTGATTCCAGAAAATGTCCAGCCTCCTTCCTCAGGGTTGGGAAACAAAAAGGTCTGCTTGTTAATGGACTCTTTGACAACTCCCAAGACCCAGTGGGTACTTTGACTGACCTGGACCTCATAGTAGAACCTGCCTGAGGAAAAACCATCTTTCCCAAGGACGAAGGATTGATGTTCAAATCTTCTTGCAAATAAAGATGGCGACAATTGATTGCCTTCATTAAGTCTCAGTTGTTTCCCATCCTCAGACACCGTAAGTCTGGCATTGGCTGTGTAGGCATCCATAGTCACGTCCACTTCATCGTACAGCTGGATCATCATCAGCTTGTCCTGAGGTGGATTCCACACTTCTTTAATAAACTTGTCTGTTGTCTGTTTTCCAGCAACATCAGTCTGTTCAGCAGCCTCACAGCCATCACTAAACTTGACCTCTTGAATGAGTGTCTCCATCTCATTATTGAGTGTCTTTTCTATCTTAGCCACTGCTTTTTTCACCATCCCCACACAGCTCTGACGACTCATGTCGGAGCCATCTTGTGTAAATGGATTGGTGGAGTGTGACAGAGGGTTGTGTAGGTACTCAGTGTGTGCAGGGAAGCAGAGGGAGGGCCAGCTCTGCAGGAGGTGGAGGTGGTCCTCTGTTTGTAAAAGCTGCTCAATCTCAGACCTTCTCCTCTTTAGCTCAGTGACTTCTAGTTCCAGCTGTGCCATGTGGTCTTCAGCTGTCTTCACTGCTGCTTTCTGCTTCTCCTTGATCACCTCAATCAGCTCAGCCTGCCCTCTTTGTAGGGAGGCCACCAGAGCAGTGAAAACCTCAACAACGTCTGCTATCTCTTTGTCTGACTCTTTCTTTCTCTGTTCAAGTGAGTATTGGATTCTCTTAACACTCACGGATTTAGTGATTTCCATCGTTTTTATTTCTGACATCAATGTCTCAATCCAGGTTTTCCTCTCTCTGACAACGTGCTCTAATGGGACGGTTTCATGCATTGCATGGTCGTCTTTCAAACACAAGAAACAAACACACATCTGGTCTGTGCGACAGAAGAACTCAAACATCTTGTCATGCTTCTTACAAACCCTGTCCTCCAGGTTTGACACAGGATCGATCAGCTTGTGCTTCTTAAGGGCTGGTACTCTCTGATGAGGCTCCAGGTGAGACTGGCAGTACGAGGCCAAACACACCAGACACGTCTTCTGGGCCTTGAGCTTTAGCCCAAGGCAGACGTCACAGGGCACCTCCCCTTGTTGGGCAAGGCTCTCATCTGCACCCCTCACCCTCATATTGTTGAAATGCTCCACCATATCTCTGAACTCTGTGTTGACCTGAAGCTGTGGTCTTCTGCGGAACTTCTTCTTACAGAGTGGACACTGTGCCACGTTACTGGTGGCCCAGTACCCTGTGATACAAGACTTGCAGTAGTTGTGTCCGCATGGAGTAGAGACAGGCTCAGTGAACGCACATAGACAGATTGAACACAGAAGTTGTTCTTCACACAGGAGACTGCTGGCTGAGGCCATGTCTAGGTGAGAGAAGAGAAGAGAATTTGATGATTATGATTTTCAACTTTAAACCCCAAAACTGTGTATATCAAGTAGACACCTGCCTCATTTAGTTATAATAGCATCTAAAACAATATACAGGTCAAAGCATGAGGCAACATGTGGGTGTGTAGTGGTGTGACATGTTGGTTTTGGTCAAGACATGCACTAAATGCTGCTGTATTTCTCCTTGCAAAAGTGAAAATGACAAACTGATACTTGCTGTCACAGCAGAGCATTTTAAATATACACAAAACAGCACAAAACAAAGCTTTCCAGGCTCACTGATAAACAGTCATACAGGGAGAATTTCTTATGTTAAATCACCAACTGAAATTGCTGTAGACAATTAGGGCCCTATTCTCCTGAAATGGGGTGCAGGTGCACATTCAAGTCTTGACTCACGAAGCTTGACCCCATGTGGGTGTGACCAACAACTATTTGCAATTTGCAATCAGTTGGCACAACCCAGGCGCAGCGTGGAGGAGACACTGAATACATTAGTGGGAGAAATACAGAAACAGCAGGTGGAGTCGGGGAGAGCATCAGTAATGACCAATCACATGAGCTCCTCTCATCCCTTTAAACGCAGCAACAGGTGAAACAGGGGAGAGAGGCTGAGTGAAATAGTATCGTGATCAGATTGCGCGCATGTGGACATCATTGATAAAAATCTTCTTTAAATTTTTTATTTTGATGCTCATGTTAATCTCCAGTAAATGAAAAGACGTGCAGCAAACTGAAAGGGGCGAAACTTAATATAAATTAACGGGGTTTTGTGATTTTGGAGAAGTCTGTGTGCCTGCGCCTCCGCCAACTGAAGTCACCAAAATTGCCCTGTGTCTGCGTGTACGATAAGAGCTGGTCTGAGCTGGTTTTATTGCCTAATCTGCATGAACACAGCCACGAACTGCGCCTCAACTCCCACGTCAGCGCAAGTGTGCTCCACCTGGCGCCTTGGCTGCTTTTGGTGACAAGAAATCACCAGGAACAGACGAAAACTACTTAAAGACTTGCACCTGAGGAAAACTGCATAAAGACTGCGTTTACCCTAGCGCTGGTCTTGCGCCAGCAGGAAAATAGAGCCCTTAGACTAAAAGTTGTAACTTCATGACGATGCAGAACATCAGTGGTGATACAGTATATTATATGGCCAGTAGCCCATTAGCGAGGATGGATTTTTTTCTGCAGCAGCAATGCACGAGAAAAAGTCATATAGAGTCATTGATATAGTCATAACATGCCCAGTGGCAAAACGTAACAGAGCCCAAAGATATTTTACAGTATGGATTTACAGCTATAATGATCACATTGTTGATATTACAGGCTGTCATCTCCTCACAGGCTTCCGGATTCTTTGAACTCACATTTAAACTCAAACTATTTTCAAAGAGCTTACTCTTAGAATATTACAGGCGATGTCTGAGTATAATTCAGCAAGAGCATAAGAGGAATCAGAGTAGTTGAAGTTTACCTGCAGAGCTGTCTGTGGAAACTAGGTGTAGAGAGCAGTAGAAAGTTTCCTATTAAGCGTGAAGTTTCGTTTCTTGGGAATGACACATTATCCCTCCCTTCATCTGCCCCTCCTCTTCCTGGAAAAAGTATTTTGCATTGTGCACTCCCATCAGACTTTTTGCTTTTCTATCAAAGAAGCAGTCATTGAAAGCACTGGGATTTTTCTTGTGGATTATATGTTTTTTGGACGTTTTTTTTTTAATTGTTGTGGCATTTTTGGTTTTATTTTACAGTTTGTCATTTTACAATATGTCATTTATCTCTGTAATGCTATACACATTCTGTAATAATACTATATTCCATATCAATCAGTATTATAAACGTCACTTTGCAGGAACATTTAGCATTCTGCTCTTTATCAAACAGGTCTTTTTCTTGTCCTCCACGGGATCTGTCAGTGATTGCCTAATTGTGGCAAATTAAACAAACAAAAACAAACATCAAAGTGCAGAGATAAGAGATTGCAGATGAAGGGCATAGTACAAAACTGATGTAAAAATGACACAGTGTTGTTTTATCTGGTAGATGCCTCTCTCCACTTTCTCTTTATTTGCTGTAAAGTGAGTCAACGTGAACGTCATTAAATACATTATTAAAAGAAGTCAACAACAATACAGTAGAAGAGCAGGATGGTCGAGAACCCTGATGATTGAACATGCTGCAAAAAATAAACTTTTTCCATATGAATCAACAAATCAATCAATCAAGTCAGATATTTTGAATCATAACAATAAGTCACACTCTTCCTTTACTTAATTTACATGTTGGTTTTGTTTGTTGAAGTGAGCAGCTGTTAGATGAGGCTGTTTTGCAATCCTGATTTCTTTCACTAGATGGTACCATTAACTATAAAGTGTGGGGTAAAAGGATGGAATTAGGAGAAAGGAAGGTCTATCGCATTCATCTTACAGTATTATTGCTTTAATTAGCTTTCAGAGCAAATTTGTTACTCTTTGTATAAAATATTGAGCAAAAAGTGGGTTTAAACTATTTATATTTATTTTAGTGCTTAGACAAAAATTTGAGGAGCTCTACCAGAGTCCAACACAGTGGAGAAAATATTTTTTTTAACAGGCAATGAAGTAATTAATTATAAAATAAGTCACAAAATGAGGCCTGTAGCTACTTTACAATATCTTTGTTAAACATTGATGGATGCATAGTTAAGATACATATCAAGTTTTATGGCCAGAAGACACACATGTACGTATATATGTATGTATTTCATGAGCTATTGTGAATGTGTGTCTCTATGTTAGTGCAGATACCAGTCAGAAGTGTGTGTGTGTGTGTGTGTCAGTGAATGCGCATCATAAGCCATGGGAAGTATCCAGTGCGCTGCATGCCGAAGGTACTGATGAAGAGGTTGAGGACTGTGGTGATGAAGACTATGATGCTTGTCACATTGTTCAGGTAGTCCAGACGCTTATGCAGGGCGGAGTTATTCAGGTTCCGACGACCTGTGGTACATGCACGCACACATATACACACACACACACACAGTAGAGAAAGAGAGGGTTCAAACTACTCTTGGTTGTGACACACTGAGAGACTTCTAGTTGCACTACACTTTACAATAAATGGACAAAATTTCAATGGACAACTCCCCTCCTTCAAACTCACATGCATGGACCCACATGTAGTCACACACTATAGTTTGTGATATAAGCTTCATTTCATGTTCATTAATACAAATCAACCAGTCTCCAGCAAAAAAAGACAGTGAACATGAATCAAGCATCTGTTAAATCACTGCATTTATTCAACTTTCTGGAGGAGAATGTGTACGTACATATTAGAGGCAAATTGAACCTCAAAAACATTTCCTTTGTCAAACAAGTTTTGAAAATAAATGATATAAAATAATCAGTTTTCATAATTTTACCTATTAACAAACAAGGGGGAAACATGTAAAGTGTAAAACCGTTTGAAATACACATAATGGAACTCATGCACAATTTTAGAAATGGAAATTCAAGCATATTACTGCAGCCAATATAGTAATGCATATTTACATAGATGTTCAGTTGGTTAAAGTGGAGATATTTTAGTTGGATTACAGACTGAAAACAGCATTTAAATAAAACTTTTCAAAGCTGGAGTAATAAATAAGATATAATATTTGAATTGTTTGTCTCAACTTTGCACAGAAAAGTGTAGCCAACAGGTGCACATACATTTTCAACAACCTTACTTTGAATAAATGTGTTTAAGTGTGTGAATTTGCTGTGTGAGTGTGTGCATGTATGTATAAATGTATTTGTTGTTTGTTTGTGTGTGCGTGTGTGTGTGTGTGTGTGTGTGTGTGTGTGTGTGTGTGTGTGTGTGTGTGTGTGTGTGTGTGTGTTTGTGTCAGAAGTGGAGTCGAGCCAGTAGCCAGCGGAAGAAGCCAGTCCTCTTGGATCCGAAGAAGCTGACGAAGAAGTTAACCACCGTGGTGACGAAGATAACGCCTGTAGCCAAGTTGTTCAGGTAGTCGAGTCGTTTCTGATTGGACACCACGTTCAGGTCCCTGCGGGCTACAACACACATACACACACACACACACATACACACGGACAGACACACAAACACACATATTTCAAACATTTCAAACACACCCAATCACACAGACACATTTGATGCATACATACTCGCATGCACATATGTATTTGAAACACTCAAAACACAATGCACCCATACAAGCAGCAAATTCACACACAGTTCAGTCACACTCCCTCAAGCCTCTGTCTTGTTCAGGTGACATTTTGACTGTACTTATGCTAACAAAGTTGCTCATGCATTTGTATTAAAAAAATCCACATGAATCCCTTACCTCAAATCAAGTATTTGTTGAAGGAATTCAGTATTAATTTGTCATAATTTAATGCTGCCCTCAAGCAGGGAACCCCCCGCTGGTCCAATTAAATGAAGCTGCTCAGTAGCAGAGTTAGGATAAACTGAGAGGATCCTGTTTAGACTCTAAAATGTGGACATGCTGTCTGTTTTGTGCTTTTCTGAAGTCACATTTTGAACCTTTATCAGAAAAAAACAAGCAGCAACTATCACTGCTTATGGCTGAAGCCAATGCAGAAGCACCTTAAAGTTCAGTGCCACCAATGGCTGCTAGATGCTGACTCCAAAAAAAACGTCAACTTCTCTTTTGAAATACTAAATCAATCATTTTTTTCTGTGAGTCATTATGGTCTCAATCAATGAATTCAGGCCCTCTAATAAGTGCACTGGTGGGCATTTTGGGAGCCTGGCCCCAAACAGAAAGTGGAAAAACACACCTCTCTTAGGCGCTTTTAGACTAAACAAGTTTTAGATGTGGCACATATTAAGTCAATGCAAAGGATGTGAACAGATGCAAATTCACTGTAGGCACCACAAACTGCATGTTAAGAAACATCCCTGGGAGTTGCTCAACTGAAGCAAAAAAATTGTTTGAAGGAGTCCATTTGTTGGAAAAAGTCCATTTAGGGACTTGGATTGTTGCAGATAAAAGTAACCAACTTCATATTTCAAATGAGAGGTTGGAGGTTCTCTCATTCACTTTAATACGGATGAAGTTTTTTAATGAAGCTGATCTAGTGGCCAATAGAAGATCAGCATCTTAAGTGGCTTCTGTATTAAATACAAACATATTCACACTGGGATTTTGCTTCTATGTTTAGCTCTGAGGCTGAATGTTGAAGCAAAGTGTGAATGTTTACAAGTGTTTGAGGCTACAGGTAAATTAATAGCATTTTGTTCCTTGCATGGATGGGTAAAGATTAAAGCTGCTATGAGTAGGATTTCAAATGTCTGTGCTTTAGTGCCATCTGATGGTGGTATCAAGAATGACATTGTGGCAAACATGCACTCATTTTCGATAGCAACGTATTACAAAGTAACTTTAAACATGCATGTTTATGCTCAGTTTATGTGTATGAATGTACGTACTGTACACTGTGTGTGAGTGTATCAGTTACATGTGTTTCATAGAATGAAACGCTGAAACATCCATCGCAGGAAGCAGCTGCGTTGTGTGCCAAAGGCGGCTTTGATGATGTTGACGATGAGGGTGAGGAAGATGATGCCGGTGATCAGATTGTTCAGAAAGTTTAACAACCGCTGATAAGAGGGGAGGAGGGTCAGCTCAAAACGAGCTGCACACACACATATGACGATAGTGCATACATACATTACACCATTACACACACAGACAACAATAACACACAAAGACATTCAGACAAACACACACACACACACAAACACACAAACACACACACACGTAGTTGGTCTCTTGGCCCAGTCCATTCATACTGAATCAAATCAAACAAAGATACCAGGGTGCAGTAATACTGTAACTGATTAGTACTGTAAGTAGATCAATAAGTCACACTCCTCTGTTTGTGTGTGTGTGTGTGTGTGTGTGCGTGGTCCCAAGTTTTCTCTAGTTTCTTTATTAGAATCATTCCCTACGTCAGAAAGTCAGAAATGCATCCTGGCAAAGAGGCCGGTGCGCTCCATCCCGAAGACAGAGATAAAGATGTTGGTGACGAAGATGAGGAAGATGATGACGGTTATGATGTTGTTCAGGCTGTCCATGCGCTTCTGGTTGGCCTCTTCGTTGATGTCTCGCCGAGCTGCAACAAGCACAGACATGTACACACACACACACACACACACCAAAAATAACAAACTACACAAAAGATGCAGACAGATTTGTCCAAGATTTCATTTAATATGCATATTTGTTTTTTCATGTTGAGCAGAGAATATGTTTGGTGGCTTGGATGTTTTATATCTGCAAACCATTTTCCGCCAAAACAGACAAGAAAGTGATTGGAATTTAAACAGCATTGCCTGTATTTTCAGAATAAATCAATGTGTCAGTGTATTAGTGTGTTAATATGATTGGTTAAAACATGGAGGATGGATTTCTGTAGGGGGCGGGCTTTAAGCAGACCAATGTTGTGATGTGATTGGCTCACCGATGATGATGATCAGGACTCCAGCCACTATCTGAAGAGCCAGGGAGAAGGAGATGAGGGTCAGGACGGCAATGTAGTACCTGAGGAAGTGAGATTAAAAGGTTATGCAACGTTTTCAGAATTCAACTGGACCTTGAAAACTAATAAAATTGTGTTCCTGTGATCCCTGTTTGCCTCTCAGGTGCACATACTGTACTGATACAGTACCTGTATCCAGCTCCCTGTTCGATGACAGTCTTCATGTGAGTGACGTTAGCCAGGAACAGAGCGATGTCCAGCATGCCCTCAGCCGCGGTCTTCTTAGTGGCATACAGGTTCATGTTCAGGTTAGAGGTCGAACCACCCTGAGAGAAAGATACCGATTTCAGACTTGAGATCATAGTTATCCTTTTTTTTTTTACCCTCAATTAGGCATTATAGATACTTTAAGTAAGAGCCATGACATAAATTATACACATTTTTGGTGCATCAAAAAGTCAAGAAAAGTAACCTTGTGTTTATCACAGTTTCTCATAAATTTAAGATGGTCAGAACACAAATTAAGGAGCAGGGATAAAGCTTCTCCAAGAAATGCAGTTGAAATCAAATTGATTTTGTTATTGAAAACTTGAAAATAGCCACATTTTTGCCGTAAAAAATAAACATAAACTAGTTGTGAGTAAGAACCAGTTCAGCCAAAGAGAGAATACAAGAATTTGATGGAGTAGAGTTGGGGGGAGGGGCGGGGCAGGTCTTGATAACATTTTCATGCTCTTCCGTGGTATAGAGGGACAGTTAAGGGCTTTCTTCCTGTTCCCAAATTCGTGTTCTGGTCATGTTAAATTTACAATAACTATAATAAGCACAGGGTCAGTTTTCTTGACCTCTCCAGTAGTTGAGATGTTGATAATCTGCTATATACAGATCTTTATAGGAAGCCAACAGAGCGAAACACTTTGTTAAAAGCTTCCTCTTCCAATGAAAACTAGCTTACCCAGTAATCAACTGTGTAGAATCAAGAAAGTTTCAAAAAAACTGCTGACTTTGACCAAAATGTTACAGCGACAGCTTCCAAATTCAGAGAAAGCAGTTAAACAAAAGCACAAATCACCAGTGCTGCGGAAAAAATCCAAACTGAGCCAAGATCTGAACTGTTTTACAGACAAAGGCAAAATGTTAATCATTCTGTTATTTTGTCCACAAAATATTCCAGATGTGCAAAACAGTTTTAAAAAGACTTAAATAAACACTTCTGTTTGATAGGTCTCTTTTTTCTCTTTAGTTGTGTTGCCCTAATCTCAAAGACAAATGAGTTAGCTCTGATCTGGTTCCACATATTGACTCCTCGCAACGTCTCTTAGCTTCAATACCAGATGGCAGTTACAGATGCAATCCATGTGCTAAATGCAGTAGCACACAAATGCAAGTATTTTAGTCCTCCTATCTCTGGACAAACAAAAAAAAATCTATTTGTTGAATCATCACTTGCTCTTAAAAATCAGTGATTTACTTCATCAGTTGTCCTTGTGGAAAAACCTACGTCAGCAAGACAAAAAGAGAGTTACGGGTTAGAAACATTGCAGCACTATGAGGTACAAAATTGTAATCTATCCAGTAGCTGCACATTTCATTGAAGCTAATCATCCTATTTCCTCTCTTCAGTATTTCAGTATGGAGAAGGTGAACTTGCCTAAACATGGTGGAGGTTTAGATTCTTTACTGTTGAGGTGAGAGGCAGCCTGGATCTAGAGATTAAGGACCTGAATGTATATTTTGACCTCAAATCATTTTTGATATTTTTTCTTTTTTGTAGGTCTTTTTTTGCATAGATATAGATTCATATTGTGTATTTCCTGATTTAAATGTAAGATTGCTTTTTGACTTTTTTTCAATGTGTTTTTCCTGGTTTGTACTGGTTGATTTATGTGGACTTGTGCTTGGCCTCGGGCCTCCCTAGGGTCGGTTGATTAGATTGATTGCCCTGATTGGTAACACATGTCCCGGCTGATATAACTGCCATTTGGGTGCCTGTTGTATTTTATCCTGAAAGAAAACTGTTTGCTGAAACATTGAGCTTTATCTGTTAAATAAATTAATCGTAGTTATGAGTGTTTGGCTCCATCATCTTGTTTGATGTCTGCCTGCAAGCAAGCAAGCCAGCACCTTGGACATCTGACCATCACTGCAGCTGCATAATGAACATCTTTAACAGATTGACGACAGATGGAAAGAGAGAGAAACTGAGAAATGTGAGAAGGAGGGTAAGAAAAGATAGAGGAAAGGCAAAATTTGGAAGAAAGTGAAAGTGTGAGAGAAGAGAAGCAGAGAGATGGAGATGAATGAGACAAACAGAAAACAAGAAATATAGGGAGACAAATGAATAAAATAAAACGAGTGAACACAAACAAGATACTTTCCAGATCCAGATACTTTCCTTCTAAACCAATGTGCAATATGGTCATGTCATTTTTCTATTTTGAAAAAAGGTACACTGTCAATCTCTAAATTACTCTGCTCAAGTCATATGAAACTAACCAGGAGAGGGCAGCATACTCCTGCGGGACACTGCCAGCAAAAGCATGATCTGGGTGACAAGATGATGTCTGGTAATTGGTTTATCTTTTTTTATTTACAGGTTTTGTTCTTGCCACCAAATCCAAGCCAGAAATGTGATTTAACAAGAGAGTCACTGTCAAAGTCAACAAGATGCAGATTTCAACTGACATCATTTTTCATGATCTATCAAAAAGATCAATCCAACTCCTATCATCGCCTGAAAAATGAACACTCCATACATCATCATCTCAGGAGCCTCACTGCTGTATTCCAGTTGACCTGGGATGAGATAAGTGTTTCTCTAATTTTATTGGTTTGGAAACAGAAAATTCCTTTTATTTTTACATGCTTCATTTATCATGAGAACTCTAACTGCAGCTCATTTTCCAGTGGTTGGAAAGTAGTTGTGTTTAGATCAAGAATTGCACTTTGTTGCACATTAGGGAATACAGAAATTGATGGTGTGCGCGTGTGTGTGTAAACATGTGCGTATGTGTGTTTCAGTTAATACACATGACAATCATTTAAATTAGAGAAGCAGGAAAAAAGAGGTGAGGAGGAGAAGAGTGTGCGAGAAGAAAAGAAGTGATGTGTGTTTGTGTGCACACTGAGAAGACAGAGAGAAGGAAACATTAAACATCATTTAGGCCTCAACAATGACTCATAGCACATGTCAGGGACTAAAATTTTCTAGATCTAATTATTGTCCTGCTATAGTGCATGCACTGCGGATGCACATGTTGGATTACTTAACACAAAGCTATAGATTAAACTATTCTGTCCACAAATGGATCATTTTACTCGAGGCTGTGTCAGTGTAGCTGGAATCAGCACAGTCTGTTTTCTTTAGGCTGCACAGAAACAGAGATGTGTTTAAGGAAGACATATATATAAAGTCAATCATGTGCACACAAGAGACATTGTGCTTTATGACCTCACTGTGCTGTAATGTGTTCTGCTGCTCCAAAATAAACACAGCGCTGACACTGTACATGTGCAGTAATTGTTCAGCGCTGTTGTTTCTTTCCATGCGCTGCCTCTGTTTTTATGTGGCGCTGTGTAATGTTTTCTTGCTGCAGTGCAGCTACACAGTTGCTCCACATACAATAAAAGGAAATTAATGACGTGAAACTATAAGAAATAGTTGCAACAATAAGTCACTTTTTGGATTTTAAAGTGAAACTTCTGTATTTTTCAACCTGGACTCTATTTTCCCATCTTTTTGTGTCAAAGTGACTAATGGTGACCAAACAATTAATGAAACTGGTCCAGTATTGAGCTAGAGCGCTTCAGCTGGCAGCTGCTAAACAGGCTCCAATGTGATCTGACAGGGCAATACGAGGAAAAGTGCTTGTTTTTGCCACTAACAGGCTCAGATTGTTATTATAAGTGTCTGACAACATTATGGAAAGAACCACACAGGGAAATAAAACTTTTTTCTTTACCTTTTGCTTGATCCAGTCCATTTGTTATTTTGTCAAACCAAGTCTCGCTCAAGGAGAGGTCTTGTGAAAGTTGAGTTGTTTTTGAAATCTGCTAAATATTCAGCCATGACAGGGTTGGAGAGAAGAGTTTGTTATGTTGGAGTACAGAAAGCGTAACTTAGTCTTATCTAAAAGGTTTTCAACGTCATGGCTGAATATTTAGCTAATTTTGACAACAACTCAACTCTTGACTGAAGTGCTCTCGCTCAATACTGGACCAATGTCAAAAATTGTTGTCCCCATTAGTCACTTAGATACAAAACAATGGGAGAATAGGGTTCAGGTTGAAAAATACAGAAGTTTCCCTTTAATTTGGTTTTTTGTATGTTCTGCTGAAAACCACAAGAACAGTGCGCAGGAATTGTAAAGACAAGAGTCTGTGGATGAGTAACTGTCTGAAGTAACAAACAAATTTAGTTGTCTTGGAGGATACTGTTGGAGGAAATTACTCAAATATAGCTTGTGATGAATTTTATTGGTATATTGCACAGCAAAATATCCTCAACCACGTTTTGTGTCAGATCAGCTGAAAAACATAGATGCAGCATGCTTCTTATCATGGTGATAGATGATATTTTCTGTTTTAACAAGGCACATGCCATGATGCAAATACCATTGTACTGGCCCTGCTACAAATAATGGTACAAACACTGCGCCATGATACTGACATATTACATATCATTTTGTAAAACAGTAAAATTATATATTTAAGGAGCAACATTTTTGGAGACTTTCATCACTTCTTTAAAGTCACTGCATAGAATTTAAAACATCATGACTTTAGTGTCCTCTAGTCGTATAGATACACACTGCACTGGGATGATCGAATTTAGAAAAAAAAAAAAAACAAACAAAAATTATGCTATTAGAAAAGTTTTTGAAATGTTGTTACATAAAAATCCTGCACATAGTGGCTTTAATAAATTCTGTGCTTTTTCCTTTGGCACTTGTCTTCCAGGTGTACTTTGTACATAAATACTGTAAAGGTGTCAGTATGCTTCAAGTGAGGTGTATGTTGGACCACTGAACAGGGTCTGAAACTAATGGGCGTTAGTGATGAGAGTGAGACTAATGAGAATTAATGGGCAGCATCCAACAATTTCTGTAACTTTCCAAAAATCATCTGACAATCAGGCCTACTTTACACATCCATAGGACAGGTGTGTGGAGGTAAAAAAAGTGTGTAGAATTTGATATTCTCTCTCTCTCAAGCTCTCTTTGTCTTGAACAATGTAACACCATGACAGAATGAGGAGAAACTGTCAGAAAGTGTGCACCGTTATCCCAGACTTTTAACCTTGCCTTCAAATGTAGCTTTTCACAGCTGGTATAATTGCTGTTTGGACGACACTTCATACAAACTGGTTCGTTTGAAGCATACTGGACCCTTAACAGTCACCACTGCACTATGTTTTCAAAGCACACAAAGCACCACTCCAGTGCTTGTGACACTGTGGTGGATGTAAACACAGCGTTCTTGTGGGCTGAGATCATGTGCCTCGGTGTCTTCCTTACGGTCTGACAATGCTAGCTAGCTCTTGCAAATTTAGTATGAGGCTAACCAACAGCGATTACCCATAGCACCACTGAGCTACAGCCCAGCCAAGTGTACATCCACTTCCTTTGCAGTCATGAGCACAGCTGGCACACTTCCTTCTGCATGCAGGGCAAGCAGCAAGTTGGCCGGTGCGTTTTGGTAACAAATAGTTTTCAGTGAAAGTGTTCATGTGATGTCTGTGGCTTCTCATAACTGTACCATGATATCTGGAACAAGATGTTGACATTTTCAAATGTAGGTTTTGGACTCTTCGAGTGCCACAAACCAAAACCAAAGCAAACTAGCTCTCTGTGTAAGATGAAAAGTATGTGATTTGGGGTATTTTGAATAATTTGCACCTTGCAGTTTATCCAAATGTTTACATATCACAAAATGTAATTTAGCATCTTTCTGCGACTGACAATTTATGTGTCATGATGCAGTGAACCTTATTAATCTGGTACATATTGTGCTGGAAACCTTGATTTCCTCCCCCATACAGTCTGTGTTACAGTACAGTTTGATCCAGACTGGGTTAATCTCCAAGAAAGTATGAAGCAATTCCTAGAACTGTAAGACTGTCAGAACACTCTGAACACATGTACCGTGTACCATGGCCTTTTGTATGTTTTTGTGAGAGACATAGAGAGAGCGAGAACTGGCAAGAGAGAAAAAATATGAAAAGAGGGTGAAAGACAGAGAAGGAAGTGAGGAAGGGATACAAAAAAAAGACAGCAGTAGATATAGAGAGACAGGGAGAGAGTGGGAGAAGAAGTATGTACAGTATATATACTGGCCTGTTTCCATCCTCTCTCCTTTGGGGACTCGTGGTCACACTTTATCAACATCAGCCTTGGGCAGGCTGCCAAAGCACACACACATACACACATATACGCACACACACACACACACACACACACACACACACACACACACATACATACACACACACCACAACCAAAACATTTGAATGGCCTACATACAGTTTTATGGGCCATGTGTGTTCACTTAGTGTAATGTCTTACTAAATGCATTGACTGCGTGTTTATCGTGCTTAATCTGCACTTATCTTGATTTATTCAATATATGTTCATAAATTACTATTTCACCCTATTTTTCGCCTGACAGGTAGGGGAGAGATAGATCCTTATTTACAGCAGCGGTCTGGAGAGGTGGTTACTGGGGGTCAGCAGGGTCACACACATTTAACCCTCAGAAGCTGTGAATTACAACCAGGTCACTACCGGGCTCAGCAGCACCTCCACATTTGATTTTGAGGAATGAGGAAACGTTTTAGCTACTCTGTGAAGACATATCAGTCAAAACTTCTTTTTTTTTGTAAATCATTCAACAACTGCCTTCATTAGTGAGGGTTAAACTGCATATTCGACTCTCAGTATTCTGGGGTTACTGGATATTGTCCAGTCATATGGTTTCAAGCAGATATGGAGGTTTCTCTGTGAGGACTGATTCTTCACAGCAGTATATAAAACTACTATAAAAACTCATTTTCACTTCTTATTTCTAAAAAAAGAAATCAACTGTTTCTTCACACAAATGCAGAGTATGGTGTTTCTCAAAGATGAAAAAAATAACTGCACAAGGTCGATCATGTCCTTACAGTAGGATAAAAGAACAATTGGGAACAAGGAAGCAGTGTTAAAGTGTTTTTTTCTGTCCAGAACCTGCAAAGAATGTATGGATTATGATTGCTCCTTCCAGGTCCGCCCCCATGCACATTACACCCACTGTATTTGACTTGACCTCAGCCTCACAGTTGGAATCTGACCTACGATTGTGACAAAGATATTCATCATGAAAACATCAAGCAACATCTTGAAAAACATTTATCATGTCATGGACTCCCGGCTGGAAAACATATGAAGAAGGAATTCACATCAAGAATCGACAGGGATATTGGTTCACATTGTGATATTTCTAGCTGAGCACAGACAGCTATTGTATGACTTGAAAAGATAAGGCCGTCTAAGACTACAAAGTTTCAAATATGGAGCAATAATCTGATAGAGTAGTCATCCAAGAAAAACAGTTTTTCTGTTAGATTCAAGCAATAAACACAGTATATAGGCTTCTTCAATAGTCAGAACAGAATTTAAATGAAGGTTTCCCTCAGGAATATAAACAAGTCATCACTTTTCACTCTACAGGTTTGACACAAACTATGCTTAATATAATATTGGCATTAATGTTACATATAATATCACACAGTTGGCAACAGTTAATTAATTTGATTATGTTCAGTGTAGCAAGTTTAATTCCTGCCTCAACATGCACAGAACACACTGGTTATGCAATTTAGTACTAAACATAAAGTACATTTGAGGTCATAAATCTGGGTCATACATTTAGTATTGGATAAACACAATTTTTGACTTAATAATGGCACAAGATGAAATGTGATGGGATCCCCAAAGTCAGTAGGATACACCCTCTGGGCACTATGGATATCAGTACAGACTTTTATGGCAATCCATCCAATAGTTGTTGAGATATTTTATTTTTGGCGAAAGTGGTGAATTGACTGATGTTGCCATCCCCTGGAGCCTCGTCACTAGTACGACTAAAAACACAGTAACAATGTCCTTCATCCAAGTCAGCCTAACAGTAGAAGCTGTTTTTTAAACTCCCTGCAGTTTTGTGCCTAGTAAGTAAAATGCACTTGTGCAAAGTTTTTCCTCTTTTTTTTTTTGGTATTTATATAGTAAACTTTTCCTAGAAATCCAGAGTCCTTGTAAAAATCCCCTCCCTGAAATTCACTGATCCACAAACATAGGCACAGGTCCATATCACATAATGTACACACACCCACACCCAAACAGACCAGCCCTATACACACACACATACAAAAAAAAACAACACATACTTGACATATACCTGCACAGTATGAGGCACGTATAAGTATGTGTCGTTCCACATGTATGGGTATGCACATTTATACATGGACAATATACACAAAACATGCCCGTCTTTACCCTTCAAACTGCAAAACTGCACATAAACACATACATACACACACACACAAATATACACTAGACCACATGGGAGGCCCCCCTCGACCTCACAGGAAGTGCTCCTCCCCTGGACTCTTATTGGTTGCTAGAATGGCCAATAGGAATGAAAACCCAACTAGGAGTGGAGCTCTGGTTTTCTTTTAGCAACTTATTTTTACTGTCCGCCTGTCTTTCCATCAGTCTGTCTGTCTATCTGTCTGTCTTTCTATCTGTCTGTCTGTCTGTGTGCTGGCCTATTTGACTGTTTTTTTTTTTCTTTCTTCTTCTTCATTTTTCCGAGGCTTTTTCTGCCTGAAGGCATCATCTTTCTGTTTGGTTTTTATGCAACTGCCATTTAGGGTGAGCAAGTAAGAAGAAAAGCAGAAAAGCAGATGAGGAGAAACAGATAGCGACACAAAGAAGAAGAGTCAGCGTGAAGGGAAGCGGAGAGACGGTGACAAAGAGACGAATTGTGTGTTGGTTTGCTGACTCTGGCAGCAGTACAGTGGCTGTAGTTACTACTCACTTGAATGATTTTGGCTGTAGATATGCAATACTCTGAGTCTTTGCATTTTTTTCATCCCACATGTAAGACTAGGAGAGATAACATTTCAAAATTTGGTTCATGATTTGCTGTTAACTCATGGTATCTATTTTCAAAGGATTTTAAAAGGACAAATGAAAGGTCAGTTTGATAGTCTCCCTGAGAAGACTTCATACCACCTGTTTAAAGTTGTAATACTTAATATTAATTAATATCAAACCCTATGTTTTATACTATTTATGACCTGCATTTTTCTCTATATACTTTGGTAGTATTCATTGTCAGGGGCGTCATGCAGTCAATTTTTTTTCAGTTTCAAAATGCATATTTTAACATTTATTACTTCTATGTTACAGCCGCCCACTCAGTAACTTAATTATGACACTGTATTGCATTTAATAATAATATTGCACAAGAAAATGTTAACAAAAAGGCTTCAAACTCCAGGGAAACATTAGCTCGTTAGCTAACCAGCACTGTTGATTATTTAACATTGAGTAAAGAAAGCTCACAAACATGTAGCTACTATTTTTACTGACACTATTGTTGACTCTTTGTAAAAAAAAAAACCCAAAAAACACATTTCAGACACATTTCAGTGCTGCAAATTTGTTTTGACAAAATCATTTAGCTAACAACAGAAAAGAACAGCATGCTAATGCTAATATTAATTATTGTTAAAACTAGTTATGCTAAAGTCACTTCAAATAGGGAAATTCTGAGGCTCAAAGTAATTTACAGATGAATTCAAGTCTGTTTTATGGCATGAGCTGAGATTTGTTATTCGTACCTCATTCTTCTACTACTTAGCGTTTTCTTGTTGGAAGCAACCAAGTAGCCTAAACAGAGAGGGGGGGACTCTGTGTAGCAGGCAGAATTAAATATGAATAAAAACATGCAGAAAAGCGAGTTTGTTTATGTACTATATTATTAAGGCAAACTAAAAACACTTATTGTAAAAATAGAATTTCTAAAGCATCCAGTCTCAGTCTCAATATTTGAGAAAGCACGTGTCCCCTCAAGTTGAATGGACACAACACCTCTGTTCATTGTCAACGGCAGAGTCCAGAGTGCACAACTGAATCACAGAAATGGATGCATGTGCTGGATATAATGCGGGGAAAAACAACAGCTGGTGTCAGGTTATGGCATTATTATTGAATTAGCGCAACACAATGCATTTGTGGTTTGTTTGGTTGCAGTGTAAACAGAGGCACCTCAGCTGAGTGCAACGGTGTGGCTATTAATGTGGTTTATATAGTTTTTGGACAACAAAAGAGACCTGTGGCACAAAGGAAAAAGCTATATTGGAGTTTGGATACATTGGCAGTACTTGTTAGTTGCATAAATTCATTGTTGGTTTTGATCGTTTCATGGGATTCATTGGCAACAAGATAAAAATAGAATATTTTCAGAACTGTCCTTTAAAAATCACCTGCCATTACCACCAGTGACCACAGGTGTCGCCAAATCAACCAGGACTGAAATTTGAAGGATTATCACTTTAAATCAAATTATTAACCAAGCAATTTTTTCACATAGCACTAAAAAATGTCAGATGTCCACAGAATGCTAATTTCCATGCTTGTCACTTCTAGGAAAAACACTTTCTTTCAAATATATTTTAGTGGCCGTCATAGCAATACTGGAGGATTTGCCAGATGTGAAACCATCAAACAGTCATATTTCAAAACTTCTTTGAATCACTTCTTCACCAAATCTGTAAAACTAGAATTACCTTCTAGAGGCTAAAACCGTCTGCTTGGATTCAGTTGACCACTGAGTGCCTCCCAAAATCACCTCTTGACATTTTCTATGTTTGTTTGTTTTGGGGGAACACAGGTCAGCGGGTGAAATGCTGCATTGCGGGTTATTTGTTTGCGTGCATATGTGTGTTGATGACGTATGGGGGCAGCAGGCATTTTAGTGAATAGACTTCTTATGTTTAGAGACAAACACACTGTGGATAAAACTCAGCACACACACACACACACACAGACACAAACAGAGTCAAAGCACTTATTAGGTAAACTTTGACATGGAAAAAAACAGGGAGGAGGCTGTTACCTACACACACACACACACACACACACACACACACACACACACACACACACACACACACACACACACACACACACACACCATTTTTGACCCCTTACTTGCTCAGACACATGCAGCAGGTTCACATCTCAAGAGCAACTGACCCTTGGTCTTTGCTCCATGGCCAACTATCATCCTGTTGACTGGCCTATAATTAGCAAAGCTGGCATGAGAAAACAATCTTAAATTGGTGTGTGTGTGTGTGTGTGTGTGTGTGTGTGTGTGTGTGTGTGTGTGTTTATGAATTAAGGCCCATGATTCATTCATATTCTGAGAATGAAACTGGTCTTTACATCATGGTTGGAAATGTGTTTCCATGGTAACGTTGCTAATAATGTGTGAATAAGCTAAATCCAAACACTGCGGCGTGATTGTGAGCCTCCCCAACAAACCTGTTCCCTGTGGTGTCCTTTATGTCACAACTGAGTGAACCCACATGTCGGTTTAACACACCGGATACAACCTCCTCGTAGCTTTTTGATCCTTCCCTCCTTGCTGTTTTCGCCCCTCTTCCTCTCCTGTTTACTATCACAAAAATCATCCCTTTCCTCTTGAATCCACTTACTGCATTTTGCTTAAACACTGTAAATTCATAGGATAGATACAATGATTATAGTACTTTCAATACTGGATCTATTTTTAATCAAATAATATAGAATCAATCAAGATCATATTTCCTCCTCTATTGCCAAAATAGACATTTTAATAAATTCCAGATGTCTTTAAAAGACGATTGTTTATGTCATATTCATACTGGGATTTAGGTGTGCATGATAAAAATAATTTAATATCATCTAGCATCCAATTGATTCTGATTCTTATGTTTAATCACTTCTCATTTCTGTTTACTTCTTTCATCTGTTTGTTTGCTGCTTCTCTTGCCTTTTCCTGCCTCTCTCTGTGATGATCAAAGTGTCGTCCTATTATCCTATTGAGGGCAAGCTGTTACACAGCAGGATGGACACCTCTGTAATTACCGGGCAGGATGTACACAGAAATACATTAGTGTGTGTGTGTGTGTGTGTGTGTGTGTGTGTGTGTGTAGTTAGTGACCAATTTTAGTTTTAGACCTTTAGAGTGAGAAACATTTTTAGCAGTGAGGAGATTTTGTCCCCTCATTTCTTTAAAAGGTGTGGTTAAGAGACATGGTTTTAGGGTTAATTGAAGGTCATGGATAGGCATGTAGCTATGAAGGTTACAGTTAGGGCCTTGGGAATACATTATGTCAATCATGGTCACAAGTATATAAGTATAAACATGTGTGTCTCAGTCAACCCATCACATCAATATACTAGTAATTTAAGTTTTTGAAGGAAAACGTAATTGTTGCTTATGTTCTGTGGAAACGTTTTTCATGTGAAGGTGATCAGGTTGGATTATGGACTTACAAAATGCAGAAGACCATGATTCACATGTGGTTAGATTTAGGCAATAAAAGCACATGACTTAGCAAAAGATTGTGGTTTTTTATTAAATATTAATATATCAACATGTCATGTCTTGTACTTCAAGTCTGAACGTTTTCATTGTTTAACCAAAACCATGATTTTTCCCTAAACTGAACCAAATGCCTCAACACAACCATATATTTTTTTAAATTTTTTTTATCATGCATTAGTTGCTATGAGTGTATACTGGAGGGAGAACAACTGGAATACATTGTCAGGTATGTTTAGTGTCAACATTTTGTGACTTGCCGAAGTAGTTACCTGACAACATTTCCTTATTATATTGATTTAAAAAAGTTATCTTCCTTTTAGTGGTATATAAATATAATTTCTAGCAGAAAGGGTTGGTCTCAGCACTTTAAGCGCCTTAAGGCCCATTTCAGCCTAAAATTTAATTCATTTTCATATTCAAATTCAGATTCATGTTTCATAACATGTTTGTTTCAGATTTTGACTGTAACAAGGAATAGAAGCAAAGTTTACATTAAATATTTGGCTGTTGTTTCATGCAAAAAACTCTCATTTACACATGTATACACATGCACACAGCAGGCTTCAGGGCAGTAGTATGTCTAGAGAACCGGCACAATGTTTAAATCTTCTACTTTTTGGATAATGTTTACCTATTAACTAACAAAAACATGAAATAAAAATTCAATAAAAATATTTTAACAGCAGTAAAGTCATGTGTGTGAGAGATAGCACACACACATAACCTTAATGACCTTTGACCTTTGATCTCTGAACCTTAGTGGTGAGAGAAGCCATTGATATGGACACTAGCCCACACACGAACCCTTCAATGACACCCACCAGCGCCTAGAATGTGAAAGGTTTAAAGCACGATTGAACATGACGTGTGTGCATGTAGTGGGATACAAACACAAGTCAGCACACGGAGGGCTCCTTGGCAACCACAGCACCGTAATCTAACTGCTGAGCTACGCTAGACGACCTGACTGTGCATTCGTGTGCGTGTGTGTCCACATTTGGACCTCGATCTGCCATCTGGGAGTAGGAGTGAAAGAGTGGCAGTGATCTAATATCAGTTGACTCTCTGCATTCCTGACGATAACCACATGGTGTAACAGCGTTTCCCATATCAATGACTCAGCCAGCTGCTCCCTCCAGCCCTGCAGAGGCATCCTATGGAAACGTTACAAAGGATCTCATTTCCAAACTGATAGATTTTTTTTTTATAAAGAATATTATTATTATATTATGAATGTTTTGCTACACTGATGGTCAAATAAAAGAAAAAGTTTGACTTTTGCTTTATTGCAGACAGGAATTTTAGATCATGTTCTCTCTTTTTCAGTTATTTTGAAAATAATTCATGGTTCATTACAATCTGGGTCATGTTTTTGTGATTTTTTTCCATCATTTCAATCGGTAACAATAAGATTGTAGTCACTGAATTCATTACTGAGAACTATAGGATCACAGCCATATATATTAAAAAAAAGTCTGATGAAGCAAGAAACACAAGCTGTGAGACAGTCAAACAGGTTTTTAAAGGGTTAGCTAATTAATTTGTAAGAGAAAATGAAGGCAAACAGTAAAATTACTAACCAAACTGTTCACTGTAAACATCAACAGTTTTAAAACTCTCTGGTTCAACTTTGACCCTTTCTTCTTGCCGTAGTAATGTGGCTAAACTGATGGCTTGATCTTGTCCTATCAGACATGTTCCCTAATCTCAGCAATTACAATAACTTGGTGAGTACATTACAGTGAGAAATTATGGTCAAAACCATGAAAATAAAAGGAGTTGTAAAAAAAATCAGAAACAGAAATGATCCTTTTAAAAGAATTTCTTTTAGTTGATTGAAGCACATTAGGGCTACAGTAAAATAAACTAATATAATAAACTGGCTATACTGGTCTATATCTTCATCATGTCATTATATACAGTATTAATGCAAGATGGATTTGGCATAGAGTCAACAGGCAGACTTTTACAGTGGCTACAGGTGCAGTTATGTGTGTGTTTCCAGAGGTAGAGCCCATAAACACTTGGTTCTCCTCTGACGTCAGCCATGCTGCGAGAGTCTATTGCGTAACAAGTTGACGTGTGTTGTTTATTATTACACCATTATCTACACTGCTAAATACCCTTGAAATGTGTGCCAGATGGATACAGAAGGATCCAAAAGTCTGAGACCACTTTCCCATGTATGTGTGTTTGTGTCTGTTAAAAATGTGTGTGTGTGTGTGTGTGTGTGTGTGCCAGGTGAGCATGAGTGTGTATCACATGCCAGTCGTGCGTTCACCATTAAACACACTACATGCTGTTATGGCAACACTGCAAAAACATACTCATGAACAGAAATGTTCTGACTGTTCCTGAATTGTTCTCTCTGAGGTGGTGACTTTAGTTAACTTCAGTGTTGACAAGCAGGAATGATAAGTATGTACAGCCACTGCTACATAACAAATGTAAATCTCTTGAATCTACAGCTCAGTCCGACTAGAGTCAAGGAAACCTCCTTTGGGGCTCATTTTAATAACAGAAGATTTACACTGATTGCTTAAATGTATGCTGTGGTATGCTGTACTGCAGCTTTTCTTCATACTTGAATTCCTTGAAAGTCATGTGCAGATTCTGTAATGCTGCAAGTTCCAGCACTTTATAAGAATTTACACTGTCGCTTGGTTTAGTAAACATCCAGCAACTGCTTTCCGCATGCATTCAGGGTCTCTTTTGATAAAGTATCATATTCGATCATATTCTGCAGTTTCTTAACTTCATAGAATAACATAAACCAGTTTTGCGAATTAAATTATGCATGAAAGAAGTCCATGAAAGAAACACACATTGACATATTTACAGCAGAATGTGTTTTTCCTAAAACTTTCCCGAACACGTCTGGAGCTGATCTGATTTTCACACACATAAACACGCAGTTCACACACAGAGATATGATCTTGGGTTCAAAAGGTCAAACACCATCGCTGACTTATCCACAGAGAAAGAACAAAAAGCCCAGAACAAATCATATGTGCTGCAATTACTAGAGGAAACGCACATGTACTTTACACAATGGCATGTAAAACGACCTCGGTCCCCTCCAGCATTATTTGTGGAGTTGTAAAAATATACTACTCATTGTTGAATGTTTGCTTGAAGTTTTTATTACAGGTAAGGCATGTTTAGAAAGTAGAGGGACTGATGTCATAGAGTCTTTGTGAGGACATAGAAGACAGCAATAGCTGGAATTCCTCGTATTTCTTTGTGGTGTTTAACCTGTCATAAAAGTGCAATCCTCTCATACTGAAATCTGTGAAAGAGGGCATCACAATTACTGGGAATAGGTAGTTTTTAAACAGATGCAGTGAATACGTGAATCCAAAGGAATCTTGTAATTTCTTTAACCTTACAAATATACCTAAAGATAATAACTATATCTTGTGTTGTGTTGCTGTCATCAAGCTGGCAAAGTTCTGTTTTTGCTTCCCACCATCTTTCAGGAGGTCGGAGGTCGACAGTTAGTTGCTGAAAGACCCTTCAGGGGGGCAGATGTTTGCTCCTGTGGTAGCTGCTTTCAAACCTTCCATCCGTAGGAATGTCGTCTCTAAACATGGTGACACCTCGCTGCTGCAGCAGCATGGGTAATTTCAGAGTGAAATGCTCCATGAATCAATGTTTAAATCTTGAGACAGTTAATTTCACTGAAACAAATACTAAGAATATTCTTAAAACAGACCTCAGACCTTGTGAAACTAAAAATTACCAGCAGTCTTTGCAGTAATGCTGCAGCGCTGCATTCTACCGTGATGACAAGGAAATTACGCTAACATGCAAATTTATGTTCAAGTGTTAAATGATAAGTTAAGTTAAGTGTTTTGTTCTGTTGTGCAACTTCAAGGTTAAGGTTAATGTCACAATCAAGGCATTTTAGAGAAGGAATGTGTTGGGTTTTTTTTGTCTCTTTCTGATCTGATTTGATTGCTGAATCAACAGGGTTGCAGCCAGTGTTGGTCATATTTTCAGACTTTGTGGGACCTTACCATCTTTCCATTCTCTAACTTTACCCTCTTTCCCACAATTTCCATTTCAAGCTAAAAAAATAAATGTGGCACTTGTCTGAAAACACCAACAAACAGCTTGAAATTTAAATACCCATGGTCCACATGGATGGAGAAGAAAACATAGTTTTATCCCACAAAAACACAGACAATAACATAATACACCTGAAATTCAAATACCTTCTGAGGAATGCGACGATTTTCCTCCAAAGCCCAGAGTGTGTTTGTGTGTGTTTGTGTGCACGTGTGTGTGTTTGTGTTCGTTTGGCGTACTGTCAGTATGAGAACAAAAATCATTAAAGCATCAAAAACAACAATAAACTTGTTCAATGGCTCAATTCTATGAGTCATCTAAGCCTTTGGGTAAACTAACAACCACTGTGATTACACAACAAGTCTTAACAGTATTTGCGGTTTGGTGTTAATCCATTGACCAAAAAAGTTAGCGTGCCATGATCTGATCTTGACTTACTGTAAAGTCTCTTCGAAGTAGTGCCTGTATCCAAAACAAACAAGACAAGAGTCAAGGTGGGGGGACACTACTGCAGGATGTGTGTATGCGTGTGTTGTGAGTGTATATACAGTGCTGCTTGAAACCCTTCAGAATTTTCTGCATTTCTGCATAAATATGACCTAAAACGTGAGGTCCTAAAACTAGATAAAGTGAACCCAATTAAACATATAAGACATAAAAAATCTTTTATTTATTGAGGAAAATTATCCACTCTTACATATTTGTGTGAGGCAAAAGTATGTGAATCCTTGCTTTCAGTAACTGGTGTGACTCCCTTTTGCAGCAATAACTTCAACCAAATGTTTCCGGTAACTGTTTATCAGCCCTGCACATCAGCTTGGAGGAATTTTAGCCCAATCCTCCTTACAGAACAGCCTCAACTCAGGGATGTTGGTGGGCTTCTTTGCATGAACTGCGTGCTTCAGGTCCTTCCATAGCATTTCTATAGGATTAAGGTCAGGACATTGACTCAGCTATCCCAAAAACATTATCTTTCTTCTGCTTTAACCATTCTTTGGTAGAACGACTTGTGTGTTTCGGCTCGTTGTCTTACTGCATGACCCACTTTCTGTTGAGCTTCAGTTCACAGATGGATGCCTTGACATTTTCCTGTAGAATTTGCTGGTACAACTCAGAACTTGTAGCTCCTTCAGTGATTGCAAGATGTCCTGGTCCAGAAGCAGCAAAGCAGCCCAAACCATGATACTACCACCACCATGTTTCACAGATGGGTTAAGGTTCTAATGCTGGAATGCAGTGTTTGCTCATTTCCAAACATAACGCTTCCCATTCAAGCCAAAAAGTTTGATTTTGGTCTCATCCATCCACAGAGCATTTTTCCAATCACCTTCTGGCTTATCCATGTGGTATTGAGCGAACCGTAGACGGCAGCAATGTTCTTTTTGGAGAGAAGTGGCTCCTCTCCTTGCAACTCTGCCATGCACACCATTGATGTTCAATGTTCTCCTGATGGTGGACTCATCAGGAGAACTGGCTGTAGTCACTGCATGAGAGGCCTTAGTTTCCTAGACGTTACCCTGGGGCCCCTTATGGCCTCCCAGTGTATTACACGCCTGCTCTTGGTGTGACTTTTGTTGTTCAACCACTCCTGGGGAGGATAACAATGGTGTTGAATGTACATAATCTGCCTGACAGTCAACTGGTGGAGTCCAAACTCTTTAGAAATGGTTTTGTAACCCTTTCCAGCTTTGTGGGCATCAACAACTCTTCTGCTCAGGTCCTCAGAAATCTCCTTTGTTTGAGCCATGACACACTTCCACAAACCTGTGTTTTGAAGTTCAGACTTTGATAGTGAAGACCCAGATTTCTCTTCTTTAAATAAGGCAGGGCCTCCCAGACTCACACTTGATTGTCATCCCATTTATTGAAACACCCAACTCTAATTTCCCCTTCAAATGAATTGATAATCCTAGGGGTTCACAATGCTTTTGCCACGCACAAATATGTAACATTGGATCATTTTCCTCAATAAATATACAAATAAGTGTAAATTTGTTTGTCTCATTTGTTTAACTGATGTCTCCTTATCTAGTTTTAGGACTTGAATGGAAATCTGATCACGTTTTAGATCATATTAATGCAGAAATAGAGCAAATTCTAAAGAGTTCACAAACTTTCAAGCAGCACTGTATACTGCAAATATCTGTACAGTACATGTGGCTGTGTTTTGGACTTGTCCCTCTGGGGCTGAGGTGTGGTGTGAACAGGTATAATAGAAAAAAAAAAGAAAGAATGGAAAGTTCCTGAGATGCAAGAGTGACACTTTAACAAATGTTCTTTGTGGTGTCACTCTCTCTTTCTGATGTGATGTTTTATTTTCCACAGATGAGCCAAAGCTGTTTGGAGTTTAAACCTCCCTCAGGCCTACAAGGTTTCAGGCCTCAGCCACGTGTGACATCACAGGACATTCCTCCCAGTGCCTTCCTGGCTTTTATGGCTCAGCCTTCATCGCCATCCACAACACACACTTCCTTCCTCTGTGTTTGTGTGTATGTGGGCATTCCCACTTCCCGAATTCCACGAATGTTGCTGTTTGTGCAGAGGCTGCATCCCAAACGTGAGACATTTAAAGAGACATACAGGTATAGGCACTGAAAAACAAAGAAATACAAGGGGGCCGCCTGGGGATCCACTGCACAGACTATAATGCAAGGGGCACAAAGCATGCAGCAGTACTCTGCAGAACACACAGTGTGTGGAAAAACTTCAACTCTGCGTAAAATTCCAGTAACTGATTAATTCAACTGGAACACTGTAGGATCTTTCATTCATTTTTCAAAACATCAAAAGTGACCTTGTGTAAAGGCCATTCATTCTGTGTATTAATGATGCAGGTACAGCACAGCAGAAACACTGGGGAAACACCGAAATTTCTTTGCTGTAACTAATAATTTCTCAGTTTCGACATGTTCTGTTGATTTTCTTTTTCTTGTAAAAGTCAATTTGGCAGTGTGAAAATCATCTTTGTCAAGTGTAAGAAAATGACTCAGACTGAGAATAATCTTAGTTTGGGCTTGGAGACAACACATTACTAACATAAAAACTGCATTACCAACTAGGGGAATGGTGTTTGAAAAACATGGACATTTAGCATGCTAGGAGCATTTTATGACAACAAATTGACACAAATTGATTTGTATTATTGGAAGTGTAAACTCTATTTTCAGTAGTGGAGAGTAGTCAGTATCTCTTCCTCTGCTAAATGAATGTTTTATTGGTTTTATTACATTTTTATCTTTTTTGTGTGCATTAGTCGCAAATTGTTTTTACAGTGTTTACATTTTTTCTGTCTTACTATCAGAATTTGCTCTAACCTGTATGAAAGGTGCCACACAAATAAAGTTTGATTCATTGATTGATTGATGTTAACATTTTTTGAAAAAATATTTCTCTTGCAAGTCCCTTAACTTTATGGAAGTGCAATACTAAGTCTCTGATGTATTATTTTAACTAGATCTTTATACATATAAATGGAAAAAATGTCTGAATCTTAAAATAAGTCTGAACATATTTCAGATTTTGGCAGTGACTGGTATTAACATTACTGACTGTAATACTGATGAGGTATTGCAATGTGGCATCTATTACTGCATGGAATAGATCTTTAAAGTTACCACCGCAGTCTCTCTAGAGACACCATTAAAGCTCTGGTGGTACAAAGCAGAAAGTGTCCTTGAGCAGAAGACTAGACTCCTAACAGGTCCAGAGGAAGGTGCACGAACAGTTTTTCCTTTTATTTTCAGCATGAATGACAGTAAATGACACTAAACTAAGCTGAGATCTATTAAAGCATGCACTAAATACAAACCCATCGCTCCAGGTTTAAGTCAGAATTACAAAATTACAGCAATATGGTGCTTTAAAGTTGGAAATTTCATCTTCCATCCCTGCCAACATTTTATTGACTTAAGTTGTGACAGGCTAAATTCTACTGAAGCCAAACGTTTTCCAGGTGTAGTGTAAGCTGTACACACCAGTCACCTGCAAATGGATGCCTGCTCAACCAGTCAGACGTGACCAACCATGAAGCAAGGTCACTGTCACTTTCACCCTGTGTATACATACATACACCTGAACCTGTACCTGACTTTACTCTCTTTCTGTGTCTCACCAGCCTAAAAAAAATGAGTTACCAGGTGTGTTTGTGGATTTATTTGATCGTGTGGAACACTATGGAAATGTAGGAAATTATTTGATTTGTCAGTGAGTCTTGGCACAAGTAAGTCATGTATGTCTAGTTAAAGATATTTATGTCAGAGGTACACATGGAAAAATACCTGGATGAAGTGAAGTGTGACTGTGTGTATGTTACTATTGTGAAACTCCTTGCAGGTTATGTCATTTACAAAGATGTATTATGAATGAGCAAACATTTGCACATACGCACACATACTTCCACATTTCAAAACACACCTGTGCAAAATATGTCCTGATGACGCAGCTGTCCACATTGCTCTCTGACACACTGCTTTGTCAAACATACTCAAAACACTTACACACATATACACAGTCATGGTTATCTTCCACATGTTAGTTCCTATGACTTTATGACAGAAAAAGGCTCTTATTTCATTTTACACACACAAAATACATCACTTCTGTGTGACTACTGCAGTTCAGTAGCCTATGTACACACACAAATGACTGGCTGGTAGTACAGCTGGTGTGATGATCAAAGTAAAAACTGCCTCTACAGCTTTTATACAACTGCTATCAACACATGTATGCTAAAGGAAACAGGAAGACTCATAATCTAGTTCCCTGGTTACCACGAGAGTTTGTATTACTGCGTGCAATGTGGGAATGATCAACATGGATCTAAGACCTCTCTGATCAAAGCTTCTATAACCACTCGTATAATTTCAGATAACCACAAGGCTGTGATGTACCACTGCTGTTGGAAAGTATTTAATCGTCATGATGGAAGTTTTCCACTGAGACAAACTTCTGGATGTTCAGTGCCACGTCTGCTTGCTTCTTTCATATACTGTAAAAGCAGCAGATGCATGTCCTCATTATCATTTTTAATCAACTGACTCCTTACTTTTCTTTAATAGCCTTCATGAAGCAAACAAGGTAGATGGGTTAAAAAAATACATGTTGTTTGACTGTTGCCAAATTTGACTTGAATTCAGGGAGAGCAGTGATTGGCTGGTTGCATTGCCACAATGCATTGGGGGAGGAAAAAAAGAGCATGCAGTTTTATTTTCGAGTTGCAAAGCAGCAGTGCAAGCAGTCAAAGCAGCTGAGCCTTGGTAGTCAATAGTCATCAGTAATTGAAAACAGATTGTCATGAAAGTTCATATGTATATTGTTGGTACCCAGAGGATGACTATGAATTGTTTTAGAAACCTCTGATCTTTCATTTAGTGCCACCATTAGATCCCTGAAATCTGCTGTAGATGTTATACACATACTGAAATTTACTCTAATTGTAAAAACGGTTCTTTATTGTCTGCAATACTTTAAATTATACTAAATATATTGGATCACCATGTTTTTTGCTGTGATGTTTGTGCCTGTGTGTGTGTGTGTGGGCTGTGTGTGTGTGGCACCAGGAATGAATGACTGTTTGTCTAAGAGGAGTTATGGCTGTTTATTTTCATTGAAGAGGTCAAAGGGTAGACGGATATTCCTGAATAAGTGACACACTCTTTCTCTCTTACACACACACACACACACACACACACACACAAATGCAATAGCTCAATAAAGGTGACTGAACCTCAGTCAGGGCATCCATGTAGGTCATCAGAGGCTCCTACATATGATGTATATGTTTAAACAGAGAAGGTTTATGTAGACATAAGACTGCGGGAAAAAAATGCTGTGAAACCTTTTATGTGTCCGGTCATGGGGAAGTTTTAAATTGGAACGAATGAGATTTGAGCTATATGCTTGTTACTAAAGTAGTGTACAGACACAGCAACTGTGTGTTATATACTGTAGTTTTGATAAGTATATGCTGGAGGCGCTAATAACTGCTAATTACAGCCTTGAGACCTTTTTAGCAATATCATATCCAACATTTTCTTTAAATGCTGTCAACTTTGCTCTTCAAATCAATCAATTTTTCTAAGTCATGGTAGAATATCAGCAAAATTTGTATGTAAATATCCAAAGTTGTTCACATTACTGTAACTGAACACTAATGAAATTGTGTCTGTACCCCCTTGAGTCACACAGAGGACAATTCTTGACAGAGTGCCTTTGTTTCACTTTGAGTGTGAGCTCATTGTGTTTAAATCAACAATAGTCCCATGAGCACCACAGGCACCGAGGCACATCAGCGATGGAGACTGGATGAGGTAAGGCAGAACCTCACCCACCTCCCACACGCTTTCTCTCCTACCATCGAACCATCCCCGCTCTCATTTTTTCCCTTTAAACAAACTCAAAATCACATATGACCTCACACAACCAGCTACATCATTTACTGCATTACTACTGTATAATGTAATGGTTATACACTTGAACACAAAGCTTGTTGTTTAGAATATTTATGTACAGACATGAATAAAACTCCCTGTCTTACTTACTGTTGTTTTGTTTCATATTTATGTAGTACTTAGTAAGTGATTTCATTTTAGTTCTTCCTAAGTTTTTGCCAGTGTGATGTTCTATGGATTTTTAAAGGAAAAGATGCTTTTTTGACCCACCTTGATATGTATTTGTTTCAAGGTGTTTTATCTACCAATTGCTCTTAAGATTGTATTATCAGTCTAGCATTTATGTGTATCTACATACTGACAGAAATGTGGTCTACAAAATATTGGGACCTAATTTTTAATTGAATCGCTTTAAGGATAAGGCTGATGTCCCATGAAAAGAACAAAACCAACATTGTTAATCTCCCTCAATACTGTCTGACTTGCCTATCCTGTCTGTGGCTCTCAATCCAAAGCCAACTGGTTCCGACTCTAGACTTAAAGGACCAGTCTGTAGGATTTAGTGGCATCTAGTGGTGAGGTTGCAAATTGCAACCAACTGAATATAACTCCCCTCACCCT
Organism: Thunnus maccoyii; assembly: GCF_910596095.1. NCBI lineage: Eukaryota > Metazoa > Chordata > Actinopteri > Scombriformes > Scombridae > Thunnus > Thunnus maccoyii. The sequence continues at coordinate 13,505,752 of NC_056555.1, forward strand.
CCTCTTTCAAGTGTGTAGGAGAACCTACGGTGACTGCGAAACTTGCAAAAAAGGTGGAAGGCCCTCTGTAGAGCCAGTGTTTAGTTTGCCCATTCTGGGCTACTGTAGAAACATGGCAGTGCAACATGGCAGCCTCCATGGAAGAGGACCCGCTCCCTATGTAGAGATATAGGGCTCATTGTAAGGTGATTATACACTAATTAAAACACATTTATTAATATCATATTAATATTATATTCCATTTCTGCCGAGTCCGTTCCGCCAGATGAAACTAAATTCTACACACTGCACCTTTAAATGTTTAAAAACGGGTCACCAATATATAGTCTTATCTTTAAAAAAAGTTCAGTAATTTCCTTATGCAGGTGGGCACTGTAGTTTTTTGGCAAACTTTACTAAAACAGGAATAAACTGAATTATCTAGGGACTATTTTCGACCATGGATTAATACATTCCAGTAAATACTTACGGCAGCAGGACGGTGTACAGAACAGTATGTGGGATTGACTCAAAATACCACAGTGCCAACATTCATGGTCATGAAGGAACATGCCACTTAGTGTGACTCATCGATGTGTTTTTAATAGTTATTGGACAACAGCAACACAGAGGAATCAGGATTTTCTATCTATCAGGATTTGGCTATACAGACAATATTTAATTAGCCAGATCAATGAATTATTGATTTTGGTCTTGTCATGCAGTTAGGGTTAGACTACATACAAGCCTTATTCATTATAGCTGCATTTTATGTTGTGTATATTAATACTGAAGCGAATGAACTGACCACCTTAGCTAATACACTAATACACACACAATACACAACATACAAAGGTTTTCATCTCAGTGGGACTGCTGTGTTTACCTCTGGGCACACACCATGCATGAAGGCGCACACACACACACACACACACACACACACACACTGGCAGACATACAAACCACATATTTACATGTTCACAAACACATGTCAACTGGACATTTAATACACACACAGACACAAACACACGTACAGGAATGACCAGCAACATTTACACCTGGGTTCTTTCCCACATACACACACACACTTAAGTCTTATCTGATGACCTAACACTCGTGTTAGAGGGAAGAGAAACAGAGATAGAGAGAGGTCTGTATTTACCTTTAGATCACCCCTCAACTAACATAAACACACACATATACACAGGCTCCATACTGGCCAGCAGCCTGGCGCATAGCAACACGTTTTATCAACAAACACAAGAGGTCAGATTCTGTGTGTGTGCATGTGTGTGTATGTGTGTCCATTTGTAGCCCAATCACCTTTTGTTTCTCTTAATTTCTACATGCCAAGGTACCTCTCACTCCCCCCCTTTTCTCTCTTTCTGTGTTTTCTATCATTTCACACTCTTTTGATGCCTCTCTTAAAGGAATAGTTCAACATTTTAGGAAATATGTGTATTTGCTTTCTTTGACGAGAGGATATCAATCTCACATTTATGGGTTAAGCTCTGCACTTAATGCACAGACTTATTGCACCACACACAGCCTATACAGCATTTTATATGTATATATTTATGTCATTGTACATGTTTATGTTTATTTTTATATGCTTTTCAACAGATGTGGGGCTACATGTCTGCTATGTCTCTGTATGTGTTTGGCTGTGATCCAAGCGCAGCAGCACACGCTATACTAGACCTCTATGAGTTACAGTTTAAATGGAGTATATGGCACCTTTAACCGCTGCAGTTATATGTGCAGTTGATAAGCAACACACAATCCTCTGAGAATAAATACATGTTTGTGAATTCTCAGAAAAACCATTTAACCGCTACATGTTTTTTATGAGCTGGGTGTGTATACAGATGAACATGGAAAGTCTGTGAAAAGCTTTAAAAGACTGACATACAGTGAACTTGGATTTATAAGTCGGGTTTGTGATTTATCTGTGTGTGTGTGTGTGTGTCTGAATTATAGTGTTGTGAGTTATAGTGTCCCAGCAGGGGAGCCTCTGCACCAGAAAGGGGGTTTCCTGTTCTTTCTTGGCAAATATGACTGGAACAAGTGGAGGAGGAACAGAAGTGTGACACAACACTCTTGGCTTCAAGCTGCAGCTAGTGATTTATTTTCTATGTGATAATCAGTTCAAGGTTTTAGGGATGATCAGTTCGCTAATATGACAAACACTGTCTTTCGCTGGTTGAAAATAAAATCTAAGTAGACGTGTGAGTCAAGATTTTAAATCCTGCTCAAGTGGAAGTAAAGGAGCAGGCATGTGCGTGTGCGTGTGTCTGTGTGATGAGAATACTTGTGAGTTATATCTGTTGTGTTTCACTCTGTGACAGTCTAATTGTGGGTTTATGAAAAAGAGAAAGCAGGAGACAGAGAGACTGGTCTGGGTGTGTGTGATAATCTAATTGTTTATATCTGGTAGGATCTAAACTTTCGTCTGGTATCACTCATCTTGGCTTTTTCTGCACACACTACTCTCTAAACTTTCAAAAAAAAAAAAATCTTTTCACGTTTCTGCACACACACACGCACACACAGGGCAGCGAATTGGGTCCATTTCCCATAAAGCTGTTTCAGATTCATAATGGGTCTGCTGTCATTTCCACCCCCAAAATGAAAAGAAAACACACACTACCCCTTGGACAGAGGAGAAAGGAAGAAGAGGGATAGAGAGAAAGGAAGAGAATGGGGGATGGGGTGATGAAGAGAAAAAAGAGAAGAAGATGAAGGGCAATGTATGAGGGAGAAAGAGAGACTGAAATGGAGAAAGACCTTAAAGTTAAGAAAAAGTGGGAGTATGGTCAGAAAGAAAGAAAAATGTATTTAAGTAGAGGAATGTTTTGAATTTAAACCAGTGGTCAGTAAAGTAGCAGAGCATATTTAAAAGAGTTAAAACAATAAAAAGGTAAAAAAAAAACAAAAAAAAACCCAAAAAACAACAGATGTGTAAAGGAGGCAAAGTCCATAAATTAGATATCCAATTAAATAAAACAAGTTAAATAGTATCACACTCACTACACTCTGTTCTTTACTGTGCTTTCAACCGTCTTCATCAGGTTCAAAGCTCCAGAACAAACTAGTAAGTGAACCTTGAGTTGGGATTTTATATGGTCAAGAACAAACTTTTATGTGTAACTCAACATGGACAAGAAGTCCTAAAAGTTCTAAGAAATGTCAACAGATCCATCTCCATGAAAATTAAACCCCATCTGCTGATGAAGACAGACTTGAGACATAATCTGATGCCAAGTGTGAATTCCAGTCAAAAAACTACAGTAGAACTGAAGAGTGTCAGTCCACATGTACTAATAATTTTATGTTTCTATCAAAATGTAAAAAGACTGATCCACACACACACACACACACACACACACACACACACGTGTACATGCACACACAGAGCCTGAAACAGGTGTACCATACGTTGGATATACATTACATTACACAACAACAGTCATTTAAAGATGAGGATCATGTTGGTCTCGGATGAAAGTTCCTGGAATCACACACACACACACACACACACACACACACACACACACACACACACACACACACGCATACATGCACGCACACGCGCATGCACACACGCATGCATGCACACACACATTCTCGTTCTTCACACCCACACTCAGAATGTGGCATTTGCCATGTAGGGGCCAAGAATGGGTTTTACACACACACACACACACACATACCACACACACACACACACACACAGACACACACACTTGTGAATGTGAAAGAGAGGCAGCAACGTATTCTGGGAGGTGAGAGAAGTGGGAAAGAGATGAGAGGGATGGTGGTCATGGAGGGACACACAGCACCAAGGCACTGTTATCCAGAGAAAAATACACCTGACAATACAGGTAAACACAGTTGTTGCCATTGTTATGACACATGTATACTCATTATTCTATCCACAGGTATTAATATTATATATAATTATTATTATTGTTGTTACTATTTGTTACCAGCCTGACAGTGTCCTTCTGGGATTTGCTAAAGTTGCTCGATGGCCAGTTCAGGCTTGTTCACATGCAAGCAACTTTGCACGTCTCTGAAATATATTTACCATTCTTGTAGGACTGCTGTGAGTTAATTTTGTGCTTCATGCCCTTTGACCAAGATATGAATGCTATGTCTCAAGCAGCCCTCAAAGAGGAAATCCTTTTTTTTTTTTTCAAAATTTTGCACTGTGCACATAATCACACAGATTCATGTGGTGTGTCATGTTCAGTGTTGGGCAAGTTACTTGAAATCATTGTATCTTTTGTATTTAACATGTAGAAATAAAAAATGTGTGGTTTAGGAAGCAGGCAGGAAACAGTTTGAAAAGATTTACTGATTATCCAACAGCTTGCATTAGCATAGCCTCAGTGACTGCACTCAGCCCTCAAGAAGTCCTGACCTCAGCTTCAAACACCCTCCAATTCTGAACAAAACTAGCATCAGGTGACTCCTGAATGTAGGTGTACATGTGGTTATAATTAGCAAGGTAAGAACACACAACATGTGAATAAAACAACATTTTTCCTCCTCCAGAGCAGTCTGTCAGGTTAACACAGAGACCATTCTGATATCAACCCTCCATTAATCCCAGTAAGACAGCTAGGACGCCAAGCCCCAAGTGAAAAAGTGACAGAGCATTACTGGGATTAGTAACTGTAATGTAATTACTGAATTTCTAATTTTAATCCCTTACACTGCTTGTTACTGAAAAAAGTAAATAAATTACTGCAATGCCTTACAAAGTGGTTATGTTACAGTAATACAATACACGTATTGTATGTAAAAACCACTGTTGCTTCCCAAAACCTGTATGCACCTGCTTTGGAGATTAAAGGTCAGTGAGGCCAAACTCTGTGACCAAACAGCCAAGACTCTGGGATGGCCTTCACATCATATGATCAGTCCATGGTGAAAGAGATATTGTTAAACAAAAATGGCTGATGTAACAGACATGGTCAATATGTCAGTGTGTCTCTGTCCTGTGTCCCCTCATGGAAAGGTACAAATCTATTAAACCTCTGACAGCTACTGTAGGTGTGGTCGTGTGTGGTCTGTGGGTGCACTCTAAAACCTGACCATACCGCACAGTGCTGGTTTGAGCCAGTCGAGCTTGGTTTCCACTCTAAAGATTATATTTAAAGGACCCTCAAAGCATCTGTCCGCAAACAAATTTATATTTTAAAGCACTATTTAATCACTGAGGAACTATTCTCCTCTGAGAGTGTGGATACTTTGAAATACGACTGCCATGCTTGGAGACACTGCGATTCTTACTAATTCTGTGTCAGTGCTCCACGCCCTGTTGCTGTGCTCTATACATAGAGAGTGACTGAGAGGTGTAAAGCCTTCGCACCATAGAAATAGATTCATCATGGCAGCTTCACACAGACACTGCGTGAAAGCCTCATAAATACAATTTCGGCAAATTACACGCTTCCCTTTGGACTTTGAAGATTTGAAGCTACGCTGACTGCTTTACGTCCGGATGTTGAGAAAATGTCATGAACTACAAGACTGTGAAACCCATTCACAATCAGACAGGTCATGTAGAAATCCACCAAACAGTATTCAAAGTGCTACAGTATGTGACTGTTTGACATACAAGGCTTTCATCTCACTGCAGATGATGTAAATCCAGCTCAAATCCCAATGGGACCTTAAGGGTATGTCCAGACTGTTCAGGTCAAGCGAATTTTATAACTAACTATCTCTTATAGACAAAAACATGTGATTTAACAAGCAGCAAAGGACATTCAAGGTGCTCTGAGTAGAGTATTACTGACTCACGGCACAAAATAACATACTATGTCGACATTTTAATAGGTTTGTTGAATGAAACCAGTGACTTCCCATCCATCATCTCTAATACCCCAAATTCATAGCTGTGAAACCTCACTTTATGGAACGTTGGAATCAAGTCATTTTATAACAACTGGTAACTTTATATGGAGGGTGCTGTAACAAGTCATGTGGGTCGTCCAAAAACTACCAACATGATTGAGACTGAAAGTTCATTCTTGACCTTTAAAAAAAACAACAGCTGTTAAAAACATTATCACCACACAGTCCGCTCCATTTTGGAGCTTTTCATCATATTTGCTGGATCTTCCACAGCGGATGGAGTTTGCCCAGTTTTCATGCAAACATAAACGTTCATATTTACATTTTTTTTATTATTCTGAGCACTTTGAGGACTTCTACATTTTGACTTAAAAGATGAGATTGTACATTCAGTTGATAATAATGGGCAACTGCATTGCCTGAGGAGTTGAATCCTTGTAGGGGAGGTGTTTTTTGTCAACCAGTATAATTGCTTCTGCCATGAACAAATTACGAAATGGCAAGATGCCAATGAGCTTAAAGAAAGACTGGTTTCAATATTTGCTATATGAATGAGCCATATGCCTTAACAGCAGAACGCACCAGCAGTGTCTATTTACCAGTAATTACTGTGCAATACCAGTGGAGGTTTCCAATTGTGAACAAAGCCACATCTAATTATATTCAGTAGCTGGTACTCTATATGATTATATCTTTTCCATATACCACTACACACCTGCTGCATCTTAAACCTTAAGTACAGTAGCAACCAGTCATCCATATGGCTGCTAAAACAACATGACAAAGACATATGAGATGCATAATAAAGTGATGATTGTACACATACAAACATATAGCGTTAGCTGGCATTGACATACAGGATGTGTATCATGCCGAGCAATTTCTTAAACACACATGCTTATTTAAATGTCTACATACATTAACTTATTTCTGCTTTCCTGGAGATCCCTCATTTCTCTCCTCACATCTGTCAACATATGATTAAGCCACTGGACTTGAAATGAATATTTGTGGCGAGTGCTTAGCGTCTGTGAATGTAAACATTTACATTCTCAGCCGCATGATATGATCATTACTGCCACAGTTAGCGGCTGCCTGCGGCCAAATGGCGCTATAGGTTCTCATGTTATCTGTGACAGTGTTCCTCGGACTCTGCCAGCAGTCATGGTGGTCTTTATCGTCACTCATAATCCAAATTAGTCACTTTAAATCTTGCTAATCGCTGCTAAAATATACAGCAGACATCTGCTTCGGCTACTGTATGAGCTAACTGTGGTTACAGTCATCACTGCTGGCACTTAACAGAGTGCATTACTAACAGATTTTATATTATTTCATAGACAGTCTCATTGACATTAAAATGTGACTCATCAAAACATGACAGGGAAATTTCAGAGTGTGTGTGCCTGTGTGTGTGTGCGTGTGCATGTGGGAGTGTTAATCCCAGTGAGTTCAGTTGGATGAATGAACAGAACTGGTATTCATGTGTGTGGTAAATTTGGAGATGGAAGCAAGCAGGTAAACAACCTTATTTTTGCTACAGCTATACCTGCCACTGTGCTTACTGCGAGGATCTGAAATTACAGTTTTACCGTGTGACTTTTTTTTTCACTTATCAGTTCGGATTTATTACACAAGACAGATAATTAACATACTTTGTTACTGAAAAATACCAGATTTTTGCAGATATAGGTGTGTGCTTCTTAACCGACAGCAGTATTAGGTGAACAAAAAACAAGATTGGTTTTCAAGATACACTAACAGACACTTCACAGTACTGCAATGGCCCTGAAGCAATATTAACATTCATCCACTCTGCTACACCTTTCCTCCAACATCTGTCACTGTCTCACTCATATAGACACCCCCCACCACCCCCACCCTCCACACACACACACACACACACACACACACACACACACACTCTTAAAGTACTTTGTTCTCTGGAGACTATGTAGCTAAATATACCAGTAACTGATAGTCCCACTGGTTGATGGGCAGGAACACTGCTGGCCCTGACACTGATACATTAGATGAATTGTAACAGACACCGGGTAGTGTGTGTGTTTGTGTGTGTGTGTGTGTGTGTGTGTGTGTGTGTGTGTTTCTGGGACGTCGGTAGTGTTAGGGAGGTAGTGAGAAGATTATTTGAGGAAAGAAGGAAGTTCAAAACTGCTTTAAACAATGGCAAACAAAACCTGACTCAAAAAAGCTACGACATTTGACTCCTTAAAAAAAGAAAAGAAAATATGTATAAAACATGAATACACATACAATGAAAAAACAGTTTTAAAATGCTACTTATAAAGCATCCTCTCAAAAGTGATCTATCAAGACCCCAACCCTACCTTGACCCCTTTTTCTTGGCATTAGTGAGTACCTGCTCTGTTGACCCGTAGCTACATTAGAGGACTTTATTAGCCTTTGCACCCAGGCCCTAATTGAGATTTGATGGATGTTGCGAGCGTAGCTTGGTCTCAGAATAGAGAGCCTAAATCAGGGCGCCACACAGCAAACCTCTGATCCTCAGCTCTCACATAGGCAGCACATACCACAGCTCTGCGGCAAAGCTAAGACAGGAGCAGCGATTCAGAGTCACAGATAGACCAGGACTGACAGAAAAGGAGATGAAAGAGAGAAGGGAAGAGGGATTGAGAATGAGGAGGAAACAGAGGAGAAGAGAGAGAGTTGCATCTACTGCATATTGCAACTTTCTTTCTTTCTCCTGTCCTTACCTGACTCTGTCTCCCCCTCTTCGTTCTCCCCCCTTTCACACAGGTCTCCCTTTCAGTTCACTAACCTGCAGAGGGCCGCTGGCTGGCATGGTGGATCTCAGCGATGTCAGGTCGATGTCTCGGCCCTGCTCCCCTCTCTCTGTCTTCCCCAGTCCCTGCATAATGAGGCCTGTAGCGAGCAAGCAACCAAAACACACTCTCACACACACCGAATGTTGCCCCCACAGCCGTGAAAATGCTAATGCAAGGATGGCTGTGGTCGTTATGAAAGGAAATGACCCTGGACGCCAGGCACCAAGCACCAGGCAAGGCCAAGGAGGACAGCGGAGGGACAAACAAACGGCTTATTCACCCTGCTCCCTCTCTCTCACTTTGCACTCCTTCTGCATGTCTCTCTGTCTTTTTCTCTCACCATCGCTCTCTCTATTCTACCCCTGTGCTGTACACTCGAGGGTGTAAAAATGCTATAATACAAAATGGAAGCAAATATTGTCCCATATTTAAAGTTAGTCTTGTCCATGTCTATGCATATCAAGTTGTGTCTATTTGTGCCTGTTTGCTCAACAAAAACATTCTCCTGTATTTCTGTTAAGTTAACTGAGGTCAGACATGTTCCCATTAAAACACTGAGGGGCCACTGTTAGGAGTTTACAGCTCTCTAAACCAGGGGACTCATAGGCTCTACAACATGGAGAGCTGCAGTAAGAACCAAAGATACCATGCACTGAAGAGGGACAGGCCAAGTACTGTAACAGCAGAAATCTCAGAGACGGATATCTCAAAATAAATAAAACCAAAACTATCTGCGTACTGCTAGAGGTGAGTGAAAAAATGTGGGGTTTTTTTGTCATATGGGTGAACCAAACCAAACATTACTGTGAAAGATTTTACTGGCAGTATTGAGAGTGCAGAATGTAGACGTGCAGAATACAAAAGCTGGCGGTTTGAGACTAGAAGAAGAAGAAGAAAAAAATGTTTTAAAATGAAAATGGAGGATTATTAGATTATAAGGTTGAATGGGTTTTTGTAAAACTGGGGGCGCAGGAATGTGCTGCTCTTGATTTTAAAAAGAGGGGCGGGGGGGAGACAGACAGACAGACAGACAGACTAAAACCCTTCAAACCCAGAGGTTACCTGCCCCACTGGAAAATACAAGAACTGAAAAAAACTCACACAAAAATAAAACACAACTCACACCACAAACAAATACACAAATTAATAGGAAAGAACAAATTTATACATCCAACCACAGCGACACTGAACGTCAAAAACATACAGAACATTTAAATGAATAAAGTGTTTCTTCTCCTCTTTTTTCTCTCTCTCGTTCAAATACATCTACAAAGTGTTCCCCCGGGGGGGAGAATGGTAGTTGTCAACAGTGATTAAACACACCGCTTCAAGTTCATAATCCTCACAAAAATGATCACCTCACTTGCAGGAATTTCATTAGGCAAAGTGTATACGAGCGGAGCATCACACTCACACATAGCCAACCGTTGTCCTACTTTGCAAGTACTCAAATAGTGACAGCGGCGGTTTCGGTGTTTGACTTGTATTTTTAAATGGAATGTTTTTGTGACTTTAAAAGATTATTTCAGTCTTTAGTCATGCTGCAGCTTTCCCAGCCTCACCTCTTTCAGTAATCATATCGCATCCTGGCCTGTGGCTTTCTGTGATCATTAACTGTTGATAGAATTAAAGAGCGCTGTAATTCATTTCCTAAGATAAGTATCGTACTATAGCTTAATACCCATCAGCCCTGATAGCATAGCGGCGTGACTAACATGGCGGAGACTGTCGACACCTTTAACACCACATGGTAAGCACAAGCAGAAATGTACAAAACAACGTACATTATGTGTGTGTGTTGGGCTTTTTTCATTGTTTTTTTTTTATTTTTCTGAAAATCTACACAAAACATGGATACAATTATAATGCAGTCACATCTGGGATCTTATCTCTGTCTCTCTAATAATGAATAATGTGTTTGCTTTCTCCAGAGCATTTGTTTTTATTTTATTATTAACAAATTACCGAGAACTTTCCAAATCTCAGCTGACACTGTCTGAGTAGTTATTTTGTTTTTGCAGTTTTTGTGAATTACACCTCTGTCGTCTTTCAGGGATTTGGAGGGTCATATAGTGACTATTTGATTGCGCATAATGGAGTATTTGACTTGTGCTTCTATTGTTTGACTATTTAAGCAGCAGACTCCAAGTTAATCCCTAAATGAGAGATTAAAAACAAACCGGCCTGCCCACAGATTTTTTTTTTTTCCAAGAAACTGAGTTTACTGACACCAGTTATTCAGCCAAACCCCCTCATTTGTTTGGTTCCTAGAAACAAAGAGTCTTTAGAAGACTTTTCCCCAGTCCTTCCTAGAAAGAATATCTGCCACGTAGATAAAACAGTTAGAGCTGTATGGCGTAAACATCTTTACTGCCTCTCTTGGCTTACAGAGATTTACCGTGTGACAGCTAAATGTATAATCCTGCTTTAGAAAAGGCTGTTCTAGTTTGTACATGTCTGTAAACACAGTAAAGAACAGGTAGCTTTTTTAGAAAAAAGGCTGTGTGTTTGAAGAGTTCATAAAGGACACTCATTGCCCAACATTATAACATTATGTCTTATATAAGTTAAGCCTTCAGGGGCTTTGTGACGCTCCTGCTCTCGATGTAGCAGTTTTGCTTGACTGTAAACAAAGTTGTTGTGAGCACTGTACGTGTTGCGAAACACTAACAAAACCTGCAACACTGGCTTTTTGTTTACAGTGCCCATTCTCCTTATCTGTCATTTGTGTACAGAAGTTATTAATACCAAGCTCTCCGTGCAAGCACATTTTAGTTGTGACATGCCTGCGACCAAGAAAAACTCTCATGTTGTTTTGTGAGGTGAATGTTTCACGCAAAGCTGCTGAATTAAGATGAAGACTAAAGTGAAATAATGGAGTTTAGGGAAAGAGTAGATAGTTCCAGCCTCGTTGCTTGAAACATTTTGTGCTGTTTTGAATTTACTCGCACTATAACTACAGGCATGGCACTGTCTGGTAATGAGGTGTTAATGAGGTGAAAGTACAAGCTGACTTCTGCAGAATGATATTAACTTGCTTTTTCTGAGAAAGAATCAGCTGCAAACATCTGGTATTTTCCCCTGCAAACATGAAGAATTTTTTAATTATGCCATTTAAAGAAAAGGTTCTCATTTCCTTTTCTTTTTTTGTCTGTCTTTCTTGCCCATATGTGCATCGAAAGAGGTATCGGTCACTGCAATCATTCCTCCAGTCCATACAGGCTGAGAGGAGATCCCTTTCTTGTGACTCTAGTGTGAGAGATAAGGGACAAAATCCACAGTCCTTGTTCTGCGTAAAAATTATAGTTCAGCCAAATTCAATTTGAGGCTTCAGCAGTCTGAATTAGACAAGTCAAATGTGTATCTTTTAAAGTTACAGTGTTTTTCCATTCGATCTGAGTCAACAGTAGCTTTTTAAATGTACATATGGGCATGTGAGTATTGTATTAAAATAGACTTAAACAAATGTGAAGATATTCTTGAATCTGTATTGTGCATCTTGATACAACAGCTCATTTTAAACATCAAGTCAGCGATGAGTTCTTGGCTCACGATGAGACGAACAAGGTCGCAGTAAAAAATGTTTAAGCACTGCATGAAGTGACATGCTGACTCCTCTCTGTCTTGACTTACTTGAAGCTTGTCTTCCTAAGTTCTTGATTGATTGAAACTTGAAAGAAAAAAAGTATGCAAGTCTCATGTTTTGATTGAGTAAAATCCCTTGTCATGACCTGAAAGACTTGCATCTTGACATGAAATCTGCAAGTCATTTGCTGGCATGGACTTCAAGAAACTCAAGAACCCGAAGCTTGACTTGAGACTTGCTCTGACAGATTTGATGTTTGCTTCATCTGAAATAGTTGGACTTGCTCCAAAGAACTTAAAATCAGCTGCGGTGACGCGTGATACTCGTGTGTGATGATGGTGACTGGAACATATACAATCTGTCTTTGTCTTGTTCATCTGTACTCTCTGTCACTCCCTCCCTCCCTCCCTCTCTTTCTCTCTCTTTCACACACACACACACACACACACACACACACACACACACACACACACACACACACACACAAAGATAAGTCTTCAGCAGTTGAGTACCAGGCAGCGCTGATCTCTCGCTCTCTACCTCTGCCTGTCATACACGCATGCACATTCAAGCAAACACTAACCGAGCAGTGCCAGTCTCTCATTCTGGCAATGATAAAAAAGACCTTTATGCTCCAAGAATTTTCATCACGGAGATGCAGACACACACACACACACACACACGCTGACTTACAGGTAACACACTTCAAAGTTAACAGAGCGACTCTGAGTTCCTGATACCAGCTGATAACAGTGTACATTATCACACACTCACGTGCATGCATACACTCGCACACACACACACACACACACCAGCAGGTATGTAAACACATGGGCCACATCACGCCCACATTTACATGCAAACATGCACGAGTGAAGGAGCGTCGGGATGAGGGTGCAACAGCAGCGCAGATCAAAGTGCTGGTTTGTATCACTGACAGATATGCAGGTGCACATGTGCTTTCATGTAGTTCACCTGCTAAGTCAGAGTGTGTGTTCGTTTTTTTAGGGTAAATCTCTCAAATGAACTGGTTACTGAAAATTACTGACACACATCTTCATTTTTTTAGAATCTTAAATAGGTCAAAAATTAAGCCTCATGAGCTTAAGCAGTCAAAATAAAATATTCAGATATCTTCCTTATCATTATTACAGACTAAACAACCTTCTTTTTAGGGAAAATGTCAAAATATTTAAGAGGATCTGGTCTTGACACACAGCTTGAGAAACCAGGACTCTTATGAGGTAAAAAATGGGTCAACAATTGATTTTGCTATTTAAGTGTGTGTCCCTGCCCCGGCTCCCTGCTGCTCCCATTAGACTCTTTTATAAGCTGAGGACTGTAGCCGCACCAATTTATGGAGATGGCGACGTTTCCGAAGGTGCTGTAAATGAAATTTGAATGATTGAGTCACTGCAGGAGGGCTTTGATAAAACAGATGTGACGGTGCAAGAGGCAGACTGTAAACAAAATGAATCACACCCTCATGCACACGCATGACCCTCAACCGCCTAGAAATAAAATGTGTCTTTTTTAAAAAAAATGTATTAAAACTGCTTTTGTTGCAAAATTACATCCAATTTTTCAGCAACCAATGGAAACTGACCTATTTTTCCAAACATTGAGTACGCACACGCACAGACACACACACACACACACACCAGGGTTAAATGTTTTCTTGTGCCTTTAAAATAATTACTTCCCAAGAATATATTGCTTCTTTCCCGGGAAACAGGAAATTAGATTTTAAAACAGAACAGCAGATAAAATTGTGTGTTCTTAAAGAGATTTGTATGTCTGATTAAGCCTCTTGTGGAGCCACTTGCACGTGTTATCTTGGTTTTACAGATTTTGCATATACTGTATATTCTGACATTTAGCCGCACTAGTGAACTGTAAGCTGACATTTTTGTCATTTAAACCAATTGGAAGAAACAGCTGCAGGCTGATAAAAATCATATTATTGTCATAATAACTGCATTTAAAGGCCATACTTCAGGATTTATGTATATAGAACATATACAGCATGGCTTTGTATTAGTTTGAAGTATACAGTCTCCTCTCCTCTCCTCTCAGACACCCCCCCCCCCTTCCTACAATTACAGTTCAGAACCAAACCACCATGTCATATTTAACCTACTCCTCACCCCGCAGGGAGAGAGACCTCATTTACGTTAATTGCTTCCAATTTGGACTGTTACCAGGGGGTGAGAACATGTGCAGATTTTGTTTGGCCAGAGTAGAATAATGGGTCACTAACAGGTCTGTAGGGAGACACATGAGAATCGCAACGCAAGGGAGAAAAGAAGAATGTGGAGAATTAAAGTTTACAAAATATCAGGTGGAATCAAAACCGAGAATGACAGACTGGACTCTTTAGTGACACTATCTGGTAGAAGGATGTACTGCTGATCTACACTGGACTCACTGTGCAATGCCACAACAGTGAAGAGTGTGTCTTTATTTGATATGTTGGGTTCCCTTTATTATATTATACATATTTAGTATGATTGCTGCTGAAGACATCCCTGGATGACACTGCTCATGTATCATCACTGTAAAGATCTTTACGGACACAATATAGACACAGTTCACAGGCAACAGGATATACAATGGGTGTCCTGGGATAGCCCAATCTTTTACAGCCTCAAGATCACAAAAGATGCAAGATTTAAATCCCTTCTCTACCTTTCACCCAAGATATACACACACACATACACACAGAGAGAGAGACAGAGAGATAGAGCCGCATGCAGTGTCACAGAGAAGAGAAGTGACAGGTTCACTGTTGCAATATGAGATCTTTAAAAGCACATCCTCTGACACACACAGACAGCCGCGCACACACACACTGAGTTGCTGGCAGTCGTAAAAGTCAAGAGAGCTTTAGACTTTAGTGAACATGCAGTGCAGAAGAAGAAGAGGAAGAGGAAGAAGAAAATGCCTTATTTATTGTGAAAAGAAAAGCACAAATCAATCAAGTGCCCATGAGCAACAAACTCAATCAGGTACCTCAGTGGTTGAATTTAGTGGTACTAGAAGCTTTTTGGTGTGAATGTCTTCCCAGTACATGTCTAAATGAATGTTTGAATGTTGAGTGATGTTTGAATAATTCTCCTGCAGGCTAATTTGAATTGTTAAATGACCTTTTTGTTTTCTAAAAAATGAAAACAATTGCGGAATATCTGCCGCAGCAGACAACCACAGGCAAAGTTTACCAGCATCTGATTGGTTACAGGTGTCATAGCCAGGGAGGCTTTGTGTATGAAGTCTGATATTTAAAATAAAACCTTATTTAAAATAATAGACAGCTTTGTTCATTTCTTTCTTTCTGTATATGCAAATGTGTCTTTTTTTAACTGTAGAGAGAAATTCGCCTCGCAAATAAATAAAATGCCATGTCAGATCATCCAGATGTTTCTCTGTATGAGTTGAACATGACGGAGAAACACAAAAATACACATGTAGCATGTGTGAGGGGCGATAGTGCAAAGATGAAGCAAGGGAGAGACAGAGATAGGCAGGGGAAAAGGAAGAGAGAAAGATTGTGGAGGATGTCAGCAAGGAGTGAGAAGTACCTCTGTGTTTATTTTAGAGAACCACACACACACACACACACACACACACACACACACACACACACACACACACACACACAGAGTGAGAGAGAGAGAGAGAGTGAGAGAGAGCGAGAGAGAGGCCTAATTTGCCTACCTGAGCTGAGTTTTGACAAGTTCTCCAACCTGTTACAACTTGTTAGGAGGGACAAAGGCTCGCTGACATTAATAAGTTGGGTCAATACTCTGTCACACTCTGACTTTTAACAGAAGAGACTATCTGCTCGTTCTCAAATCTGCAACGACACACACACACGCACACACACACACACACCGAGACACAGATGACACCATGGCTTTTAAAAAAATGAGGAAGTGACAATGCCTGACAGGTATCTTGAAGTACACACAGTTGTCAATAAACACGTTTCTTCTTCTTCTTCTTCTTTTCCTTCTCTTTCTTTTTAGTAAGACATGAGAATTCACTCATCCAGAACTGATTGATGACAGCTGAAGTGCTGAAGAGTTTGCATGATTGCATGCTTGATATGGGAGGCGCAACAGCACACATACACACGCACACTGACACACACACACACACTCACACTGCCATGTCAGCAGCCTTTCTTTGTATATTTCCCCTCTACACATTCTTGGTTTTACTTATTCTCTCAAGCTTCCTCTTTTGCCTGCTTGTGTTTTGATGTGTGAAGTTGCAAGATCTTAACCCCGCGTGTAAATGCAATCCCTCGACATGCACTTAGCTGCACTTATAGCACATATAAACCACTGCTTGTGTAATAATGTGCTTTAAGGCAAGAATAAGAAAAGGTGAAAAAGAAACTGTGCTGCAGCACTTTAAGCAACCTGCCTCTTTAAATGCAACTGAATAAACAGTATTTTAAACAGATTTGGGATCATATCTTGTCATCAGAAAGGTCAACTGAGAGTGACTTTGAAAAGAAAACATTTCCAAATGTCTCACTTTTATCAATGAGGCATGAAGATAACTTTTTTTCAGTGAAATAACATCACCAAAAGAAGACAAAAAACAGTGAGCAGCTGCGCAAGCTACAGAATTTAACATGAATCTTTTGAGTTTCCTCGCCGCTTTTATAGAAAATAGCGCTAAAAGCATGGGCGCTATTTTAAGAATATCTTAACTGCTAGAGGCTGGCAGGCATTAGTGTTGGCATGACTTCAATCACATGCATGGACCATCTTCTATCTTTAAAAAATCTCTACTTCTTGCAAATATGTTTCTTCAGAAATCATGAAATCTGTGATAGAGTAAAAAAACAGTTGAACACAGCCAAACAGATTCAAGTTTAGCTTAAAGTGCGTTTGAAGGAAAATGGAGATAAAACTAGGTGACAGGGGCACAGAGAGAAAAATGACAAAAGAGGAAGCAGAAAATGTCACTTTTGCTTTATTACCGAAAGAATTCCGAGTCAGCGAGTGAAAGCTTATGTTTAGAATCTCTCAGCAAATGAATTCCAGCTGTTTGAGCTGTCAGTCAAGCTAACGCGACCTGTTGCTTCCTTGAGCCTACAAGTCCTACGACTGCAAGCACCATGGACAGCCAGGAAGAAATGAAGATTTCAAAGCTATATTAACATTTGTAAAACAATGACACTCCTATCCAAATTGAGTGCAGGTTCAGCTTCTAGTTTACTAATGCAGTATGGAAATAATAGCTCATTCCTGAGTCAGCCAAAGATTAGCATTTGTACCATTTCCATAGGAATAGAAAATGAACATTTCAATTTTTCTACAGGCAGTTTTAAATATGCAAATTCACAGCTGAAGCCATCCCGAAATTAGGAAGTGATCGTCATTAAGTTAAAAAAAAGCATCTCTTGAATCGATCTATGTGATCAAAACAAGAGAATTTGATACAAAGCAAAGCAGAATGACAAAAAGTGCCTCTAACATTAGCAGCTCAGCCCTCCTGTCACCTCACTGAGGCCTCACGCTTCTGCAGATATCTTGAGAGCAGTTGCCCGAGGGTGCAACTGCTGTGTGTCCCACTTTCAGTGTAATATCGCTGGAACTTTTAGTGGCTAAACTGTGTTGTTCTAGTATGCAGGCCGTCAAGTCAACCCAGGTACAAGTTCAGGTCAGAAAGAGACAGAGAATGAGATGAATAAATTGTTTATTCTTGACAGAGTAATTTTCAGTCAGAGGCGGCTTTACAGCTTACTGGAGGAAGAAGCAAAGGTGTGTTGATGTGTGTATGTGTGTGTCCTGAAGGAATGCTGAGGCCAAACTCTTGTTGTCAGTTTAAAAGACCCGCATGTGTTAACATCACACACACACACACACACACACACACACACACCCCCCCAAGCTCAAGCTGCTTTCCAGGATTTAGTTGTAGATAATGTTTTGTCCAATTATTGACCACTAAATGTCCTAAAACATAATGCTCTCATACTCACAAGCCTTGCAAATTTAATAGATATAATAATAAGCATTCAAATATGCATTTATGGAATTGAAAGAACAATGAAATAAAGAGTTATTCATTATATATGCTGTTAATTAATTAATTAAGTTGCATTTTTTTTGGGGAGGGGGGGGGGGGGTTAATGTACTTGTGACAACATAAAAAGTACAAATAAAAGGTTAAAGGTCAAAGAAGGTTAAAGGTAAAAGAAGTTGTGAAAGGAAAAGTTAAGAAAGAAGTACAGTGAAATCTCTCATATATGCCAAAATACTATATACACTGATGGAATTTATGGAGACTTTATTGACAATAAAAAGCTAAATCTCACATAATATTTAAAGTACAAGATATGCAAGAGATTGTAAACTATCTCTCAGCAGTTGTATGTACATTTTATGCAGTCAGTGATGACTTTGTATACTTTCCAAAAGTGTTTCGTTCAATCCTAACTTTTTGTCATGTTGTTGTGCAACCCAGCATATTGTTTTACAGCCTTAAGCAAAGTGCAGAATAAACATGTGCGACATGTGCGCACACACGCAAAGGAGCACCCCTCCACACATACACACACACACACACACACACACACACACACATTATTATTTGGTCCTTGCTGACACATACAGGCTCATTCATGCTCTGCTGCAATGTTAACCTGCTGGTGGTCATGTGAAGACCCAAAACAACAAGTCCATGACCCAGTTTGCATCTCCACCCACTGCTTAATAACAAACGCTGGGATATCTGAGAGTCGTAGGTATGAAAACACCCTTTGCAACTTTTTATCGTTCCAGAAGTGTTTGCTGATTGCGTGGAGGCTGCGCATATCAATCGGCTATTAACACTGGAAGCTTAGATAAGATATGACTGTATAAATCTGTCAGTATGCGTGAGGTTTATAGCCCATTGGCCCGTGGTGACTTTTTTCTTTTATTTACTCTTGTGAAAGAATGTTTGCAGGACTATCTGGTGGAAAAAAAGAACACAATAGTGTGCTATTGTGTGTACTAAAACAGACCAGCTGCTAATGTAAAAAAAAAGGCAGATAAATGAGCCATTATTCTGTGTAAAAAGGATAATTGCAAGGTTACATTTTGAAAAATAAATTTCAGATTCTGTGCTGACATCCTTGAAATTGGGACTCACGTTCATTTTCCCTTTTGAATTAAATGAAAAAGCAATTAACTTTGAAAAATGAAGCTGAAACAACTTGAATGTCTGATAGGACAAAGGACAGCTAGGTGGTGCTTAGGTGTCAGACCGGTTGTTCTTTTTGTGAATAGGCTTATTTATTCAAAGTTATGTGGGTGAGATGATGTTGTCATCAGTGAATCACTCTTCAGTGTTTGGACCCCCCGCTATCAAACACTAACAGGAAGACCCACAGAACAATAGTGTGCGTGTGATGATCAGGGTTAGGACAGGGCCTTTATCACACACTGGGCTCTGCAAAGTATAGGAACTCTTCCTCCTTTTTCGTGTTGATCAGGTAAAAAAAACATCATCCTGTTTTGATTATTCTTGCCAGAGGCGCTGCAGCTCAATATCAGGGTGTGTAGATCTGATGGACTGGAAAAAAATGCCAGATTCATAACATGTCCTGTAGTGCAGTCTTTGATAAGGAACTGACTTTGGAACAAAATCAGATAGCAAAAATAATTTAACTAAAATCAGCCCATCACGATCTCTTTACACATATCTGTCTCTCCCCCTTAAAACTGCTGTACATCTGTAATAAATTATCTGGACTAATGCAATATCAAAGCATGACTCTAAACCACTGTTATATGGTCACTATTGACCATAGATGCATTTTACACAGTATAGGAAGATTGCAAGAGGAGGTGAGGAGCTTGTATGACACTTGTGATAAAAGTGATGACAAGCACATGGCACCAGACACACACGCACACACACACACACACACACACACACACACACACACACGCACACACACACACACACACACACACACACACACACACAGTCGTGTTTCCATCACTTCAGATGACATTATATTGACTTACATTAATGTCATGGAGACTTTCCTAACCCTAACCTTAAAGTTACCTTAACTTTAAACCAAATCTTCACCCTAAATTAATGATTAATATTAAAGGGACTTGCTTTGTGTCCCCATAAGGGAGGTGAGTCCCCACAACATGACTGTGTAAACACACACACACACACACATAGGATGGGTAAGCATCAATCAGAAATGTTTTTTGTGGCTGCGTCAAACATGAATGAGATGTAAAATAAAACCATGATGAACGACATATGTCTGCTCACACTGCAGACGTTGACTCACTCAGTCAGTGTGCTGGAGTTTGTCTGCTAGTGTCAAGTACGGCAGAATAAACAACTGTGTTTCCGGTTAAAACTGTCAAAATATAATCATACTCGGTGAACGTTTT
The DNA here is from genome assembly GCF_910596095.1 of Thunnus maccoyii. Taxonomy (NCBI): domain Eukaryota; kingdom Metazoa; phylum Chordata; class Actinopteri; order Scombriformes; family Scombridae; genus Thunnus; species Thunnus maccoyii. The sequence goes on from NC_056555.1 coordinate 13,526,415, forward strand.
AGGGGCCAAGCGCGACTCCTCTTGGCACGCAGCTGACAGTGTGCAAATGAAGCTCATTTTCATACAGTATTGTGGGTAATTTTTAAAACACAGCAAGTTGGAATTTGACACATCTGGATCCATGATTTACAGTATGTGCACATGTTGTAGTACATTATAGGCCATAATAATAGTAATAATAGTTTCATAATTTAGGAGTCTGAAAAGGATTAGTAGGCCAGCATCAATATGATATGGCTTAAAATGTTTTGGGAAACCACATTTTTTAGGCTATTTTATTATATATATTTAATTGGTTACTTAAAATACAGTTAATGATCACAGTTTCTGAGGTAAGCAATGAATTATAGTTTGTAATTGTAAGAACATAAGTATATAGATATATAAAAAAAACCCTGGGCAATGATCAAGTGAGTTGTTCCTCTCCTTCTCCAGCTCTTATGAGATTGGACAAATGGCCACAGCAGGAGCACAGCTGGCTCTCTATGCAGATTGCTGCATGAGAAAATAAATTGGAGGTGTGGTGCGAGTAAATCGTGTGAGTCTGGCGGTCAATGCATGACAGATGCAGGATATACAGACTCACGTAGGCCAGAAAATGGGATTACGTATTCAACAATAGCCATAGTCGCTGGATTTAACACCTCCTCTTATCTTTATGACCAGGGGTGATTTAATGATTTGGGGGCCACAGACAAATGTGGTCTTGCTTTTCTTTTCAACCTTTCTCCAACTGGGAATGTTTGTATTGGCAGTGGTAGAAGAAGTACTCAGAACTTTTTTCCTGTAGTAAAACTATTAATACTGCAAAAGTCCTGCATTGAAATTTACTTAACATCTGTTCAAGGTGGAGCTTTTAATTCTAACTATTTTATATAATGATGGACAATTTAATGAATAATAATAACCCGTTATAATTTAGTTGTTATATTTTGTGAGTAAAATCTGAATCTGCAATGTAACCAGTAACATTTATGTCAGGTAGATGTAGTAGTACAACGTTTTACGTTGATGTACACGGTAAGTAAGTAGTACAGTACAGTTGCATATTTTTAAGTGCTTTGGGGGCCTTTTGTAAGTTATTTTGGGGTAAAATGAGTTATAATTCAAAATTTTTCATATCTAAACATCATAATAAATCTATAACTGTTTGGGGCCCTTTTTAGTTGGGGGCCCCATGCAGGCAGTTACCTAATGGTAAAGTTCGCCCTTGTATATGACTCAATTTAGGTCTTTCCCAGCACAGCTTAATCTTGCTTTTGGGTGATACATAGTGTTGTTATTATTCTGAAAGTACGCATGAGTCTGTCTTCCTGTACTCTCCGGGTTAACTGTGGTTAACTTGACGCGGCTCGTCTGTGTGAAAGCCCAGCCGTCGCCTTGTCGAGTCATCGCTGGAGAAGAGCACAGAGCTGACGGAGCGGCCGTCCGATGGCTTGAAAACGGGGGAATAACTGTGGATCACAGCGGGTTTATTGCACCACACAAGCCAAGAGGAGCGAGACGGCGGACGCAGCAGCGGCCTGGATGTTGACACAGATAAGGAAATAGCATCTTTCGAGTGAGACTGTTGCCTTTTTGGTTGCGGTTGCAGAGCAGGATACAGACAACACAGAGACAGACAGAAAGAAGTGCCGGAGCCACCGCGACACCAGCGAGCGAACTTGGCTTCTCTGCCCGGTGGGAGGTGTCTGTCTGTCGGCTGTGGCTCTCTGCACGTACCGCTCACTGCGTCGCTGCTCGGACCTTTCTTTTTTTAGGGGGATACGGTTGTAGCTAAGTTATGCTTTTGTAAATAGTCTTTTTTGTGGGCTTTTCGGCAACCAACTGTGGCTTTAATGTGACGCACTATACTGACATTTGTGCTGTGTTGTTGGAGCGGACCCCCACTGCAGAGGAGTTAAAGGCTTTTTTTTAATCAAGTTTCTACCCTTCATCTCTCTACGGTACCACAACAGCCGACATCCATGTAAAAGGTAACGGTTCATATTTTTTTTGGCTTTTATTATAAGGCTTTATCCAAATTGTGAGAGGTTGGCGGTTGTCTTGTTTTTGCCTGTAGGCAAAGTTAGCTGCATAGCCTCGTTTTCTTCAGAGTTCCTCAACAGGCAGCAGTGAAGCCCTCACTGCACGGTATGCTACTCACAGTTTTGCTGCAAAGCTGAGGGTTCAAGACATTTTATCACTGGTTTTCATCATTTCTAGCCCAGAAACATTTTTTTACCCCATGCATTTTCCCCCCAATAATATTTTCACACAACTTAAAGATCCCCTCCAGACATGTTTTAAGATGTGTATAAAATATTCTACTTTGAATAATAATGTCTGATGTGGTTTTTCCACAGAAAAGTTCAATTATCTCATTAAAAATCTTAACATTACATCTCCTCCTTCTCCCTCCTTAAAAGTCTGTAAATATGCAAATATTTATCATTTCAGAAGTTTAAAGGACCAGTGTGTAAGATTTAGTGGCATCTAGCGGTGAGGTTGCAGATTGCAACCAACTGAATACCCTTCAACCTCCCCTTCTAAGCGTGTAGGAGAAGCTATAGTGGCTGTGAAAGTCGCGAAAAACAAGAAAGGCCCTCTCTAGAGACAGTGTTTGGTTTGTCCATTCTAGGCTTCTGTAGAAACATGGCGGTGCAACATGGCGGGCTCCGTGGAAGAGGACCCGCTGCTTATGTAGATGTTAAGTTACCTCATTCTGAGGTAACGAAAACTCAACAATTCTAATTTTCAGGTGACTGTACACTAATGAAAACATATGAATATTATATTACATTTCTGCCAATTGATCCCCTAAATCTCACACACTGGTCCTTTAACTGCAGGACACAAGCTGTCTGCTACTTCACTTTAAAGCCTATTCTCAGTATATGTGCACTGTAAGGTTCAAGTTTCCACATCACACTTGTGTAAGTTGCATACTGGCCCGTGATTGGCTCCCAAACTATTTGTGATGTCACAAATCCTGCTCATAGGCACGCCCCTTAAAATCAGACTTTCAGTGAACACAGAGAAACTGTCCTCTATCAGAAGATGAATGTGTAAACAGTCTTCAAGTGTCAAACTCTGCACATACATCATTCTGCACAGTGAAGCTCAAACATCCAACTGAAGGAACAAGAAGCAAAACACATTTTTGAGTGGAGGGGCACTTTAAAACTACATTTTATGGCCTATATCAATAATAAGCACCTTTTTATTATTATTTTTTAATAAAGCTAACGACATTCCTGCATCTTTCCTGGGAGTTTTAATCATCCCTGTGCTCAATAAAACAAGATGAGCATCTTATCTTCTATTAAGGTTTTAATGGGCTTCATTTGATTTTTTGGCACAGACTATGTGTTGATGTTACTGATAACAAATATTTCCTTTTTAAAAAAAAAAAAATTCTCAATCTTTATTATATCTTCCCGTTGATACAATCTACTTATATTAAAAAAATAAGTTTGGCCATCATACTTTGGCCATGCTTGAATGTTTACATGTAATATGTAGGCAGGGTGCTTTAACAGAGGAACTGACAACCTGACATACAATATCATTAAAAAGCTACTCTGCTAACAGCCTACTGAATATAACTTTATAATTGTGTAAATGCTTCAAATCCACATTTATACCTTTTTATTTATGTTGTAATACATGTGAGCTTTTGTGTGATATACTGTAAGATAGAGCCCAATTCTACTTGTAAAACAGACAACTTTGATTGGTCGATGCAAGACACCTGTAATCAGGTATGAATTACTGAAAACATGTACCCAATTAACCTTAAAATCACAGTTTGCTATTACTGCTGATATTATAATTTAAGATTGATAAGATAAATCAATTATAAGATTCATATGCTGTGTTCTTTTTATTCTCTGCTCTTATTTAAAAGTCATACATCAGGGCAGAGGCAGGGCTTTACTATGCTTGTAGGAGAGTAAATCTTCTGCTCTGTGTTCTACCTAACAACACCCCCTAGCTGTTGTGAAATCACTGTAAAAGCACATCGTCTCATGGCTCATTTCTTAAATAAGCTGCATGTCATAATCACAACACGGAGAAGGCAGACGTGTGATGTCTCACCTGCAGTAGGCTTAATTAATTCCACCACAGTATCCTCGTGGGATCATTTAAGTTCACTGTTATTCTGTATGCAGTTGCCAGCTTTTTCCATCTTGTTTCATGGCCACATGCACATACAGTAAACAGATATACACAGAGGGGTCAGCGCTGAGATTTTTGACTCCGATGAAACACAGCTGTCTCATATTGAAGTCATCAGTCTGCATCTCCTCAATCAGTGTCATCATATTGTCTCATGTATTACCTAATTGATCCTTGTAGAGCCTTTCTCTGTAGTCTACACCTGGACTAGAGCCCGAGACATCTGCTTGAATAAATGACTTCTTTTAACCTCCAGGGTACACCAGGTGCCATCACAGACAAAATAGTTGCAAAGGCTCATTTCAGGCCAAATTTAAAGCTGCCCAATCATGACATAGCATCATATGTATGATGGAACAGCATATAAAGCTGCATGCGGCAGATATCTATTTAATGGTAGAAGAACGATCATTCTAATTCTTCCAGGTGGCTCGTTGTCTCATCTGAGGCAACCTGCTGCCCTTTGTTGAGGCAATAGTGTGAAATGGGATGAAAATGTTCTGAACAAAAGCATGTTTGATGTTTCATTTGCTCCTTGCAGTGGAAACTTGAAAACTTATCAACACGATACAACGTGAGTATTCAGTAAGTTATCTATAGGAGGTTATGTAAGGCAAATTGCATATTCAGTAAGCATATTTCTCAGCACTCGCTAAGTTCTCTGTAATGCGATATGCGGACTCATATACTTATGCTCTGTTCTCTGATATGCATTTAGTGTCTGTGCGGTACTGTACTGACAGATCTATCTCTGTCACTCTTGAGTGCCCTCGTTCCCTCTCATGTTAAGCTACTGAATTGCCACAGAGTAGCCTAACCTTGAGGTCAGCCCGGGTTGTGGTGACTTTGGGCTAAATTTGGAACGTGGAGCAATTAGGAACACACTCTGCTGCATCACTCCACTGCATTAACTACACAGGGGCAATTGAAAGGGGGAGATAGGGGTGGGATGCAGGCATTAAAGATTGTGCCTGGCTGGAAACCAGCTCACGTGTTCACTTGATAAAATCCAAAACTGTGAATGCAGTTATGAGATGGGTTTTTTTGCGCCCAGATGTGTGGATTCTAATTCTCAATTATGCTAATTGTTTATAAAAAGAGCATCCAAATGAGGGATTGATCTCTGCAACCAAAATTGTGGCAGCTTCTGAGGAGAAGCTGCAGCACCACCAGCTCCAGTCAGCTGCTCCAAGCGGAGAACGTGCGCTTGGTTTGCATTCGTCGTGATTATAACGTACAATGTGAAATTTTAGTGATGGCATTCATCATTTAGCGGCGGTCCCGCGTCTCTGTTGAAAGAATATAGGGGAAACACTGTGATTAATGGCCAAACGGTGGTAAAATGTTACGGTATCTGACAGCTTGTATGTTCTTCCAGCCACTTTGGCAGGCAACCAAGTATCATTTAGAGATTCCCTTAAAGTCGTTCAGGTCAGTTATGTTGTCAAGTGAAAGCAGATGTTGAATTCTGTGATACACCAGCTACTATGGGCAGATATATAGTTTCATCTTACAACACTCTTCCTTCTCTTTTTATTTCCAGTCACACGGAGCGAAGCAGACCGAGCTGGGCCAGGCTAGGCCAGGCTAGGCCTACCTAGCCCTCTGTCTGGCCCCGCCAGGCAGGCCAGCGACCTCTCCAGGAGTCCTACCTTCAACGAGAAGAGAGGGCTTAAGCCTGTTTTTACTTCAACAAACCTCCAAAGTCGAGCTGTAACAAATTGGACTCTGATCATATTTCATCTCATCAGGCTTTCGGAGGCCATACTGGTCTGTTACGTCTTTAGCCTTTCCATGTCTTGGTGGTCACTCTCTGAATGTTGGCAGCAGGATGGATTCGGGTGTTGATTTGATGGGTGTCACCTCATTGCAGTGCTTGCACCCTCCCTCCTGTGGCTGCAGTTTGTCCTTTCCCTCCCCGATCTTCAAGAGAAAGCCCCTTCCTCTCTCCTGGGGCTTCCCCGAGCCCTGTATGGAAGGGCCTTGTAGGACCTGTAGATTGTTTTGTTGAAACAGTGGACATTTCAAAGAGGAAGTAAAAATCCTTTCTAACAAACTACAGAACACAACAACAGATTGCCACCTTCACTTGATTTGAAAGTTTTCTGTTACTCATCCCTCCTTTTGCTTTTTTTTTCCTGCTGGAGTTTTATTGGATGTTGAAGAGCTTTTCATTTGAGAAAGAAGCTTGCTGGTCGAGATTTGTCACTGCATATTTATAGTTTAAGTTGATCTGATTACTCACATAAAGAATCCTTATTTATAAGTACAGAATTCCTTTTTTTTTTTTTTGTATGGTCTTAGCCTCCGGGAGGAATGTCTGAAAGCAATAGCAGCAGCAAAGCAGTGAAATTCATTGCCCCGGCCCCCCCTCCCCCCTCTGCCTCCCCCTGTCCCTCACCTCAGACCCCCCACAAGAATGTGAACGGCTCTGCCAGTTCAGACACGCACGTGGTGGAGAAGCTCGGCGGACACCCGGAGGTCCGACGTCGGCGCCACACAATGGATAGAGACTCCAAAACAGCCGAGCACCGCTTCTTCCGCCGAAGCGTCATTTGTGACTCCAACGCCACGGCTTTGGATCTGCCCAGCAAAGCGGCTGTGATACTCACCTCGCCTCCTGACTGTGAGGGCCCTCCCACCTTGTTCCCTCCGCAGCCCTCGGGGCCCGGACCTGGGGTACAAGACGCTGACAGTCAGGAGGCGCTTAGAGGTCCGTATTTGCAAAGCACAACCCTTCAGCCTAGTCTCGGGCTTGACGGGGCGGTTTCGGAGGGGCAAATACAAAACGCTGAGGAAGATTTAAACGCGAGCAGTATCACGGTTGCTGTTCCCACCAATAACAGTGTTGAACATAGCGCAGACAGGGCGGTAAAAGAGCCCAGCCCGACAGTATTGGATGTTACAGACAAAACAGTAGAAAAACAGCCTGATGTCACATTGCGTCCCAGAGGGTCAGAGGGCACGCAAGAGGTGGCGAAAGACAGAAAAGCGACAGAACAGGTCGAGGAGGGTAGCGTTAGCAGTCCGACCGAGGAGAAGGAGAGGGAGAACGAGCTAGCGAAAGCGCGGGCAGAGCAGAGAGAGGCCGAGAAACGAGTGCAAGAGGATATAGAGGAGGTGGAGACGAAAGCCGTAGGGACTTCACCCGACGGACGCTTCCTGAAATTCGACATCGAGATCGGAAGAGGGTCGTTCAAGACGGTGTACAAGGGACTGGATACAGAGACTACTGTGGAAGTGGCATGGTGTGAGCTACAGGTAAGTCCAGACTCATAAATCTGTCTCCTCTTCAGTGTCTGTCTCTGTCTGTTCATAATTAAATGTCATTTTGTGGTTTGCAGTCGTCTCTGAGGTGTCTAAATTCCATCCAGGTGTTTGATTTAGCCTCTACTTCTACTATTGTATCTCATTTGTGCGCAGAGTTGTTGAGGTATACTGATATGTGAGAACTTTCTGCTCCTCTAGCTGTTTTTTCCTGTATAAATGACTAAGAAATGAGATCATAATCTGATTGAGATTGAGATACTGCTGCTGATTGCATACTTGCTAAGGTTGCATGCGTTATGATGTTTTGATTTCTGGTGCGTGACATATTCTTTTTTTTTTTGTCCAGTCTAGAAGGGCCTTAGCAGAAGGCAGCGAAGTGAAACACCAGATCAAAAATGAATTCCGATGATTCCTTCAATCTAATGCTCAAAACTTGGTCCATCCACTAACCGCTTATGAGATTAATTTGGTTTGGGATTTGTTTGATGAATTTCCTCTTAGGTTGTGTGTCTCGAGTTAAGATCGATTATCTTTGTCAGTGGAGGTGGATGCTGTGTTATTCTGGCATCACAATCGTCGTCGTTGAAAGGCAGATGCTCCAACAGTTGTTTTTCCTAATGAACAATATATTCCATCTTTAGGAAAAAAAAAATTACTTTTGGAAAATGTTTGATGAGCCAAAAGAACTAGTTGCTCCTCTGTGGTCCTGAATCTGTAATTGGAAAATGTTGAAGCGCGGTAGTTACCACGTTTTGTCAAAATCTCCGGTGTTGCTATGATATCGAATGACTCGGATAAAAACCTGACAAGTTGTGAAATATTAACGAACAATTACTTCAGCCTCCATTTGTTAGATGATACAGCTGCTTCCCTGTCAAATTAGCTGAAGCACTTGTTTTTCCTCTTACTCATGTTTTTTTTTTTTTTTTTTTACCACTGTATGCCCTCAGTTCACCGTATCCTCTGGCATTAACGGTTGATTTATGTGTGTGAACGGATGCTGTGGTGCGTCAGACCCCTACCACAAGTTGCGTAAATGACTATTCAATGAGGAAGAGGACGCTAAACAATCGAGGCCTAAATGTTAGCGTGGGTTTTGATTTCCTGACACGGTGGTATGATACGGTGATGTGCTTTGATCTGCCGGTAATCATAAACTTTCCTGCTCGATATCTATACAAGATTAATTGTAGGACGGCGTTATCCTAAAGGTTAGGCATGTTAGGTTATGACATGGGACTTCCTCGTTGAAATACCCAGACTGTCTGGTAAATTCAGGGTACTGAAAGCGAATGTGCGGTTATGATGCCCTTCAGCAGACAGATTACTTCCTAGCTGCTTCAGTAGAGTTAGTCCGTGTGGTTTTACAGGACAGCTACCATGTTAAGCAGGGTGATAAGTCTGCAGTTGCACAAAGGTTATCTAAAAAACAATGTCTCGTACACAGTGCGAAACATGAGACAGGATGGCACACAACCTACCACAGGATGCTGTTGCTACACTACGATGCACTGATGCAACTTCTGCAGTGAGCATGTGAGTGTGTGTGAGCGTGTCAGAGAGGGAGAGAGAGAGAGCGAGAGAGAGAGCGAGAGGGTTACAGAAAGTGTGAACAAGATGAGTTACATGTATGTGTATTGGCGGGAGAGGTGAGGCGGGTAGAAAGTGGGGGGAAAAAAAAAAAAATAGTCTTGTTGACAAGTAAGCACAGAGACGGAGGTGTCTGAGCTCGGTCATATGACATTCAGGGCACTGACTGAGCTGAGGTTTTGAGCGGAGGAGGAAAACAGTAACATGGAGTCACGTTGGAGGAACTTGCCCTGATGAAACCTTTTCCAAAGAAAAAAATACATAAAGAATTAAAAAAACTACTACTACTATTACTGCTTTCTGTTATGGCAGTTTTCCTGCAAAATGACAGGAAATACTAGAGAGAGAGAGAGAGAGAGAGGGGATGACATAATACTGAGAGAAGTTTGTAATCAGCGTTGGGTAATGTTACTTTTATCACTGACATTAAAAAGCTTATTAGTTATAGTGTTACCTGCTTAGAAAAATAACTCGTTAGACGACATTTGCGTTAACAACAATGAAAACCCCTTTTTTGATTCCTTGCGTAATAATGCGAATGCTTCCACGACATAAAGGCTGTCCTGAGCTACACGCGCACTGACACAACCACACGATTGGATACCTTCCACTAGTGCACAGCTACCTGCCGAGAAGTAGAAATGGGCGCATAAACAGAAAAAGAAACAGTATGAATGCATGGGGGATTTTCTTTTTTTGTTTTTTTTTGTGGCAACAAAAAAGAAACAGGGAAATACGGTAATATTGTTGTGTGTTCGGGGTAGTTTCCCAGCATGTTCTAAGACAATGTGTTTATCATAGATATTACTTGGTACACGCTCATTAGTGTTATTGTTCTTCACATTGTTTCAATGTTTCCAGAAGTTTACAGTTTGCTGCTGTGAAAGAGTTTGTACCATGAGTGAAGTTATGTGCTCAGTTAGTTCCTTCCCTCCAATATGGCTGTGAGAAGGCATTACAGTGTCGATGGTATGCCTGTTGCTACCTATAAAACTGTGCTGTTTCTTTTGAGATCGTCTCTCTGCTTGAGTTCTTGCCACAGCGAACCCCCGGCCTGCTACAATATTTTAACAGTAACAGATTGCTTATTTGAAAATGTAACTAAATAACTGAATTTCTTGAATTGCAAAACTAACATGTTAAGTTACTCGTTACAACAAAAAAGTAATTTGAGTATGTTAGAGTACTCAGGGCTGTTGGTAATATGTCAGAAATCAGGCCAAGAAAACTCTACTGTGAATGTAAAGACTAGTTTTCTTTCATCTTTTCAACATGCTGTTATCACTCGGTTCTGTGACTCATTCTCACAACCAGAAAAGTCAGAAAAGGTGAGACCGCGCAGTTAAATGTTATCTCTGCAAATCTGTTTTTTTTTTGTGTCTTTATCTCTCAGTGTACGATTATTATTTCCTGTGGGAGCGTGTGGTTGTTTTGCTGTCATCTACATCACAAGATGCTCCTTAAGTCTTCCACAATCCCAGTAGCTAAAATCAGCTTCGCCTGATGGCCTTGTGTCTAGGGAAACACCAGTTTGTTTATCAGAAAACAAACATCAGGCCTCTGTTGAGCCCTCTCTCTCTCTCAGTCACACTTGCCTCTTTATTGCTCTCATTCAGTCTCTTGTACTTCTCAATAGGAGGAAACCCTGCAAGTTTTGACATGGTTCTATGTCAAGGAGGTCAGATCTGGCTGACACATCAGTCACTTTAATTCCAGTATGTTATTGAATACAGCCTGGATTACTGGAATGAAATGTCCCATTAAACATTATATACTGCCTGTGTTACATAAGGGTATTGAAGACCTGTGGTGACTAGGCTGTATGCATGCAGAGACAAGTAGTTTTCTAGAGCCTGGCTGTAATCCTTGTCTGTGTCAAAGATGAGTGAGCAACTGCTGACATGTGGCAGAATAGTAGGAGTAAAGTTACATACACACACACACACACACACACACACATTACAGCCAATCACATACACTCACTGGGTGGGCATAGCAACTGGAGATCTGTGGGAGTCAGGATCATCTGGAACATGTCAGTTTTCTGTATGTGCAAACGCGTGTTTGTATGTATATGTGTGTGCGTGCGGGATGTGAGTATGTTTCTATCCCTTTGAGTCATTGTAATATGCATATATGAGTAAGCTGCATTTGTTTAAGTTCTAGGGAGGCACCGATCCAACTTTTTCAGTCCCGATACTGATAATAAATTTACTGAATTATTATTTATTAAAATAATGGTATCCGATACCAGATTAGCCCATTGTCATGATACCTGATTCAGCTATTTGAGTCAGTGTTGGACCGTGATATCCAATATCGGTATCAGTGCATCTGTAGTCTGTCTGTTTGTGTGTTAGAAACATGTTTGGGGGGGCACGGGGGGGGTCTTTACATTCTTGGGCGTTTGAGCCAAAGCAGGTTAACTTGTGTTGCGAGAAGAATCCATACGTGGATGGAAACAGAGAGAGGGAGGGAGGGAGGGGGAGGAGAAGGAGGAAGGAGATAGAGCAGTTTGCTTAATCTTAAGTGAAGAAATCAGATTGATGAGTAGATAGAGAGAGTGCAGAGAGAGAGGAGGAAGGTCACCTAGTAGCTTATCTTAAAGTTCCTTGTTAGACCAGATGATGGATAGAAAAGAGGAGGCTGACACACCCTTGCTGGAATGAGATAGAATGGAGAAGGGTCAGTTTGATCATGAGTTATTAATTTATTTGGACTTTGGTTAAGTGGTTTGAATTATTAAAAAGCCATAATTTGTCTTGAAATTCAGTGGAAAATAGAGGCGGGGTACAACGTGTCAGACTCTGAAACCCACTGAACAGGAAAACAGTTGGCGCCATAATATGCAACTTAGGGTGTATTTTGTTAGCAAAATGCTAACAAAATGCCTGTAGCTAGCTAAAAACGTTAGATTTCATCAGGTCAAAGGATTATTTTAGCACCCTATGTCTACCAGACAGGTAGAAGGTAGCTCATAGCGTACGCTGAAGCCTGTTACATTAAGATGCAATACATGAATACAAGGGCTGACTTTTCACAACTTATAAAGCGACTACAGTTTGAAAACATAGCATGAATTCAACTGAGCACAGGTCAGCTAGTCCACTTTTGTCTTTCAGTTTGGCAGCTTATAAAAACTTGAAGTTCTGGGTTCTTTACCCTGTTGGTGCTGCATCCCACCACACAGCAGCTCTTAGGCATTTTTCTGTTGTTTACTAGCAGACAGAAGTGACAAGGCGGTACCTCCGCTCAATATGAAGTCAATGGAGAGCGATGAATTGTTTTCCCCTCTGGGGTTGGCGGCATTTAATTGCGCTCTGTCTTTATGACTAAGGGTCTGAGGCTGGCAGATTTTTGTGAGTCTGTCATTGGCACATAACCAGTCTTGATCTATCTCTGACAGTGTGGCTCATGAAATGGTGAAAGTGGTGAAAGATTTTTGGGATGAAGCCATCGCTGTGGCTTGTAGGGAAAAAACAGTTTTGGTCTGTCTGTTACGGTTAGGCACACATGCAAAACAACTTCCAGTAAGTGACAACAGATTTATATACATGCTTCATGAAAGGGATATTAAGTTACGAGAGTGAGGTAAGTACAAGGCGGTAAGGAGAAGTAAAAGAAATTGTGAGGGGAAAGAACAGGCAGGGGGGGTGGATGATGGAGGGAGCAGGGTTGAAGGTCAAAGTTCAGCCCTGTTGTGTCACAAGAAGCCTGTCCAGCATTCAACTATCTCTGGCAAAGGGGAGGGGGGAGTAAGACGGAGACGTAAAGAGCAGAAAGGGCTTCAGATTGAATAAAATCCAACGACAGAAAGTGTCGGGGGAACTTTTGGAGGACAAGTGGTTGGAGGAGAGGAGGAGGAGGAGGAGGATGAAGGCAGAGGGAAAGATCAAGACGGGGAGTTTGAGGAAGACAGAGTTCAGTGAGAGAATGGAGGAAGGGGAAACATGGGGAAGGAGGGAGGGAAAAGTGCGAGAGAAAAGACAAAGGAAATGAAAAGGGGGGTAGGAGGAGCGAGAGGAGAAACTGAGGAGGAAAAGAAGAGGGACCCTGTGTGTGTGTGTGTGTGTGTGTGTGTGTGACCTTAGGCTCTTAGCTTCACTGGCTCTCAAAGACCTTCAAATTTCTCTCAACAGCAACACAAGGCGGATTAGCCCCCTTCCCCCTCCCCACACACACACACACACACACACACACACACACACACACATATACAAGTGCACACACGCTTTTGGGGGGCTCAAGGCTCGTCATTCAATCGGTGCCATAAGAGGGAAACTGGCCTCTGAGCTTAGACAGCTCTGTTGTCATGTGCAAGTATTGCACCAATACATGTTTCCCCTCTGTAAATCAGACTTTATTAGTCATCATGAATATTTTATTATTGTATTTGATAATTTCATACTTTTCGTGAACTCAGTAATATTGCTAAATCACAAACGTTGCTTAATCATATCACTGTAGTCTCCTGACATCCACAAAATAAATCTTAACAAGGTTAATAAAAATGGCTCACAGTGTCCAATTTTAGCATTGCTGCTATTTGTTGGTAGCGATGACCCAATTTAACCCGGTACCGGCCTGAAATCAGTCCACGTGTCGGCGGAAGGACGAAAAAGATCACGCAGGGAGGCATAAAATAAGGGAGAACAGGAGGATGGAAGGACGGTATTGATATTTTTGTCAAGATTGTTTATCAGGCTTTTAAGAGGTGTGATGTCCCGAAGGCATTCTCACCGAACAACCATTGCTCTGTTGCACTCTATCTTATCCTACAAAAAGGATGTTTGACATATTATAGGCGTAAAACACCCCGCTTCACAGTTCTCAAGGTCAAACGATGCTGCTTGAACTGCTGAAATATCACATGTAAATGTTTTGAGTTGGAGCTGAGTGTGTGTGTGTATAGGACGGAGTAAAAGCTGCATCATATATTTCCCCAGATCACTGCAGGGCAGCATGACTGAGGTGAAACAGTTAGACTTGAGGTTCAGATTTCCCTGACAAAACAGCAAACTGCAGCTGTGTTGAGCCTTCGGCAAAGGCAGGTTCTCACTGCTGATTGATTTTGAAGTTGCTTGCAATTTTATTCACCCCCCCCCTCCTCCTCCTCCGAAAACACACAGACTTTGAAGGAGTGGAAACTGTCCGCTGCTTTAACATTTTTAAATGTTTTAAAGGCTGGCTACAAATAATTTAGTCAGTCCCTTTTCAGCAGTTAAGCTAACGTGTATATGCATGTAAATATAAGTCTGTATATGAGTTTGTGAATGCAGCGGGGGGGGGGGGGGTGTGGCTGTGTACATACTGCAGCTAGCATCGGGGGATTGTTCATTTGCAGTTTAGCTCAGCTGTTTTTTAAAGTTGCAGGATATTTCTTGCGTTTTTAATGTGATAGACAGACAGATGGTTTTGTGGACCGAGGAGTTAAAGAACCATGAGAAGAGAATTTATTGCTGGAATGACTTTCTCAACTGTACTCAGGGTGGAAAATCACCACCAGGCCACCATGCTTGTTGTTAAAGCCTTGTAGGTCTGTGTAGATCAGCCATCCGTCATCGAGATAGCGTCACTTGTAAAACTGTCATTTTTTTTTCTCCAGTAAATCTCGTCGTAAAACGGGTGACTTTTGCGTCTCAACTAAGGAATCTAGCCGTTACCATGGCCGAACAAGTTTGTTTCCTACCATGTAAAGTGCACTAATGAAGGGTATCCGAGGGAATTTTTAAGACTTATTGTCAAAGTGTGACTGCAGTAACCCCTAACAGCCCCTTAACCAATGTTTTACACAAAAGGCATTCCAACCAATCAAAAGCCTCACGCACAAAAACACACACAGCAAGATGTGTAGTTCTGATATATAAAGGCCCCAAAGCCCAGTCAGTTGGATTTATGAGTGATAAAACAGGAAAATGCCGTGGGCTAAGGTCGCCTGGTGTTCAGCTCTGATGTCGGATAATCTGGAGATGAGAGAGGATACGGAGAGGGCATGGAGGAAATCTCTTTTTCATTCATTTTATTGCTCATTCTCTCACTCTATCGCTCAGTCTTCCTCTCGCTTTGTCTTTCTCCCGCTTCGGCCGGTACTCACTCCGTCTCTGTCTCATGTCAGTAACCAGCTGTGAGCAACAAAGGAAGGGGAGACAGAGAAGCTGACACTTCCTCATATGCAAAATATCCCCGCTCTTCCTTCTGTGTAGTGTGTTTGTGTGTACAGCAGAGTTCCCCCTGATGTTGTATAGTAAGGTCAGGCCACCCTGCTTCAGAGAATTGCATTAGTATCGATTTCAGTAAAGGGTGAAAGTGTCACATGGTACAAGCGCTGTTTCGGGTCGTGTTATTAGTGGATGAGTTAAATAAAATTACAATCTAAAAGCGTCATGTGTTTGCACATAGTCACTAATACAGCTAAAAATACTGCATGTAGTCTAGACCTTTCCACCCATGGGAGTGAAGCATTTTTATCACACACACACACATAAATCTCACTTGATAGGTTCGAGGCCTTGGATATGTGTACGACACAACCGAGTTATGTGTGAGATTGTTTGTGTGTTCAGAGGGAAAAATGACTGACCTTTCTCCCACCATTTCTCTGTGTGTGTGTATTTTAGAAAAAAACAAGACACAAGTGTAATCCTGGACGAGTGTGTGTATGTGTGTGTTTGTGTGTGTTTGTGTGAAAGATGAAGACGCTGAAGTGCTTTGGCACCCACTTCTAAATAAAGTCATCTAGCGAATGAAAAGAGCTGAAAGACTGAGAGATGCTTCATAAAAGTGCTGAGGGTGTGTGTTTGGGATTAAATCACATAAAATGTAAGTGTGTGTGTGTGTGTGTTGATAAGCATCTTATTGTACTTTTATAATGGTCATAGTGTGGTTTAATTGGAAACAGGGTGTGTGTGTGTGTGTGTTGACTCATGGAAAGGCAATGTGTGCTTACAGTTGATGTGGGGGATTTTGTGTGTGTGTGTGTGTATGTGTGTGTGTGTGTTACGGGGTGAGTCAGGGACAATGAATGCATCAGACAGATGTTAGATGACTTGTATACCTATGCACTCTGTGTTTCTCTATCCTCGCTCGCGCTTATTTTTTTTTTTTTCTTTCCGCCCCGGCTTTGCTCTTTCCAATCTGATCCGCGCCTCCCTCTCTTTATCTCCCTCATCTATTTCTGCTCATGTCATTATTTTCCTTCCCTCATCTGTTCTTCTCTCCATCCTAATCCCTCCCCTCTTTCCCTGACATCAATCTCATTCCCTCTTTAAATTTCACACATTAGAAGGAGGAGCGACGTTTTGTCTTGATTCTTCCTCCTTCAACCGCTTACATCATTGATCTTTTTGTAATCTCCACTTTGCAGATTATTTTCAAGGCATCTCTGATCTGCTAGATCATATGCAGAGAGAAGAAGAGCTGAGGAAAAGTTGTATATCGTAAGTGAGTGTAGAAAAACCTGCATTTCCACCAACACTACCGTGACAGCATTATATTCAGCATTATATTCAGCATTGTTCTCAAGGAAGCCCTGAATCTTTATTGTAATATAGACATACTGACTGCAACCCGGATTCAACCCTACACACACACACACACACACACACACACTCACAGTAGCTTGACTAAATGCAAGTGTGTGCCTGATTAGCGAAAAGAGGGTTATGGTTTTCCCCCTTTTTTTTTTATATATTTCTTTTTTTTTTTTGCCAGGAAACTGCTAGACAATACTGACATTGTGAGAATAATCACTTCCTGGAAATCCAGAGCCACGATTGGCCCATAGCTGCAGATCAGAGGCAGGGGATTGGGTCACGTTGTTTTGAGCCCTGAAATGACAAATCTGGGATCAGATGGACAGCTTCTCTTTTCTCACACTGACTGAAACTGCAACGAAAGCAGAGAGTAGAAACCCGAAACACCATACAGTATTGAAAACGTTAACTGGAAACTGGTATTCAGAATGACCTACACTGACAAAGTAGGTCTTCAAGGATGTTTTACTTGGTTTAATTCATATATAAAACAACACCAGTCTACCGTGTCGGCACCAGACTGGTTCACAGCGGCTCTGGTTGAATTGAAACCTTTACGGTTAAATTACAGGGCAAGAAAAAAGGAAAATTACACATTTACATATAAACTGAATGAAACAGTAGAAAGATCAGACAGAGGAAGTGAGGACACGTCTATGTTAAATGGATGAGCGATGACAAAACTGCAGGTTTGTGTGGATTTGGAGACATCACCACACTAGTGTTAACATCTGGGATGTTGATGACTTCTCAAGCTGCAGTAAAGACAAAAAGCAGGACATTTGAAACACTGTCATCTGTCAATATTACCGCAATATAGAGGATCCGTGTGGCTCTCTACCTATTACCCCTTTTCATTTTCACTCAATTTTTTTTCTCAGATGTCGACTAAATCAGATCTAAATGGTATCACCGTGTCGATGTGAACGGGTCGATACGTATCATTTCACCTGGCTTCACAACCCTCCTCCCGACCTGGTTGAACACAGGTCGGATGCTGTTCAGCTTTAGTTAACAGGCGTGTTCAATAGACCGGCGCGCCCCCCTGTATGAAAGGGGTATAGGTGTGTGTGTGTGTGTGTGTGTGTGACCTCAGTCTAAAATAGATCAGGTCTTTAAACTGCCAGTTGTCTGCATCAGCGTAAAGTGACCTGAGCTGCACATCCAGACTGCTTGCTTTACAACACTCTGGCTGTCTTTTCTCTCCGCACAGACTGTTGTGTGTGGTCACCTCTTATTCTGTGTGTTTGGGGAGGGGGCAGCTCTCCCTGATTTCTTTATTGTGCGCCTCCCAGATTCCCCACATTCCAATGATAAGATGTCATTCCTCGGTGGAAGGTGGTAGTGGTGGTAGTAGTGTGCGGGGTGCATCGTAGTAGTGACCCCCCACCCCTTCTTAATAAATGTGCATGTGCTGCTTAGACTGCTTAATCTGTGTGTTAGTGTCTGTGTTGGAATGTCTTCCAAGCCTGAACCTTTACTCCCTATGAGTTCAGTTTCATGCATTTATCAGATGATGGCAATTTGTGAGTTCTTTAACTTATTTTTAGTTTTTGTGTTAAATGCTGAGGTGTTTTTTTTTTTGCATCACACCTTCCAGGGATCACTTCTCAATCAAACTATATCAAATCAAGTATCTCTGGTATTTTGACATCCTTCCTGTTGGGTATTTTTAATATGTTTTGTGCATTTTTGCCTTTATTTCGATAGTGGATAGTAGAGAGGAGACAGGAAATGAAGGGAGAGAGGAGAGATGACACGGCTGGACTTGAAACCCATTGGATTTTTTTTTTTCTTTTTAACCAATTTACCATTAGCAGTGGTGTCATGTGTTGCTCATCTTAGCTACCTATAGGAATCTACTGTAGCTGATTCCTTGTAGGCTGGATTGTTTTTCCTAGAGAGAGACCGACCACACCTGCAAGTTGATTTTAAAAAAGCTTTGATTAAACCAGCTATAAGTTGAATTTCTGTCATATTTTATATCAGTTTATTACAGATTTGCTAAAATATTTTGTAACATAACAGATTTCTGTCATTATAACCATCTAAAAAGGAGTAATATATCATGCTAAAGTCAAGCGTAGCACCCAACAGCAAGGACTGACAACACACAGTCCAGTAGACACAAATGCAAACAGACAGATTGTTATTCTTCTCATTGGTCTTTGCAGATGCAGATAAAAAAATAAATAGTATATTGAACAGAAATGGTTTTGGGTTTAACAGGTTCACTCACTTCTAGAAATAGAACGAGACAGAATGAACAAAGTGTCGTATTGAGGCGCTCTGTCTGCATGTAACTGTGAATGTGTGTTTGTGTGTGTGTTTGTGTGTCACACTGTTTTTTTTTTCTTTTTCTTTCACTGTCACTCTCCACTCTCACTTTGTGTCTCTTTCTGTCTCCGGGCTTCCTCTCTCACTCTCTGGTTCAGTGTCCCTCACCATCCCCCATGACCTTAACTAATGCCTCTGGAGAAAAGAGGAGAGAGAGAGAGCGAGACAGATACAGGGGGAAGAGAGAGAGAGAGAGAGAGAGGGGCTACAGAGAAAGAAGAGATGGGATTTTTCTCTCAAATTTTTTTTTTTTCTATAAATCTATAAATAGCAGCAGAGTGTCATCTGCTGAGCCATAACTAGAGCAGAATGAGCGGGGACTGTGTGTGGCTGCATGTGTCAAAGTGGATATATGTGTGTCAGAGTGTGTTGTGTCTGTGTGTGTCGGGGAGGGAGGGTGTACTTTTTTTTTTTTTTACACTTTCCTGGTAGAGAGATGCTTTTACTGCTTAAACGCTGTTAGACTGTTACACCAAACTTCAATAGACATCACTTACAAGATAAATCGATAATGAAAATAAGGAGTTGCTGTTTCTCTTGGGCAGTATATATTCATTAATATAATGTTGTAGGCATTCTTAACCTAGTGACACTTGTTCATTTGTAGACCGCAGCGCATTACAAATCTGTGACACATTATCAGGAGTAACGTGAGTCCCCTCTGCATCTCATTAATGCCGCAAGTTGAAACAATTAGAAAGTGGGATGAACCAGAACTCTTAATGTTTACTTTCATGGTCAGTTTGTGGAGAGTCTGCTCGACACAATGCTGAGTCAAAAGGAACAGGATAAACACACACACACACACAATCACACGCACTGTGGTCAGCGAGGTAGGAAGTTCTCCCCACCAGATTAGGAGTCAATCCCTCATAAACCGCAGTCTGCATGATGTAATCACACACACAGAGCGAGGTCACATGGACGGTATGCGATTCTCAATGCCATTCGAATCGAACGGGAAAGTCCCTTATGTCCTTTTTAATGCCGCGGTCGGGTGCAAGGATGAACAGCTGCATGATGTGCAAGCGTCATCTGCCACAAATCATTTTAATGTGTAATAAAGCATGATATTGTGAGACAGCGTAGACCGTCTGCCAGCCATGCTTCTCAGTATTACTTTTTGCTTCTCAAGTGCCACATGCTGCGAAAACCACAGAAGAAAAACGTTAACAATCCTCGTCGTTTATGTGCCGCTGTCAATCCCTGTCACTTAGGAAGACAGCGTCGTGACAGAAGACAACTTCTGTCCCGAGGTCTGTGTCCGTAAGCCGGTCGGTTCAGGGTTTAAGTCACCAAGTTCACTCGGATGATGAGATCGTGGACCTGAGAACTGTCTGCCAGATTCAGCTGATAGCAGGTTTTATGTTGCATTTATCTGAGAAATTAGTTTCTGCGATGAGATAAAACAGGATGTGAGAATGTTGGCTCGCACTTTTATCACAGAATCAGAAAGGTCAAATGTTGAATCTTTGCAGCAGAGAGTGTCCCGTTTAAGTGTCCTTTTAAGGTAAATTCCCTTTCTTTATGACCTTGCTCTCATTTTTTTTTCTGACCAGAACAGTTTTTACGGTATATTGCATGTTGACAGGGTATGTAAAATAAAAGTAGATATTCTGAATCGACTCGTGTGCTCTTCCAAATCTAATGAATGTTTATAAGTAACAGTTTGGGTGATAACTTGAATGTCCACAATTCCTTTCACTTCCAAATAAAGAGTTTAGATAGTATGGTTAAATTGGGGACTATAAGCCCCCCCCATGCAACAATGGAACACCCACACAGATGTTTTCACTTAGTGCGGTGATGTGATAATGAGCCAGAATCACTTCACCCAGTTAAAGGGTCACATATGTAAATATATGATATCAACAAATCCCCAAAAAAGGAAATGTTGCAGTCGATTCTGGAAACGTCATGACTGTAACAACTTGTGTGGTGAAAAAATCAGCAAATAAAACAAATTGTAATATAATTTATGTATTTTAAGGGTCCTGGTATTATGTATGCTGGCTCACTGAGACACTGTCATGACTTATACAGCAAAGCCATTGTTAACGTTATTTGTAACACCTGTTGTTACACGTCAAAATCACAATTTTTACCCATCAATGGGTAATGGGTAATGGGTAATATGGGCTGATTAGCACCAGTTGTGAAGCATTTAATACACAGTGCTAGTCAAAAGTTTGGACACACCTTCCCGTTCAAATTTTCACAGTTTCCAACTTCTCAAATGTGAATATTTGAAAATTGAAAATTTCATTTAGTAAGATTGAAACATAAAATAAATTTTCATAAAGATAATTTGCTCCTGAGGTGATAACTTTTTACGACTGTCATATCTCACAGAACAGCCGTTAAAACTGTAATGCGCACACAAGCATAAAACAGTATTCCGCCCGTGTTTCCTGCTCACACGAACGCGTGCGCATGAACACACACACACATGCACACACACAAATTATAACAAAGCAAGGTTGAGCGAGAGGTCAGGTCTGTTTGTTTACTGTTGTCCATGCTTTGTGTGCGTGAATGCGTGCGGGTAGTATTGCATTGTCTGTTCATTGTGTTACGGGTGATAAACAGCTCACCTTTGTCACCCCGTTGTTGACTAGGGCTTAGTTACACTGAGAGGAGGGCAACACTGAAGAAGCAAGAGAGACACGGATGGAAAAAAATGGAAGGATGGAGAAAAGTGGAAAGAAAGAAAGATGAGAGGGAGGAGAAAATGGAGAAAAAGTTATACTGCTCTTGTGTCTGACCTGAATGGGTGAGACTGTCCTTTTTTATAGAGTTAGATTTGTTTGAGGGGTGTTTTCTGAGTGTGTGTGTGTGTGTAGGAGAGAGAGGTGTGTGTATCTCCCCTGGCTTATCTGAAAGGCTCCATCCATCCATTCTCACTCCCATCAATATTTGATTGAAAATATCTCGTTGTTATTCCTCTTGTGCTGAGCGTGCACATGTGTTTGCCTGTGTGTAGATTATAGCTAATAGTCACATGTGGTAAATACAGTTACGTACAATATTACATCTGTGACCACTTTAATGTAGCTGAACTTCTTTTTATCCAATAAGCTCTTTGTTATTTTGATAACTGATTAATCATTTAGTCTGTAAAATGTCAGATAATAGAGCAAAATGTCATCACAGTTTCCCAGAACCTGAGGTGACGTCTTCAAAACGCTTGTTTTATCTAACCACACAACCTCAAACCCAAAGATGTTCAACTCAAAATAACATAAAAGAGAGAAAAGCAGTAAATCCTCACATTAAAGAAGCTGCAACCAACAATTTTTTTTGTTCTTTTTTTAAATAGGTATAATTAATTTAGGCACAAAAACATTTACATAGTCAGATTTTGTGAGTCATGTGCTTTTTGTGTTGCTGTGTTTGCTAGTCTGAGTGTATTGATTAACTGTATCCAGTGTTAAAGTGGATACATAAGCAGTTGACCCCCATTAAAAACGATGGATTAGTGTTGGTGAGAGGGATTACGCAGCTCGAGAACCAGTGAACTCATGCTTACTAACTAAAATTGAATTAAAGATGACACATGACGGGCAGTAACAGAGGGAATGAGACAAATATAAAAAAAATAGAGAGAAATATCAGGCAGACACTGATGCAAAATCTCGATGAAGAGAGAAACCGAGACAATAAAACCAGAGCCAGAGAGATGAGCAGGAGATACACACAAGAGAGATAGTCAGAGACAAGGGCAGAAAGAGAGCCAGACAATTCAGAGAGACAGAAAGGGCTGATGACGAACAACCCGGAAAGAGAGTGTGATATTCACGGAGATAAATGCAGACAGACAGCGAGAGGGAGATAAAGAGAGATGCAGACCAAGTGAGAGAGACGGAGAGAGACGGGGGGGGGGGGGGGGGAGGTGAGTAAGTGCCGGTGACACAGACAGACTAAGGGAGAGTGAGACAGAAAATTAATGGGGAGCTTTAGAAGGTAATGGACTGTATATCCCCTGTGGTCTGATGGGAGTCCCATTCAACCTGTTTACTTTAGGCATTGTCTGCTCCATTGTATATTCAATATCCAGATGCTCTCCAGCCCTGGGGCTTTTGCACAAGAGTACAGGGCAGATTTTTTTTTTTTTTTCAACCTTTATTTATTCAGGGGGGAGTTTCACTGAGAGCAGTGCTCTCTTTTTCAGGCAACGCCCTGATCACGTTCACACAGTTATACATTGACACCTCGAAGCTGTTCAGTACAACTACAGTCTGATCGGTTGGTCACTGGGCCGCTGCACTGGAGCAGTCGGGGTTAAAGGTCTCGCTCAGGGGCACCT
Source organism: Thunnus maccoyii (assembly GCF_910596095.1). Classification (NCBI taxonomy): domain Eukaryota; kingdom Metazoa; phylum Chordata; class Actinopteri; order Scombriformes; family Scombridae; genus Thunnus; species Thunnus maccoyii. Next base: position 13,549,611 of record NC_056555.1, read on the forward strand.
CGGTGGTGGTGAAGAGCTGCTGGTCCGGGGGATAGAACTGATGACCTTCTCAAACCTTTAGGCCACCACTGCCCGCATAGTGGTGACCAGTGCCCAGCTTACACAGCCATCCATTGTAGTGCTGCATTTTTATTCACTCTCTGAGAGGAATTTTTTTAGAAGTTTTTGTTGAGTTAATATGTCATCATAAACCCATTATTGCCGGAATTGAGAAAAAACAACAGTTATGTGAAGTGAAAATTATGCCTGTAGTTGATTTTGATAATAACTCACTCAGCCTCTGTGTGTGTTTGATGTGTGGGTGTGTGTGTATGTGTGTATGTATGTGTGTGTATGTGTGTGTGTGTTTGATGTGTGGGTGGCTATGCATGCATGCAGCCATGTGGCTTTGTTTGCAGTAGAACAGGTTAGGGTCCTAATGTTTCCTTGGATGCTGACCAAGAAGCAGCTTCTGTTTTTCAAACATCATAACCCAGATGCTCACCGTATTATGAACAAAAGCCTTTATTATTGATCGATTCGTATTGATTACATATTATAATAACAAGAAGGAGAAATGGTGCGTGTAAGGAGTTTTTAAAAATCTATGATCATTCCGTTTTGTCTCATTTATCTTCATGAGCGAGACAAGGTGACGAGAAAGGCGACGCACGCTATGTCGCACACAAAGTGTCCTGTAACAAGAGAGAAACTATTTAGAGATGCCTAGGTGTTGCATCATCGCAGTTCAAGTTGCAGGTGGCACTAAACTATACCACAGTCTGCAGCACATCCGCGCACTGTGGTTAACACATGCTCACACTTGACACTTTGACACAGTTCTTTTTCAATATGTTAAGACACTTTATATTTCAGACGCTGTGGTCAACCGCCAGCTATCTGCTACCTGTGTGCCCATCTACAGAGCTCTGGCATGCTTTTTACGCCGCTCTGTTTGATTGACCATATATAATCAAATATTTAATTTGCTGTAAGTGGCTCAATTAAAATCTCCTCTGGAGGGACTCCTCCGGATATATTTCCATAGCCTGGTGAGGATGTGAATGATTATTTGGAATTGACAGCGACATGCTAACCTGTCAGATATAAGAGAAACACTACAGATCATGATGTCATAGTATTATGAAATATGTTTGCCGTCCAAGACTTTCCTGGAATATTCAGCAGCGCGTGTCTCTCAGCCTACAAGTGTTGCAAGATGATGAAATTTTGCAACTCCTTTGCAACTTTGTATTAACAATGAAGTAAAACAGCTCGAAGAATGGCGATAAAACACAATAAAGATCGATCGTTTGCCATTTAATTTCACCTCTCTTCTTGCAACAGAGCATGGCTTTGTTTTTTCGGTGTGGGTTGTGAGCCGAAAAACAGCTAAGAACTGCTGGCTTTTCTAGTAAGCATCTTCCAGCACATTTTAGGGAGGATTTAATTTTAAACTCTTTAGAAGGCTTCCTTTTTGTTGAAACAGCAAATCTGCTCTGAATGCTGTGGATGGGAATGTCCTTAATTAGCCCAAACATTAGCTCTGTTTCAGCTCAGTAGCTTGAAGCAGGCGAGGGGGGGGGGAGATAAAAAAAAAAAAGGGAATGGGGCGAAAAAGGGGTGGCGGCAGAAAGGAATAATGGCAGGAGATTAAGAACTACCATAAAGTGCCATGAAACTGCCTCTAATGCTGGCTCAATTACCATACTGGTAATTTCAGCACTTTAACTCTGTGTCAATGCCATGTTCTTAGCACTGTCAGTCTGCCTTCATTATCTTTGAAACTGTCGCAATTGTGGAAAAATGATCTGTGTGTCAGTGTGTGGACACTTGCACGTCAACATAGATTACTGAGAAATCCATCTGGTTTGGTTAAATATTGAGCAATAGCCAAATGTGTATGTGTGTATGTGTGTGTGTGTGTGTGTGTTAGCAAGTGGGAATGAGCATGCCACATTTTGCCATGGGAATGGCCGTCACCTGTAGCCGTCTCACACTGTGACCGCAAATCCTGTCATCACTCACTGTGTCTCGACATGTCCTTGATTATTTGATATTTTTGTCGGCCAGACTCATTTCAAAGGATTTCCGAGGATTCCCAGGTGTGTTGGACGCACAGTGTACATTTATTTTCGATGAAGACTCCCGTCTCTTGTTTTATAAAGCTATTTATGGCCTCTTTCCTCTTTTTGTGCTTCTCATAAATATGTGTTTTGTTATTTAGGAGTTACATGAGTTTGTTTTTTTTCCTCATCGATCAAAACAGGTCCTGCCAGCGAGCGTTTCTGCTTCGTTAACAAAACAAAATGAGTGATTGTTGCCCGCTTCTCTTTAATCCCATGTTTTATATGACGAAAATAGACCGTATGCATACTACACACCTGCTTTTGTTAGCTTGAGCTTTTAGAGTTCAGGCTCGCCATTAGGGAGACAAATGTTAAGTGTGTGACACTTCAAAAGCCAGATGCAGCATTTATGTACGAATGGGGAATTTGAAAATGTTTGTGAAGGTGCCTGTTCATGAATGTGAGCTGTATGAGATAACCTGTACTTTATGCATAGTGATGACAGCGTAGCAGGTGCTGCAGGTCTGTCATTATTCTTGCACAGTTGCATTGAGATTTTATTTTTTGGCCATACCGCCCAGCCCTCGCCCGACCCGATGCCAATTGTTGCGGCTGATACGACGTTGATATTTAAGAGTTTAAAAAAATCTGATAATAATACATTGACTGTATTTTTTGTACTTTACTTGTTACCAAGAGGTGTTCTGATCTGGAGATTTCACAGTTGATGTCAGATGTCAATGCTCTCTTGTGGACAAACTATGTAATGGCGATACTGCTTCCAAATGAACTCCAGCATGTCTTCGTCATTTCTGGGCTGCGATTTCTTTTGACTTATCAGCAAACATACGCACCAACGCAGATACATCTGCAAGAAGCTAATATCAGCTAATATCAGTACAGCGGTCGGGATGATTTCTTGATCTAGCTCTAGTTTTTAGACAAACTTTGTATGCCTTTATAAATGTAGCCCTAAAGTAGATACTGGGATTCATTTATTAATTAGTCTATGAGAGGATAAAGAATCTGCAACTATTTTGATAACGGATTAATCATTTCAGTCATTTTTTCAAGCAGAAATGCCAAATATTTGCAGTTTCCAGCCTCGCTAATGTGAGGATTTGCTGCTTTTTTTGTCACTAAGGCTATGAAAAAATGAAATATCTTTGGGTTTTGGACTGTTGGTTGAATAAAACAAACAATCTGACTGGATTTTGGAGTTTTTGATGGGCATTTCTCACTACTTTTTGTCATTTCGTAGACTAAATGATTAATTAAGGATATTAATTGACAATGAAAAACTACTACCTACTCTGAAGCATCAAACTAAAGTTTACAATTCACACTTCAGTGTCAGATATTAATAAAACAAGATCAAAATGGTGGGAAAGAATAATACATCGCAATCTGAAACCAAGAAAAACGCTTTTCATTTCATCATTTTACATGTGTCATTGAATCAGACAGGTTCAATCTTGACTTACGCAAACAAAACTCTATTTCAGTAATAACTTGTAATCTCAGGTTCTGAGAAACACTCAGTATGTTGGCAGACTGCCTTTTCCCACTGACTCAGCCCTGAGACAGGTACATACACCTGTCTGAGGGAGAAAACACATGGCATTGTTCTCTTTTAACTTTTGGTAATTTGGTCATTTTTGTCATTCCATCCATCCTCCATCCAGACAACCGCAGTTTGACCCTGGTATTTTCTCAGTCTGGTGCACAATCGTTCCTCCATGTCTCTATTTTCTCTCTCCCGTCTGCCGCCCTCCTCTCCCTTTTAACTGATTTCTCTCTCTTCTCACTTCTCTCCTTTTTTGTCTCTTCTTTTCCTCAATCATTCATCCCCCTTCCTGCTGTCTTGTGTTATGCTTTTTTCTCTCTGAACTTCTCTTCTTCACTGCTATCTTTTTTGCTCTTCCCCTCTCTCTTTTTTTTTTTTGTCTCTCTCTCTCTTTCTATAAATAGCAGTCTCGTGGGCTGGAGGTGTTTGCAGCAGCAACAGCAGCAGCAGCGCATGATTCATATTTTCAGCTCTGCCTTTTTATTTACCTTCTCTTCTCTTCTCTTCTCTTCTCTTCTCTTCTCTTCTCTTCTCTTCTCTTCTATTCTATTCTATTCTATTCTATTCTATTCTATTCTATTCTATTCTACACACATGAAGGCATCTGGATCATATTCAAATTACTTTCACCCCAGTAAACCCTGTGTGTGTGTGGATGCTCCCTGAATAGAGGCCATGAACAATCATGGCCTCCATTCATCAAATAGTCTCCTCTTTAAAATCCCACATAACCTCCAACTGCTCTCGTACCACTGCTCGGTGGTCAAGCATGGAAGAAAACCGGTTGCATAGGGAAGCTAAATTTATGAATGTGAAGCAGTCAGTCCCAGCACATTTTACAGAGAGAGAGAGAGAGAGAGAGAGAGACACAGAGGGGCTTCTGTCACCTCATTGACTGAAAACACACACAGTTATACGGCAGAACAGTATGTCGCATAAAGCCTGTTCAGAAGCTAAATATATCTGTTGCAGAGTTAAGGTCAGGTCCATTAGCATCAGCTGTAGCAACAGGAAGGTTCAGTGGTAAACCAGAGTAATCTGTTTGCCACATGGCTGAGAAGATGGCTGTCTCTGTTGTTTTTTTTTGTGTTGAGTTCTAAGTGTTTTTGTGTGGATTTGAAGTCAAACCCATGAAGGAAATGTATGAATGTATTAATGAATCAACCGAACAATCATTCAGTTAAAAGGTCTTAACCCTTTCGTTGTTGAATGACTGATAATCGTAAACATTTTCAGTCAAAGATCGTGAGCGCAATTGCAACCGTCTCAGTTTCAGTACTGAAATTAAAAATATAGATAGTGAAATAGTGAGATAGTGAAAACCCAAATTCGTTAGCACTGTGTGTACAACACACAGTTTATATGAAGAGTCTTAACCCATTAATCCATCTGCTTAGTATCTTAATCTGCTTAGTATACTGAGGTTCAACAGCATAAATGGTGACTGGGGAAAAAAATTACGCTGTAAAAATTACTAAATATAAACATTACATCATCTTACTTTATCCCAGAAATAATTTCCTTTGGATGTTTCTCAGTACTCTTGCTGCATTCATGTTTTAACGTAACATATTTGATACTGCTTGACATGTTTACAGGCAGCAGAGGCGCAAACCTTTTTTGTCTGTAATTCTGTTGTTATTGCTGATTCGCATTGTATAAATGTCATGATGTTGGATCTGCTGATGTGCTGTATGTACTCGGCGTCAAGGTGCACTTCACTACTTCTCTATGCACCCCCGCTTACCTTGCACTCTCAGCTGAACCACTTTTGAACCAGACGTTGGTGTAAGCTCCTCTGCTGTCGTCCAGCGCGATGAGTTTTTGGCTGGCAGCGATATCAGAAACCACGTAGGAGAGGTGCACTAGGATTTTATAACTGAACCTTGACCGTGCACTTGTGTAGAAATGGGATGTTTTCATATATAGTATTTGGCCTAAACTGGTGACCCAGAGTCAACTTGGAAAATTCTGATCCAGGTGCAGCCCTATGTGTTTATTGTGGGCTTGTGTTATATATGTGTGTATGTGTTTTCTCTCTGGTGCATTTGTAACACTACCAACGTATTTTTATGCACATTTTGAAGTATCGCATTAGAAAAGTTTGATGGAAACGGCAAAATTCAAGTTTTGTCACTGGCTTGAGGTCGTTTTTGCCTTTTTCAAAAAAAAGTTAATGCACTAAATGGGAGATGGAAATGGCCAATACAAGCTGACATGAACAATTACAACTTTCCCACTTGAAACAAACTCCTGAAGGCCTCTCTCCATTTTCCTCTCATTGATGGCCAAGGCTAAGGTTTTGTTTTGTTTCCGGTTCACAACTTCTATTTCTTCTACTCTGTTTATTACAGCCATGCGTAACATAGTCTATACTGCCAATGTCTGATGAAGCTACATTTTGCATAGCCTAGTTTATTCCCTCCAAACCAGTTGATGGAATCTAAATTTCTTTTTTTTCTTCTTTTTTGTGACATTTCAAAAGTTTTGCCTGAAATTCGCCTGACATCAGATGGAAACACGGCTAAAGACGACTTTGTAGAAACTCTCTGCAACACTTGACAACTTAGAGAGACCAGCGAGAGACATATAAATATACCTAGTTAAACACACGTGCAAACAGACAGCGTAACACACACACATCAACATCAATTCATTCACACACCGCCATGCTTGGAAACACACACACACTCACTCACTCACAGGGAGAAGCATTGAGGGTCTCCATTGAGTAGAGAGGTCTGAGGTCAGATTTAGGGTGAGCGTTTGGGTCATTTAAGGGGTCCATTGGGGGCGAGACCTTCTGGATGATGATAGATTAGCAAAGACAGATAGAAGAAGAAGAAAAGGAGAAGAGGAAAAACTCGACCCAACACATGAATCATATCTGATTTCCTTTGCTGACTACACAGGATGCGAACGTGCAATCTCATAGTCATTTCTGGTACGTGTGTGTGCATGCCAGTCCCTCACCACTCTGCTTTATCTCCGTCTGGCCCCGTGGTGAACTGATCGAATAAATGGTTTGTTTTTCACTAACAGAACATTAAAGCACTGGAAAGTTTGGGTTGTACTGCTAACCCTCATAACCGGTAATCCACCATCATTGTTTACAGGTTCGGATTTAATTGGTAATTCTGGTTGGGTGGTAAAATTTCCAAATAAACTCAAGTCCCTGTTGGGGAGCTTAGTTCTCTTTCTCCATCATGTGTGTGCCTTCTATTTTTTCTTCTCCTCTTCCTCTCCTTTCCTCTTTATCTGCTTGTGTTTGCATCACTGCTTTCTCATTTTCTTCATCTCTGCTTCTTTCACAGTCGAAGGACAACTCAAGTCTGTTTGCTCATTTCAAAGATACTTGTTTCTATTACTTGTAACTTTGAGCTTAGCTGTCATAGTGAGATCATCACTATAGCAGCTTTTGGCTACAATATCTGCTGTTTGTGAAACCAAACGCTTTCTGTATCAGTAGCAGTTACAGGTCATTCAAAGTAGTAAACAGATGATGCATGACTGCCGGCTTACAGTCAGACACGTGTCTTGTCATATCTGAAGTTCCTGAGTTCTGCAACGCTTGACAAGGTATTTGGACAGCGAGGTCGTTTATTGATACAATCTAGATTCTAGATAATAACCGCGTACAGCACAGAGTCACAGTAGCACCTGTCAGTAAACTATGTCAGCGCACAGTTTGACAGATACACGGTGAAAGATTTATGACGATGGCTAACACACCTCCACGTCGTCCATCTGTTAGTATTCATGTAACAAATGTGACTGATGTTATGTTATGTTAGGTCGAGGGCGCGTAAGGCAAACATAAGTTAGAGGAAGTAGAAGTATAATAAAAAGAGGCCCTCTACATCTCTTCCCATGAGGCATTTGTTTTTGCTCGTCTGTGGGACAGTGTGGCTGGAAATGGAAAGGACATTCTACTAGGTCAGGTTTTGCATTCCCTGCTCAGCGGGTGAACCGTGGCTGTAACGTTGTCAGAAGGGTGGGGGGCTCAGACAGCAAAACAGGCCTAGTTTGACGTTCCCTCCGCTCGTGTGCCTTTTTTTTTTTTTTTTGAAGAGAGTCCCATTTCTGAGCCGCAGCAAATGTTACATACGCGGCCTCCGCTCTGACACAACGCTGTCAGCAAAGCGTTTCACTCTGTCAGAACACGACTGACAGAGAGCGAGCTTGTGTTTTTCAGGTTTTTGATCAGAGAAATTCCAACGACAACATTCATACACCGATGCTTCTGTATGTGTTGGCACGGCCCGGAGTATGGACAGGTGTGGGGAGTCTTTTGAAGTTGTAGCTCTGATGGGTCCTATCAGAGTACACACACGCTTTTTTTTTTTCCTCCTCTCTCTTAGTCTTTGCACCTGAATAAATTAGACTTGCTGCCCGTAGTTGATGCGCGCTCACATAAACTATATATGCCCCAGAAGCTGTTTAAACAGGCAGGTGAAGCCGTCTTATCAAAAATCAAATATATTCATCAATGCAAACATCCTGCTTTCGCCGTGCAGCCGCACGTGGGCCGTGCGACCGAGCTTGTTTGTTGTACGCACGTCTTCTGTCTCGGCTTGACTTTCTTTACCTACTTTCTTCTTCCCTCTGACTTCAAGCCTGTTTTTCTGACCTCTCGTAAACCTGCAGCAGTGTTATGTAACGTGTGTTTTTGTATGTGTACACATGCCTTTTGTGTGTTTTTATCTCAGCTAGAAAGCCTAGTAGTCTTTCTATTGACATTACCCCCTCTTTCTCTGTCCATGCACCCCCCCCTCCCCCCCTCCCAGCCCCCCTGCCCCCCTCCCAGTACAGGCTGCACAGGTTTTCCAGACTTTTCTTTTTTTTATTCTTTTGCCATTTCGTGTGTGTGTGTGTGTGTGAGAGAGAGTGTCTATCTAACAATTTGCTGACCTAATGTCATGTAGCCTATATAATATGTGTTAATGGCTCCTTTAAATATCTTTCACAGGGAAACTGTCTCAAATTAGATAACAAATCAGATTTTAGAGATATATTTTTACTTTTTACCGCATCATCATACATAATAAGTTAATCCGCAGTTATAACTTGAGTCTGTTTTATGTTTTATAAAGCAGTTATGTAACTTAATGATAGCACATTATTACATAGCATACCTGCTGGAGCAGTTTAAAGGGGCAGGCAGGGAATAATAACACACATGCATGCCGCTTAGCTTTTCAGTGTGTGTGTGTTTGGCCACTGAGAAGCTCCGGGTTGCTAAAAGGCACTTTGTCACACGTTGCTAAGATTTGTTAGCCCTTCGCGACACTTGCTCACCTCATCTAATAGAAATTCAAACCCAACTGTCACCACGTTTTTACCTTCAGGCGGTTGCTTCACTCCGCGGACATGAAAAGAAAAGAAGAGAGCAGCATGAACGTCTTAGTCAGTGTCTCTTTCTTTTTTTTCGTTTGACCTTAATGTGATTTTATACCTCAGCATATGGATATTTTAAGCAGCCATTGTGTTAACTCAGGCTTAGAAATCATATTGTCATCGCTCATTGTTGTCATAAGAAAGAAACTTGGACATCTTTTATGCCCGGCCTGTAAAATATGTCGTAGGCGCGATGAAAAGTTTTTGTTCCAGTTCATGTGTGTATGTGTGTGTGTGTGTGTGTGTGCATGTGGATTCCTTATGACTGTGCGAGCCTGCGTGTGCTCAGTGACACCAATAAGAGCTTGGCTATTGTACAGGTCTTTGTAAAGCTAATTGTAGCCAGATGTCCTTTGTGATTAATTATAGTGTTTCCTTTCAGAGGCGACAGAGCTGTACATTATTGTAATTATCCAGCCTCTCTCTCCCCATAAGAAAGTCTGCCAACCATTACACCAAAACACAGGCAGCTGAAATAGCTGAAGTTTCTGAAGCTTTGGGTCGGGACCCAAAATGGGTCACAGGTTGAAGTCTCTAAAAGCCTGCTTATGTCAAATGTGAAATTTCTGGAATAAACTTTAAAAAAACAATTATTATGTGAACATTTGGGCCTAGTGGAAAAGAAGCAGCTATATAATAAGAATAAACTTTCTAATTTGTAAAAAGAAGTTAATTTTTTACCTTTTTTATTATTTGAAACAGTGTTAGCCAGGCTTGGACTGAATAGAGAGGTAAAAACGGCTCTCACTTTCTTTATGAATAAACCTTTTAACTTCCTGCTTTTATGAAAGTGTCTGTGTTAAAAGTTTTAATCGGGGCTTGTGGTTATCTCACTATAATTGTTTGCTCTGGAAACGGTGGTTATATTGTGTGCGAGTCGGTGTCGTCGTCTCATTAGCGAGTCCTCGTCATTATTACACTTATCTTTCCTGAGAACGAGTCTCATTATGAAGTTATACAATTCTGCTTTTGTCGCAATTGACAGCTCATTATCTGCGCTGTCTTCCCTCCCACCTCCTCTCATCTCTCCCTCTTTCAGCCCCTCTGCTCCTCAAATCTTCTGTCTTCCCTCATGTCCTGTCCCGCCTCATTTTTTTTTTTCAACTCTCCGTCTTCTCTCTTCTGCCGCTCTTTTTTTTTTCCCATTCTTCCGATGAGCAATTAACATCTGTCTTTCTCGGTCTTTTCTACTCATCTTCCTCTCCTCATCTCTTCTTCTGCTCTGTCTCTCCCGTCTCCCATCTGTCCTCTCTTCCTTCCCCATCCCCTCCTTTTTGTTTTTTTTTTACTTCCCCCACATAATTTCTCATCGCTCCCCCCTTCTCATCGTCTCGTCCTGCTGCTCTTAATCATCACTCTTCTACCTCTTTATAGCTTTTTATTTCCTCCTGCCACTCCTTTATTTTCCCTTTTCTCAATCAACATTCCTGAATTAGCTTAAAAAAAAATCTGATTGTGGTTTATGACAAAGGTGGTGTGTGTTTCTGGTTGATCTAAGCATTAGACTGACTCAGTCCTTGTGACATTGACATCTATGTCTCTCAGCAAGGCATTACTGAGACAGACAGGCACCTCTGCAGTAACCCTACACCGTGTGTGTATGTGTGTGTGTGTGCATGATGTTCTCACAGTTATTGCATCATTTTGTCATATAATCCGACCTCCATTTTTGCCTCCCTCGTCTATTCTCCTGTCCTCTTTTCTCTCCTCTCCTCTCCTCTCCTCTCCTCTCCTCTCCTCTCCTCTCCTCTCCTCTCCTCTGTCTCCATCTAAATCTGCTACAGTTTGCACAGTTGGCTGGACATAAGCTGTCGAGGAAACTGACACTATAATCAGAATTTCTCATGTGTGATTCTTGTTTTTTTTTTTTTTTTTTTCCTTGGCCTGCTCATTCTTTAAATTTCCTGCAAAATGTCATTATTCAGATATGCAAGGCTTCGATTTGTGAGTGTAAGAGCAGGGATTGTACGGAACATTTCTGCATTGTGTGTCTTCCCAACAGGAAAGACTTCAGAGGACAAATATGCCCATTTCCACTTCCTGTAACCTCACTTCCGTCCCCACTTCTGCTCTCACCCTTCCTCCTCCGCTTTTCCGACCCAGTTTTGTCGGTCACAAGTGTGAAAATCTGCATCTGTAAACACCACATAATGATACATGTCACATCTTTTAAAAGATGTCTCTTCATGTGTTTTTTGTGTATAGGAATCAATGTAGGCACCATTTGTAATGTTACAGATGGTAACCTATATTTTTTACATTCCTCAGTTTAAATACATCTGCTTTACATCACATGTGTGCGTGCGTGTGTCTGACTGAGCAAAAAAGTATGACAAAAACTAGGCTAATGTCTTGTAACAGTGTGCACTTTTGGCAGTAATAGACTCATCTGGAACAAATTAACCCCAAAACCTGCATGTAACAAAACCACAGTCACTCATCAGACAGACCCACAGAGAAACACACACACACAAACACACACAGAGCATTCGTGCACGCCAACAAACACACGTACGTTCGGCTGTTTTCTGGAGCCCGCCCAGTTGTCTGTTGCAGATTACTTGAGTTCCTAGCGCACGGCTCTATCAGTAGCCTGTATCTGTTAAACTTCTCTGCTTACCCTTTCAGAGCCGAGGCCTAAATCAGTTCCTCTCCCTCGCTTCAACTAACCAGCTGCTGAGGAAATATATGGCAGTGCAAGGGGAAGAAAAGGGCAGAGAGACATAGATTGGAGGTTAGAGGGGGTCATAGAGGATATAGGATTGGTGGTGATGGTTTAACTGGTTTGTTCTACAATATTTTTATTTTTCTTCACCTCCTTTTCCACTCGTTTCTCCCTCTGTCCCTCTGCTGACATGGACTAATCCCCTCTCTTTTATGTTTATTGTATAGATGTGAGTGGTGGAGCAGTGTGTGTGTTGTACAGAATGTTCATGTACTCGTTTTCATACATTTGCGTGTGTGTGTGTGTGTTCCTTCAGGGTTTCTGTTAATCTGTTGACAAACTTGCAGAGGGGTTAGAAGCAAGACAACAGCAAAAACACTTACACACAAACACTCTAACACATCATTGAAATACAGTAGTGTGTGTAGTCTCGGAGTCAGTGTGTTTGTGCCAAAGCTACACTCATGTAAACGGACAGTTGCCTACACTCATTAAAGTGGCTATTAGGTTGACAGAGCATAAATGTTGAGTGCTTTAAATATTCAGCAAATTGTTTTAATTGCTTGCTTTCACTCTCCTCCCAAATAATGCCTGTTCCTGGTAACAATAAACACGAATTAACTGCCGCATTAACTGCAGTTACTTATTAACACATCCAGCAGATATGAACAAGCAGTATTTGTGTTTCTGGCCACCTGATGAATGTAAATCCAACACCAACGCATGAGGAAAAATATCTTGTTCTTTAGCAGCTAAGCGCTCAGCAACTAGTAGCTAACTCTGCATGCGTGTGGTGCCGGATAGGTAGCATATATGGGTTCATCTGAGCTTTTATTTAGCTGAAAACAGCTGCCTGCTGCAGCTGGAAACGACATGATGCTGATGAGAATAGTGAGACTGAATCAAAACAGGAAAGTTGTAGGCCAGGAAACCAAAACAATGAGCTGAAAGAAGCCAAAACACTGAATAGAGCTGTGCGGGAAATGTAAAGTTTAGGGATATTCTCTGTTTGTTCATCACTATGAACGACCCTTTTCACACACAACCATTGTTGATGTAAAAATGTTTATGAGAACAACTTTAAGAAAAGTGAAGCGAAAGTGCGAAGTAACAAAAAAAGTTGTGAAAGTACAGAATCAGTAGGCGTTATTAACAAAACATCTATTTCTATTCATCCTGCTATCACTAGGCTAATATGCTGCAATAAACCCTTTTCTCTGCAAATTTGCTTTAAGCTCTCTCTTCAGGAAGGAAGTAGACCAAGAGTTGGCAACTACTGGCAAATATTGATGCAGGTCTAAGACTCCGGGGTCAATAATCTGTTAATATTCCTCGTATAGAAGTGGATACGGAATAGAGGGTATTCAATACTTAGTCTGTCACCTCTGAAGCATCTACTGGTCTGACATCAGAAGTGTCCTGTCATATCTGCCTCCTTTACTACTGTACTTTATCACTTTCTAAATAAAGAATAACAAATGCCAAAGGTGAGTGTATGCTTTTATATTGTGTATAATATACTATATATGCTCACTGAAACTAGCTGACCGCTTCATCAGATCAGCCACATTGTTTGCAGTAAACCGAGCGATGCTCTGTGATTGGATGCCAATAGCTGTTGATGATCTTTAAGGAGAAACTGGAGAGGTGCTAAAGTTCATCCTGGGCGTTAATAGTTGAGGCCTAGATTTAATGGAGTGTAAAGAGATAGTCCTCCCAGATTATGTAATAGTTTTATCTGGGACAGCCCTCATGCTCTCTCTTACACGGGCCTAACCCTCTGTTAGATCATCAGTTACTGTAACAGTGTCAGGACCTCGCTATAAGGCCTCACTTACACCCTGTGGAATCCAGGGAGACGTGCACATAAGCACACAACACACAGCGCATAACGACACGCAGGAGTGGATATATAATGTTTCCTGTTAATGAACTCCTGCCGGTAGCATCGGTTGGTATTTTTGTAGGCTTTAGTGGGGATTTTATCTGGGATCCTGCTTTATGGGGCGTTTCTGTTCGCCTCACAAACATGCAGACAGTAGTGGAGAGTCATATTTTACTTTATTTTAGCACTGGAAATATAACTTATTCATGTGGAGTGGTAGTGAGAAATATTTAAAGGTCTGAGCAGTAGACACTTTTGGAATGGATCATGTCCATCACCATATCTCTGTTTGTTTACGATGTGTTCACAGAGAAGCAGGTGGATGCACTCTATATTAAGACTGCACATAAATCAGCCACAGACACTCACAGACATAGAAAAAAAACACTTAAAAAGTCTAAAGCTCTCATATATTAATGTCAAGCGACAACCACTGGGGCTGAAAAATGAAGCCAATGTGCAAGTGATAAAAACAGTTGCAGTTCCTTGAATGGCCACTTGAGTCTGGCTCCAAAAGCAAGTCAATCCCCATAGACCCCCATGTTAAAATGCCCAACTTTGCAGCAGAAGTTAACATGTTTACAGCCTGGTACAAAACAGTTTTAGTCTCTATAGCTTTTTCCCATTCATGATAACTGTGGGGGTGAATTTTTATAGGTATTTTTATATATTTTATATGAATTTATATATAATTTATTTAGCAGTTAGCGTTAGGGTCTGCTCCACCCTCTTGTCCAAATATAGTCACCCCTGGTTCCAAAAATCCAAGATGTCGAAGGTCAAAACGCAAACTGGAGTTTTCAAAACGGGAGTCCACAAATCAATGGTGACGTCACGGTGGCTACGTCCTTTATTTTTTTTACAGTCTATGATTAATGCGCACAGAAACACGAGTGCTTTCACACATACAGAGATGTCAGTATATGTTGCCATTAGCCTACTTATGCACACATGACACTCACACTCTGTGAATACGGTGTGGCCTCCTCTGCAAAAGGGTCAAAATCCTTAAAAGTTCAAAGGCTTTTGGGTCACTTCAAGGCAGACAGGATCGCTGATATATGTCAGCCATTATGTTTGAATGTCTCAAGTTTCAAATTAATCTTCACTCTAGTTCAAAGGACATTTTACTGCCTAATCAATCAACCAAGTCACACCGAAAATGTACGCAAAGCAGTTTCACTAGATGCCACCAGTTAGTCACACGAGTTTTTCAAACATTTTTACATGCATGTCGTGTGTTTTAGAATAAATATTTCAGTGCAGTGACTCAAACTTAATATTTTTAATTCAAAATTTAGCCAAACAAACCAAGGAATCCCAAGTTTGTGTTCAGGATTAATAATTTCCACATTAAAATCCTTCATCACTCTGAATCCACTGAACTTTGAACTTTGAACTGATTTCAGACTCCTCAAGATTACTGCGGATAATCGTCCTGTAACGCTAATTAAATAATGGAACTGATGCAAATAGTAAAAAGCCTTGTCATGTGGCCTACGGTAACCTTTTTACCATAAAATTTACGATGCCGTCATGTGACTTAATTGGATCTTTGTCTTCTGTGTCAGTAACAAAGGAGGCCGTTGTTGGTTGCTAATCATTTCAATCAAAACCACAATCGATGAATAGAGCTTAATTAGAGTCTTGGACATTGGAACAGGCTAGCTCAGCTAATTCAGGATTTTGGGCATTAAATTGGTTTTAGATTATTGGAATGAGAGACGATGTCCTGAAGCTTGAAGGTCAGAGGTTCACATCCATGTTTTTGACCAAGGCACTGAATCCTTTACTTGTTTTAACGCAATATAAGCCAAATTGATTTTGATTTTCCATTATGCGAAGCCTGTTTCCTCTTTCTCTGTGAACGTTAGAAGCCTGGCATGTCACCATTTTTACTCATTAGCTCCAAATTTGGGATTATACCAGTTATAGTGTGATCTTTGTGCATGACGTGCTGTTCTGGTAAGGATTAACACTTAACAAGGGAAGAACTTTACACCAGAAGTTCCACTCATTATCCTCAGATTTCCTCTCATTACCCTTGGATGAAGATGACTGGATCAAATGGCTGAACTGTTTGGTGCGATGTTGTTGAGAGAGGGCGTTTTTTGAAATGCATCCTACACTCTTTATTTTCAGGGGAATCCCATGAACGGGAAACAGAGGAGGAGTGAATAAAAGATAACGAGTGATAGGAAATGATAGGAGAGATGGGAGAAAAGATAAGAAAATGGGAGAGAAAAAAAAAGGCAGATAAGAGAAGAGCTGTGAGGAGACGAGGAAGAGGAGGGGAGATGAGGCGTGACCAACAGACCAGAGGGTAATGACTGGCACATGGTGTGTGTGTGTGTGTGTGTGTGTGTGTGTGTTGTACAGCCAGGCACAGAAAGATGAGACAACAGGGTGCACAATGAGTGGCAGTCTGAGATGGCACCTATTGTTAACACACATGCACACACATTGGCGTTGTCACTGAACCCATCCTGATGAATGGGTAGTTTGTAGTGCCTGCAAAAAGAACAAAAAAAAACAGAAAACTAATCAATATGTTCCTCCAATAGAGGACTGAAGCTTTCACCATTTGTCACCGTCACTGCAAATAAAGCTGTGTAAAAGTAAACCAAGACATTAAATACTCTAAATAATATATTTCCAATCATATCTCTATAACACAAACACAAGGGAAACCATAATGTATGTATTTTACCACAAGTCAAGACTGATTTTTCAGCCACAACTAGGTCAGATTACAATACACACACATGCACACAGAGCATAGAGTCAGACACATGGCCCTGGTTACTGCAATATGTAGAGTGGTGATTGATGGGAAACCAAAAACCACCTAAATAGGAGGAAAGAAGAAGAAGTAGAAGAAGGAGGAAGGGAGGGAGGGGGAGGGCATAGAAACAAAGAGTCAGTGAGAGGAAAAAGAAACAAGACGGGAGAGAAAGAGAAGACAAAAAGATAACACGTCGGGAATATAGGAGGAGGGTGTGAACAAGTGAACTCATATCTTGATGTTTCCTTCGATTTCTGGCACCCTGCGCTGATATGTCTGTTTAAATGATGAGATCAGTCTCCCATCACTCTCTCTCCACCTCTGACTTTTCCTGGAACTTGTTCGTCCACTTCTTCAATCATTCTTATTCACAACAGATGCTCTCTCTCCCCTCTCTCTCTCTCTGGCTAACTATAACAGGCTGCGGTAAAGGTCTTGGACAGGCTTTGGTTTTTGTGTGCAAGCACATGACGCATGTGCGTAAGTGAAGCGCTTCTTCTTTTGTGTACATGTTTATTAGGGTTGTAGGTGTGCGCTGTAGGGGGGTTTTGCGGTTCTTTGCAGGAGAGTGTTTCCAGAGTGTGGGGGGTCTGAGAGACACTTTGGCTGCATACTAATGGAACACACCAGGCTTTTTTTTTCATGCTCATACACATATAGCATGCACATACACACACACAAACCACCCCTCCATGAGCCCCTATCCACCACCACTGAAGGTCTTGACTGTATACAGTAACAAATCAGCTCATTCACCGAACCGTAAAAGCTTAATGTAATAAAGACTCGCAGGTCTCGACTTTTCCCTCGAGTTTATAGAACAGCATTCTTCGAAATTTGGGTCAGGACTCAAAGGTTTATCAGAGGAACAAATCGAATTGGGTCACGAACACATTCAGGAGAAACTGAGAAAAGTTTATAGTATAGTTTGGCTCTCAAAAAGGGGTTTATGCATGAGTTTAGAAAAAGGGCGCTGCCAGTCGTTTTGCTGTGTGTTCATTTGAAATATCAGTCTGACACCGATTCAAGAGAGTGGTAAATATAATACACCCATCATCTCAATCTAATAATCAGCTATGGAGGAATCACTATTCAGTTATGTTCAAGTAATTTTGGAACTGCATTGTCTTTTGTTTTCCCACATTTTTACCTTCCTTGCTGTAATGGAGTTATGGAGCGATTGTTAAGACAAAACTGTGGATGATTAATCATAAAATGACATGAAAGAAGAAAAAATGGAAGAAAAAATATCGCCAACCATACAAATGTGTTTGATCTTCTGTTTTATTTAGCATATCCTCAGTTCTATGTCCGAGTACTTATTAGAGGGAGAGTCTGACCATCTTTACAGAGCTGACTTGAGGTTATTACTGCTGCGGCAGAGGTCTGCATATCTCATTAAATCACTTATTAAAGCATTTGTATAGTTAACATTTACAGTTTTTTCTGCTGCAGTTTGTTCATTTAAACTAAAAAAGTATTTTGAACTTTATGTAAACTCTTTTTGTAGCATGAAAAGTGATAACTGCAGGTGTTCCGGGTATATGAGCATGATTGGACTATATCTATGACAGTTGTTTGGAAGCATTAATGAGGTTTGAAGAAGGCACCTTTTGTTTCAGAACATATCATATTACATTCCCACAGGTATTTATCTTGGGAAACAGGAACAGATTTTGGTGAGATTTTTTGTGAATTTACCAACCAATGAGGCCAACAGAAAAGTTTTTTCCCTTATTGATTTTTCCCCCCCTTATGTAAACAAGTTAAATTTGTTTTATATAATGGAAACCCTGAGAAACAGATAATTCTTTGGCCACAGACAATCATATGCTATTACTTATACTAGCTATATTTAGTTTTCCACTGTCCCCAGGAGAGATAATGGACTTCCTGTGAATTTAGTATGTATGACCCTGGGTACCCAGAAACTACAACCATACCTAATAGTATTATCATTTGTTTGTGACATGGTGGAGTCCCAGTTTACCATGTCCGGGTGTTTATTGTGTGAATTTTCTAGCACTCATGTGGTGTTGTCTTCTGTTGTGACCGCCATCCATCTGGTGCTGCGAGTGCCGCTCACTCACCAAGGTGCGACAGACCAGAGCAGATGATCACAGAGTGTTAAAGCACAGCGGGATGTCCAGACTAGACCAGTCGATCAGAGGGTCTCAGCTTTCAGCCTCTCTGCAGGAAGCTGCATAATGCTTTAACACCACTGGTCCTGTTTGTGCCTGCCTGTCTGGCTGCCCAGATGTATGTGGGTATACAGTGTGTGTGTGTGTGTTTTATGTGTGTCCTCATACAGAAATAGGGCTTGGAGCTGTCACTTACACAGGGATGTATATAGGTGGCTTCTTAAGTCCTCGGATAGGAGAAAGAAAGATAGCGAAAGAGCTTAGAGAGTGAGAAGTCCTCATGTAGAAAAGAAGTGTCAGATAAGGGACTGCAGATTCAAGTGTATAGGCTCGTCTCGCTTAGGTGTGTGTTTGCGTTTGCCTGTGTGTATGAGAAGCAGAGAGAGACAGAGAGAGGAAGAAAGAGGCTTGGATGGAGAGGGAGAGGGTGTTTTTGAGCCTGATAAACTCAAGTCTCATGATGTTTTGAAGCTCGGAGCAGAAAGAGAGGGATAGAGCGAGTGAGGTAAAGAGAGAAAGAAAACATCCACCCTCAACAGGAAGACTGATGTGCTGTAAATGAAATAAATTAAATTACTTCCTTAAATATCTACATCCTAGCAACAACTTTGTCTTTTAAACATATTTATAACTCTTCTAAGTCTGTATTTACGGCAGCCTACAAAGCATACCGTATGTTTAAGAGTTGTGTACAAATTTATACACTAGAATGAAGAAGGAAACATTAATAATGGATTAGGAAGCTCACTTAGACTTGCCGTCTGCTTTCTCTGCTTACATATGTGGACGCACACCCGTGCACGTGCACTAACACACACACACAGTGAGTGAGAGAGAAGGAGAAGGGGAAGTAATCTTCCAGGGTCCTCAGGGAGGTGTCTAACAGTGATATGAATGGTCAGGGTCTTTTCTAAGTGCTGCTGGTAAGTGGAATGTTGGCTTCTAGTAAGTCAGGTGACCCAAAGCCATGGTCATGTGACCACAGGGTCAGTTGATCATAATATGAAAGAGAGAGTGATTGAGAGAATGGAGAGTAAAGGTTGTTGAGCGCATACATAGATGTCTGTGTGCGTCAGTTGCTAATGGGTCATCATCAGTGAAATGGTTGCTGCAGGATGAAGGGATAAGCTGTTATGGGCACACACACACACACACACACACACACACACACATTAATGCACTCTGAAACACACTGAAGCTTTTAGACTTTCTCTCCCTCTCTCTCTCTCTCTGTGTGTGCGTATGTGTGTGTGCGTAAGTCATATGATATAGATGAGGCCCCAGGTTATACAATATGACAATATGAGATCATTACCTCTGAGAGATTGTCCTAATCTCTGAAGCAGCTCACAAGGCTTTATAACATTTCAAAAGACTTACCCACCGTGACCTGGCAGAAGCTTCACAGCTGAATCGTTGATCAGTTGGTGTGGTGGGTGTGGTTGATCAAAGTCAAGGATGTAACCTGATTATTTAAATGTTCAACATAATATCAATAGTGCCATTGTATCCTAGAATTGTTGACTGGAAAACCAGCAAGTGTGGCTTTAAACCTTCTGAATGATTGATGTCAAGCTTTTGCTTTGTCTCGGATAATTTGCACTAATGCATTACTGGATGCATTAGTTTCAAGCAAGTTTAATATTCCAATGGAAGACTCAAATAAAAGAATACAGGGCCGTACACACAATGAACTGATTAAAAAAGAAATGTTTTGCATGAAAGATGTCAGAATATCATTGATTTATTGAATGATTAAACCAAACAGTTGAATTGGAGTCAAGGTGCCCCTCATTGGACCACATTTTAAAACTGGTTGCCATGGTGATAATCCTGATAATGATAATAATGCGGACAGTAGGTGTCTAACCTCCAGCGTCTCATCTTGTATCATTTTGGAAAAAAAAAAAAAAAAATTCGGAACATTTCTGTGTTCTCCTTCCTGTATTTTCTGCCATGTAACAAACACACAGCCGTTGTTTCAGTACTGCTGCTCTTTCTGTTTGAATGCAAACCAATCCTGTCTGTTCACTTTGCTGTAATTTCATCCTCTAAAAGGGTCACAGACATTATGAAACGTTGGAGATGTGTGTCATGCTTTCATTTCAAAGCACACATTTCAGTTTGTTCCAGGTTAATTGAAACATCTTTCATATTGGTTTTAATCTTTTTTTTTTTTCATATATAGTGCAACCTGCTTGTAACTGCAGGTTAACCTGTGAAGACTTTATATTTGGCATGAACTTAATAATTTAGACTCACAGACAAGGTTGCAATCATATTTGGGCTGAAATCCTTTGAGTATTGAGGTTTCATCACCTTATTTTACCGTTGTCAGGCAGCTCTGATTTTGTTTATTTTTGGGGCAGTGATGTGCTGAATGTGTCAGCTACGGTTAGACACAGAGCTGGTGAAGAAACTAGAACCATCAATGTGCAAACACACACAGACAAAAGCAAATAAGCACACAAACACACTCTCCAACTAGAGTGATACACAAGCCTATTGTTGATGCAGCACAAAAACTATAAAATATGTCATTTTAAATCACAACAAGCATCATTTTAACATTAAAGCAAACATGATAATGCTTATAAATGTGTAAACAAACACGTAACACATAGGTTAGACACAGATTAATGCATGAAAGCTTTAACACACATGCAAATCTGCACACACACGCCTACTCACACACTTCTTTACAAGACCTGACCAGCCACAGTCCCCTTTGCATCTGTGTTTATTGAGGTATCAGTGGTAGAGCTGGAATGCCCGTTAAACTGTGTGTGTGTGCATGTGTTGGACTCCTCTAAGACTCTAGTCTGCTACCAGATGGAACAATGTAGACTGTAACTTTCTTTTCTTAGCTTGTTTTGGTCAAGACTCTCAATGGGTGGTTAAGACCACTGCTAATAAAGACTCAGTTAAAGGATGGCACAAAGGTCACAGGCTATGATTCACATCCGAACTACAAGCATATCAGGAACATGAGTTGTAGGAATAACTCAGGCTTTGACATGTGATCCGTTGAACAGTTGGCAGTATTCGTTGGTGGGAAGCCAGTGAGGGATCGCGTCCCTGTTGCTGCACCGGTGACTCCCACTAGTTGGTCAGGGTGCACACATGGAGTGAGGTGGGATATTAGGGGATAGCATGTTACGCCCTCCTGGTAAAGCTCCTCAGTGGCTGGTGGAAAGAAGCAGCTGGTGTCACCATCTGTGTGTCCAAAATCACTCTTGTTTACTGATTTCCTATATAATTAACACTCAGTACTTTACTCATACTTATGAATCCCCATCATTATACATCATTACTGGCAGGTTTGACGTCACAACTGTAATTTTCACATCTATCATGATTAATTGCTAGCAAAAAAGTATTGCACATGCTCTTACGTTTAGAAAAGATTTTTTTTTGCTTTAAAGTTACTACAAGGAACTTTTAGCTGGTTATGAAACTGTCTCATGATGCCTCTGATGCCTCTATGTGACCTAGATAAGCAAACGAGACCATCAGTGAGAAGATTGGCTATTTCTAAATAGTTATTCTAAATGCCTGCCACCGTGTCAGATTCCCTGCAAAATCAGACAAAATGATTTACGGCACGCAGACCGGAAGAGCCTTTGTTTACATGACATGTAGCATTGTAGCATGAGGGAGTACAGAGATGTTATTAGGATGAGGGGAGGACGGGAGGAGGATAGTTCACTTTGTTTGATGACATCGAAAGAAAAGTCAGACTTGTTAGTGAGAGAGAGCAGCGATGGCCGAGCGAGCTAGAGAGTGAATGAAGAGAGCAAGTGGTGGTGTATTGAGAATAAAGGAGTGAATCTGAGAAAAACGTTATTTTCTGATTGTTTCACAGCGGTTATGTTCTAAAGCACAAATAAACACACCCACACCTCCGCACAACCCTGCGGGAAGGTGCCGCGTTGCTAGATGTGGTGGTGAATGCAGCCTTACGTGTAACCGAGGTGTGTGAACGGTACAATAATAAAGTTTACTTTGCTTCACCGTCATCATAACAGCTGTGTTTAAAAAAGAAATATAGTTTTTAAAATAAGTAGCGTCTTTCTTTTACTCGGTGTTCATGGGAAATGCAGTCTTCATTCCGGGAAAACAATACCAGTTTTTTCCACTGGAGCTGCAGTAGTGTACATGCCATAAACACCAGGTTTTTCATTCCATTGTGGGAATTTTTTAGGGCATTATATGGTGCATACATTTTGCAGAATTCAGACATCAAAATAAAGTGGCAAAAAGTAAATATAGTGCACTATATTGTAGATAAGGAACAATTTCCAGTTAGCAGTGGGGTAGGCAGTGACAAAGACCACAGTACAAGAGAGCTGGACAATCCAACTTAAGGAGAGAATGAGCCAAAAAAAACAACCAAAACACACCTAACTTTGCTTCTTGTGTGAATTCAAATCAGTTTATTTATAAATCACTTCTATAAACCAGTTTGTCACCAAGCGCCTCACACAGAAATAAAGTGTTGTACCTCACTGATAAAAAGAAGACAGATCAAAATATAACCTCAGACACACTCTAATGGATTGTTGTGTCTTTTTTGAGTTCAGATGAAAGGACAGTCTACTGTTTTATCCGCATCCTTCCTCAAGCTCACAGCTGCATTTTAGTGTAATTGGGCACCATTTTCAAATGGCGCCTGGTTTCATATTTCATCTGCATTTGTATTTCAGTAGCATGTTTGGATGGTACATCATTATTAGATGTAGAAGATGTTTAGCAGCTGTTTGTCAAACTATGTTTTGTAAGCATTAATTATTTCTCCTCTCTTCCTTTTTTTCTCTTCTGTTAATTAGCTTTCCTCCCTCTCAAACCCCTCCTCTCGCTCGATTTGATTGCAATCACGCTACTATTAATACAACAATGTTTTTATGTGGGTAAATAGTTCTTTCCTCTTTTTGTATTCTCTCTCAGATGAGCAGTGTATTGTTTTTCTTGGTATTGTGTATGCGGGACTAATTTTCCTCTTCTTTCCTGTGTGCAGGATCGTAAGCTGTCGAAGTCGGAACGTCAGCGCTTCAAAGAAGAGGCCGGGATGTTGAAGGGTCTCCAGCATCCTAACATTGTCCGCTTCTATGACTCCTGGGAGGGACCATGCAAAGGAAAGAAATGTATTGTTCTGGTCACTGAGCTCATGACGTCTGGCACGCTTAAAACGTGAGTACGCAAGAGATAAAGTCAATTAACTGAGTGCTCGTTTTAAGACTTTGAAAAAACCAACACATTCTGCTATCCAAAAAGTATTATTGTATATAGCTATAGCAATATAACTATTTACAATATTACCACAGAAAATAAGATCGGCTGAATAAAAGATGTCCCTTGATTCAAGAAAAAACATTTAAAGCTTAACTGATCGGTGTAGAAAAGAAGGAGAATCATCTTGACACATTTGCAGTCTTGCTCATTTATCAGATGAAAGACTATTTGCTTCAGAAGAGCAGTGTCATTACAGATGATGACTCACCTCCAGTTTTTTTATTGGACTGTGAAAATCACACACATATGCCTGTGTCATCTTCTCCGCTGCAACCTTAAAATGATGAAAAGATGATTCTCTACTGCTCCAATCCACTTCCAGAATATTACATAATAAAGCATATTTACTTTTTTGTTCGACTGTAGCATCAAATGCACAAAATAGCTTGATAATGGACTTCATAGCACTTCCCATCATACCCAAGAATCATGGGAAGACCCCTTTCTAATCATGTTACTGTAACTGTACATCTGTGGTTTGCATGTCAATACCAGGGGCGTCTGTCAGTCTCGCTCCTCAGTCTCTGATGTGG
Source organism: Thunnus maccoyii (assembly GCF_910596095.1). Classification (NCBI taxonomy): domain Eukaryota; kingdom Metazoa; phylum Chordata; class Actinopteri; order Scombriformes; family Scombridae; genus Thunnus; species Thunnus maccoyii. The sequence continues at coordinate 13,573,924 of NC_056555.1, forward strand.
AGAATTGATGTGTCTGTGGCCGTCATTGTGTCCACACCGTGAACGCATGCCAGTCTTTGGGCTGCATAGAATAGATGTGAGTCTGCGAATGCAAATGTGATTGTTGAGCTCCTGACACAATAAAAAAAAAAAAAAAGCTAAATGCGGGGCGAGTGCCGCGCGGCGTGCCCCATGCAGTGCGTCGTAGGACATCGGCCCACCTGCCAGCTGCTGCTTCTGCTGCAGATTCCTCTCATTCCTGACTGAGAGACAGACAAGAGGGAGAGACCAAATGAAGCGTGTGGAGGGGAGGGTGGAGGGGTGGACGATGAATGACCAGACTGATAGTTACATACAGTTAGTTTTAGTGACAGAGAGGGAGACTGAAAACAGTCTGATTGGCAGATAGTGAGAGCCAGGAGGCAGCAAGACTAAACAGATCAACACAACTAGTTATACTAGATATATAGTTTATCTACAGCCGGGCAGACTGACTGACACATGAACCACCTGTGACCACAGAGTGAGAGAATTAATCCAGCGTCACACAGCTTCCAAGGGCAGTAGCGCCCTCCACTGGAGAACTTTTTTTTTTTTTTTTTTTTTTTTTTTTTTAAATTTATGAACAAATGCAGAAGTAGACAATCTCAATCCTGCATCTTTCCTGCACTTGTCAAGTCAAACATGTTGGACACACACAGTAATGTAGTAAAATGTTAAATATTTCTGTTTTCCAACTCCTTCTTTCTACTATGTATTTTGTAAAAAAAAAAAAAAAAAGAAAAAAGAAAAGAGAGTATTACAATTCTGAAAGTATACCAGAGTGAATAAAATATTCAGATAAGACCTTGGACGACAACAAATGCAAAAGCTAACGGTAAGCAGGACAGTTATGCCTGCACAACAAGTATGATAATGTGGGAAAATGACTTGGATTAAATCAATTATCAGAAAAAAATGGTATGCTAAGTATACCGCACATAGCTCCAAAACTAGAATTCCCGGACACCGTGGATTATCTAATTATCCTGCACATACATAAAGCATACATAATATAAATTCTTGTAAGTATGAATAGATTAAAGGCTGTAGAGAATTTTTTTTGGCAGTCATCCAGATGAAGACTTGGAAAGGAGAGGGACTCTTGTGTGCTGAAGTGGTGGAAAAAGAAAGAGAGATGACGACAGAGAGGACTGATAGGGAAGGAGAGAGTTGGTGAGGATGGAAATACTGACCAGCGTGGGTTCAGGGTATTAGAGGCCCCTTATCTGTGTGTGTGTGTGTGTGTGTATATATATATGTGTGTGTATGTGAGAGAAAGAGGCAGAAAGGCATGTGTTTGTATAAACGTCTGTTTCTATGTGAATGCTTATCACGTATGTACCGCTCACATAATGTATACACATATTTCTCAAACTGCAGATATATATGTGTGTGTTCGGGTATTTGTGTTGAAAAGAGAGGCACGGTTGAGCGATCGTGTATGGGAGAGATGGTTTGTGCAGTGTCACTCTGGCATCACATGCCACAGGGTTTAACTTGTCTGTCAACACTTTTCAGAAAGGGAGTGAAAGAAAGCAGAGGAGACAAGTGAGGGAGAGGAAGAGGAAGAGAAGAGAGCACAGTTTTTTGTTTTTTTTTTATTATGAGATATGTGAGAAGTAGAAATAAAAGTGTGTGATGGAGTTGGGGTGGATGTAAGGAAGAAGGAGAGGCTGTAAAAAGTTTTTCTTAGCATAAACACTGAAGTTATGAAGATGTGCATTTTTGAGGTATGTTCTCTTAAAAAAATCCCCAAAAGATTATTTTCTGTCTGTTCCTTGCTCTGAAGGCAAAGTATGAAAATATATAAATCCCCCCAGATATTAATTTTTAAAGGGAAAGGAAGATGTTGAGACCCTATTTAGGAAAAATGCCATTTCAGTCATTTTATGCGGCAAAATTGACTAGTTCCAATTTCTAAGTTTCTTGTCTTTGTCCTGTGTGGTTGTGAATTGAATCTCTTTAGTTTTCATGCTGTTGGTTGGACAAAACAAGCGATTTGAAGACATCAACTTGGGCTTTAGGACATTATGGAGGGCATTTTTCACAGTTTTCTGACAATTTGTAGATGAAACAATACATTTATTACTTGAGAAAATAACTGTCAAATGAATTGATAATGAAAATCATCTTTGATCGCAGCCTTATTGTGGGTCATACTCCAACAATCCCGACGGCGTGTCGGTTGACAGCGCCATAGCCTGTGATTTTTAATAAAGTGAATGCATCGCAGGTTGACTGTACTTAGTGTGAACAATGTAGCGAGGCCATTAATCCTGATATATGGGAATTCATCCGAGGCCAAGGACAGAAGAGAGGACGCGCTGCATCTTGTTACATTTTGATTCCAGAGGTCTGCTAGCTGTAGGTCTCTGTGTTGGAGGGTTTGTAGGATGCTGCTGCAGCTGTCCTCATGTAAACTGAGTTTTCACCCAAAATCAGTACTCACAGAGTTAGTGACAGCGGTGAAAGAAGAAAGAGCTTAAGTACATGTAAAAGTCAAACATTGTTTAGCAAATGTTTAGTATTTTTCTTAATTGTTCTTCTTAATCATTTTCTGTCGATTGACTGACAGATTGTCTTGTTTCAGCTCTACTTTTAAATAAATGTAGTATAGTAATAACTATGTGTCCCTGTGAAATGAAGTGGAATAAAAGTATTAAGAAGCATCAAATTGAAACACTCAAAGTACAAATACCTCGAGATGGTACTTAGTACAGTAGCTGAGTTACTGACTCTGCTGGTGAAAACACAGCATCACAGCTATTAACACGCAGTGACGCCGGAGCTCAGTCCAACAATCTGGATCTTTGATGGAGCAGATCGGTTTGTGATGCTGAGTCCATAGTTGTCTGAACTGCTCTTGTCAGCTAAGACAGACTGCAGTCGCTGCATTATTAGAGCAGCTGTTGACTCTCAGGGTCTGTGTGTAAGCGGAGAGCCTCCAGTGATGCTGCAGCCAGACTCACCGATGCTGCTCTGCACCAGGTCAGCTGTCTGGACACAAAACAGGAAAAACAGAGGACACCGCTGGTGGAGACAACAGCATTCTTGGTGGGGTCACTGCGGTTCAGTCAGCTGCAGGACCTTGAACAGATTTAGTTTGAGCTAAATTGAAAGCATGGACATTGAACTAAATGCAGTAATAGAAAAGATCAAGGACAAGGTCGTTTTGAGCTCCAACATCTAAGGCACTTATAATAATAAGAAAAATGAGCTCAAATCAAAATTCTTCTGCTCGCTGTGATGCTGTGAAATTTACACATACCAGCTAAATTAAACAAATCAAAAAGATGATGAGTCATGGAACGGTTGAGCTCCTTTGAATCCTCCTCATCGCTTGGTTGATCAGAGAAAGACGAAGGAGTAAACCCCGCTTCTCTCTGTTTGATTTCTTCTGTTCGGTACTTGAATGTAGCAGAAAAGCTGTGAAGAGAAAAAAAAGCACACAAGTCTCCAGCTGATAAGAGAAAATGGGAAACACTTTGCCTAGAATTTAAACATTGATTTTAAATGAGCTTATCAAGAGTGGCAGTCTATGAATTATGAATGAGTTTTCACAGAGCTTTTAAACAGAAGTTTTGACAGAAGCCTTTTCATCCAATAATTGCATCTAATTTAATCAATAATAATAAAAAACAGCTGTATGTTTGAAGTCATTTGACAGTGAATAAGAGAAACGCTCAATCTGGAAACACCGCAAACTGGAAAACATTTCACATACTGTCAAATTCCCGTCCTGTTCTCCCTGTATTCCTGTTTCCTCCCACATCCCAAAGACATACAAACTAGGTTGACTGGAAACTGTGGAAATTGAAAATCTGTCGTCAAGGATGTTTCCCTTCCACCCACTATGCTGGGAGAGCTTCCAGACCCCCGTAACTCTAGACAGGAATAAAGACAATAGGATTCAAAATAGAACAATTACACATTAAATGAAACCTCATTGTTCTCAATCCAGAAGATTAGAAGGCTTTAAGAATAAGTGGCATAAATATAATGTAATACAGCTAATGTTTACCATCAGATCAGTGGGCATCTGTGCTGTCCTGACTCTTAGAAACACTGGGAAGAATTTTCTATTAAAAACCACATAAAAAATATATGAGGATGTTAACTAGCATGGCTGCTATTGTTTCACTAGAGTTTGCTTAAAAAGTGACATTTACATGAGGTTGTAATTTAATATTGTTGCATTTTGTGTGAAGAAATTAAATACATTAGAATTCCTCTTTGTTCTAATATTCCAGTGGATATTTTCCATGCATGCAATGTCAGTTTCTAATCATTTGTTGTTGTTTGTTGTGTGCACATTCATGTCTGTACTGTATGAGCATTTATGATGCATCTCTTTAAAGCCGCTATAATCGATAATTTTATACAATTTACAGTATCAGATTGTGACAAAGTCTGTAATGTGAGAGGCTTCACAGCGAGTTTCATCCTGCAGCCTTTACTGTTTTGGTTCACTCTCATAGTGTAATTTTCAGCTATAACAGGCAGCTGTGCGCTACCTGCTCAGCACTAAACGGCAGACAGACACAGTTAGTGACTAGCTGGTGAACATAGTGGAACATTTAGCAGCTAAAGAGCCAGAAATTTCCCTCAGGAGTTAGTGGAGACCAAAAACAGAGCTAAAAGTAAGTCAATTTTAGTACTTTGTGTGTTCATAACCAACTGTTTCCTAACAATTTCACCATATGAACTTAAATTGTAGTGATATGTCAATGTTTTGTTTACAAATTGTTTCCGTTTGCCCCCAAAAGGCCAAAAAAATCAGTTTAAGCTGGAATTGTCAGACTGTAATCCACTTTGGTTGTATAAGCTTTAATCTTTAATTGAAGTATTATCCGTATTTCTGCTACTACTTCTGTCTCTCCATGCCTTGCTTTGGCATAATTAATTAAACTCCTGGTTGGGTTTAAATGTCCCACAATAAGTTTACTATACAGCCCTCAACTTCAATGAAATGGTGCCACACTGTTCATATAATTTGATGCGTAATAGTTGTTTGCTAAAATTGTTCTGCTTTTTTTTTTTGTAGCTGTTGCACTCGTACACAACGACTTTCAAAGAGATCCGGAAATGTTGGCAGTTATTGTTTTGGCCACTTGAGCAGGATACATAACTGATGACAGGCTGTTGACGGGTTGAACCTGCTGCTCTCTCTCTCTTTAGTTTTGTACACTTAATCTCGCTTTGTTGAATGACACGCTCATTTACGTGCCTTCTCTTCGTCCTGCAGCTACCTGAAGCGTTTCAAGGTGATGAAAATCAAGGTTCTGCGTTCGTGGTGCAGACAGATCCTCAAAGGCCTTCACTTCCTACACACCAGAGCTCCACCCATCATTCACAGAGACCTGAAATGCGACAACATCTTTATCACAGGACCCACGGGGTCGGTCAAGATAGGAGACCTGGGGTTAGCCACGCTGAAGAGGGCCTCCTTCGCCAAGAGCGTCATAGGTAGGAAGATCTCTCACGTGCAGACAGACCTGCAGTAGTCAGACTCAAGCCTGTGTATCAGAAATGTTTAGGTTTGTGAAAGTCACATACTGTAATTTACGTGGGTTTGTCATAACAATAACCGTTTTACATGCTTACATACTGCTTCTAAAATTTCTAGTTGTAAAAGCAAACAGCACATATTTGAAACACACACCAGTCAGTCTGCTAGTAATCTAGGATTAAGCTGTCTAGAGATGCATACACGCGCCAAAGATATGCCGCACACACACACACACCCCCTCCATCCTTTTATAATACACTCTTGAGCACACAAGTCGAGTATCCGCTGTGCTCCATATAATAACTCTGCCTTCTTACAGTAGTCTCGCTGTACAGTTAACCACAGGTATTCTGGTATTCGCTCATATTCTCACATACACAGCGCATGGAAGCACATATTCTGGTGCGCTTGAGGCAAGAATGAAGTGCTTAGTCAATCTAGCAGCTGCTTTGTAGTGATTAAGCTGTTCTCAAGTATTCAGACACTTATCAAAAAACCACACACACTTAAACAAACGTGCGTTCACATATGCAACATTTCAGGCTAGTATGCAGTATCAGAAGTGAGTTTGTGATGTTAAATTTCTGGATTTTCTAAAGCATTTTAAAGATTTAAGTCCTGGCTTCACTGTAACTATTGCATTATGTGTCACAGAACAGAAGCTGTGAATTTACTGTGTATTCCCTGAGAGTTTTTTTTCTCGATGTCCCTTTTTCTGTCGTCTGTGACGACATTTACAGTTAAAGACATTCCCACACTCCAAAATAAGCAAAAAATAAGGGTTTTAAATTGTCAGCATGATGCACAAGGTCACGGTTTCTCCTCTCCTTATCATCAGGTACCCCAGAGTTTATGGCTCCGGAGATGTACGAGGAGAAGTATGATGAATCCGTAGACGTCTACGCCTTCGGGATGTGTATGTTGGAGATGGCTACCTCAGAGTACCCCTACTCTGAATGTCAAAACGCTGCCCAGATCTACAGACGAGTTACCAGCGTGAGTCTGAATTTCTAGTACAGCATGTGACAGAGAGTGAAATCTATTTCTTGCACCTGTGACATTCATGGGTTGTACCTAAAAGCCTTGTTTGTGTTTTTTTTTGGTCTCCATCTTCCTCCACTCAGCTCTCTCTACCACTCTCCCCCCCCCTACTTGTTTACAGCCTACAGTATATTAATAAGTTTGGCATGAGCTGCAGGAGATCCACTCATATGACTTTGCTTTTGCACTGATTAGTCTCTCTCTCTCTCTTTCTCCCTCCCAACTCTCCCTCTCTCTCTCTCTGTCTAAATATAAAAAAACTGAGAAAACACTAGAGGAGAACATTTTTGGCTGCATTTTTTTCTCCGCCGCTAGAGAGCAATACCAAGCAAGCCATGTCACATTAGGGCCAAAAAAAATGTGCCCTCAAGAGATGTTTTGTTGACCTTGAACATGGCAACCTGACCCTGGGGTCACGCAGTGGCTGATAAGTTGAAAATAAATGCAGAGATTTGATATATATGAGCAATTTTCTTTTAAAAAAATGAAATTCAGCATCACAAAAAGGTTTTATACTGGCTTGAATTGAGTAAAAATGACATAAGCTTGGCATCATTTATTCAGTTTCATCATTTTTGTCGTCTTTTTTGATTTTCTCATAGGCAGCAACAAGTCCATCAACCACAACTAGTAAAACTCTTATTTATCTGTCTGTTTATTGACAGTCAGGAAGCCTCTTGAATCAACTCATCGGATGGAAATGTACCAAATGCACTCTTAGGTTTTGTAACATTTCCAAGTTTCGCTAAAATATAGATGACAGTTGGCTGGAAGCACCGACTGAAAAACAAAACAAAAAAGCAAAATGAGACAGAGACCAAAACACAGACAGAGAGGACAACAGATGCAATCAGAGGCTGTTTTTAAGTTGAGTGCTGCTGAGGTCATCAACTCAACAGCGCGCGCACGCACGCACACACACACACACACGCGCACACACACACAGACAGACAGACAGAGGCAGATGAGAGCTGTCTCCCGCCTCTCCTCATGGGAGTTCAGTTATGTGGAGGCTGACAGGGATTGTTAATGGACCAAAGGAATTTACTAGAAATCTCTCTCTCTCTCTGTCTGTCTCTCTCTCTGTCTGTCTCTCTCTCTGTCTCTCTCTCTCTCTCTCTTTCTCTTTTTTCTCTCCATCCTTCCTTCTATCCTGTTCCTATCCTGGTCCTTCCATTATTTCTATTTTTCTCTCTGCATCTTTCTACCTCGCTACATTTCTGTTCACTATAAGCTCATAAAAAGTATAACATTAAATATTGTTTTTTTAGTAATTCAGTGAAATAAGGATTTCAAGCAACTATTATCCTTAAATATTTGCCGTTTATAGCTTATAGGTTAGTGCTACATCCCTCACAGCTAAAACAAGTGCAGTGAAGTTAACATGAAAATTTAATGGTAACTTCAGACTCACTGGCATGTTTTTTTTATTTTTTAATTCAATGAGAATACCAAATAAAACCTGATGTGTTGCAAACCTATTATTATTTTCTATTTCAGTACTTAAGACAGTGCTAGTTAGACAAAGAGTTATGAATTACTCTTATACGCTTTAATGTATATTCTGTTTCAATCTTCAGTTCAGTAATGAAATTTGAATGGATAAAATCCTCTCAGTGTCCATCCATCCTATCTGACCGGCTAAATTCAAATTGAAGGGATTTGGATTAAGATCGCCTCTCTGCCTCTTACCACCGCTGTGGGAGAGAAGAGGCAGTTCCTCTGTCTCTCTGTCCGCTGTGATCGCTCTGTGTCTGAATCTCTCGTTTCAATTTTAAAAAAGCGTTTTTATGCAGAATACATTCAAACACGTCAGTATATTTCAGAATACAGAATGTCCATCTGACCTTCTGTCTGCACCCATATCTTCTCTCTCTCTCTCTCTCTCTCTCTATTCCTTACTCTCACTCACACAAACTGAAATCACATCACAGATTTGGTTGAGCCATATTAAATTTATCGTAGTGACCTCAGCCTTTGAGTTCACGACTCTGATTGTGCGTGTTTGTTTATGTGTGTGGGTACGCTGAAAGTCATTTTTTTTAACCAGTCAACACAACATTTAGCCAAAACAACCATTTTGCAATCAGTTGTCCGTGTGTGTGTGTGTGTGTGTGTGTGTGTGTGTGTGTGTGTGTGTGTGTGTGTTATTGTCACACACATGCACATACAACCTTGTGACAGCCCCTCAGGGTGCCCCAGGCACCTGCTCCCTTTCATTTCGCTGCCTAATCCATCCTCACAGCTCTCCATCCTCCATTTTTCTCTCTCTCTCTCTCCTCACAAAGTCACCCCTGATGTGTTCAATCAGTAACTTTTTGAAAATAAAATAACTGTAATCACTGCAAGGCAAACGTAGAGACTCCACAATAAGGTAAACTACCTCTTTTCAGTACCAGTTCATTGTTGATGGGTTATTAAGCTGACAGGTACCTTCTAACTCTGACAGGTTGCAGTCTCCACAGCTGACAGGATTTGTTTTTTCTTTCAATGTTTCTTTATGAAGGTTAGCTGTAATTTCTGCTTTTTTATTCTGGATATTTTTCTTTTTGTCTTGATCGTCTCTGTGCTGATACCAGACTGTGGGAATCGCCACCAATTGATCTGTCAATTTGACACAAAGACATCAAGAAAGATTTCAACTGTATGTACAGAATAGTCTACAGTATTTTTCCCTACATGAGTATTGCCTCTTAAAATACACTCAATTATCATATTGTGCCCTCTTTTTAATTTTAATATAGTTCAGAAAGGCTCTGAGCCCTTTTTTTTTTTTATTTTTTCCATATCTAAAAGGCAGTATGCTTTATGGCTTTATTTAATTTAATAGCTAACATACAGTGTTGTTGCCGTGCTTCATGTTCCTTCTTCTAGAACATTCCTTACCTCCAATCAGCCTTGTTAAACCAAAATCTAGCTTTCTCTCTCTCTTTCTAACCCTCCCTTCTTCTGTCATACTTAATACCATTACTTCCTCCATCAGTCCTAACTTTGTTTGGCCCTGGAATCTCAGAACGTGTGTGTGTGTGTGTGTGTGTGTGCATGTGTGAAAGAGAGAGAGAGAGAGAGATGGGGGGTTGTTATGTAATGGTGAACTCAGGGGTAGCAGGAGAGAAACGGGCCATGAAAGAAAAAGAAAAGAGGGAAGGGAAGACCGGTCTGGAGGAAACGAGCAGAGGGAGGTGGTCATTTACTGGCACAAACAGGTTGAGATAAACAGTCTGTATTTCAGACGAGTCAGTTCGCCAACCAGTTTTGACTAAAAACAATTTTTTTCCAAGACATGTCAGTCAAACAACTGTCTAGTTCACTTGTCTGAGCACTCTTTAGGTAAGTTGCTCACCTTTTTATTTGATAAATCATTTATCTTTCTTTCTACTTGTCTGATCTGTCATTTAGCTGTTTGATATTTTAACTAATAGCAAGTTATTGTGTCTTAACACTGATCTAAAATGCGACTCCTCTTTACTCTCTTTTACTTTGGCTTTCTCATGTTCATCCTGCATTTTTAAACTTATGTTTTGTGAGTTTTTATTGCCTCTGATTCTTGCTCATGTCTGTTAGTCGGTTTGTGAAGTTGTATTTGATATAATCTGTGTGATTTGAGGAAATACATATCTAAGAAAAAGTTTTGAACTGTGTTAATTACCTGAATGTCTTGTTGATTATTTATACTAATTTAATAACTGCATTCCAGCTAGGAGATTTTACACAGAACAAGCAAATTCATCTAATTTAATTAGATGACAGACTAGAAAGTTTGTTTATATGTTATGTACGTAAAAATGCTTGACAGATGGAGTGATTTTCTGGAATATTTTATTTTCTATTGCTTCCTCTACTTTAATCAGGATTTAGCTTTTATCTCTGTACAGTATTTGCTTCAGTCTCTATTTTGCTCCTTAGTTAACAGCATTCCTGCTACTAGCTCGGTCATTGAAATGCCTTCCGACGAGCTGTTAAACTGATCCTCTGTTGGACTCTTCCTTGGCCATAATCATACTTTTTTTTATGGCAAAAGAACATTTCCACATAGTATAATGAAGCACTAAAACTAATCTTTTCTGGATTAGTTTGCACCATTTTTTTTTTCCTACAAAAAGGATTTCCATTATTGCCTTTTCCTATTAACAAGCATTAGATGTACCTTTTCACAGTGCCAAGCTTCAGAATGGGTCCCTGTGAATGTCTTTTATTGGTGTTGTCCTTCAAAATGTTCCCTAGTGGCTCTGAATGGCTGATTCACTATTTATTCCTGAGAGGGTTTATGTGGGATTTAACCCTGGAACATAAAATTACTGAAGTCTTACTGTAGGACCTCTGTCTGACAAACATTTAACCTTCATAAAAAACATAAAGCAAAATATTCAATTTGCATGGCTCATCAATTTAAAATACAATGCTATTTCACAGACTCAGTTCAGTTGAATTTAATTAGTATCAGTTAATCCCACACTATATAATAGGAATTTGGCATTTAAGTCTTATGACATTTTCCAATTTGTTTCATTTTTCCATTTTGAGACTGTTCCCACATTTCTGTGGTCCTGTTTTCTATTTTCCTATATAGAAGAATACTTTTATCACATACAGAGGAAAAACTAAAGGAGCGAGCAAACAGATGTGTTTTCTGGAAGAAAATTAAGATTCAGAGAATGAATGTGCAGTGTGTGTGTATATATGTGTGTATGTGTGTGTGTGTATATATGTGTGAATTAAAACATAGCAGCCACCGGGTAAATGTCTCCTATGCATTAGTGAGAAAGATCATGTCTGGGTTTTAGTTCTTCTCGAACTCCAGCGTGCATGTGTGTGTGCGTGTGTGTGCGTGTGTGTGTGTGTGTGTGTGGCTCTGTCTCTAAAAGGTTCCGTGTCTTCACTGCTCTTGTGTCTGTGTGATTGTGTGCAGGGAGTGAAGCCTGGCAGTTTTGACAAGGTAGCCATTCCTGAGGTAAAGGAAATCATAGAGGGCTGCATCAGAACGAACAAAGATGAGAGGTGAGACACACACACACACACGCACACACACACACACACACACACACACACACACACACACACACACACAGAATGTTAAACCCAAAACCAAATCTGTTGATATATAGTTATTTCTGTGGATTTTTGGATATGACAATCATCACTACACTTAGTAACGTCTGATGATACAAGTTCAGGAAGTTTTTGTCCACTTTAAGCAAAGTCATTCTCCCTCTAAATCCTGTTCTAATTCACAGTTTCTTGGTTATCTAAATAGTGCTCTGTTCTCTCGCTTTCCCCATGCCATCGGTGTGCCAAAACATCCACCTCCTCCCTCGCTGGCACTCTTTCCTTTTGCCCCCCCTCCCTGCTTCGTTTTATTGTCCAAAATTTAGTTATCTTGGTCTTTTGGCGAGAAATAGTCATCTGATTGGTTGTCAGTCGTCCAGCCACAGTGCATTCATAGCTGACTCTCATTTCAAGGATCGCTAATGCTTTTCTCCTGAACGTTTTTCTTTGTTAAAAATCATCCGCCTCTGCATACTTCACGACACACTATAATGTGAAACAGTGTATAGGTTGAAAAATCTACTTCTCTCTCATCAGCTGCATTTTTTTTAACATTTCTTTTCACCTCTCTCTTTGTTCCAGTGACACTGATGTTTAGCTGGATGATTCCTCTCTTACATGTCTTATCTTTTTGTCTCCCGTTTTTCTAGGTATGCTATAAAGATCCTGTTGAACCATGCATTCTTCCAAGAGGACACTGGGGTCAGGGTTGAACTGGCAGAAGAGGATGATGGGGAAATGATCGCAATCAAACTCTGGCTCAGGATAGAAGACGTCAAGAAGCTCAAAGGTTAGAAATAATATCTTTCTGACTGGCTCACATTCAGATCTGTTGTAAAAATATCTGATAAAAGCAAACATGTAACTATATATGTCATAAATCTTATATTAAAGGGCAATAGTTCTTTATAGCTGTTATAAAAAAATCTGTCAACCCTCTTACCCACCCTCTTGTAGTGAAAAACCATTGATGTTATATTAGGATATTAATTATTCCAAGTAAATATAAGACAGACACCTGCCTGACCAGCCACCTGTAATTTGCTTTTCAGGAAAATACAAAGACAACGAAGCCATCGAGTTCTCCTTTGACCTGAACAAAGATGTCCCTGAAGATGTGGCCCAGGAAATGGTATTATGGGAGGGATTCATAGAGGAGGGATTCATAAGGGATAGATGTATGGTGGTGTGGATAAGTGGGAGGGAGGGAGGGTTGGATTTAGGTGAGAGAGAATAGAAAGGGAGAGATGGGAAAAGTAGCAACTGATGCATAAAATGTAGACAGCAGATAGATAGATGGTTGGTGAGATGGACAGGAGATAAATGATAGATGGAGGTGAGTAATGGTGCATATTTTGTTGAAAGGTAATATGCGTGACTTTACCTAAAACCATCCCCAGGTTGAGTCTGGCTATGTTGCTGAGGGTGACCACAAGACCATGGCCAAGGCTATCAAGGACCGCGTATCTCTGATCCGGAGGAAGAGAGAACAGAGACAGCTGGTACGAGAGGAACAGGAGAAGAGAAAATTGGAGGCGGAACAACAACAGCTGCAGCAGCAACAACAACAACAGCAGCAGCAACAACAACAACAACAACAACAACAGCAACAAGAAACACTCAAAACTTCACACACACAGGTTCGTTGGACAGTTGATGAGCATGATTTTATTGTAAGTTTTTTATGTGTTTCAAATCAGTTTGTATGTATATTTGTAGCTGTGTAACTTTGATTAGTTGTGTGTAAAGTTCATAAAAAGACACTTGCAAATGATTTGGCTCAATATTTATCACAGCAAGTCTTTATCCTTGAAGTCCCATTCTGAAATTGATATGTGGTGCCATTCGCACCTGGCCACTAGAGTCCACATGGTCCTTGTTCCAGTTGTAGCATTTTGTATTCAAATGTATAAACCATGTGGGAAATATGAATTTTGTCCTTATTTTACTTTAGTTTAACCTCAGCTTGTATTCTTTTCTGTCTCTAGGCAGAGACAGAGGAGACTGAAGTGGAGCAGCAGCAGCAGCTTCACTATCAGCAGAGCGGCATCTCGCACACATGTAAGACAAATACTGCAAATAACTGCAAATAGAGATTTAGAACAGCACCCCGTCGTCACATTCTGCACGGTGGTTTCTATTTTCATATGTTTCTGCTTCCGAAGGTCCTTTGATAGTTTAGCACACTGTGTATCTACCATGAAGATCGAATTTAGGTTGTAAAAGATGGTCGCAATGTTGTTTAATTTATATTTCTCTTGTAACAACATGATGCTGTAGAATGTAAGAAAGCAGAAACAATCTATAGTGTATGACGCTAATGAAGGCAAAGTAGCTAGGAACATTATGGGAATAAAGCTTGCTATATTGGAGAAGAATTATGCATCTTATCTTCCAGTAAATCAAGGACAGCCATGGTTGAGTTGCTGTTTAAATATGCCATATAATTTCCAATCATCCTGTTTTAAATTGAAAACACATTTTAACTCATTCCCAATGGATTTATTTGCATGCCAATACATTTTTCATAAAGCCAAACCTGTTGTGCCCTAACATAACTAGCTGTAAACTCACTTATATCAAGTTTGAGATTTGCATAGAAATAAGATTATCTCCACATCAAAGTAGGTTTTTATAACTTGATTGTGAGTTTGATAATTGTAGAAAAAGGAAGGACAGAAGAAAAGGTTACCCTGCTTATTTCAATTTTCTCCGTGTCTCTCTCAGCTGAAGGAGGCATGGACAGCGGCCAGGGTTCCTCGGTGTTCTCCTCAGACTCCCCCCACCTGGGTCAGCTGACCATGTCGTACAGCTGCCCCCCTTCCTCCCAGCCCCCCTCCCAGTCCCAAACCCCTTACCCCTCTGCCCCCTCCGCTACCCTGCAGCAACACCCGGCCTACGCCCAGCCGCCGCAGCCAATGGTGAGTGGTGACGTCATCCAAATCAGACATCACACGTGTACGTTTCGGGTTGTCACATCTGTGAGGGTGTGCTATACTCACAGCTGTGTTGAAATTGACTCGTCGGTTTGAAGTGAGCACTGCATGGTGTGTTGGAGTGGGAGTGAGCTTGAGTGGAGTTTGCAGTGTTTGTGAATGGGGTGGGAATTGCTTGTTATGCGTTGAGCTAAATACACAAGAGCATGCCGGTGATGGGCTTTTATTCGGAGATGATCACCTTTGACCTCAACGCCCATTGAGGCATGTAACCTGTAGTATTACACATAGAGAAAGCAACACATTTGCCAAACACATCAAATTCAGTTTGTCAGCCAACATTTCAGCCACTTATTAGGTTATAACAATGTCCGATCAAGTTTTCAGCTAGTCACAAAGTCTGTTAGTCAGTAGACAACCACTTACTTTGGTAGTATACCAGTCCTCTGTTGTATTTCATCTTAGATGTCTGTCAGTCACTCTCTCTTCAACCTCCCAGATGTCATGTATCCCTCTTATCCTCAATCCTGTCATTTTATCCACCAGTTACCTCTTTCACTGTCCTTCCCTCAATCCTCCTTGTACTGTATGTTAAAATCCATTTTTCTCTGTTGTGTTCCCTCTTAGTTCTTGTGTTGGTTGTTCATTCAATTACTTTTCTTTAAGTATTAGTTAAGTTATATATTGTCTTGTTTTCATATTTTCAAACCTTTTTTATACATTAATAACCTGACATATTTGCTTGTACGGAGCCCCCCAGTACTTTTGTGTTACCTCACAATACATTTGCATTCCCTTGCATTAGTTTTGCATTCCCATGCAACATCGTCATTTCATCTCACATGCCCTGACATGAAGTTATATATGTGTCTGTGTATATACATATATATATAATATATAAGCTGTGGACAGGTGGCTACATTTCAGGTGAACTTGTGTGGTTAGAATATCTAACGTAACCATCGAATGTCCCCCAGCAGCATCCTGCAGATTACTGTACTGCTTTCTCCTGGAGAGATGTCTTGATCTAAGGATTTGTTTAAGTTTACTCTCACTAATTACATTACCATGCCTATTGAGCAGTAGTGCTGTATCAGCATACTTAATGCCCAGTTCAAAGTAAAATTCAATGAGCTGATCCATACTGGGGTGTTGCGCTGGGCAGAAATAGACATGTGGCTAAGAAGGAATGGAAGAAGGAAAGTATTGCGAGGTAATGCAACATTTATTGTGAGAGAATGCAAAGAAAAAACCTCGCTGTGACCCTTGGGGGGGGGGGGCTCCGTATGCTTAGACACACATTTACTCTCATGTTATGTAATCTTTGCTCATGCAGAGGTGTCATATTCAGGAGAGTTTGCCAAACAAGTGGAAGACATTTGAAAGTTATTTACTCACTTAAATCTAATATTGTCTATTCATATAATATTGTATTGCTATATTGTTTGTTTTTACTGTATATAAAGGTTTTTTCCAAATAGAGAATTCACCTCTGATATGGCAGAAAACCTTTTCTCAAACTGTTTTATTTATTCATTGGCAGATGCTACAGTACAAGTGTTAGCATGTTTGCTTGTTTTTTCTCTCTTTTCACTTTTAGTTTATGTATTGTATGTTTTTATCATAATGTTGGTTGAACATGGTCTCTGCTACTCTCTTATGGAGGTTTTATCCAGCTTTATTCATTTTCTCAGGGAATGTTTATTTAGCATACTTGTTTGTTTTTAACCATGATCATCAATTGTTGACCTTTGAGCAGCCCCCACTAGAGCTGATGAGGCAAATTCCTTGCTCAAGGGTATCTTCATAAGTACTTACTGATGGAGAAACAAGCATTTCTCATTTAATTTCCCACCATAGACTTTTCCATCCGGTGACCTTTTGGCTGCAAATGTTCTTGTGTGACTTCCAGTTTACCAGCATTCACATTTTATCATTCACCTGAACGATCATTCAGATGGGAGACCGATTGATTGAGTAATTTAATGAAGATTCTGGCTTCCTTTAGGTCTCGCTTTGAAGTAATCTTACATTTCTCAGTAAGCTTATTTCCTCATTAAGATTATACTGTACAGTATATTGGAGCCAGCAGATACCGTGTAGACAGACTGACTGGTTTATCATATTGAACAACTACTGTACTCAATTATGTGATTATCTCAGGTACCATTCTCCCTTTTTATATAAAAGTATGTGTTTTTTTTTATTTAATTTTAAAATGATATTGACTCAAGATATGCCTTTTCTGTTGTCATTGTTCTATTATATCTTTATATTATATCTTTCAGTCGTCTTTACCACTTCTGTTCATAAGTTCATTTCTTTGTGTTATTTGTTGTTCACAGTAAGATAAAGAACATGTAAAAGTTTTGTTCCAATAAGAAATTCACAGTTTGGAAAACTGAAACAGTAGCTCTCACATCAGTGTTGAAATTAACACACACATAGAGGATTTTTTAAAATCATATTTAAGAGCTATAATCATGTGTGTTTATTAACTTTTGGAAAACATAACTTGAGGTATTTTATTCGCAAAACTGAAATCTAACAATCACTTTTTATTTGGTAACTTTTTAAAATTATATAATTTGTTTTGTTTTGGGTTTTTTTTTTTTTTTTAATTTAATATCTTTGGTTCCAAATCATAGTTTGTATACATGTGTCCAGTGGTTGTGTTTTCATTTTACTGTTGTTTTTTATGTCTAGGTCATTTTTCCATGTTTTAATTTCTTTGTGTTTGTTTTTCATGTTGGTCCCTCTTCCATCACCCCTCCCTGGCCTACAGCCTGCGTCGCGCCGTCGTCGAAGTCGTAGCATGTCTGTTTGCGTCCCCCCTTCCTCCTACTCCTTTTCCTATGCTCCTCCGCCCCTGGCTGTTCATCCAAAGCAGCCCTCCACCCCTCCTCCAGACCTATCCTCCTCATCCTCCTACACCACCACCACCTCCCCCTGCATGCCTCTCGCAGCTGAGAGGGACACATTCGCTGGGCGCCTCTCCAAAGCCCTGGAGACAGTCCTACCCCTTCACTCTGCCTCCTCTCTGCCCAGGGCCAGGCAGCGGAGGGCCAGCCTACCGGCCCTGTTCTCCACCCCTGTAGGTTCAAAATCCTCATCCTCAAGGGGCATAGTGGTGGTGAGAACCAGAGAGCAAGGGAGAAAGAGAAACATGAGGGATTGTGGACCACACTGGTGTCTGAATTTAGAGATAATAAAATTACCAAAATCATTCTAATTGAGAGTGCCACGTGTTACTGTGTATGAAAACTCATGACAAATTAAATGTGCTGTACAAATACCAGTAGTTCTAATTGCTGGGTAACATAGAGTGAATGAAAGAACTGTTAAAGAAACTCGTATTACTCATGCTGAGAAAGCATCATTTATTCGTCACTCTGTACATTTTTGGGCCAAACAAGAAATGGATAAACAGCCACACGGAATCAGAAAATTAAACTGATTTGCGTCAATTGAAAGTACACGATGAAATGCACTAGAAGATAATCTTAAACTTGTTTAGGAACAAGGTTGCCTCCCCAGCTTCCTTCACTGTGTAACAATATGTATATTATATCTCTCCTCTTCATAGCTTACATGAAATCCTGACTGTTTAGCAAGGATTTAAAAACTGAGACAGCTTGGACATCACGTCATCTTAGAATCTGATATTAAATTAGTTGGGAAATGCTATCTGTATTCTCAATTTAAGGCATTTTAAGTGGCATTTTATCTTGATAAATATATTAGTATGACAGATATGTTTGTTCAACTTCAGTTTATTTTCAGACACTGCTGTGAGTCTGTCATTCTACTGATCCATCTCTCTTTCGCTATCTCTCTTCCTCTCGTAAACCGCCATGTGTTCACATTAAATACAGATTGACTGGCTTGAAGCTGAACTTTGCTCTAAGGTACAAATTCTTTATATCCGGTGCATCTGCCATCAGGAAAACTGCTCATTTTACAGCAAACATGTAATGGAACAACCTAGAATGAATGAATGAATGAAATGACATATATTGGTACAATCAGTGCCAGGGTTAATACATATACACCAATTTCTGTGACAACATTTTTTCCTTTCTGCGCCAGAAGTACATAAACTACCTGGGTGTTGGCTTTTATGGTATTTTTGGGCTTTGTATGAAAGATGACAGGAAACGAGGGGAGTTACACTGACATTAAACTAAGGTCCCCAGCCGGATAATAACAGGGGACATTGCGGCTCATGGTTGATGCTGAGGCTACCATGGTGCCCCTTTTTCAACATCCACTTTACAAGTGAAAATAACACATAAACACCAAGTCTGTCTAGATATTTAAAGAGAAAAAAAAGCATCACATCAATACTCTTGCCATCTAAAAACTGGTTTTAGCCAGTGGAGAAAAAGGTTCCTGGTATCTGTTCCTGGACATTTGTAAAAACTAAAAATAAAACACAATTTATGTGAACACAGATTGCAACCAAACACCTTCATTAGGATTTACACATTATCTATATATACAAAGTTTTTCAAATGTTCTTAGTTTGTTAGCCTTAAGTTGCAGGCTACAGCTACTTAGTTAGAAGGTCAGTATTTTGCAGGTTAAAACATGTAACAAAAGACATTTTTTTCTGAATGTAGATGCATCAGGAGAATGTTGAGCTTAAGGACAGCATTTGGCCTTTCTTTTCTTTGTATTTAATACCCCACTATCTATCTACTGTGAGCTCTGCGTGTCTCCCTCTTTTACTGTCTTGTCTCTGTGGTATCTGCTTGTCTTTGTGCTGTACCAGTCTGTCCACTTGTCTCACTATCTTTGTATCTTTACATTACCTGTTTGCTTCTACACCTTTTAGGTATATTGGGCCCTATTGTAACCACATCATTTTGTTCCCAGTGTGGAGGGAGATATGTGGCCATTTTCTCTTGTTATTGTTTTGAAATAATGCTCTTTGATACACTATTTTCTCCATTTCATGTGGGCCTTTGCTATGGTTCTCTCTCTTCATTCTCTGAATCTCATTCTTAAATCCATTGTATCTCATTGTCGCAGCAGCATTCAATGCCGCACCCCTACAGTGGAGGAGCAAGCACAGGAGGAGGAGCAGGAGGGAGCATCCCCCTCCAAACTCTCCCCGACCCCCCTACTATTTTCTTCCCCTCCATCCCCGAGCGCCCCGTTTCCTTCTCGCCTCCTCCCACTGGCCCTCCAAAGGCCTACAACACCCAACGACGCAAGAGCACATCCATTCTCGAGGCACATACCCGACACTTCCAGCCTGCCTACCCTCGGTATGGGAGCAGCCTGCACCCCTTTTCTGGGATGGAGGGTGTTGAGACCCCCTCTCTCTTTATGGTCAATCCCGGATTTGCAGCTGCTGCTCAGAGACTTGGCGTTGGGGAACCTGTGCATCTCCCAGGACAATCTGACCCAAGTTTGTATGGCTATAAAGACATGAGAGCAGAACATGAGGAAGCAGTGAGGAGATTAAGTCTAAATCAAGCTGCCTTATTGGACCATTATGAAGCAATGGCGTATGGAGGATACCCAATGACTGCACACCAGCTTGGACACTTGAGTTTCCATCAGCAGAGGCAAGCAGCAGCTGCGGCTGCAAGTTTGGGCTTTGATCCCGGACCTCCACCTCAACCAGGGTTCTTGCACCCACACATCATGCAAAGAATGAGTGCACACAGTCCAATCCCTCCACCTTTACCTGCTATGAATGCATCTACTGGTGGCGCTGTTTCTTCTTCCTCATCTGATGGATGCTATCTGCCACCACAGCACACTTCCCCTTCCGCTTTTCCTATTTCTGCACCTCCAGTAATGGGCGAAGCCTCACCATCTACTGGAAGTGTTTTTGAGTTCCATTTAGCTGCAGCCGCTGCAGCTGCTGCTGGTGATCCAAACCTCCTGGCATCCAGGCTTTACCGGGCCCGAAGGAGCTCCATGGACCTCCCTCTAGACGACAGCACTGGAACAGGATCAGGTGGCTCCGGCACGTATAGTCGACTCCAGCCAGTGACAGAAGAGCTGTACACATATATCAGTCCTGAGCTCCCCTTACCTCCAGGAAGTCTTCTCCTTCATCACACAGGTGTAACCGTAAAAGACAGAAGCCCAGAACCATCTAGTGACTCTCTGGCCTCCTCTGATGCAGGAGAGTTCCAGTCACCTCCTCCCCCACCTCTCCTCCCTCAATTCGACTCCTCAGCCGCTCAGTCCATCCCTCACTCGTCCTCCGCTGCGCTCTATGATCCATCAGGCGGAGTGCCTCCCATAGATAGCCATGGACATCCACCCTCCATGCAGAGCTTTCTCCCTCCCACCCCATCCTCCGAGCTCCCACTTGGGGGAGCGTCATCAACTCAGCTGGAGTCTCTGATCCAGAGTGTCTGGGCCCGACATGGAGGGGTGGTACCAGCCCAACCTGATATGACATACCATGAGTCATTGCTGGCCATGCAGGCCACTAACCCCACTCTGGTACTAAGTTTAGATCCTAAAAACACCCCTAGACCCCTGGGTCAGTTACTAGTTGAAATTATGTAAGCTACTTTTCAGCAAAGATCCTAAAATAGCTGTTGATGAATGAATATTTTGTAATTGCAATAGCACAACATGCTATTTCTTTCTTTTTTGACTGAAAAGTGTCAAAATCTCGTAGATTGAGACTGTCATACCTATAAAGTTTAACAACAATGTGCTTTTCAGGAGATATATAAAAAAAAAATACTGTAATCTGTCAACTGAATTAAGTCTTCTAAAAAAAAGTAGCTTAATTCATTTACAAAAGTAATTTGACCCAAGGGCTCATATACCAATCCCTGTTGTATTCATACCCTACCGACCCAGGAGCCCCAGCTGATGCTTATTTGTCATCATGTAGTTTTAGGTTATGATTTTAACCCCCCTTCAGTCATATGAACACTACAGAGAAAGTCTCATGGTCTGCCTTCGTAATGTCTCACATTATTCATTCCTTGACAATGTTTGCTCATAGAAGGAAATGGCAGAAAAATGTTTAGTTTAGAGCATGACTTAAGTCAGCAGTGCTTCAAAAGGGATTGATAGACAAGGGCAAGATCCAGAGCATATCTTGGTACGACCAAGACCAGAATCATTTGATTCTGAGACCAAGTTAAGAATAACAGGCTTCGCTCACATTTCATTTCCATCTAAATGGGACAATGTTGACGTTTCCATCCAACATTGTCCTGACATTCAGAAGGTAGTCTTTGAGACAAACTCTGTTGTACAAGCTTTATGAGCAAACAGTCTCAGCCTCCTCCTCTCTGTGTTTATGTTGTGTTTTTGATTGATTTGTCATTATCAGTAAGTAATATTTTGTCTGTATGTTCATATATGTCTGTATATGAGAAATGTGTGTTTGTGCGGGTATACTATATGTATGGTATACTTGAATTTTTGCTCGTACAAATCTACAGTCCATTTGGTCCAAAAGTAAGTCATATAGATTCATACTTCAAAATATAACTTTATATCCTGCATATCTTCAGATTTAATGATATGTTATGAATATTCTATCCATGCCAAGGTGGTTAAAAAGATCAAGGAAGTATAATGAAGCCGTGAGACTGTTGATTTGTATGGACAAACACACAGAAACATACAACAAAACCAAGGAGGCTAAGACAAACCTACATCTAGCAAATGTAGCCAAGCAGATAGACATTTCATTTGTATAGTTTCAATTATTTCTGTTTTGTGTTGTATTGCTGAAGAGCGTGGCTTCAAGTCAGTTCTTTGTTTCAGCTTATTGTGTTATTTCCCGCCCAGACTGGAAATCAACTTCCTACACAGGGTTCAAAGGTCACAGTTTAAATTCATTAAACCCTTAGAACGCTGATATCATCATTGTCACCTTTCTTTTCTTCATTGTTTACTTTGAACCACCTTTTCATTTCTTCAATCTTTTGTTGTGTGGAAATTTTTTATTTCATGTAATTTATCTTAAATTCTTGATCTTTCTATACGTTTTATTAAATTTCTGTGCTGTGAAGTTATTTGTGTTTATGTGACTGCCTATGATGTTAGGAAAAAGGTAGGTAGTAGTGGTGCAACAATACTTGTGTAAGCTCCCACCACACACTGTGTAGGAGAGCTTCTTGACAAGTATAAAGTTGCAAACAGCCTTCTAAGGGTTCATTTTACAATAGGTTGGTCATAATTGTTTATATGCTGCTGTTATGCAGTGCCATAGATTATTAAAAGATGAGCCATGTCAAGCTTAATACTCACTAGAAATGTATCGGGATCAAAAATCAAGTGTGAATGATTCCAGAGTTTAACTTTACTGGGAGTAGCAAAAAAAATCTGCACAGGATTTTGTTTGAATATTTTTCTAAATTTGTGTGACATTTCAAACCAATCAGACTTGTTAAGGACTCCTTTGACAATCAATATACAGTTACCTCATGATCTTCTACATGTTTCTGGGAGGGATTTTATCATGCAAAGTGGCAAGCCCCAGCCATCTACCATTAAAATACAAAATATCATTGTGCCTGTGCCTTTGTTAGGATATTTTGGAGAAAACAGCAGCGAGCAGTTTGAAATCTTCAAATTTAAGCTTAATATTTCAATTTTAATATCTGGTGTCAGTATTCCAGCCTCTACTTTGTGCTTCTTTGACTCTATAACATTCACTTATTATCACTGCCAATCATTTAGGGTCTGACCTGCATGAAAAAAAACTCACAACCTGCCCTAACCCCAGTACTGTGCCTGTACTGTTGAACATTACAAACGCCTCTATGTATGTATATGCATACAGTAAATATTGGTGTGCATATATCTGTTTGTGGACAAATGGATGTGCTTCTGTGCGCATGCGTGCATACACAAGAAGAAAATGTAAAATGAAAAAGATAACGGCAGAAGTACCTTGTGTTTGCATTCATGTACAGTTTCTGATGTAGAAACTACAAACATGTTCTGATTATCTCTTGTTTTTCTCTCTCCTTGTTGCCAATCTCTCTTTGGTTTCTCACCTCCATCCTTTTATATCCCACAACATTGCATCTCTTCCTATCTATCTGTCCATCTTTCTGTCTTTCTTTCTCTAAATCTGTTTTCAAGCAGCAGATTCAAGCTTCTACCCCACAGCCAAGTCCAGGACCCCCTCTGGCCACCGCCACCTCCCAACAAGCTGCCCCTGGAACCCCCCAACAGGTAACTCTACCAGCAGAACAACAGAAGAAATCAGTAAATGTCAACTTTTTATGCATCCAGACTTTTTCTCTTCTCTTACTTCATCACTTTTCTTAAACTTGGCCACATCCCCTTGATGTCCAAACCCCATAAAGATAAAATACAAAAATATCTCCACCCTATTTTTGTGCTTATACAGTAATAACTCCTGTGTCGGCTTTTCTCTTTGAAGTATTTCCTTCGCTTCAAGGTAACCACTCCCACTGAGATGGCACTTTGCCTACAGTAATACCACAGTCTTTTTGAAGAAAACAGTTTGCCCCTGGCGCAAACCACTGCTATGAACTAATTGCAGCCCTAAACTGATGTGATTGAGCATGAAATGGATGTTAATAGGAGATCAAATGTTTCTTGTCAGGAAAAAAGATGGAATGTGTTCATTTTTCTTTTTTTTTTTTTTTAAACTAGCCAAAGAGTAATCCGCATACTATGACATTCTTCATGTTTACGTCTGAGTTGTATTCCAAGATCTTTATACTGTATTCACATTTTACAAAAGGTTTTTAGCTAATAGGCACATCATTTTGGAATTTAACAACTTGGTGATTGTTTTAGTCAACAGTTAATTCAGAAATTAACAAATAAAAGGGGATAAAATATAACTGAATTGAGTTTTTCATAAATGGGATTTCAGTTTATCCAGGTTTTTTATAAGCAGGACATGACTGGGAAGTAGCCAGAACAGTATTAAACCAAAAAAGGCTTTTGGTGTGCATTTAAATGTTTACATTTTTACAGTTTTATATTTAGCCGTTTCCTTTCTTCTTACCCACTCTGTCTTTCTCTGCCTGTGTCTCTGTCTTCAGGTTATGTCGTCCAGTCAGTCTAACAGTTCATCAGTTCAGAGCCCCACCCACGCGTCCTTAACGCAGACATCTGCACAGGTACAGTAGGACCTGTAATTTAAATATATATGTAGCACAACACTTAATACATACATTCAGCTGGCAGTGGTACCTCACAGAGAGGTGCTTGATATAGAACATACAGTAATTATGCACACTTGTACATTCACACAGGCTAAATCGCAAACTGAAACCAGCTAATAAACACAACACGGACTCATTACAGGATACACTTCAGGGTCAATGTAAGCTCCAAACAACTAGCTGATAGTGTTGTTTTCCCATACATTATAGTGTTTGGGAGGTACGAACATCAAATAGCAAGTGCGTATTGCAAGTGGATTAAAGAACATCTGCTAAACATATAAACACATTTACAAACCAACATGAATGTACACAAGGATAAATACATATAAATAAAAAGAAATATTAATGTATATGAATATTTATTCGTTAGACATGTTAGCCAGTTAGACATGTTGCCAGTAAACAATCTAGTTTTTACATTTTTCTAAGTTCATATACTTGTCGTTCTTGGTTTATGTGTTGTTATTGCATGTTTTTCGGGTCTTCAGTTTTCTTCTTATTTTCATTTTAAACTCACTTCTTTAACTTCTGTCAACTCAGTTTGTTTCTTCTATTTTTCTTTCCATTCTCTGTCACACTCATCGGCATGCTGCCTGTTTTTATCACCGGGTTTGTTTTTACACATACACACCTATTTGTCTGTTTGCATGTATTTGTGGCTTGTATGTTTCCTTATATGTTCATGGTTTTATGTATGATTTTATGCACAAAATGGATGAGTGTGTTTAGTCGTGTGAACTCAGTCCGTCTCCCAGTATCGAACACCTTTATCTTCTGTACCAAGCTGCTCACCTAGCTCTGGTTCAGGTAACATTATATATCTATTATAATGAATCTCTCGTTATGTGTGAGTGTGTGTTTTTGTATGTGTGTGTCTTTGTGAGTAATTCTGTATCAGCGTGATTTAGTTGTGACTCTGTTTGACGTTAAATAGAACATTGACAGATGAATCCCTGTGGCTCTTCCTCTTTTTTTGTCCTTTTCGGATATAGCTGTGTCTGGTGTTGATTGTCAGCATTAATGTTAATACTATTCCTTTGTACTCCCCACATGCTCCTACTAACCATTTGATTAAAAGCATGGCTCACAAATACTTGAGCAAATTTCTAGGAAATGAAGATGGGTAATATTTCCTGGATCAGAGCTGGTAAACAATAAGAAGTGAATATGGGTTCCAGTAAAGACTCTTGAAAGGTGTTTAGTATCAGTGTCCAGGCCAGGATCCAGTATGGTTTTGTATTAAAGAAACATGGAGGAAGTGTTCCTCTAATCAAATGTCACCGAGCTGATGCTTACATCTGTGAGGTGAGCAATTCAGCATGCAAGATATTTCACTGTCTTCAAGTGTAGATGAATAATAACTAAGTTTCAATAATATTTGGAGATTCAAGTGTATTTTGTGACAGCATGTAGAGCAGCAGAATTGAATTAATAAGCAATGACTCCTGATTACAGATGTTTGAGACATAATAGATGGACTGGTTTTGCGATATACTATATATTTACCTTATGCGCCTGCTCACCACCTTGTGCAGAGCATTGAAAAGTATCACTGAATCCAAACACTAGTCTACATTGTTCCTAAATCACGACCTCGAAGGTGTCACTTCATCCATTTTCAAGTGAAGTAAAGTAAATAAGCCCAAAAACCTGCCTCACGTTGTAAAGTCTTAGCAGGAGAAAACATTTGAAAAGGTTTTCAGTGTTTGTGGTTTGCGTGGTTTCTCACCTTTTAAAGCTGTAATGCACCCTGTCTGTAGAGATCTAAGTTTTGTTTTGTGATTGCATGGTCTCGGACTGGTGTGTGTTTTACACAGTTGTCCTGTCACATAGTTTGTCGTTTGATTTGAGTCACTAATAGACTTAATCTGTGTTCCAGTTGTGTTGCTCGGAAAGTTGTTTGTCGAGGGTCTCGGAGTCAAGCGTTTCAGTAGTGGGTCAGTGAACTATGGATGGCTTTTCCCTCTGGAGCCTTTATTTTAACATAATTTATCAAGAGACCAATAAAGAGCCAGACTTACAAGCTAACAGGCTGGTTGTCTTTTCGTTTTATAAGCACATTCATTATATTTTAGATGACCCAACAGTTAAAGACCATCTTCAGCTCACTGTCCCATTACCAAGGCGATTGACTATAGATTGGCCGCTCTGTCTGTGCTCATCACACTCGATCACTTGCCGGGTTTATCTACGTCCTCATCCTCCCCCCTGTGTCGTTGCCTCCTCCCTTTTCTCACCTTTTCCTTCTCTTCTCGGCCCTTCCTCCTCTTCTCAGCCCAGTGTAACTCCGTCTACCTCTACCGTTTCCTTGGTGACCCTCCCTTCTCGGTCGCCGTCCCTTCCTGTTACCATGCCGACAGTGGTCGTGGCTTCCCCTCCCTCTCCTCTGCCACTCCCTGTTGGGGTGGTGCCTACTATTGTTTCCCCTCCTTCTCCTGTGCCCACACCTGTGCCTCAACCGTTGGCCACCGTGGTGCCAATCATCAGTGTAGTCACCACCCCGCCTGATACTGCTATGGAAGCCCCTCCCCAGGTACTGGTAGTGGACAGTCAAACTCATCAAGTGGATATCATGTCCCTGTTCACCGTGCTCACTTTTGTCGAAGTTGTTTGAAATCATTTTCTAGAGCAGTGGCTCCTAAACCATTTTTTTACTTTGGTGCCCCTGTTCACTGCACTGTAGGTGACGCACAAAGATGTTAATTCAGTAGGTCTTCAGTTTCAGTATTTTTTAATATATTTTTTTAACTTTTACATTAAGTTTTTGTACTTGAAGTGCCTAATATATAACACTGTTTCACAAAATTATATAAGCAGCTTCTAATGTGACTACCAGGAGTACTGTTGTTAGATTAAGGTGTAGTTAGGTTACTTACAAATTCTTGTTCATGAAAAGTCTTGATATAGAAACCAAACCAAAAATTTGTGTTCTTGCCTGACCCAAGTCAGTGTTTTTTTGTTTTGTTTTGTTTTTTTTGTTTTTTTTAACTGTTTACATCGACAGTTGTCATTTCTGACTGTTGTGTATCTGGAAAACTCACGAGCCAGAAAGCATGTTGCTACTATGACAACCGGCAACCATGAGCTGTCATGTCACCGATGTCGGTTGCAACTTAAATGTATATTCAACAAGGTTTTTAATTGGGTGGTTTTGATGTTTATTGATTGTTTCTTCCATTTTTATACAGTATTTTTTGAAAACTTAAATATAAAATGTAGCTAAGGCAAGTTTATTTCTAGCAGTCAAGGTAAGCATTATCTCGTTGTTTTATGTGGTGAAACTTAATTATAAAAGTGCATTTATGAAACTGAAACGAATAAATCTTGCAGCACCCTTGATCTATCCTTAAAGAACCCCACCGTTGCAACCACTGTCCTAGAGCCTTGATAATAACCCTTAACAGGTTATTATTTTTGCCGTTATATGTCTGAATCGGCTATTTAAGAGGGAAGATGGGAGAACTAGAGGGCAGCTTTTGATACCAGTTTTGAAAGTCAGCCATATTAGCACTAATTTTGTCATCAGTTCACATCTTAAATGTTGGATATTGTAATCTTTATGAAGAGTATTTATTTGTAATTAGAGCAATGTGATTAAGTTTTATTGCCCAAGTTGCAGGTGGCAATGATAAAGAGATTCAGTCACTGTATTAGATCTATCTTGTTTACTGTGTATTTACACTAAACGGTTAGTTTGGTGTTTCTTGTTGACTAGCTCATTTGGGTTGGTGTAGCAACACTGATTTACTGAAAAATACTTGCAGTAGAGCAATTACTGTTGGAAAAGTTTCTTGGGTTCTTGGAGTGGATTTCAAACATCTGTAAAAACTGCAAGACACAGCTGTTAGTGTTTGATTGGTCTACAAATAAGTGATGTCTAATAAAATCTATCAATTACTGTCAACAGATTTCTTTTTGGTCCAAGTCAGCCTTAGTTGAACTTTGTTCTAATTCAGACCACTTTTTTTCTATTTCTATCATAAATTGCTCATTTACAGACCGTGGTTATGAGACAGAGTAAATGTGCATGTTGTTGCGTTGGAGATATGCATCAAATAAATACACTCCAGTTTATTTTCTCTTTTGATGCACTGAACAAAAGGTTTATTCCTTTTGTTCCATGTCCTAGTTTTAGTTCATTTGAGTCCCAGTTCTGGTGTGTTTTGATCAAATCTTTATAATTTAATTCAATTCTGTTTTTGTTACTATAAAATCATGAAGACATTGCCTCCAATCTAATTCATTTTCTGTCTTACTTTTGCCACACTTTGCTTATATTTCATGCTTTCCTGCTGTATTTCTTTCCTCAATATTTCTCTAATGTTGGTGGTGATGGTTGCAGTGATGGCAATCATACTAATTGTGTGTGTATTTCTGTTTCATGTACCTGTGTGTGTGTGTGTTTCAGTCTGCCTCTCAGTCTTCAGAGCTGTGCCAGTCCCAGCTACAGCCACCTCAAGTTCAATCATCTATAGAGAGGTAATACATGCGTACATAAGCAAATTCAAACATACAATCACTGAACTGATGCCACGCTCCTCACACAAAAGCACATTTCCTTTATCTCATGTGTCATGCTTTCTCTACCTCTTTTTTTGCTTCTATCTTGTTATCTTTTCACCTCGATCCCCTCTCCATCTCTGTACCTCAGTGGCCACTCTGAGACGTCGGGTCTGAGTGACGGCAACGAGGGTGGAGGGGGAGGTCGTCATGAAGGGCGCTCCACCAAGCGACACCAGAGACGCTCTGTGCGAAGTCGATCGCGCCATGAGAAGATCTCCAAGGCGAAACTCAATGTTCTCAATGTAATGGCACATCCTATAAATCCCATAAAGTAATAATTAAACAATAAATCTTCTTTTGTCCTGTACCCACTGTTGGTATTTATTGGTTGTTACAGAGTTATGAGTTGCGATAAAAAGTAATTTGAAACATCTAATCGAGACGCTCATCTCTTTACTTTCTCTGTGTTTATGCATGTAGATCTCCAATCGAGGAGACAGGGTAGCGGAGTGTCAGCTGGAGACCCACAACAGGAAGATGGTCACCTTCAGGTTTGACCTAGATGGAGACAACCCTGAGGAAATAGCCCAGATTATGGTACACACACTGTCACTGATTCATTATTTTTAACAACTCCTTTGATTCATTTACTCTCTGTTTTAGGCTGGAATATGCGTCACATGCTAGTACGTGCGCTATCTGCTCTTTGTCATCCACTGAAGTACACATAATTGTTGTGCTCTTGTCCTTGTACTTTCATGGAAAGAGTGGTCATCCAGTTCCCACACAAGGCAAAATTACACCTCTGTAGCCACAAGATCTGCTACACGTCAGCATGGGAAGCATAAAGCATTGGCATAGGCCTTGTTCTCTTTGTCACATACTGCACACACACACATCTGAATCTCTCGCAAAGCCAGCTTGTGACCTCTTGTTTTTGTACCGTCGTGTGTGTGTGTGTGTGTGTGTGTCCAGGTCCAGAGTGAGTTTATCCTGGAGAGTGAGCGGGAGTCGTTCATCGAGCAGGTCAGAGAGGTGATAGAGAACGCTGATGAGAAAGGCCTGGAGAGGGACGCAAACAGCAAGGTACATACAACGTGTTTTCTGGAGGTTGAAAGATGCTGAAATTTTACAGTTTTTAAGTAGTGTGTGCACCTTGTTTTCTTCATCATAGTTGATTTTGTTAATAACATGTTATCTTATTGATTTACAGACCGCAGGTGACATGGCGCAACAGATACCCGCTATATCTGTCCCCATGCCAGGTAACAATAATAATACTTATGATAAGTGTAATGGTAACTTCATTTAGCTGTTGTATAGATATACCATTAGACAGAACTTTAATATACATGACATGTTGTTATTCTCATAGAGATAAACAAATTACGATGCTGCATATTGCCCTTCCTCTCTTCCCAGACATCCCTCCCAGTGCAACGGCACAAGTGGTCCATTCAGCAGGTCGCAAGTTCATCGTCAGCCCCGTACCCGAAGCCAGGCTGAAGGAACAAATCTTTCCTCCTTGTCCCTCTCCTGCCTCTGCACCTCCTGTTGAAACAAGTAAGACTGGTGTGTGTGACCTTTAAAAGGTTAGCTAACAGTTAAGTTGTTTACTTGTCCAAATTAGTATGGGAGAAGTTCTAGCCTGTCTGATCATTTGACCATATAGGGCATGTTCATTGCCACGTTGGACTACCACATATGAAGTTGGTGAGAAAAAACTTCTGATGAAACATTATAGTAATGATGTCCAAAACAAAAATAAGAAATATGGTTGTAAAAAAAAGCTAAAGTTTCCAACAACTTCAAACACACACAAAAATACACGCTAAATGACAGTCTACTTAGTCACACACACACTTATCGGATTAGGCTGTAATCCTTTTAGAGGAAATTGCCCAAATGTTCTGTGCAAATGCAATAATACACTGGCATTTATTTAATTTGATACTATAGGATCTTCTGGTAGAACACTGAAATATAAATAGCTGTATCTAATCTTCTATCTGATCACATGGAATTTTCAAAATGTATCAAAAATACCCTCTTTATTATACAATGTTCAAACAAACAAAAAATATAGTCCTTTAATATAGTCCTCTAATTCTGTACATAATGCTAAGGAGACACATGACATATTTTGTTACTGGACTCGCATACCTTGGCAAGACAGAGAGACTCCAAGACAAATCCAATCAGCATCACTAGACTAAAGGTAGTCAAACTTTAAGTGGTAACCGTCTCCTCCTGTTCACACTCTGACACATGCAATGTCTATCTGTGACATGATACCAAAAAATCAATGAGAAAAATATTGAAACCTAGAATTACTAGTAATGCAAGTCAAGTGAAGTAATTGAAGGTCTCCATTGACAGATACCTTCATCACTCATATGATTTTACTGTGTGTGTCCCACTAATTGTCTCCATTGTGAGAGATTTCACATTTGATTTGATTTTACAAAGAACAGTGCAGACACAATCATTTACTTGGTCCTACATGGAAAATAAACCCCATTTTTGGATCTCCCAGAGAGTGAAAACAAACCATAAAAAGTAGATACTATTTGGACAATCTAACAGTGAACAGGATGGACTTTGTGGATTAAAATACTTTCTTTTTTCTAGTTCCTCCAGCTTTAGCTCAAGCTCCGTCTCATACTCCAGGCCAAGGTTTGGGGTTGTCCCAGTCTGCAGGAGCGATCAGCTTACAACAAGCCTTCAGTGAGCTCCGACAGAACCAGAATCAGTTTGACCCAGGACCCAGCACCGCCCCAGCCTCCATCCACTCCACCCATCCTCCTCTACAGCCTCCAGTGGCTTCTGTACCTTCACAGGCCAGCACCATCAGTGGATCTGCTCCTACTGTGGACCCTACCGCTGGACTTGTCCCTTCTAATTTAAACCAGGCACAGGAGCAGCTCCTGGATTCCTCCACCCCCTCCTCTGTGCCCCCTGTCTGTCTCAAGCCTCCTGGTTCCTCCTCCCCTCCTTCCACTGTGGTGAATCAGTCCATCCTTCAGTCACAGGTACTTTCACAGACAGTCATACAGGCTGTGTCCCAACCTCAGGGACAGGGGCAAGCACAAATTCAGCCCCAGGCTTTCACGCAGCCTCAGTCCCAAGCAACAGTTTCTGCTGTCAGTGCTACTTCAGTACCTTCCACTTTACCACCGGCCAGCATCCCCCCAACAATGCTAACCTCCCCTCCATCCACCCAGACTGTTCCCCTTGTATCCTCCCCTCCCTCCTCTTCCACCCTTCCAGCCAGTGACGTCCCCTCCGATCATCCCTCAGTCAAATCTCCCATCTCTTCTACTACTTCTCTCACTTCCCCTGTCGTCCCCACGACTGCCATCCCGGGCCCTCAGCTTACTCCCTCTACTGCTTCCCACCCTACTGCCCCTTCCTCCGCATCCTCTGTGGGGCTCCAGCCAGTGACCACCAACATTCCTTCAGTTCAACCAACCCTGGTGCACTCCCAGCCACAGACAGCAGTACTGCCTGGGCAGACACACACTCACTGTGGGGAATGTGATGCAAGGTGAGAGATGATTCATGTGTATTCACTTTTAAATTGGACTGGGAATCACATCTCTATACTTTTTTGGTACAGACTAAAAAAACTACAGTTTTGGTTATTTCACATGTGCTCACATCACTAGTTTGAAGTGGACGATGCTCAGTTGGAAAAGAGTGATGTCATGACTTCCATGCACCAATCAGGATTTAGTAACATTTGAATCAAAATGTGATGATGGTTTTCGGCCACTGTCAGTTTAAATCTGGTCAAACCTCACAGTCCAGATGAAGCAAATTAGCTTCAATCGTTGCTTATTTAGTGAATCGTCAATTAAAATATTATAAATATTTAATGTTTTAGAAAAAAGTAATTTATTTAGCAAAATGGCAGAACTTTCACTGATATCTTTTTTCAGGTGTGAGGCATCCACTGAGTCCCAAGGCAAACCGGATGATATCCAAGCTCTGGAGAAGAAGCTGCGGTCTCTCTTCATGGACCTTGGTGGAGGGGTGTCGTCCACCCAGGGAGACCTGCTAGCGACTGACCCTACCTCTGGAGCCTCTGTTGGAGGTACCTCATCCCCTATGGGCCCCTGTTCTACCTCCACCACATCTGTCACCACACCTGGCTCCAGCCAGCCAACCAATCCTCTTCAGCCCCCCTCCAGCCTTGCGCTGGGGTCACTGGGGTCACCTGCCCCAATCCAGGGCCCTGGAACACCTATTTCCACCCCTGCACAGACTGGTAGGTGTTTTTCTGCATAGTGTCAGTTCAGCTGTTTTTATAGTGTTGCTTAATTACTTTGTTTTCAATTTCCACAGTCATCCCTGCCTCATCCTTTGGCCAGACCACTCCATCCAAAGCCCCCTTATCCAGGGTTCCGGTGAGTTTTGCAGTGATAACAATATCATTTGTTGAATCTAGTTAGACCACTGACTGTATTATTTATTTAATTCTGTGGCCAGAGAGCAGGCCTGTTTATGTTTTTGGTGAAACTACCAAAGTAATTTACAGTACTACATTTTTAAAGGTGAAGAAGTCACCGTAATTTAATGTTTAGGAGTTATCCTGTAGGTGTTCCAGTATGTTTCTACTCACTTTCTTCACAACTCATCTAGCATGGAAATTTCTTTTAACATTCTCCCCAATGAACACTATTCTTATAACCTCCTCTACAAATCTTTTCTCATTTCTCCCACTCTCTCTGTCTATTCGTCACCTCTCTTTCTCTGGGATTAGGCCAGTTCTCCTCCTTCAGAACTCCTGCCATCCTTCCCTGGACCTTGTCTAATACAGGTGTATTTTGCTTCTTTTTAAGAGTTGCTGTCTCCATTGTCATGCGCTGCTGCATTAACACTGAGCTTACTATGTTTATAAAGTCGTATCAGTTCTTTGCTGTATCTGTATTGGACTTATATGGATATTTGTTGTGTATAAATAGTGCTTCTGCTTATTTCCTTTATGTCTGACTCACTACAGTATGCACAAGAGCTAGCAAAACCTAAACCCTACGTGACAGAATCCTGAAAGGAGATCACAATCCAAATCTAATAAACAACTCAAACATTACTATCCATCTACATCCGTAATCTACGGAGGATTTAAAATGCTTAAATAAAAAAACAAATCAAAGAAATAAAGTGAAATACAAACTTGTATGTATTTCCTTTGTCCTATGTCAGAATTAAATGAAAAACATGTTAAAAGGCAATTATTTAGCCTTTATTTTAGTCTTTACTGAACTGATCATGAAATGACCTTTCCATTTCCCATTAAAATCAAATCACAGCACATCAAACAAGGTAAAGAGCATTTCATCGTTGGCCAGGAGATGAAAGCATAGACCTGCAAATACTAAACGCAAAGCTTATATGGCATGAATTATCCATGTCACAATGGAAAAACTATTCAATCAGTTATTAAAGACAAAAGGCTAAATAATGAAATTAAATAATTTTAACATATGTTTTTTAATTTCACTATGGCACAGTGATGGGTATACAAAAAGAAAATGAATATAATATGTATGTTGTATTTCACTTTATTTCTTTTTTATTTAGGCATTTTAAATCTTCCGTAAGAGGAATATGAATGAAGTTAAGGTGACACTCAAACATAACAATTCCAAAAGAGGGAAAGATTAGACATTATTAGTAAACAAATAATGATAGAGGATAAAAGTGGGACTAGGGTGCAGACAGAGAATCAAAGAGGCAGCTAAAGAAAAAAGGAAAGGGAGAGATGGAAACACAATTGGAGGTAGCAGAGGGAGGTAGCAGGCAGACAGGATAGATACGTCACAGCAGACACAAAGTGCACTGACTTTAATTTCCAGACTGTTTTATTGTGGCTGTGAATGCTGCTGTCTATAAATAGACATTACATTTAACTGGAACAGCACACTGAATAAAAATATATGACTTGTAACTCTTTTATGAAAACTCTGACCTGCCAAGTCACTGACATTCACTTCTCGTCTCTTACGTAACTCCCACGGGCGAGACTTGTCCTCTTTGATTAAGATAATCCTGCTGTAGTTAAAGCTCACAAGGGTTTCGATTTTAATGATTTATTTTTTAATTACGATTAAAATGCTCACAAGAAAAAAAAAAGACCTTGTGTGCCCCTCTGCATCACCTTGCGTGTGTGTGACACAAGAGGGTCTGATTTGGTGAAATTCGGAGGGATGATGCCGTCTGACACTGCTCTGTCTTTTAAAATTTACACACACCATTTGTGGTACGACACAAAGTCAAAATTTCAGACGAAATCCTTTGTACTCTGTTCAGTTCTGGGGAAGCCTGAGGAAAATACAGATCTACATATCTGATTGGACCAAGAGATAGGAATGTGTTTTGCCTGTTTAGTCACAGTTAATTGGATCAGAGCATAACAATGCAGAGCTTTGTATTACTAGGGCTTGGTGATAAGGGTAAATTATTATCACAATATCAGTTTTCACATATTTATATATATCATGATGATCCAGATGTATGGAGAATCACCAAAAAATACAAAGAACTGTGTTCCAGTATTATTTTTTTACTCTTTATGTGTGTAAAACAAAAACTTGAGATAACTAATTTTGTGAGTTTTTTAAATTACAACTTGCTTGGAATCATTAGTTTGAACAATATACATTTGTAGAACAATAGCACGATAAATAATGGTAACATTGACCTATCACCCAGCCCTAGCTGCCCCAGTGTGTGTTTTTGACTAATCTGTGCATATGTGTATATATATATATATGATATATACTGTGTATATATACGGCAGTGCCTGAACCTTTCCATGTTTTATTTTATTACCATTATTTTTTGTATCTAACAGTATAATTCCCTCTCTCCAGTCCCAGCAGCCTCTAGAGGACCTAGACGCTCAGTTGAGGAGAGCGCTGAGTCCAGAGACTGTTCCTGTCAGCACACACTCACAGGTACATAAACACACATATGTCATGGCTCAAACTAACACCATGTATATGATCAATGACACTGATCAATGCTAATCTGTTTTTTTCTCTCTCTGTGTGCTAACAACAGGCTTCTCACGGTGGCATATCTACAGTGGGACAAGCGAGTATGTATAGTATATTTACAAAATCTATTATTCTACATGACTGTTTTGTATCTGCCTGTCTGATATTTGTAACATGTGTGTTTCAGTTCCCTTTTCTCTGGAGGAAGAAAATATGTCCTCTCCTGGTCCTCCTCCTCAAGGTGGAATTAAACTGGGGAGATTTCAGGTAAGAATTCCCTCCCACCATACACGAATATCTG
This sequence comes from Thunnus maccoyii, assembly GCF_910596095.1. NCBI lineage: Eukaryota > Metazoa > Chordata > Actinopteri > Scombriformes > Scombridae > Thunnus > Thunnus maccoyii. The sequence continues at coordinate 13,610,436 of NC_056555.1, forward strand.
TGCATTTCCATTACCATCTAAAAATGACATAATGAAGGTTTTTACTTTTGGTTGTGAGTTTAACACTTCTTTGCCTGTATTTATCGCCTTGATTCAGATGTATTCTTAATTGAACTCCCTAGACAGTTCTCACATTTAAAATAGTTCAAACCCATTGAACAATTTATGACACACTCTGTTGTGAGAGTTTGAGAATACAATTTCATAGGGAAGTAAGGAGTTTTACCAAAATACACTGCATTTTACAACTTGTTTCAAGCTTTTTTGTTCATCAGATGATAGTTTTCACATGGTTTCTACACAGCTATCACAGCTACACTGGAAACGGGAACAAAAACATAAATAAACCAGAAAATAATATAGAGCATGTTTGGCAAAGTCATGGAAAAGACCTTGAATTTAAACCAGGACGATGAAGGAGAATCAAGTGAGCTGTTGATCAGTAACAGCTATATATTTGCTAAAATCCACTGCTTAGGTTTCATTGGCCACTGAAGAGCCTCCTGTACAACGGCCGGCCTGCACTGAATCTTCCACCACCTCCTCCTCTTCGTCCTCTTCTTCCTCGTCCTCCTCCAGTCTCTCCAGCCCGGAGAACACACTGCACAAGGACTCCACGTCTCCTCTGAGAGGGGGAGGAGGAGGACAAGGTGGAGACGTTGTGGATGGACTCCCCCAAAGGACTCTGGGAGGGTCTCATCACCCTTCCCCTTTCACTTCCCCCTGCCCCTCCCCCAAGGCCACCACTACCATCGGACGCTTCCAGGTATTTCCTGTTTTCATCTTGTAGTTTAATAGGTGAGGGGTTCTTGTGTTTTTGTTTAAAACATCCAATAAATAAATAGTTTATTTTATCTTTGATATGCAGTCAGCTGTGACAATAGCTGGAAAGGATAATAGTCGCTCCTTTCTCATTAATACTCCTCCACCTTTCCTTCCCTCTTCTACCACAACAATTTGTTCTTTTATTCTAGGTCACCACCAACGCCGAGGCCCGTGTTGGCAGATTCTCAGTCAGTCGGGCCCAGGAGCAGAGCCTGGAGTCCAAGCAGAGTCCTCCCCCCACTGCCCAGGCTGCTAATGGGCCCAGGGATCCCGGGCAGGTTCTGAGTCCAGATTCCACTCATAAAGCCTCTCTGCCCAGTCTAAACAACAACTCCTTCAATAACTCCTACATCAGCAGTGACAACGACTCCGAATTTGAGGATGAAGACTTCAGACGGGAAGTCAACCGCCTCAGAGAAAAGTGAGTTATCTTTTATTCTCTTTTTAACCACATCAGAGAAAAAAAAACAATTCTGTTGGTCTCTCAACACCTTCTTCTCTCGCACCTGTCCGCCACCTCTTCTTTAATAAAGCTAACTGCTTTGAAGAAAACTATATTTCTTTCTACTCCTTCTCCTCTTTTCTATCTCAGTTAGTTTAACTACTCTAAGAAAAGTAAGCTGTGCTTCTCCTTTCTCCTCTTCTCTCTGCCCTTCAAGAATAAGGTTAACCACCTACTTTCTCACTACTTCTCTTGCTACTTCTTTCCTTGAAAGGGGATGTTCAGCGCTTCCTAGAAAACTGGGCTCATCTCTCTTTCATCTTCATTATTTCTTTCTTTATTTTATTTTATTCCTGTTATTTTATTCCAATATATTCTCTTCCCTCTTTATACCACCAGGCACATGCGTGAGATTCAGGCCCTCCACTCCCGCCAGAAGGAAGAAATCGACTCTCTCTTCACCAGGCTGGGAAAGGTACAGTAAACTCATCTTGGTTACATTAGTACAGACAAAATGAACTGCATCACAATATAAAAAGCATCACACACTGTAAATTACAAAACAACTTCTTTGCTCTTGGTACAGGTCCCCCCAGCTGCAGTGCTCCCTCCAGTTATAACCTTGACTGGCAGGAGGAGGCGACCTACCAAAAGTAAATCCTCCAAATCGTCCAGAACAAGCTCCACGCACGGCAGCAAGAGTCCATTACAGCCAGGTAGGCTCTTTCAAACATTTACATTAAAGGTTCAGTTCACCTAAATCACAAAAACACATTTTCTCACTTACTTCTAGTAGTATCAAGCCACGCAGATATTTATTGAGATTTATCCAACTATCCCAATACAACAGAGGTGTATGAAACTACACTAAAAATGACATTAAATAATATAACAGTAACATCTCTTCATAAAGAAATGCCTTGATTGCTAAGGATAACCACAGACCTTGTTGTGAACAGTCTTCACTGGAACTATTTCTACCGTAGAAATAGTCCTAATGATAGAGATGATGCTGGTGGAGTTTTGAATGCAATGTGCACCTTTCACCTCACCAAAACCTGGGAAAATTAAACCAAAAAGATGAGAAAAATATGTATTTTTTTTTATAATTTGGCTGAACTGACTCTTTAACCCTGCACATCTGAACAGTAAATTACACCAAAATAATTACCCTACTCCAGTCCGCAGTCCACTACAGTGTAGAAGGTCAAAACATCAAAACATTTACCCTAATGTTACACCATCTCTGTGTTTATGCATCTGTGTGCACATGTGTGTGTGTGTGTGTGTGTGTTTATCTGCTTGGTTACTTGTGCATGTGGGTGTACGCTGGAGCAGGCTCGGAGCTTTAAAATTTCTGACTGCTTTCCCTGTCTGTTTTTCTGTGTGTGTGGTTGTGTCTATGTAAACGTGTGTGTCTGGGGGTGACGGGTGTCTTATCTTTGTGTGTGTGTGTGTGTGTGTGTGTGCGTGTGTGTGTGTGTGGCCTGTATGTGTCAATGCTGTCTGCGGTGTGTCGTTCCTGCCCTGTCCCCTCCTGCCTATGCCTTGTGCTATCTCCAGGCAGCACTTTATCCGCCCAGAGCGTCCCAACCATGTACCCCGGCCAGCTGGCTCTGTTAGCCCCAGGAGGATTAGCCGATTCGGGCAGCAGCACTCTGCTCCAGCCCCTCAAACCCTCTCCCTCCAGCGACAACCTGTGTTCGGCCTACACCAGCGAGGCAGCGCTCTCTGTGCCCAGCTTGTGTGCTCCCACCCCAGGTAGGAATATTACTGAGAGTCCCAGGCTGCAACAGGCCTCATCAATTAAGAAAAGTTCCAATTCCTCAATACAACTACACACAAATTTCCTCCTGAAATACTCTTTGCATGCAGACAAAGACAAATGCATGCAGTTGGTTTGTCTTCACTCCCTCACAACAAGACACTCCTCACCTGTGTTTCTATCTCTCTCTATCTCTCTCTCTGTCTCTGTGAAGCAGTGTGATGGCTAACGTACTGTTACATTCTTCCTGTGTATTCCTTCACCTGTGTCTCCTTCCTTCCCTCTCATCTATACCTTTTCTCTCTTCCTCTTGTCTCGTCTGTCTATATTTCCTTCTGTTATGTTTTTCTCTTTCCTCTGTTTTTTTTTTTTTGTTGCTCTCCTTTCCTCTCATCGTCTTTCCTTTCGTTTTTTCACCTCTCCCTCTCTCTCTCTACTTCTTCTCCTCTTCCTTTTTCTTCTCCTCCTCTTGTTCCCCTCCTCCCTCTCTTCAGGCTGTGTAAAGTTCAGCTGGGGTTCGGAGCGTTTGGCCTTCAAGCCTGGCGGCAGGAGGACGCGCTTTCTGAGTACGCCCTGCTTGGCTCTTTGTGTGTAACGCTTTATTTCTTTGCTCTTCTCTTTTGCCCGTCGTCCTTACTTACTTTTGTTCTCATTTTTACTCCTATATCCGTCAAGTCACGGTCATCCTGTCTTCCTGTGGGTTTTCTTCTTTGATGGAGGAAGATCCTCTGCTTCTGTCCTGACCAGTGTCCTGCAGTGTCTCCAAAAAAGTCAGATACTCAGGAATTAGATGAAAAGATTTTTATAATCAAGGGAAAACAGCTGAACATAGACTGTTTAGCAGTTGAGGTCGAGGTCAGAATGACCAGAAAAAAGACTTTTCTAGCATAAAACAGAGCCTTTAAATTAGGGTTTGCTGCCTGCCGCAGATAAACAATCTTCTGCTGATTACCACTTATTTTAATGGTTATTATTTACAAAAATCTTTGTCTTGTATTTTGGAGAAGATGATACTTTTTAGGTACAGAAAAAAGAGAAAGTTAGAGATAAGAGCTTACTGCAGGACACAGACAGTAACACAATTACAGTAATAGTCTCTCTGACATCCCAGAGCTTCCCATAGTCATCTTTACTTACTCTTAATCTTCTTTCTTTCTTTCTTTCTTTCTTTCTTTCTTTCTTTCTTTCTTTCTTTCTTTCTTTCTTTTTCTTTCAGTATTCTTCTTTCTTTCCATTTAACCTTCTTTTGACATGGTCTTCTTGACAAATAAGTCATCTTTTAACTTCACATCCAATGCCGTCCCTAGGCACTGCTGGCTGCGTTGACATTGTCAAAACCAAGTAAAATAAATGCAACATAATTGATTGAAAGGACACAGGAAAGTGTTTGATTGTCTGATGTTTACTCTGTAAAAGGCTGTCAAAAGACAGGAATGCCATTCTCAGTATGACCTGTTAGCCTTCTGCAGGTGAAGTGTATCAACCAAATGACAAATTAGGATTTTGTGACATAAAACTTCTGTTTATTCACCAGCAACAGCAGTGACAGATCACTCAGTTTCACATATTCTATATTTTTTATTGGCAAAATATTCCATGAAGAGACCAAAACAAAAAAAATGTGTTAGTCTCAATACTTTGCAACGTTCCTACCCTGTGTGTGGCACAGGTTAGGAGCTTCCTTTTTTGTTGATAATTTCCTAAAACGGCTGGACAGGAACATGTTACCCAGTGCAACAGTGTGGCTTACTGATGCACTCTTAATGTTTTTTGGACATCAGTGGATGTCTGTGGATCAGAGGAATATGATATATTAGGCTACTACACTACACATACAGTACTTTTTAGTAAGAGTGATTCATTGATGGTTTTGCTCTTTTCAGGGGATTTGTTGACAATAAGAAAAATATGGAATTATCCGTTAAGTCCCTGCAAAAGTGGTTAGCAGATAAGACGATTTATAACAATAAAGTAATATAATTAATTAAGCTGCACAGAAATGTCAGTCAAATATGTTTCATTTCCAAGATAACAAACATTGTAAGCAGCCAGCAGCATACTTACAGTTGTATAACATTCAGTCCATTTCATCACTAGTCCGTAGAAGTTAGAGGTAGATGATGCAGTTTTGTTTGTGTGTCTCAGTCTGGATTTGAAACCATGACTGCTTTTAATTCTAAACTTCACCTCCGTGAAAACAAGCAGACTAACAAGGAAAGACAAGTTCTGACCTGATGACTTGAGATTTCTGTCAGACAGTTGTGTTTTATTTTTAACAAGAACTGTATTATTTTCTTATTTTAATCAAACCCGATTGATTGTTATTTCTCACCCGTTTAAGCACAGTTCTGTTCACGTACTGTGCATCAGTTGTTGTTTATTTATGATTAAGAAAGTGTTTTTTCTTAACTCATATTATATTCATAATATGTAGAGTTGGTGAGATGTTTTGTGCTTGATAAAGAGAAGTTTATGAATGCTTCTGAATCCTCCGCAGCTCAGACCCTTTCTCTCCCTTCCTTCCCTCCCTCACTCCCCATCCTCCACCTCCCCACCCCACCCCCCTCTCCCTCACCTGTCCCCCCTATCACTTGACAGCCAGGAGGGGAGAGAGACAGACCTGGGTCTCAGCTTAGGTGCAAAACTTGACACAATATTAGCTTTATACTGAATCCATATTGATGTCCTTTGATATATTTGAATCCTATATTGGACCCAGTTCTGGTATGGTGGCCCTGTGAGCTGTAGGGAGGACTCAGAATCACTTCAGAACCAGGGGTTGGTTACCCAAAAGCATCTGAAAGCTTTGAGACGGTGTATAAGAACAACTATTTATCCACCTGTAGAGCAATTATTGGCATGAAAAATCTCATCTTTAAGAGCTTTTATTACAAAATATTTATATTCCAGGATTTACTGGTCTATTGCTGTTACAGTAACTGTCAACCAAGCATCATGGCCTTTTTTTACTCAGTTCTTTATGTGTATAAAGATGGTAGCCGTGTGATTTGACATGTGGTCAGCCTGTCTCACAGTGCAGCTTATGCAGATACACATCATGAGACTTGAAAATGGGTATCAATAGTATTTCTACGTTTTTAAAGCTACAGATAAAAAACTCTCATCTCCAATTTGCTTTTTCTTTCAAGGGTATTTTTGCACTGTGTGACAGGGACTGATCTGTGTTTTAAGATGAAATTTGGGCAACTCAACCCCCCCAAGTGTTGTTTATTGACTACTTCAAGTTCAAATAATCATACTAGGATGCAGTATGTGTTTGGTTGTCGGGTGTTGTGGGCGGGGTTTAACTCTGACTCTCTTCCAATCCTCCGATCGTTGTCTTCCGGCCGCGCAGGGAAGATGGTGAAAAAAGTCTGCCCCTGCAACCAGCTCTGTAGTAACTATCTCTCTTTTTGGTCTTTCCTCCCTCCATCCATCCCCCTCTTCCATCCTTGCATTTGCTCTCCCATGCTTTCACCTGCACTCTGATGCCTTTTAGATTTACACTTTATCCCTCTTTGCCAGATTTGAGATCAGTTCAGTTCAGCTATTTCAGCTACTGTGTCTAACAGGAATAGAGAAAACTGAAACAAGGCTGAAATGACTGAAGTGACCAGACATCATCGATTCAAACTGACAGCGCATGCACCTGCAAACTCTCTCTCACACACACCAACACACTAACTCACCTGAACTGAACAGCTGTTCGCCACTCTGCCATGGAAACCGCCTCTGCCCCCCCCCCCCTCCTTTCCTCTCCTTCCTCGTCATGGCTTGTGGTCTGGACTACATTGCCCAGAATCCCATGCTGCTGCAGTCAGTCATGACTCAGCGTCTCCTCATTCTTATTTTCCTCCATTTTATTTAGCATGACATGACAATTTTTGTTAGATCACATTAGTTTATACTGGGTAATCCCTACATATTATGTCCTTTTGTCATTAGATATCTGATATAAATAGATGATATTAATATTCTTTGTCAGTATGTCTTTGGGTTAAATATGTTTGTAAAGGAAATGTATCACCTCGTGCTGTAGCTGTAATCTGGATTTGAGACACAGTAAAGGAATGGCAATGAGACATTTTTAAATTTGTTGGAAAATCATTAAAATACAGTTTTCCTTCAAGTGAGAGTAATAAAATCCTCTTTCCTGGCCAGAATGATATGATAAAACTCTATATTTCTCCTTTCAACTCAGCATTTATTGATTTTTTCCTCTGGTAGAGAGGCACTAACATGAAGTCTTAGAACATGCCAAGTATCATATATAATATAATTGTATTCTGTACTAGATGCTATATAGCACAACACATTCATGCAGACACCCTTGGCAGTTTGCAGTGTGTGTTCTTTTTTTTCCTGCAGTGAGTTTGCTATGACCAGTTTGATGATGAGAGTTGGCAAAAAGCAAACCGACCGCTGCTGTTAGAGAGCTTGAGTGCCATCTAATGTACAGAAAATGAAGTACAAACCTGAGATCAGTGATACACACTGCAACAGCAGCACTCAGTGGGCTGGCTCAGCATTGCTTCTTTGTGTGGGAGCATCTTGTAGGTGAATGCTGCTGGGCATGTCAACTTTACAGGTTGCCCGGTGTATCTCAGATCTGAGGCGAGATAAATCTTGAGAGAACATATGATAATTATCTAAAAAAAGATCCAGTATTTGTCAGAATTGTTGGTAAAAGTGGCCATGTTCCGGTTCAAACGTCGCTCTAGTATCATAGTTCCTCTCTGATTAAAACTAAACATTAAAACTAAACAATATTATTAAGTGACCATCATGACATGCCAGAACAGGACCTGCATTCATATTCACCCAGATCATGTTTGGACAATATCTCACATCCTTTACTCTCTCTCCTATCTTCTCCATCTCTCTTCACAGGGACCAGTAGCACCAACGCAGTGAGCGGTTCAGGCGGTTTGGGTCAGAGCCAGGGGGGCTCTCAGTGTCTGCCTCCCAACATATCAGCCCCCCACCAGAGGAAAGGAACATTCACTGATGACCTCCATAAACTGGTGGACAACTGGGCTAGAGATGCCATGAACCTCTCACAGGTTTACTGCCGTTTTTTTTTTATGATTCATCCCGGTTAAAGTTGTTTTGACAAAGAAAATGTTCCTTCAACAATGACTCACCGGATCCTGTATTTAGTTTACCAGACAAGAAGACAGATGGGGGGAAAGAAACTTAACTCTAAATGGTAGTTTGTGAGAAGCCAAAGTGGTTGGTAGAGTAAATAAACCTCAGCCAAAACCGACTGGCATTTGACTGATGATATGTTTTCATGACCTGTTTCCATTTGGCGCTTTCTGTGCATTTACCATGCCAGTAAAAGCAGAATCTTGTTGCTGGAAATTAATTTTCTTTCTTCAACTGGTGAAGCAGTAGCTGATGTTTACCACATTCGTTTCATGTCTGTTGGTGCACCTTTGGCTGCAACACTTCAGCTACATGTTATGTTAGAAAACATTTTACAGAATTTGTGACTCCACATTGCAAGAAGTGTGCAGCATTTTGTTAAAATTGGGCTTTGAACTTTTCCCAGAGTCACAGGTATAATAGATTCTTAATGTTGACAAAATAACTATTTTTTGTTATTAATTATTGTATGTTCCATAATTTTATATGCAGGTGAGTAAATTGAACTAAACACGGTGCTTTTTCAGGGTAAGAGGAGTGCCAAACAGCTGCAGCAGGCCCCAGCGCAGGGACACAGCTACGAGGTTAGATTAAAATCACACACACACACACACACACACAAGTTGCTTACAGAGTCTGACTATTTTTAAACTGTTATGATTTTGGACGTCAATGTTAAACATGGTCGAAGTTCCATAACTGGAGGTGAACATACGTAAAAATGCTTCCTGAAAGTCAAAAGCCAGGGTTACAGCTGAATGCTCCAATTGCAAAGTTAACTTTCCCATCGAATTGACGTCATATTGTTTGCGCATACCAACAAACAGCTGTCTGTTCCATAGTCTCTGTTGCTAACATTGTTCCATGGCTTGAATGTCCACATGCATATTTCAGATCAGATTTTGGCTGGAACATGTAGTGTTTGTAGTTATTGACGTAGCCTCCTGCAGTCTGCAGAGGGGCAGCTTCCTGGAGCTAACCAATCAGAACAGTGTGGGCTTATCAGGAGGGAGGGCTTTAAAGTGACAGGAGCTAAAACGGCCTGTTTCAGACAGAGGCTGAACTGCATAAAGGGTCAGTATAAGATAAATAAGGAGTTTTTTTAACTGTAAGTCACACAAAAATATTCCAGTAGAGCCCCAGAATAAAAATACAGAGCTGAGTGCATGATATGAATGGCATGTCCCCTTTAAGTCATGCATAAAAACTCTTTATAGGATGTGAAGGCATTTACTGAAGTACAAAAATGATCTTAAAATGTATCTTACATTAAATAAAATGTTCAGTGTGAGCGTATTGCTACATGAGTGATGGTTTCTTTTTCTTTATCTGATATACCACCCACCTCTCCAGGCTATCCAGTCAGCCAGTCTGGGCAGGAAGTACTCCGCTCCCAGCCAGCTGTGCCCGAGCAGCATCGGAGGTTCAGCCCACCTCCCCACAAACCCCACCTCCGCTACCTCTTTAGCCGTCCGCAAGGGCTCCCTGTGCCACCCCCCTGCCTCCTCCACTCCACCCCAACCCCAACCTCCCCAGTTCATCCACTACACCCCCACCGCCGCCTACAGCGCACAGTGGTCCGGACCAGCTCACGGCCTGTCGAACCAACACCAGGCGCCGACGCAACCCGGGCCTCTGCTGGTCAGCACCTCCCAGCCCCTGGGCCCCTACCCCGCCACGGTTGGCGGACAGGGCCAGATACCCGGGCAGGGGCCGCTCCAGGCTTTCCATCTGACCAACGCTCTGCAGAAGTCAGTCAGCAACCCAGGAGGACCCAACCTGAGGACCACGTAGGGCTTGGGGTGAGGGCTTGTTTAAATCATGGCCCAACTGGACTGGAGTGCTTTGGGCTAGATCGGCCGGAGAGGATGGAAGAACCGGAGGAGCGCGCAGAGCGAGGAGTTTTAATTTACAGAAACTGACCTGACCAAGAGGTGAAAAGAAAAAAAAAAAAAAGGAAACGAAAAGAAGAGGAGAGAGGAAATCAGGAATGCGACGTGGGTCCACCTCCACAGTTAGCGTGATGCATCTCGCCTCTGCTTCCATCCACGTGTGTGAGAAGCTGTCACAAACGCAGTCACACAATCTCCCTTTCTGCTGCGTTCGTGGGCTTGTCACAGCCAGCCAAATGCTTGAGTATAAAGGAAAAGACTCAAGAGTGCAATGTTAAAATGGCCAAAGAGGTTTTGACAGGGTGTGGGACTGGTGTTAATAACTGTTTGTGTGTGAGGTAATGTGTACGGGCTCGGCTTGGTCACACTTGTTCCATTTCGTGCTCTAAATTGAGTGAACTAGTCTGTACATGGAAGGGTTAGGAGGAAGGGGAGAGGACAGGTTGATGATATTGTGAAAATGGAGAAACTAAGAGTGTTGAAGAGATATTTTGGGCTGTTTTGAAACAAAGATAGCAGAGTATGAGGAAACTGTTCAAAGGAGGAAAACACGCAAAGGGGAGAGGTTACATCAGGTTTAGGGGGAGAAATTTCGTGGCCGGCTTTTACAAAACCTCCTTTAGCCCTTGTGTCCACACAGCACCTCTTACAGCTTCTTACAACAGCAAAAAAAGTTTGAAAAGCTGTTTTTTGGTTGTCAGCAGCCTTCTTTTGCTAGAAGTATAAATAATATTTTGTACTTTCTAGCTTTCAGCATTTTAAGCACTAAAAATGTTCTCAAGCTCTCAGAGCAGATAGGAACATGCAACAGTGCACTTTTTCCATAAAATGTAAGGTGGAAACAATGTAGGCAGTTCATAAAGAAGTAACTGGTGGACACAGAAGGGATCATAGCTGGCCATCACATTAGCGTTGTCTTGCTTAGTGCTCAGTGTCAAACATCAAAGGCTCTATCACTCTGAAATCAAACAGCGGCAGCAATTTGCATCATTAATGCTCACAAAGAAGGATGCAAATGGCAGCAGATGAAAGCTTTGATGTCAGGTGAGAGAGCAGCATTTGGTTTGAGTTCAGGCAGTGTTTTTTCTTCAGTTTTCAGAATTTTTGTAACCGGGAATTCTCCTCAAATTCGTTCAAAGCACAGAATCGAGAACAAATCAAGAACAAAGCAAACAAATTGAGATTTTGAACGTTCGGGAGGGGAAACTGAACTCAAGCCTGTTTAAGAGCAGGTAGTAGTCTAGCGCTCGGCGACTTGAGAAAACCCGTGACAGCCGCTCCTCTGTTACCTCCTGTGTCTTGTTCCTCCCTCATTCCTACAAAACCAATCAAAGAGATGAAGAGAGGTGGAGATAAGAGAGTAGATGAAGAGTGAAACAAGCGTTTATTCAATAACAGTCAGACACCTCATCTGTTTCCTGTTACACTGCTTACACCGCTGTGTGCACCATTGCTTAGAGTACTGAATGGACATGACAGATGCTTCTGCATACCAAATGCCTCTCGACCAATCACAACTCCATCTCTTCTTCCATCCCTCTCTCCGCCTCTCTGTTGCCATTTGAAGCAATAACAACAGAAACCTTTTAGAGGAGAAAAAAAAAAAAAAAAGCCCAAACATGAGAGAACTCAGCGTGAAAAAGTGGCCTTGTTATCAGAATAATATCAGAGTCCCTGTACAGTTTGTGTCGCTGTTTATTTTTAAGAGTGTCAGCTATGATGATTCCATTTTATTGTTTTATTTTTGGTTTTGTTTTGTTGGGTTTGTTTTTGCTCGCTGCCCCCCAGCTAGCAATCTGATACACACACACACACACTCACACACACAATGCATGAGACATTCAGATAAATACACAGACCTGCATACACACACACACAGTCATGCACAGACTTATGTAAATACAAACACACACACACACATACACACACACACACAGTGTTGGAGGCGTAGCAGCCTTTTAACCAACATAGATCTATAGACTAATGCCTCAGTTCTCAGTGTCATCATTAGGTTGGTTTCATCATTTGGATTGAAATGATTGCAATGTACATTATTTTCATCATTATTGTTGTTAATGATTATTATTCTATTTAAAAAGAAACAAAAAACAAAAACGTGTTCTGTCGATGGACCTGTTATACGCGCACATCGGTGTACGATGTGGAAACACTGTGATTATTGTTGTTTATTATTAGCAAATGTTGTTGGACAACATTAGTTTTAGGGTGAAATGTCACATATTAAAAAAAAAAAAAAAAGCATACGGAGAACAGTTTGGGGTCCTTTCACTTTCAATTCACTGCTTTCCGCAAATGAATTGTCACCAAAATGTGAAAATTAAAAATAAAAACCCTCTTCTTCAATAATAGTCCTTACATCCAGTTACTAAGGACATAATCACAAAAATAATGCCTTACCAATAACTATTCAACCGCAGTTTCAGTTCATCTTTATACTGTAACTGATTGAATTGAAAGTCGAAACTGACCTCCAAGCCCAATTACAAACAGGAGTGAACGGCAGGATAGTTGATATTTAGATAATAAAGTAATGCTAGCTATTTTTTTTTCTTAATACAGTACTTATATATCAGACACTTTAAAATAGCCCTCCTCTTCCCTTTTCCCCCTGGTTTTGTTAGATGAATGTGAATGTATAAACCAATGGTGTCCATTTTATTGTACTTGAAAAAAAAAAAAAGTCTGTCTTTTTATTTTCTTTGCTCTCTTTGCTTCTCCCCCCCCTCCGACCTCCCTAGAACCTCTGGTGTGAACACTGGAGGTACTTACTAGTGCCTTGCATCCTTCCTGTTGCTTCTTCTTTCGTCTGGGGCGGGGTCGAGGAACTTGGGTTAAAGTAAGCACACTTGACAGCGTGTGTGGAGTGACTTTGAAGTCGGCGGTGATGACTGGACTTGGTGTTTAGTGGAGCGGGCGTGCAGGAAAATAACGGCTTGTTGGTAGCTGCTACTGTGTTGCGGTTAAGTCTCCATGATTTGTCTCTTGAATTTCTGTTTTTGAATTGATAGAAAGATGAATTGACTCTTACTCTGCTGCCATTGAAGCCAATAAAACGGACCGCCGGAGTGAGAAAGAATCAGAAAAAGCATCATTTGAAGTCAGCGTGGAGTGTCTGGCAGATGCGTGCTGTGCTTTACTTACGCACGAGGTCTGACGGTGCGTCTAAGGCCCGGTTACACCACCAACAGGATGAAAGATGGAGAGAACACCAGAGTTTATCAGTGCCATTTTTTTCAGGGTTTTAAATGTAGATACGGGGGAAAAGGGAGGGGAAATATTTTTTCATTTTAAGGAGGAAGTTGATGAGGATTGTATTTGAAGCTTGGACCACTCTGTACTTAAGAGGCACAGGTGCAGCATTAATACAGCAAACTTGAAGATATATTCTTTTAAATGGTAACTAATCTCTAGCGTGATACGGATTTTATACGTGGAAAACATAAATCTGAGGCAAATGAAATGAAACAAAACACCTTGAAATCAATAGAGTGAGGTTAAGAGACTCCTCTGAGCTTTATGTTTCAATACTTTAAACTCTGTATCTACGATAGCTGGACAAAAAAATGTAGCAGGGGTCACGATATTCTACTCTGTCAGTTGAATTGGGATTAATGTTTCTTTTGGTGCACAACTTTTGTTATTGTACAGTCAAGCGTAAGTGCAGAAATCTCACTAACTGCACCATGGCACATCTACTTTAAACTCCAATAGATTTGCAGTGAAATGACCATAACTGAAATTGACCACATACAGAGAGAAAGTCCAGCCCCAAAGCGAGCATATAGAGCCATGTCCACATGCACAAATAGAATATGTTACTATGCGTTTACAGATTTCATCAAAAAAAAGCAATTATGAGGCCAGCAGCACTGTACTGTCCTTTTTAACAGATTTAATTGGGAGTGACTCCTCATTTGAGAATTGCTGCTACTGGGCAAAAAAAAAAAACATGCATCTGCAAAAGGTATGAATATTTTGTCATCCACTCCGATTCCCATTGTATGTTTCTGATGCTGCACCGTCGGGGTTAAAACAGGTTTCGTTCATGGCCGTGTAAGCCAAAAATGTAAGAATATGTCTAACCTGCGGGCATCACAGTGCAAGAGGTGGTGTGGGTGATGGTGGTTATGATTGTACTGTGAGTGATGATGGAGGTAAAAAAAAAAAAAAAAAAGTGATGGAAGTGATTGGTTTTAGATTCAAGGCCTTGACACCCTTGCCCTCCTCTTTTCTCGTTTTCATTTGTCAGTGCAAATGAAACATATCTGGTACAAACTTTGACATTCACTTAAAAACCTAACATCTTCTCTTTTTTTTTTTTTGCTGGGAATGGGTGTTCTGGGTTCAAATAAATACACGAAGCGGTTACTTTGTAAAGTTTGTACAAAAAAAAAACATAGCTTTTGGCTGTTTTTTTTTTGTGATATTTTCCATTTCTCATGAATAACAATGCAACATTTTTACTACTAGGCAAGTTTGGTTGAAGCTGTGAATAATCATTGAGCCACTTTGCTTTAGTTCTGGTCATGATCATCCTTGTTTATCATGATTTGTTTAAAAGAAGTCAAAACCTTTAATGATGCCACCAACTCAGTGCCATTTGACTTTTTGTCAGTGGAAAGGAAAACATCAGAGGTGAAGAGTTTAAAAGAAAAAAAATGAGAGTGTATTTACCTGCTTTTTACTCACTGGAGCTGTTTTGCTTGCCAGGTAACATCCTGGGTTTTCACTTTGCGATTGCTCGAGCCTCAAATGATTTCCACAGTAGAAATTTGATAATAATTTTGCTGTCTCTCTTCTACATACAGTATATACTATGAAAGGAATGCCTTCTGTGTAATGGCTGCAATGCAATATTATTTAAAGTTACAGTATGCTATCAAGCTCTGCGGTTACAGTTGGGTTTGACGGTTACACCGATGCTGGAGGACTGGTGTGAAGTTTTTTTTTTTGTTTTTTTTTTTGGAGTTGTAGTGGAGGACTGTTACTGTGAAAGGCTCAAGAGGTATCCAGTGTGGGCGCTCATATTGTGAGGTTTCCTGAAGTTAAAGTGGAGAAAGGAGGATACTTTTTCTTGTGGCACGTACAGTGTAGCAATAGTTTTTAACTCGCTCACATTTAGAATCAGTTTCTGTTGGTGTTTTTGCCTGTTTCAGGACTCGCTTACCCTTTATGCTTTTTACTGTAGAAGTGCCCACATGTAAAGAAAAAAAAATGCCTTTCAGTGCACCAACAGATCAACACACACACACACACATGTCCACACATATACATACAGATTCATTCAGTGCATCTCCTTGCTGTTTCATGTAGCTTGCTCCTGTGGAATGATGTCGAGTCTCGAGCACAGCAACAGTTTCTTCAGACTGTTACTGCAGACTTTTTTTCTTCTCAACATGTTCATTATATTTCTATTCTCTCTGATCTTCTCACGTTTTTATTCTTTATTTCTCACTTGTTTGATCCGCAGTTTTAATGTCTCTAGCGGCACCTAACTTAAGTGGTTTCATTTTCTGTATTGTATTTGACGTTGTACAAAAGTGGTTGAATTAAAATAAAAGCAACACATGGATGAATGAATGAAAGAAAAAACAAAAAAATACACGTAGGGAGTCATTGGCAGCCTTTAACGGTATGTTTTGCACTAAGTATAGAGTGTTCAAGCTTCATATTAAAAAGAAACTTTGCGCTTTGCGCTACAATACAATGGAATTTGTTACTTTATTTGTAAAAACTTAATAAATAAAAGTTGTTTAAATGAATGGTAGTGGTTGGACTTTGATGCAGAATTTGGGATGTTGTAAACTACAGTAGTATAATGAAAGTCTCTCTTCTGTTTACTATGTATTTTAATATTCAGAATGATGTCTTCTCACCAGGCCTTTAGGTCACCATGGAGCACCAGAACTACTTCAGTAAAAGACAGATGGACAGACAGGTACACAGTGACAGAGACAAACAGTAGAGGCTATGAGAGTACAACACTGATAGTTTTATGTTGGGACTTTTTGGGAGCTTGCATGTTAACAATTTGATTATCTCACAGTTTCACCCATTAAAAAGCAATTGATTTGATGTATATACAATTAATACAAGCCAAATGGCCAAAAATAATTGAGATATCATCCAATATAAAATACAATAGCATTAGTGTGTAATCACTTTATAATCAGGAAACTCTGATTGGCAACGTCGTGGCAATTTTGCAATTCCTCTCTGACAAAGAGAAACAAGACAAACATCTCTTACAGTATTGTCAGACTTTATTAATGCTCAGAGCACGGTACACAGCACAAAGTTAGTTTGTATTATGCACACAGATGAAAAACTGTTCCCACCTTTTACACCTTGGAACTCTTCCCTCTTGTCAAGACTGCTTCTTCCAGTAAACATCCTTATGTAAGGTACTGTGGAAATCTTGCAACCATCTGACACACCCTGTTTGCCTTGGCCAGTCAGCAAATTCTCAGCTCACACTCCCAAAGACCAAGATACACATTACATGAACCCTTCCGTTACAATGATAGTACTTTAGTGTGTAATCAGGCTTAAGTTCTCTCAGTTAAAGGTTACATGGTAAGATTCAGAATGATCAAACATAGTGGAAATTAAACTTTATTTACATGTGCAGTAACTGTATTAAAACACGTGCAATAAAGATATTCAAACTTGATTATATGTGTAGTATGTGTAATTTCCCTCATAGCATTATTAAGTTTTGGTCAAAATTGTCAGAAACGCTATCATTATTATTACTAAATCTTTCAGCAACAAGGTCATTAAAAGTGCTTTGCAATATTAACATGAATAGAAATGATGTGCAGTTACACCGCAAGACATGAATAAATGGCACAAGAAGAAGCAAAGAGAGGAAAATTACTACAGTGGCCCAACAGGAAAACCTCTCCTTTAAAAACTTTACCCAAGTGAAGTGTTTCTGCCACTAACTTCTTAGGTTTAAGCCAACTGAAATGATCTTAGAAAACTTAAAAAGTTTTAAAATCACAGATTTTTTTGGAGCCCAACATACTTCAAACAAGTAGTAGAGACTTAAGTGAGTATAAAACATTTTTTCTTCATTTGGTCTACTTGAATATATAAGCAGACAGAACTGCATTTGTTGCCAGTTTGTCACATTTTTTCCAGAAATGCATCAGAATGACTCAGTTTTGCCCAGCACCTTAGACAACACCCCTTCATACCAAAATGAGACACAGGTTTCTCTTGTCTCACAGCGAAGTCATTTCTTGTTGCAGTACTTTTCTTCTCCACATGGATGCAGCACTTAATTGAATAACTTTCAAGCTATAATGCACACACTGGTTTCCCTCCAGTTGTCCTGACCATATTAAACGACTTCTTGCTTCGAGACCAATCAGGAAATAGCACATCGTGAGGTGTGAATCCCTGCTTATTATCTGTCGCCATGGATACAATGAAAATAACCTGGTCAGGCCAGAGGGAGAGAGACCTGAGGAAGGAAGGGAGGAAGGAAACTATGACTTACCAGTACATTATAACAATAAATTTCCATCGGGCTGTTTTCCTGCTATGATATGAATACTGCACTGCAAAAAAAGTCAACACTTTGTGGGTTGTGATTTTATATCAGCCTTGTCAAGTTAGACTGAAGAAATTTCATCCAGTTATCTCAGTGCTTCAGAATATTAACTTATTAGTTCTGAAATTTCTCACTTTGATGAATGAAACTTTTTCCCATTGTGTTCTGAGATATTTTGAATTCACATACCTTGTAAATTAGCTTGATAAGCCTGACTTCCATTCAAAAACGTTCCTATAACTGTCATTTTTTGCAGAATATAGCTTTTGTTTTCAGTCTCGGGAACCACAGCCCGGTGCAGGGTTTACAGGTGGACTGACCCAGGATGTAAAGGTAAAATTTTTCAAATTGTTGGTGTTCTAAACATTCACGTGGAGGGAAAACCTATTAAAACGATTATCCTACACTACATGACCACAGTTTATTCTGTTTTTTTTTTATGATTATAAAGGTTTTTCTGTTCTGTTAGGTTCCATGGAGTGTAAAGATCAGAGCAGATGGAGTGAAACCCCCATGAGGTGAAACCAAAGCCACAGCTTCACATAAACAGTTTACACCATGAACTACAAGGTCTCACATTTCCCCTTCAACACAAAACGCCCACTAAGCTCATGTATATGCCAAATAATGAATCTAGAAGAGTATTTTTTTTACAATGTGTGAACTTTTCCAGGTGGCAGACACAGAGTGAGAGAAAATCATAATGTCAGTACAATTTGACTGGGATTATAACCAGTTCTTACTCATGTATGTCTTGTTTTTGCTTCCAAATCTGGCAGGAAACCACTAACATTTGGGGCCCTGTTTGGCTAAACGGCCTGCCGATTTGGGAAGTTACCGTACGATTATTCAACACAGATGTAAGATTAGTAGAAAAATACTCATAGGAACTAAGAGCTTTTGAAGTACAAGCTTAGTAGTTACATCTGGTCACAATAAAAGGGCCAATGTGGCTTTAAAAGTTAGAGAGGAGAGCAGAGATGAATGAAGGTAGAAAATCAGCTTGTGTGTGTCGTCAGCTTCAATAGCATTTTCTTGTGTGTACAGCACGTGACGCCTCCATCCATTCAGCCTGTTGTCGTGACCAATTAGCAGACTTACATTAGAGTGGATGCAATGAGAGGATGCTCTGAGAGACAATGAGAGGAGAGCGGCGGGGGGAGAATGGTGGTGAGACGAGAGGAAGATAAGGGTGGGTCGTCACATTTCGTGCGTGGGAGAAGGTACTAATGCACAGGCTGCAGACAGAAAGAACAGCCAGTTCTATGTTTCAGTTTATGTAAATTTCACAACCACAGACTGAAAAAGCATTTTCCTGTATGAATCTACAGTGTATATGCACAAAAACTGCATGTTCTTATCACAACAGAAAAAAAAATCAGAAGTCATATTCCTTTATTTGTATATACTGAGCTCGTTTTTAAGTTGTGTAGTATTTTATAATTACCAAAAACACATAAATTACTGAGAAGATTGACCTCTACTTGAGTCCACAGCAATGACATAACCTGAAACTACATGTAATCATCAATTACCCACCAGACAACTATCATGACACTGTCATTTGGAAATCCTAAATGAATCTAAAATATTGTTTCACTTACTGAACAGTGACATACAAGCAGTTTTTTCCCACCCTTGTTTCAGCTGACCTATGTAAACCACTGCTGAACCACAGGACCCGCATATAAAGAGTCAGCGTGAGCATCACTACATCGCTGCTTTTTATTCTGGGTGCAACAAGATCAAACTTTGGAAACTTCACTGGGCTGCTTTACAGCACAACACAGGAAGTGGTCACTGTTTTTCCAGCACAGACGTGCAACTCAGACTTTCGCAATAGATGGACCTAAAATAAAATCAAGAAAGTTAAAAAACTTCTTCAATAAAGCAAACAATAAGATGAACATACAAAGAAATGAAAAACCGTTCATCAAGAGGCGGTATTTCTTTGAGACAGTGTTTATGGGAAATGTGGTCTTTCTATCAACATAAGACTATTTGTTTGACCATGATATATTGCTGTTTAACAATATTATACAAACATATTTAAGAATTCAAATAGTTCACAGTGTGATTTTCTAAGTGTAACTGTAAAATCTTCACTTTACGCTTCATTAAAACCCAATCAGCTAAACACAAACAGCATGGGACAAAGTAATGCTGATATTATCATAACACGGTAACATTCACAACATTGGTATCATATGTCTAAACTGGTTATTATTGCTGTGGCGAGACTAACCGCAGATTTTTGTAATATCTATAAACACAGATAAATACCTATTACATAACCTTTTTAGCTGACTGAGAGTTTCCATATGGGCCTAATGAAGGACTGTGTGTGTTTACTAAACAGTGGTCGCTGTTGCATTTCTTGTTCCTGCACACAACACACCCAGAATTTTGGGAACAAGCCATTTTAATTTCAGAGTAATTTCATAGCAAAACCCCCAAAACTGAGAACAAAATCATATAAATGGCTCTTATCTTTTCCCTGAAAGTAATACAGATTAGTTCATAACTTTATGATACATCCTGGACAGACTACAGACTACAGACTAATTCCTCAGAAATTAATTAAAATGTGAAATTCAGGGTAAACAAGATTTTGACATCAACTTTTTTTTGCTTAAATCACAAATTAGGTTTTGATTTATTCCCAGTAGCACCATGTTTGTGTATAAAAAAAGTATGTAAATATGTCTCCCTTCTTTTTTCTTCTTACTCGTTTACTCATTCATTAACCCATCTGTTGCTTCACAGCTACCTTCGGCTGCCCTTGAAGAAAACATTTAACCTTGTCACTGCAACCTGACCGTGTTAAGCATGAC
Source organism: Thunnus maccoyii (assembly GCF_910596095.1). Taxonomy (NCBI): domain Eukaryota; kingdom Metazoa; phylum Chordata; class Actinopteri; order Scombriformes; family Scombridae; genus Thunnus; species Thunnus maccoyii. Next base: position 13,630,924 of record NC_056555.1, read on the forward strand.
GTTACTTAAGTGGAACACTCATGCTGATGGCTGGTCTGGGTAAATACAGGTTAGGTTAGTGCTGATCAAATCTTACTCACTAAGAGATGAGGACAAGCAGATGAATTATAGACGAAGTTTGAAGATCTAAAACAACTGAGGTATATAAAATATCAGGATTAATATAAAGATTAAGTCCATTTTATTGTAAAAAAAAAAAAAAAGTAGTGGTAATATTTGGTTAAAATGGTGTAAGATCATTTTCATTCGTTTCTGACATTGAGAAATAATGATCTTCATCTACTTGCAGTGTTGGACTAGTTTGGAGGAAAATCCCATCTTTTATGCAGTAGCAATGATGTTGCAACCCTGCCGTGTTTAGTGTAATCCTGTAGCTGTAGGTTTCTGCTGGGTGATGTGGGCTCCTTAGTAGAGTCATTACAGGTTCCCTCTGCTGTTTCCTTTGGCTTTAGAGCAGCTTCTCTCCCCTCGTCTGTTTACACAGCCCGGATTAACACGGTACAGACTTAAATGGTGCACCAGTTAGTCTGCGGACAGAGAGTGTGTGTGTCTGTCTGTCTGTGTACATGCGTATTTTAAGTCCATTTTCAGTAAAAGTGTGTGTCAACCTGTGTATCTTAAGTGTTTTTCCTGTACACATGTGGTCATGAATGTGTGTACGTGTCCTCTGTGTGTTTGTGTGTGCTTAAATAGACCAGAGGAAATGGAGTGTAGCTGAACACAAACAAACACTGTGTATCTCTACACAGACCATCCAGCAGGCCAAAAGGCTGCAGGTTCAGTCCTTGGAACAGACACTTTGACACTTTGCTGAAGTGCCCTTGAGCAAGGAACTGTGCCTGCTCACTCATTGAAAAAAGATGTAAGTTACACCATCATTTACTTTAAATGTCTTTGGTATGAATGTTATAAAGTGAAGAGAGTGCAGGTGTGCCAGCAATGAAAAACAGTAGGAAAATTGTGCTGTCCAGCTCTACAGAAGGTGTTTATAGTGATTGGTTTAAAAAGAATTCTGGGTAAATCAGTGAAAATGTCTTTCTAGGCTGTTGAAAACATCCTAAATGCTTAGCTAGGCAAAGTAAATAATGTGTAATATCATGAAAAAGACATTTGCAGCCACATCTGCAGTTTTGTACAGTTCTTAACCCCATTTACCATGGTAACAGTAACCAGGAAGAGGAGGCCTTTACCGTGTGAAATCACCTGACACAAAAATTTTTAGAGAGTGAGTGTGTGTGTAGGAGAGGAAATGAAAGCCAAAACCATGGACAGTGAGTGAAACCCGTCCTGATATGAGCTAACGGGTTTCATACTTACAAGGTACCGCACAACCCTACGTATGATTATCTGATGATGTTACAGGAAGGAAGCTTTTCTTTTAGGGTAATAAACATAGAGCACATCTCATGTAATCCTGTACAGACTTGTAGATTCTCATACTGTGCTTTGTGGTTTTTGAACCTACAGCTTCCTCGTTAAAATCAACTTCAAAGTGTGCTGAAAAGGTACAAATTGTCAGCCATAAACCATATCGGAAAGAGGTTGTGAAAGAGAAACACAAAAGCAGTGCTGCTGCCACTGTACTGCACAAATAAATGAGTGTCAGAGTTTGAATAAACAGACACTTCTGCCTTAAAAGTATGCATGACCAGGAATGGACTGTATCCAAATGATATAATCACAATAATTAACCTATTAAGAGACTAAAAATTGGTTTCTAGTGTCTAATTATCATAGAAAAATAATCATATAAATGACATAATTACAGTGTCATTGCCTACGTAGACAGAGATACGGAGGTAATGCTGGTTCATCCTGTATTTCCTGGTATCAAACTACTTGTATACACAGATACACATTATCCAAAATACACACACACACATACACATGCTAGATGCAAGCAGGTGAGAGAATGTCCTTAAACAAACACTCACTAACTGAAAGAAAAACCCACATTACTAATTTACTGCAGGTTTTAGTGGTCACACGTACTTGGTCAAACACACACACACACACACACCTCCTGAGAGTCTAGAAACCGATTGATGTGTCATGAGTTGCGTGTCAAAATGCATTCATTGTGTGCTTGTCTTTTGTGTGCACATCTACTGTACTTGTATGTGCCTAAATGCCGTGTGTATGACTGATGTGTGTGTGTGTGTTTGTGTGTGTGTTTGTATAATGGTAGTTGATCAGTGAACTCTGTGTGAGCTGTATTTTTCCAGGTACTCCTGTGTGTGTGTGTGTGTGTGTGTGTGTGTGTGTGTGTGTGTGTGTGTGTGTGTGTGTGTTTCTGTGGTTGTTTTATGATCCTGAGAACTTTTAAGATACAATCTGGCCTTGACCAGTAGACTTTGCTATTATAAACCTGTTCCTTATTACAGGGGGAGGGGCAGGGGAGGTTGAGAGCATAAGGTTTTTCCTGTGTGTGTGTGTGTGTGTGTGTGTGTGTGTGTGTAGACCAGGTATGGGGACATAATTCTGTTTACACATTCATGTTGCGGGGACTCGCCTCCCTTATGGTAACAAAAAGCAAGTCCCCTTAATGTAAATCATTAATTTTAGTGTGAAGACTTGGTTTAAAGTTAAGGTTAGTTTAGGGTTATGTTAAGGTCGGGGTTAGGAAATGAATGTAAGTCAATGTAATGTCCTCTGAGGTGATGGAAACACAACTCTGTGTGTGTGTGTGTGTGTGTGTGTGATGCAGTAACAGAGTTGCGGTTTCTGCAGGCAGAATGCAGTTTGTCTAATGTGACAGTGAGCTCTGTGGTTAATGCAGTGATCTCTACATTAAATACTGTGTGCAGCTAATGAGCCAAGACAGAGCTGATCGCTTGTAAATGCAGCTTGGCTCTGAAGTGAAAACACACACACACACACACACACACACACACACACACACACACACACACACACACACACACACAGACCAGTGTAGCTGCTGAGTGGCCTTCTCTGCTGGCAGTAAAAGCACTCTAATGTCCAGCTTTTTGAGTGTGCTGCTGTTGTATGGGCTTGGCTGTGAATTATTTCACTATGAATTAAACATGATGGGAGTCCAATCTGCTGACAACAAGGAATCCCAATGTTTTCAGTCTGCTGACAAAGCTGCCTCTAATCTGCACTAAAAAAGTCACATTCAGGCAAGAGTTGGGAGGCATTCTTTCTATCACTGTTTCTCTCTTTCTGTCTGTCTGTATTTCAAGTAACAATACTTTTGTTGTACAAAACACAACTTTTTGCCCAGTTACTAACATCCCTATACAGACATGCAAAATGCAGCAGCGTAAGAAGAATTCAGATCCTAAACTTACTCCATTGCAAGTAGATGTACTGCATTTAACATTTTTACTTCAGTACAAATCTATAAGTATCAATACTCAGCATGCAGGATGTTGAACTATTACTTATGAGTAGTATTAAATTATATTATTTTATTGGATGACTATCTCTGACGTATTAATGTGTCAGCGTTATTTTTATGTTATAACAGGTTGAAGTGGAGCTCATTTTAAGTGCTTTATATACTGTTGGATAGTTTCATCCATTGTAATACTATCTTATGTTTTTTTTAAAGCTACATTCGCAGTGAAATGAATTTGGGGAGTTAAAAGTACAATGTTTCCCTCCAGAATGTAGTGAAGTTTGGAGAGAAACATGTTTGACACATTTCAGAGGACAAGCAATACTTAGTAGGGAGGCAACATTTACCACAAGTCTGCTCACAATACAGATTCAGTGCTTGGGAAATAAAACAGGGGTATAGTCTAGATGCCACTATTGTCTGCAAAGCTTTTTTTTTTTTTATTCCTCTTTTGTTTTTTGGAGGAAAGCTCCTGGGTTGCCAGGGATGAAAAGGCTTCATCCTGCAGAGCATGAATGTGCTCAGTGAATTTCACAGTAATGAACCCACTAAATTTTAAAGGTCTTATGTAATGGGAAATTTTGATGGTTTTGATGACCTTACATGGTCATAAAAAAAAAAAGGATTCCTCCTCTGAAGGGGCATGAATTTCCAGAGAATTAACTGGAAATCGGGCTAATAGTTGTTGAGATATTTTGAAACTGTGAAAATATTGTGAAGCTGTGACAACATGCTGTAAAATACTGTAAACAAATCCAATCATGCAAGATAAGACCTAAAATGATTAGTTAAATAAATCAATAAGTTGAAGCAAATCTCTTTCTTGTAAGTATTACAGCAGAGTTTCTGTTGTTGTTGTAATAACAGTAATGTTTTAAGTACAGTTTAATACTCATGTTTAAATGCTTCAAATGGGAACAAAGGCAACATAGAGCTTAAGATCTGCTCTTAAATGTTAAATGTGCTTATTGTGCTTAATCAATTGTCACCAATATTACCAATATACATGTTTGTGTAAATGGAAGTTATGTACATGTATGTTTTGCCTTTGGAAGATTTGTAGCTCTTCTTTCTTTTAACTCGTGTTTCAACTGTGTTATTATTGAATTAATCAAACAATCACGTGCATCTGGAAAGCACGCAGGAAGGAGTTTAAGTGGATTTGCTGTTCATTGAGTTAAAAAATTCAAAGTTGCATTGTAATGATTTTTACCAGGCAAAACAAAGAAGAAATATCCTCATTCAGCATTCTTTTTGCTCTTTTTCTTTCCAAACAAAGTCCTTACAGCCCTGCTGAAGAAGTTGCAGATTCTCTTCAGTGGACTCTAACAATGGCAGCTGCACCTCGAGGTTTTAGTGAAATACTCAACAACCATTGAATGGATTGCCATGAAATTAGTTACAGATATCCATGGTGCCCAGAGGATGTATTATGATGACTTTGGTGATCAAAGTCTTCACTTATCCGGTGAATTATCTCAACATTTACTGGATGAATTGGCACAAAATTCTGCACAGAAAATCATTGTTCTCACATGATGAATCCTGATGACTTTGCAGATCCCTGATGTCTCCTTTAGCGCCGCCATGAGGTTTACATTTGTGATTTTATAGTATGACCCCAATGCCTGCCACAAATCCAGCTGGACCTCATCTATGTGTGTTTGCTCTCTGAACATTCCAGTACAGTGTACTAGAGCGGAAATGATTTTGATAATTACTTAATCGTTTTTTAGTCGTTTTTTAAGAAAAAGTGCAAAAATTGTCTGCTTCCATCCTCTTGAATGTGAATATTTCCTGGTTTCTTTAGTCCTCTATGATAGTGAACTGAATATCTTTGGGTTGAGGCCTGTTGGTTGAGACAAAACAAGACATTTAAAGATGCAGTGTGTAGAATGTAGCGACATCTAGCGTAACAGACTTGGCAGAAATGGAATATAATATTCATAAGTATGTTTTAATTAGTGTATAATCCATTGAAAATAAGAATCCTGTTTTTGTTACCTTAGAATGAACCCTTTATATCTACAATAGGGAGTGGGTTCTTTTCCATGGAGGCCGCCATGTTGCACCACCATGTTTCTACAGTGGCCCAGAACGGACAAACTAAACACTGGCTCCAGAGAGGACCTTTCACGTTTTTCACGGTACGGCTGGGCGATATGTACAAAATCAAATATCACTATATTTTTGATCAAATACCTCGATATCGATAATGCAACAATATGGTAGGGGTGACTATTGGAGCATTCACAAAATATTTACACAATGAAATTTTTGATAAAGAATCATCAGTCGTGTGGATATTATGACTAAGTGGGAAAAGTGAATTAATAGAACAGCCGGCAGGCTGGTATGTTCAGAAAATTACATCACTTTACTGTAATACTGCCTTTAAAACCAGGAAAAGACAACACTTATGCCATATCATGATATTACAATATCCAAAATCTGAGATGATATCTAGTGTCACTTGACGATATCGATATATTATCAATATATTGCCCAGCCCTATTTTGCAGCCACCTTAGGTTCCCCTACACGCTTGGGAGGGGAGGATGAGGGGTATTCAGCTGGTTGACATCTGCAACCTCACCAGTAGATGCCACTAAATCTTACACACTGGTCCTTTAAGTTTGAATCATGGGCTTTAGGAAACAGTGATCGACATTTTTCGCCATTTTCTGACATTCTAAAAGACCAAATGATTAATTGATTAATTGAGAAAGTAATCGACAGAATAATTGATAATCGAAATAATTGTTAGTTGCAGCCCTGCAGTATATTACATACCAATTTCAGTCAGAGAACATTTCTTTAATTGCAGTAGGCTATTGGTTGCTTTCTTTTGTCATTCACCTGAAAAAATAGTAGGTTTATGTATTTTTATTTGTTGACGCCCACTCATCGCCCTCTCATGTCACCCTGCCATAACATCTTGCCACTTTTGCTTTTTAACAATCTTTTAAACATGCATTACCATTTACTTATACACTTCACACCTCACTGACCGCTAACACTTTCCACACACCTCTCTCTCTCGCACACACATACACGCACTCACACTCATACACACACACACCGTCATTCGTCACTCTGACAGACAGTCGCTTTCTATGCCACCCACTCACTCACTCTCTCTCTCTCCCTCTCTCTCTCTCTCTCTCGCACACTCTTTCGGAGAGTCCAGAAAGCCGCGCTGACAGCTCGCAGCTCGCGCGGGTTCATATCCAGTTATCTCGGATCTTTTCGGGAGAACGTGCGCCTTCTTCACGCGGACGTTTGAGGACGATTTAACCGCCGCGTGGACCTTCATCTTTAAGACATACAGGAGTTATTTTGGGCTTTAGTGCTGGATGATAAAATAGAGAAGACTTCTGAAAAAGTGAGTATACAATATGAAAATCGATTAACTCGGTCCAAACTTAAGAAAAGAAACCGTCCTCTAGTCCGTTTTATAATGATAGAAGAATAAACAGCAAAACTATACGCTGTTATCATATACAAATGGTCTACTATTAGCTTAAATTCCTTTAAGTACACTAATGTAAATTCCCCTTTAGCTCCATATAGGAAAAATGTGACTTTCCTCTGCGACTGATGTAATTAATGACTGTTTTCATGCACCATATTCCAGGTTTGCATTGCACAGTTTGCATGCAAGCTGAAGTGCACTAAGTTACCCACAGTTTGCAAAGGCACACTTGAAGAGTGTTAATCAGGACAGGATAGCTTTTAAAAGATTTGTTTTTTTCAGATTACTTCTGGATCTCCAAATTTTGGTTTGGTTTTCTGCCAGAGAGGCTGGTAGCTATAAAGCAGACAAACCTGCTGCAAGACACAGGCAACATTTACTTGATCACTTGTCTGGTGCAGGGTGGTAATTTCCCTGTCATGCTGCCAGTCTGCAGAATGGTGTGTGTGTGTATGTGTGGCGTTTCCAGTTGAGGCAGATTATGGGTGTTAATTTTCAGCAGTGGAGTCCTTGATATCTACTTATAATGTGAACCGTCTGCTGCTGAGAGAGAGTCTGGAAGAGGACGCTTTATTATTTTAAATGAGTTTGAGCTCGCTGGGTTCATTCCCCGGCCTGCTCATGAAAATGTGGCCTGAGGCTGAATGAGAAACACACTCCAAAATCCAAATAACTACACCCTAAGTACCCTAAAGCAACACATTAAACCGCACTGTAGTGTGGCGCATGGCAGACACAGAGTTGGTGCTGCAGAACTTGCAGCACCCGGATTAATGTCATTTAATCCGAAGACATTTCCCCTCTTCAGGGCCGAGTGTGACTTACTGGAGCTACAGTGAGGCACAGACACGTATCTAGACAAAGTTATGGCTGTAATATCATTCACCTTTTTACCAGACACAATCCCCACACAGTCCAGGAATTGAAAGTGGTGCTTTTCAGGTCCGGCCAAGTCAATTTATTTCAAGAGCACATTTAAAAACAACAGATTTTGACCAAAGTGCTGAACAGAGAAGTTAAAAAGACAATTGGATAAAAACGTAGATACGTAAATTATACGGACGAGGTAACGCCTGCAGCCACCAGGCAACAGCAGGTTATAGTTTATATTGCATGGCAACAAAATACAATTTCCAGGAAGTAAAACCTAAACCACTGGAGAGTCATTACTTAAAGTCAATACGGTCAGAGTTTTCATCTAAACAGACAATGTCTGCTCTGACTATGACCTTCACCAGGGACCTCGCTCCTAAATCCACCTACAGTTTTCATGACACTTTAAACAAGGCAGTGGGACTAAAAGAATGAAAAGCAAAAATGTTTTGGTTGACACGGCATTATAGGTCATGAGGAAGCCACAGCTTTACCCTGTTTGGCCCTGTACTACAAACCTGCCTGATAAATGTGTCATTCTATCTGTGTGTGTGTGTGTGTGTGTGAATGAGTGAGCGAGCGAGCGAGCAAGCGAGTAGGGGCATTTGAGTTTGCGGCAGGATCAGATGTCTGACTCAACCACTTTAATTTAATTAGAATACTGTGTCTTGTTAGGGAGAGGCGGAGCAGACCACCTGTCTGTCTGTGTGTGTCAGTGAGTTTACTGTAGTTGTTGCTCTGAGTACTGCAACAGTCATAGAGCACATTGTAATCTCTAACATTTGAACAACATGGAAAGTCGTCATGAACAGCATCTTTCAAATCATGGGGAGGGCTTATGGTTTTGTTTGTAAAAAAAAAAAAAAAAAAAAAAAGGGAGACAATTGTTACAGTCTGTGTTGCTTTCAGTATATTCATCCCAGTATGTGGGGTCAGTAGGGGAATCGGTGTGTATCTATCTGCCACAGTGTCTTTTTTTTTAATACAATCACAAAGGTTGCCAAGTCTGAAATTTTTCAATCCTATACATATTGGCTATAAAAAGCTCTGAAACCATAAAATGCAACTTTGAAGTATTAAATCTTTGATAAGTGAAAATGGATTTTCCAAAACTCACTTGATATCACTTTTCATTAACTCAAATGCAGCATGTGTAAAAGCACATTTAATCCCATTTTTCATTAGCCCCTCATATTGAAAAACACTCTCCTAATTCTCCTAATCAGAAGGGCTCTTGTAGTGGATAAATGTGTTGGCAGTTGATGAAGCAGACTAAATATACCCATACTAAGGATACTTAAAGGACCAGTGTGTAGGATATAGTGGGATATAGTGGTGAGGCTGCAGATTGCAACAAATTGAATACCACTCCCCTTCCCCTTACAAGCAATTAGGAGAACCTAAAGTGGCCGTGAAACTTGTAAAAAAAAACGTGAAAGGCCCTCTGTAGAGCCAGTGTTTGGTGTGTCTGTTCTGGGCTACTGTTGAAAGATGGCGGCGCAACATGGCGGGCTCCGTGGAAGAGGACCCCCTTCCTGTATAGATATTAATGCACCTTTAAGGATATAAGGGTGAAACTGTTTTAATGCCAAATGCTTCCAATTTGAAATAAACAAGATTTTGATTTTCTCCAGGTTGCTCATATGTATTTGATTTCTAAAAATATGCCACATGCCTTTTTAGCGTAACTTGTCATAGTAGGAAAAACATATGTGTTACTAATAATGGTTAACAATGGCTCTGTTCCATTCAATTGTGCCAGTAAGCCATGACAGTGTGCCAGTAAGACAGTCTGACAGTGTGCCAGCATCACAAAAGCAGGACCCTGAAACTTGGAAGACATGTCAAAATGTCTTCCAAGAAAGAGATGTATTCACTGGAGTTTCACACTTGAAAATCAAGTTGTTAAAGCTTCATAAAGTTTCCTAGTTGAACGAAAGTGAAACTGTGTCAGTAACATTTGTTGTCAGATTATGATCTCTACTAATAATTCACCTTTTTTTCTTTTTCAGATGCTGACTGGTTTGTGGCGGTCGCAGGGCGGTCACTAGGTCGCAGCTGCAGGGCACGTTTAACATGGAACGAGAGGGCTCGTTAAGGAGGTAAGAAAACCCACAAACACACACACACACGTACACACACTTCAGCTAGCAGGTCTCATTCAGAGTTTCACTGCAGCTCCGGTACTTTTTTTCTTTTTCTCTCTTTGTCTCGGTCCTCTGGGACACACAAAGGTGGATGAAAGCGAAAACACATACACTCACACACATTCCTGAATGACCTCATTCATTCTTTCATTCATACAAACATCCCCCTTATCCTCTTTTGTTTAGTAATTAGACCAAAGCCTTTTCTCACTCAACTCTTCTTGTTGTTTCAGGGCCAAAAACAAAAAGTATCTAACTTCCAGGTCACATCAATGCCCTTTAATTTATACAAATGTAGAAATATATCCCTTTTTCCATCAGCAGACACTGTTGGCAGCTCAGCATTCACTCCAAGTCTCAGTATGTTCTGCCTCTGTTTTATGTTCTGCATCATCCATTCTTTAAGAAAAAAAAACTTTTCTTAAAGTGCCTCTACGTGGAGTGGCACAAGGTACAACACTGAACCTTTTCTAAGAGAATTTGGAAGCTCGTCCTCACTTTGACGTGAGCAGTCTCCGAGTATTTATGAGTGTCCCCGTGTATGTGTGTGTGTGAGTGTCTGAGCCCAGGGCTCCTGTTTTTCCCACTGACCTATTTATGTGGAGTTATATGAAGATCCAGGTTGACAGACACACCTACAACACACACATGCAGAGACACACACATACACCTTCTCTCCTATTCGCTGCCATATTCATTATTCTTGCCTCTGATTTTCCATCCCCTCGTTTTTCCTTCTCCCACTTTATATCTTTTCTCTGAGTCCCTATTTTTTCTCCAATCTTGATTTGGCATGCATCTTCACTTTTCTCTAAAAGAAAAGAATAAACTACAGATGACAGAAAGTAGCAGACAAAATCAATCCAGTGTATAAAGAAATATCAAACAATGATCAGTGAATTCATCAGCATGTGATAACACCTCAAATACAGCTTGTGGACAGTCTTGGGCCTCACACAAAGAGGAGGAGGAAGTGAAATGTGTGTTACCTTTAAAGCCTTCCCCTCCCTCTTGGCAGCTCTTGAACCTCAAAGGGTTCCTTTGTTCGCCTGGCACAAAAGCTCACAGGGTTGCATGGTCACCGGCTGGCACAGACTGGCAAGTGGAGAGAGAAGTTGGAGAGAAGAGGGTAGAAAGAGTTCAGGTAGGACAACTGAGAGAGTAGAGAGAGAAGTGGAAGGGAGAGAAAGGAAACATGAGAGAAGATGGAGAAAGAGGAGGGTAAGGTATGCATGTGAAAGAGTGAGAGAGAGACCCTTGAGGACAAAGAAAGAGACTTTCATCCACCTCTCGTTCTGATCAGTGTGACACACACGCACTCATGGAGTGGGGATATGTGGTGCCTTTTCAGTTACTAGAGTAAGTACAGAATATGCAAGTGTGTGTGTGTGTGTAGGGAACTTTTTCAACTAGTTCGTTTGAATGAAGGAATGTGAAAGTCTTTTCTTCTTTTGGACAGCAGAGACAGTAATAATCTAAAGTACAGAACTTTGCAATGTGTATATTTATACTTGCCTGTATATATACATAGAACATACATAATACACACACATATAACTAGGGATACAACTAATTACTCTGCATATATTGATTTTTTGGTCTATGAAATATCAGAAAAAAATAAAAGATGCCCATCACAATTTCCTGGGAGGCAATGTGACGTCCTCGTATGGCCTGTTTTGTCTGACCAACAGTCCAAAACTCAAAGGCTTTTCAATCTGTCCCAGAAAACAAAGAAAAGCATTAAATCTTGCTTGATAAATGATAAGTCGATTGTCAAAATTGTTGTAGATGGACTAAGCTTTATACAGTATATAACAAATACACTTTACACAGGACAAAACATTTCTTCACATTTACAATATCTGACATATTTAGCAGTTTTACACTAGTTTCATTTTCTGTCTGCTGTGTTTCCTTTTTCACACACATGTTTATACTTCTATTCTTAAGAATGCCCTATATACATAATGTATTCCCTAGCTCCTAACATTAACCATCACATGTACATTCCTAACCTGAACCCCATGTCCTAAACTCAACCTGAACCTAATACTAACCTCAATCCTTAAAATCATATGTTGACCCTCAACTGGCCCTTTGAAGATGTAAGAATTTGAAAAAATGTCCTCAATTTCCAAAAATGTCACGCCTCTCAACTCAAATTTGTAGATAGCACACACACACACACTAAGTTAACTGTCTCTGTATGAATTTAATACAATTTGATCAAAATTTAGTTTTTTTTAAAGATAAAAATGACATCATCTCAACCACTCTGCTGAGACTGAAAATGCTGTTGATATTTCTTTCATTTCCATGGACAGACTTGCAGTCTGGATGCACTTTATTCAGAGTGCATCCAGACCGCAAGTTTCTTTATCCTCTTTTTTCACATCTCTTTTGTTTCAGTCACCATTTCTCACTTCACTGTCCTGTTTTCTGTTCATCTTATCCTTTTTCTTTTTTTTTTCTGCACCTCCTCTAGCATGTTAAACTCCTTTCTCCTCATCCTTCCTCTTTCTCTACTCTCCTCTTGAGCTTCTTATCTCTCCGTCGCCTTGTATTTACATTTTCTCCTCTCTCCCTGTCCTGTTTTTTTTTTTTTCTTCTTCTCATTCTTTCTCTATTTAAAATGTCCTCCTGCAGGTTGACTGACATTATCCTTCTCTTGGCCTCTTTAACTGTACCCATGTCTCTACTGTATGTTTCCAAAGCAGCAGTGCATCAGCTTGTGTAAACATTAACAGATGGGTTATAAAAAGTAATCGTCCATCAATAAATGCTAATGTTGCCTGCCATTAAAATCAGGAAATCTGCGGTGGCGTGTTTGCGTAACAGTTGTACTTTTATGTCTTTTTGTTTTGGATCATCTATTGGCGTGGGTTTAAGTTTCTGTTTGTGACGATCTATTTTATCTGTTCAGTATGGTGGCTTGGTTGTTCACCTAGCATAAGCCAAGAAGATGAAGATTACAGACCATGCAAGAGAAGAATTTTTTTTTTTAGTTTCATGAAAAAGAAAGGAAATATTTCAAAAGCCTACAGCTTTTGTGGTCAAAAAAACCTACTATTGTATTTGGATGGCTCCACTTTCCACATCAATATTGTCCAATAACGAATGCAGCTTGTGCTTATTATTATTTCTCCTTTTCTTCCTTTTGGATTTCGAGGAGTCTCCACAGCAGGCTGAGGTTGGGCAGCAGCTCATCCTCTAGTTTGACAGACCTCTCACAGGCAAAAACCTCAGGAGGAGGAGGAGGAGGAGGGGAGAAGGGTGGAACAGCTGGGGGCCTGGCGGAGGAGTGCAGCAGGGACAAAGGGACCCAGCAGAGGAGGGCCGGGGCCAACGCCACCTGGAACAGGTTGGTGTGGAAGAAATATTGAGGTTTATATTCCTAATCGAATGTTGGTTTACTTTCATATTTGGTTAAATGTGAAAATATGTTTTTTTTTTTTGGTCACACATGTGTGCCTACTCAAGCTCCCATGCCTGCGTTTACACACACATGCACATGTGTTTGTGTGTGTGTGTGCCTTTTTTCCCTAGGCATGCCACGTTGGAATAAAATTCTCTAGCAAAAAGCTTTATGTTATTCATGCTATGAATAGGAACCTTTTTTTTTACACACAAACACACGTATGCATCAACTCTTTCATTCTCTCTTCCCTCAGGCTCCATCACTATCTCTCTTTATCTCCATCCATCCCTCACTCCTTTCATCTTATTCTGCCTCATAGATTCTTTTCTTGGGTTATTTTAATGGTATTTCGGCTTTATTTAAAACTAGACAGCCGAAAGTGAAGCAAGAGCTCTGTTTACTGGGAGGTTGGAGAGTCATATGAGCACATAAGCTGGACCTAAACCTCCATTGAAACAAGTTCATATCCCTCTTACTCTATACTTTATGAATGTGGTCATTGTCAGTGTTCTAGTCTTTTTATGTTCTCATATTCCAAAAATGTTTTCTTTCTTCTTTAAGGAGTCCTTTTGGAGTTTGTTATTAATGATTTAGGATCATGATTAAAGCTTAACTATCTTATTTAAATGTTTATGACTCAAAAGTGCAACAAGCAATAACTAACAATTTTAGAGCCTCATTACTCTGAAATAATGTGACTAGGGCCATAGCTAATGATTATTTTCATTGTTGATTAATGTCAACTGTTTTCTAGATTAATTGATTAGTCATTTGGTCCATAAAGTGTCTGAAGATGATAAAACAAATGTTGATCAGTGTTGTTTCCTAAAGCCCAGGGTGATGGCCTCAAAAGTCTTCTTTTGTCCCGACCAACAATCCACCCCCTACCGATAATCAGTTTACCGTTATAGAAGACAAAAGAATATTTATATTTTAGAAGCTGGAATAAGTTAAAAAATTATTAATTATTATTATTAATTATTAATCGGCTAATAATTGCAGCTCTAGACATGATGACAAGATGATCCACCTGAACAGCCTGTGATACATTACTCAATAAACAAACCTGAATGGAGACCATTTCCATTGCTTTCTTAGGGATTTCACTTACATGAGCTTGTGCATAATTGTGGCAAATCTACTCTGTAATTTTAGCTTCAGTTGTATTTTTTGTATGAAATTTTGCTGCATGCAGTAGTCATGTAGTAATCATGTGTACTGTTTATGAATTGAATATTATTCTATTGATTTGTCTCTGTGAATATGTCCACTAAATGCTTCTTCTGTACATGTTTCTATCTGTTTCAGCATCCACAACGCAGTGATCTCAGTTTTCCAGAGGAAGGATCTGGGAGATAATGAACTCTACACTCTGAATGAAGGTGTCAGGTTAGCTTTCCGCCTCTTCATCCTTCTGTCTGCCTTATTTGCTGTTTGTCTGTTTTTCTGACTTTCTCGCTGACTTTCACACAAGCATGCCAAATTTGGAGCTTAAGCTGGTTTATATTTTAGGAGGAAATTGAGCTAAATTACAGTGTTTTCTTCTGTAATTCCTCATCTTCCCTTGCTGTTGTGACAAATTTCTCACAAACACACACACACACACACACACACTCTTACTCCCATATACACACAACGACAGCTTCAGCACTCTAAATTTAGTCTTTACTGGTTGGTTAATTTTACCATCGCTCGCATGGCGTCACCACATCGCAGGTAAGGTTTTATTTGTTTTACTGCTGCTATTCTTGACTGTGTTCACTGAACCAGAAACACCTTGTTTATGAGGGGAAAAGACAGGTTGAGGTTATGGAGGGGCCACTGTTGTGTGTTTGGTGTTTAATTACAGTGTAGCTCTGGGCAGTTAAGACAGGGCTGTCAAAACTGACTCCAGTCATGTACAGTAAATGTTACTGCTGCACATACACATACACTGCATACATGCACACACGTTATTTGGCGCAAGTGATGGTTAAACTTCCCAGAGCGCAGCAGTCTAACATGTCCTGGGGTTGTGTTGCATCTAAAATTAACATAAAAGCTTTAATACACAACAGTAGTCATTCTGTATCTGTATCAGTAGTCATTTCTGTATGCTTATTTTTATTTGGAAGAGATCAACAGGCTTTTTAAATGATCTTTTTATGTCGACAAACATATACTGTTTGCACAGTGATGTTTTGTTCCTACAAAGGTTAAAGGTGAAATGTTTCTCTTCCTGTAATAACAGCAACTGAGATGTCATACTAATCTCTACCTGTGTGAACTGTTTATCAGTGGAAAATCCTGTTATTGAAATGTTCTGACGTTGCTGTAGCCTTTTGTTTTCAGTGTGAACAACATCTTTTCTCATTTCCTGAGTCTGCTGCTGTTTAAATACTGCAGCTTGCCAGTGCATGAGAGCTCATTACTTCTGATTCATGTTTAGGAGGTATTACTGTTAATGTGTGTTTGTGCGTCAATACAGTGTGTGTGTGTGCGCTCACATGGTCCTGTCTGTTTTGCAGGCAGCTGCTGAAGACGGAGCTGGGCTCCTTCTTCACTGAGTACCTTCAGAATCAGCTGCTCACTAAAGGCATGGTCATACTGAGGGACAAGATCCGCTTCTATGAAGGTACACATAATCACAAACAAAACATATACACCCACATTTAATGAGGGGAGTGGGAATGTGGGTAGTAAATTACTTTTTTGCAGTATATTATTAGTGAAAGACGTCTAAGTACCCAAAGAGCAGTTCCTCAAAGCTGTTTATTTCTCACTCATTTCCCCACTGCTGAAGTTTTCCCCTTCCCAAACTATCCAACATAACATCTAAATGAAACACAATGCCGTCTGTCCCACTCTTTAAACATCACTATCCTGATTACAAGCTTAAAAAAACATACATTAATAACACCGTTGTCATCTTTTGTTCCATCTCTAGAGTTTTTCAGACTACAGCTGAGATATTGGAACAAGTTTACAAGAGCTGCAACTAACAATTATTTTCATTATTGATTAATCTGCCAACTGTTTTATTGATTAATAGACTGTTATGAATTCTTATGTCTTCAAAATGTCTAAAAATAGTGAAACATGCACGTTATAATTTCAAACACCATGTGGTAAAGTATTCAAATTGCTTGTTTTATTCAATCAGCAGTCCAAATCCAAAAGTATTCACTTTACTATGATATATGACAAAAAGCATAAAATCCTCACATTTAAAAAGCTGGGACCAGTGAATATGTGGCGTTTTTTTCTAGAAAAATAACTAATTGATCAACTAATCATAACAGTGATAAAATTTACAGAGATAAAACTTACACATAAACAAGTCTGTAGATATAAAAACATATATGGGTTGTTGTTTAGCTATGAAAGTATAAATACATATAAACTGGAAGGAAGAGACTGTGGGTTGATAATAAAATATAATAAAAGGAAAAGAATTCGTCTGATGAATGTTCAAAAGAAAATTAGATTTTCTCAGGTTTAATGAAAAAATTATGTCAGATAGAAAATCTAAGGCATCGAACGTTTCTAGGTAAGCAAAATTCTACAATATGCTTTTTTATGCAATGCAAAAGTAATCAGGTCCCTTTGCTGAGCCTTAAGGTCTGAGACTTGTTCTGTTATTAACTGACACTGGGTCCTGGCTTTGGCGAGGAAAGCTCACTGTGCCACTGAATCATTTCAGGGAAAGTCCGAGATGAATGTAAAGGCTTTTATCTCATGTGACACAAGTCTAGCAGGGAAAAATAATAATTGACTAAAATTACAGATGTGGAGTTAACCATTGATCAGTTTGAACTGTGAAAACAAAACTCCATCTCTTCATCGTCACTACTGTAGGAGGACAGTTTGCTGCAGTATGCAAACATGCACACACGCACACACACATGCAAACACAAACAGTCAGTGAGAGGGAGCCTTTGACGAGGTGAGAACAAGAGACACTGAAATAATTTCATTCTCTCTGTTGTGGTAACTGTGTGACCTTTCTTTGAAGCGCCTTTGATAAGGATAAAGCACACAAACACATACACACATGCACACACACACTGATTTTCAGTGCTGTCGTCACAGCAAGCAGACAGGAAGTGATGCTTTACGTCAGTTATACAAGATCCAGTCAGACACTCCACATATGACAAACCACTGCGGTACAAACAATCATACAGTGACTCACAGACCAATTGTTCTGGTTTAATCAATAGTTTGTAGTAGTATTTGTGTGTGTGTATGTGTGTGTGGAAAAATAGCTGCACTTAAAGAATATCTGTTAATTCTCCAGGGTCATGTACGTCATGAAGGAATTCATGTACCACGTTTGTATTTCATGTGATGCGTTCACATGACGAGCCTCTGCCACATTCATTAATGACCAAATCACAAAGATTATTGCCAGAGACCATTTAAATATGATCATACAAAGGTGAGTCGTAGCTTCTAGAAGTTTAAATTGAGCCTGTTGACATGACAAACAGTACTGTGCAAACGTTTTAGACACTTAAGGAGGAGGCTGCTTTCAAAAGTGATGCCATGAATAGTTTTATTTGTTACTTAACTTCATATAAAGTTCAGTAAACAGAAGAAAACCTAAATTAAATTATGATTGGTGTGACACTCTTCGCCTTTAAAACAGCAGCAGCTCTCCTTGGTATACTTTCGCACAGTTTTGCAGGTATTTGGCAGGTTGGTTTATGCAAGGATCTTGCAGAAGTTGCCACAGTTGTTCTGTGGATTTAGGCATCGTAGTTGTTTCTGTTCCTTCACATAATCCCAAACTGACTCCATGATGTTAAAATCAGGGCTCTGTGGGGGCCCAAACCATCTGCTGCAGGACTGAAGATAGTTCTTCATGACTCTGACTGTTTGTTTGGAGTCATTGTCATGCTGCAGAATAAATTTGGGACCTATCAGACGCCTCCTTGATGGTATTTCATTGTGGATAAGAACGTAAACATCTAAAGTGCCTAAAACATTTGTACATTATCATTATTATTATTATTATGTTCCCCACCAAATGTCAATACATATCATCCATTTTATTAACTTTCAAGATTTCACACTTTTGATGAATTAGAGCTTCATCCTTATTTGAACAGACACCCAAATGCTACTAAAGCTGTCCTTAATACTGGAATTTACATTACAGAAAAACACTGAAAACAATCAAGATATATGCAAAAAAAAGAAACAAGCCTAACTTACCCAGATGTGAATCCGCACAGGACCAATATTTGGCTAAATACCTTAATTGCAGCATAATTTTCACTGCAAATCGCAGGCTCCATCAAGTCCAACATAATCTTTTTAAACACATATCTGCAAGTAAATGCTAAGTCATCGTCAGACGATAGCTGATGGGCTCTGAGATTGTGTCCAACATTATGGACATGGCAGATTTGAACAACACTAAGAACGCAGACAACTCCTTCTGTTATTACAAATCATATGAATCAAATGAACTTTGATGGCAATATTTCTCCAAAACATCCATAACTTGAGTATAATCTCTTGTCTACTGCCTGCGCTGTCATTTCTTTGACTTTGTAGTTCTCTTGTGGTTGGCTGATTATCTTCCTCCTCACGTGTGTGATACAGGTCAGAAGTTGTTGGACTCTCTGGCTGACACCTGGGACTTCTTCTTCTGTGATGTTCTGTCCATGTTGCAGGCCATCTTCTATCCTGTGCAGGTACACGCACTCATACATACAGTCATACATAAATACTGTCCTTACATAACTATTGTTTTGACCTGTGTGGGTGTGTGTGTGTGTCTTCAGGGAAAAGAACCGTCAGTGCGTCAGTTGGCCCTGCTCCACTTCAGGAACATCATCACCCTTAACCTGAAACTGGATGAGGCTCTGTCTCGACCTCGAGCCAGAGTTCCTCCTTCTATCATACAGATGCTGCTGATACTACAGGTGCACACACACATGCAAACCCTCTATCTCTGTCTATTTTTCTCCTTCTTTGTCTTTCCCTCACGCTATCTCTCTCATCTACGCACAGCATGCACAGACAAACATCCATAACTGCTATGGGTTGAGGGAAGAGAGTAAATGACAACAGATGGGGAAAGAGGAGCAGAGGGTACAAAGAGCTTGTTGAGCTTTTTTTTCTTGCAAGGGGATCTCACAGGAAGTAATCTCAATGTGAACACAGTCGTCTTCCCATGACCAGTCACTACCCTCTGCACCCTGCCTGTGTATGTGTGTGTGAATTATCTGTTTACACTTTCCTTTAAGACCCTGAAATGCTCACAAAAACAGAAAAACCCAATAAGTCAAATCTGAGTAGAGCGTCTTGGCCCTCATGAGCAAAACGTACATTTTTATATGTAGAATTAGAGTTGAGGCGAAGGATTAAAGGAATACAGTATGTGAATTTTTTCTTAGCTCAGTGATGAGAGTACAGATATTCATATCCCCTGTGGATAATTTGCGTCAGTTTGTAAATATATAAAAATAAGCAAAACAGTAAGAGACTGATATCGCCCCAAAGTAAGAAGCGTGACCTTTAGAGTTTTATATTTTTTTTTATATACAGCCAAACCAGGTTCATTTGGTTTAGTTATTCATCCATTGTGCAGTGACTTGTAGCTGCGCAGTTAATTACCCATTATTTTCACTTCCTATGGGAACAGGAAGAGAGTTGTTTAGTTGTTATTGAACTGTGGTGTTGCAGCGCTCTTTGTGCGCACAACACATACTGGGTTTTCAAGTTTTCAAGACGCTTTTCCTTTCACAAAATTAGCTCCAGACATTGTCGATTACTTCCCATATTTCACTGTTGAGGAACACATCCATGACTGTGTCTCTTATTCTTGCAAGATGAGTAATGGGGAGCAAAGAAGGACAAAACAAATTCTGCAATACATAATTAGGTTCTTTTTTGTCCATGGGGTAGCTAACATGCACAAGACTTTATTCCATAATAACTATCGAATAAAGTTTAAACTGCATGACGGTCAAAGTGCTGCTTCCTCTTTACAGGTTGTTTGATGCCTCTGCTTTGTTTTTTCTAATCTTTGTTTTTTCCTAACTGTATAATTTCATATTGTGTAGTTTTATTCAA
The DNA here is from genome assembly GCF_910596095.1 of Thunnus maccoyii. Lineage (NCBI taxonomy): Eukaryota > Metazoa > Chordata > Actinopteri > Scombriformes > Scombridae > Thunnus > Thunnus maccoyii. The sequence goes on from NC_056555.1 coordinate 13,651,272, forward strand.
ATCAAACAATCTAAAAAGGGGAAACCACTCTTTGATTGAACTGCTCACAACACACAGTCGTACATCTAGTTTGTCACAAAGTAGGTTGAAACTGCTGCATCAAAGTGATCAGCACTCTAGTTCTCAGAAGATGACACAGTCTTTTTTTCTGAGTACAGAAGAAAAAATTCATGAGAGGAGACCAGAGTAGACGAGTGCAGTCAGGTGATCGTCCACAGCGCCCCTACTTTGAATTTTTGATCAAAATGAAGTGCGAATATTTAGGTTTAGCATGTGGACAGAGTAGCTGCAGGGAATTCTAATACTGTCAATTTCTTGGAACTCATAAAAGGAGAAGTAAAACAAATCCTAACATATGAATGCACAGTTGGGTAATTTCTGAATATTTTACTAAACATCTTATTTGAGATACCCAAAGAACATACTGTGGTTTGTTGAGTAAACTGAGAAGGATTCGGGCTCTTGGAGGATCTATGTAACAGTTACTTTAAAAACCCATTCATCATTCACAGTTTTCAAATCGGTCTTTGTTTTTTTTGCATTTGTTCTTTGGTTGACCTTTGGCTCACAAAGGATCAAATTTAAAGTGGCAGTCACTACGGTGAAGATTTGAGAAACCAGTCAAAGGTTAAATGATGATTTTCATCACACAGTCAACCTGTTGGACTTTAAATATTTAAAATGAGGCATTAATTGGTCAGAGGTAAGTTGTGGGACAGGAAATGAATGCAAGTAGAAAAAGCTTTCAAGTGCCTGTTTGGGTGTATGAGCTGTGAGTCTGTGACAGTTTGTCTCTTTGTGTGGGTTAGTTGTAGTCACTGTAGTGACTCATTGACGCAAATCTGCTACTTCCAGACCGAGGGAGGTCAAGACAGTGCGACAGAGGAAGGCATGGAAAGTAAAAAAGACACAGAAAGAGAAAACGGGTTATATTTATTTCCCTGTTTTATCCATTCTGTACAAATATATACTGCAGGGTAACTTCACAGTAACTGGTCTGTTTTTGTTTGCCTGAAGTGAAAACCAAATCAACATAAAGCAGAGAAAGAGAAATGGAAAACAGGTACAGTCGAATATATGAAAGCAGACAGGAAAACAGAGCAGTTAAGAAGAAAAAGTTGAGTGTCAAACACAAAAAAATTCAGCTCTGAACATTTGCTGTTTTTGTTTCTTTTCGTTTCATCTGTTAGTAATTTCCCTTTTCGTTCTGTTGAGACGCCGTGACGCCAATTGACTGAAGTCTGTTCTATTTATGTGGTTTGTTTCTGCGCTGTGGTTTTGATGCATGGGCTCAGTGATTCAGAGTGTTGAAATTTGATTGATCTCTGAAGACCCTGAAGTGAGCTCTGGGCTCATGTGTATCACACCCCTCAGTGTAAAAATTTGCTCTTAAGTTAGCAAAATTGTGGAAGCGATTCAGACTGATTGTAAATTTTTAAAATAAGAAAAAAAGACTTTTTATGTTCTTATGTTTTTATGTTCTTATTTGTTAGTCATGACTAAGACTGAGTTCATAAAACAGCACCATCTTAATTATGAGTGTCATTTGTTTGCCACTGATCTACTTAGAAATGCTTTTCGCACATATGTTTTGAAGTTGTAGTAGAGTTCTGTGTGGGCCTGTACACATGTTGGGAAAGCTGCTCTAATTAGCATTTTTAATTAACAATGGATCGAATTACATTTTTTGCATTTAGCTTGCATTTGAGCCGACAAATTTAGCAACTAGCTAGTGAACATAATGGAGCGTTTAGTAGCTACAGAGTCAAATATTTCCCTCAGGAGATGATGGAAACCAAACTAGAACTAAAAGGAGAATGAATATTGAATGTTAGTCTTAATGTTATGTAATACAATCTGTTGCACTGCCCCCAAGTGGCCAAACAATCAATTAATTTAGCTTTAAGACCCAACTCGAGACTCGTAACTATACTTTTGTTTTATTTCATCCGTTACTGAACATTAGCTTGTAAACACTTGTAAATATCTGAACCTGATACAACCTGAGCCTGAAGCTTTATACGACAAAACTAACCAACATGAACCTTGATGTTTTGGCGGGTTTGTTGGGTTCAGGTCACGTAGCAGAACTCAGTTTGCTGTTTTTAGCGACTGCTCTGAGGGTCATTCAGCTCCCTGTACTCATATGTTTTGTTGCAGAGGAAACTAAGTTCTGTTTAGTCTGCACTGCACAGCTCTGATGTAACAGACTCCCCCACCCAAATTTTTCCCAACTTTATTTATTTGTTTATCACTAATTTCACACTCATCACTCACTATCCACACAGAAATTCTGTCTATATTGAAACAGTCATACGGTTTGTTTTGTCTGTCTCTGTATCTAAATTGAGCAATGACGCTGATGCTTCTGTTATCTCAGCATGTTTATACATGTTTATACAAGTTTACGATCGGGACTAAATTCACTCAACACTCTAAGATATTTAAGTAATGTGGACTAAAATAATAATAATATGAATTCAATGAAATTATCAGAGATCTTTTGATTCTAAAGTATCTAACAGACTGATAAAATCACAGAAAGCTTGCTTTCTTTCTTTCTTTCTTTCTTTCTTTCTTTCTTTCTTTCTTTCTTTCTTTCTTTCTTTCTTTCTACCCCGGAAATGTTTTTATGGCTTTTAAAGTTTCCACTACCTCTGGCCAACAAGCAGCAATTACTGGCTAACACAAACTTGTGTTTGTTTATCTATGTGTGTGTTTGATGCAGGGAGTCCATGAATCTAAAGGTGTAACAGACGACTACCTGCGGCTGGAGTCTCTCATCCAGAAGGTGGTCTCTCCCTACCTCGGGACTCATGGATTATATTCCCGAGATGGATCATCAAATCTGCACTGCTCCTCCTGCTTGTTGGGTATGTGTGTGTGTGTGTCCAATGGGAGTGTTTTTAAAGGTTACAAGTTCCATGTTCCTGTGTTTATATCATTTCTTGTACTTGAGGCTTTCTGTAGTGTTATGTGGAATGTTTTCAGTTATAAAGTAATCATAATTAAAAAGTGATTTAGGGTTCAAACCTCAAAGGGGTAGAGCCCTATTGAGTTTGTAGCGGGTTATTATTGTTTGTTGCCTGCCGCAGCGGCACAAATTGCTGTGAGCTGGAATGAGTTAAAACCATGAAACTTGGCTCAATAACTGGAAATGATGTGAATGTGCAACAGCTACTTCCCTCTGTTGAGCGCAAAAAGGTTTGAACCTGTAAATTGCAGCTTGCAGCTATATTCTCTCTTTCCTTTTCCCACTCTCTCACTCTCTTTAGAAAAGCGTTTACAGCGCTCCTGGCCCTCCAAAGCAGGCAACCCCCCCGGCGCCAAGAACCCAGTGGTACGTTCTAAAAGCTACAACGTTCCCATGCTGACCCCTGTGGTTGAGTACGACGCAGACTCCTCCACGGGAGGAAATGCAGGCATCAGACGCCACTCAGTATGTGAGATGACGTCCTGTGTGGAGGAGACCAGCTCTGTGGCCGGATCCACCGCCAGCGTCACCAATAACACCAGTAACACCAGCACATCCAGCCTCGCCAACCGCTCCCTGGCTTCCACAGCCTCTGCTACACTTTCAGGTAGAACAAAAGAGTAAAACAAAACATTGACAGCTGTAACTTTCAAGATAGCAAGAGGCTATTGTTTCTGGAGGGACAGATGTAAAACTGAGTCCAAGAATGTCTAAGAAAAGCCTTTTATTTTTATACTCCCTGCAAAAATCTTCTATATTCATATATTTTCTCTGCACAAACATATGTTTTATCTTTCAGTTCTTGAATAATGAATTAAATTAAAGTAATATTTCTGAAAAATGTATCGTTTCCTTTTTAAATGAATGCACATCCAACCAAATACTGTATTAGGACGAGCTATAATAAGATGCATCACTATTCATCAATATCAAAATTAGAGATTTGTTTGTAATTACATTAAGAATAAACCCCACTGTTCACATGTAATTCTTCTTGATATGTGACTGTAATATTCCAAAGAATTCAACATAAAATCTAAATGTCTGTGTATGTTAGTGAGTTTTTTTATACACATCTCCCACCTTGTTGCTCTCACATGCAAATTCATTTACGTGAGTTATTTCTGTTACCTTACACAGGCTGTTATAATTCAAGATTAATTTATTATCATTTTACAACACAAGATTGTATAACGAAATGCAGTCTGCATTCCCTTAATGCTACTCACAAAAACAGAAGTGATATAAATGGATTAATAAATAATAAGTCATAAAAATAAAACTATTTTTTATATTGGAGTGCAGAGGATGAATTGAGGAGTATCACAGCCTGAGGAAAGAAACTGCTCTGTAGTCTGCTGGTGATGCAGTGATATATGGTTTTATAATGTATGTAGCTAAACCCGCCACGGTTGTGAGACACTTTCTGGCATTTTATTATGATCTGTTGTATGAAAAGCACTTCTATATATGTAATGTTATACAGAGGAACAGTGCAATTTTGCTCCACAGTGTGAGAGCTATCAATCCTGCAAATCAGTGGGAATATCAAATGAGAGATCTAGTGTCCCGTCATGGTCTACATGGTGCTTCAGAGGCTCTTTGTTATGAGGCTAAAATTCAGACAGAACACTGAATATTTGGGATTTTGGTGTGAAAGTGGTCATATTTGATCATATTCAAGCACTGATGCTTCTGTTCTCTTCACTGGAAAGACCAAACAGCCATCTGATCAACAGGGAAACCACAGAGTTTTGATTATCTTTTAATATACTGATCATTCATTCATTTTAACCCTACAACTCTCCATTACAGACACTGTGACCTCCAGCCAGGACCCCCAACCCAGAGACGTTGGCAGTCGCGCAGGTCCCCGCTCCCTCCAGCCGCAGCATCACTCCCCCTCCATCCTCCCTGATCCGTCCCCAGGCGATGACACACACTGCACAGGCTCACTGGTGTTCGACTCCCCTTTGTCCTCCAGAGTGCTGGTTCCAGACATGAGCTCCGGTCCCAGCCCATCGTCTAGCCCGGAGATGATGATGGACCACATCCTGGAATCTTTGGACTCAGAGCCGGAGCATGATGGCATCTTTCTGGACTTCTCGAGACGCTGCTCCGGAGGATCGGCGCAAAGCAGAGGCAGCAACAGGCAGAGTGTGGCGTGACACACAGAAACACACACACACATACACATGATGATACGGAGACATGCGCACACAATGCTGAGCCAAGACTGACATTCCTCACACCCTGTGATGTCTCCTGCTGTTTTCTAAGATCTCTAGATCATCAGGGATTTGTTCAAACTGTCATATTTTTCTATGTGATGTGATCAATCCTTCCAATATTTAAATCTGGCATAACATTTACACTTTCTGGATTGTTTGCCTCCAGTTGAAAACAGCACCGGCTTCTCTGGGAAGCTATTATCACACCATTGTCTTGACGTACAAGCTAAATAAATTAATAAAATTTGATTAGACTATAGTGGTTGTATCACAGGTTTTGCAGTTTTAGAAGGAAGTTTTCCCTTTTTTCTGTGATGAATAAAAACTGGGAAAATAGAGTGCTAGTGGTGATAGCTGAGTAAAACTAAAAATATTTGACAAATTGTCAAATATCTCCTCAAGACGAGGGCTATTTAATAGCTCCAATTCAAACTTTTAAACTTTTCAAATGTCCAGTTATACTTATATATTGTTGCTTGAATGAACCTCAACATATTTTATTAACTGATTATTAAAATATTAATTTGATTTTTGCACTTTGTCTCCCATTGAACTGAAGTCTAAACCGGATGTTTTCTGCTTCTCTCCTACTTTCATTACTGATCATAAGCCCCTTATTTATGATTTTAATCTTTATATTACAATATCTACAGTATATTGAAAGTGGTTTAAACTCCTAGCAGGATAGAGCGCTTCATGATGTATTTACAAGGTGTATTTCAGATTCTTTGCTTTTTGGCCAAAAGCTTTATCTACATAAGATCAGTGACAAATGTCATGTTCTATTGTTTTATGCTGCTTTGATGTTGGTGCAAACCCAGACTGCCTGATACCATCAAAGTGAAAGCTGGTCCCACTGCTAATTTGGTCCTCAGTCACATCAACGTTACTTTAGTTTAGAGGTGCTTTAAAATACTAATGTGGGTTAAAATAATTGCAGAAAATATGATTGGAGTTACAGCTTTAGTTTTTTTGGATAAAATAAATGCTCAGGGGTAGTTGTTGAAATATTAGTTAATGAGTAGCTAATATTTCTCCCTTTAAATGCTGATGAATTCTCTCATTGCAGCTTGCCAAGGAGATAACACTCTTCTTTGGAAATATAGTTTTGGCAGTGTTCTGCTGTTTTCAAACTCCGTCCTCTCACTTCCTGTCAGTTCAGAATCGTCACTGAAATGTGAGTCATTCAGTGTCCTCTCAGTCAAGCAAATATGAGGAAAATGTTTTCAGTAGAAATCCCTCAGAACTGGTTGTGTTGACAAAGGCCTCAATGAAGCCCAGAGGACACTTGGTTTGTAAAAAAAATATTGTTATTTTTAATAATTGTTTTGACAGGAGCATACAGGCTATGGGAGAGTATGGAAGCCTGTATTTTCCTGCATGCCTTCTGCTGCATCCACAGGACGACATTCTGAATTTCTTATCATACAACTATGTTCATTTCATGTTTGTCTAAACAGGGACAAACATCTTTAATGCAAGTTTTCCTTGTTTACACATCTGTGAGAAAATCACATCCAGGCTTCAAACTCTTCCTGTTTCTGAGTGAATGCAGCCTTTAAAGAAATCTGCTGAATAATGAAATGAGATGCACTTTGTTTACCAAGTACCAAATAATCATAAACAGTTTTATTCTAGAAATAGACTTAAAAAGACTTAAAAGATTGTAAAAACATCCTGTCAAAACTGATTTGATTATATTAGCAACACTAATATTTATATATTGTGTTGAGATATTACATTCTATTAAACACTTTGGATGAAAACCTTATAACTATTCACTTTACATGAACACAACTTTGTTATAAAATCTCTAAACTGTAATTTAAATATAAATATTTGATATTTGGGAAACTGTGAGAAAGCTTTGCAGACACTGCCACCTTGTGTTGTTCTTCACAGTCACTGTCGAACATGCTGTGATAATGGAGGGTAGCAAGAGACAGGAAGGTGCAGCGTTGCCCTTTCAAACTTTGTCAGGAGAGTTGAGGAGACTAATGAAAGACAGCTGTGAGGGGAGGGGGAGGGGGTAAATCCAACAAATGCAGAATGGAGGAGAGCAGAAAGGTGTTATTCTGCTTTAGAAAGGGGACATTTAAAGACTTAAACCAGTTTTAAGTCTTTACATTTAACATCTAAAACAAAAGTAGTGAAGGAGTTTCCTGGACTTCCCATGTGGACAACAATCTGTGCTGCTAGATGAGAGCTGATCCTGGAGCACGTCTGAATGATTTCTTTTTTTATTATTATTATTATTCTTTACTTGTCCTGCTCAGATCTGGATTTCAACTTCTTTATTGCATCAAACCAAAAGTTAAGTCTTTCTTCCTTTTACTCTCCTCAACATGTTTGGTGTTCATTCATTGATTATCATGATAAGGTTCTGGAGTAAATTCATTGATTTAATGGCCATTGACTTACTGAAGATGGACAAGAAAGAAAAAGAAGTTTAAAATGTACCCTTAACTACTATCTGGTTGCTTTGGATCTATTGTGATTACTTTAGTTTTATATTCAACCAGCAGATATGTAGTTTTTGTTCACAGTGTAAAAACAGCTATATTTACCATTTATATATTTACCTAGGAAGTTAAAGGGTTATGATTATTCACCCAACCTGTTCACTACTGACTCTTAATTACTCAACAATCTTTATTTTATTCACTGAAAAAATCATATTATTGCTCATTTACCTGAACAGGATATCTAACTTTTTTCAGCTTCTCATACTTCTGTCTTAATTTAGCTCCTGTTTCGTAAAAAAACGCTTTTTTTGTGTTCGCCCACCAAGTGGCCAACTGCTTTACAGTCATGCCAACCTAAATTACCACTGACATCAGTGGTTACGTTTACAGTGAAGCTGATCTTCAACATCAAACAGAAAACATCTGTTTCAGGCTCCAAAATAGTTCTTAAGGTTAAATATCATTTTCTATTCTGGTTTGTGTGATAATAGTCACCCGTCTAAATCAATTTTGCTAATCTGCACTTACTTCATATGTATGTCTAAAGCCTATTATTTTTTAAAAAAAATATTGTCTTTTTCTTCCTGTAGACAATCACTGACAGCTATTATAACTGACTGTAATGTCAGAAACTCTGCCTGTTAAAAATACAAGAGCAGTTGAATCTTTTTGAAGACATCTGAACATTTGAACTGTCAATATTACTTTACCATGGTAATTAAATAACATTCATACACATAAGAATTGACTTAAGTGATGTACAGTACTCATTTATTTTATATCTCCACAAGTAGCATACACACCAGCCTACTGACATTATATGGTAGTATGTAGAGTATGTACTCTGGCAGTGTAACATCATTTTTTTCTTTTCTTTTTTTACATGAACCACAGTTTAAAAGGCCAATAAAAATGCAGAATCAAAGAGCAGGAAATATTTTTATGCCTCATTTCATTTTTTAATGCAAAATCCCCACTGAATTGTTGCAGATTGAAACAAATCGCTGTCTACCACTTGGGGGCACCAAAGTTACAAACTTTCAAATTCTACAAATAATGGATTGAATATCCTCCAAATCTGATGGTTACCAGTAACATATTTGAAAGCACTGTTTGGAAGTTCAGTTCTAAATTGTTGACAGTAAAAAAACAAGCAAAATGTAAAATGATTTAGTCATATGGATCAAATGTAAACAATTATCCCAGTTTGGCCTTTGTAGTTAAAATCAGGCTTCTACAGTAAATGAGCTCAACATTGTGCTGCTGTCTATCCTATTACATTCTGGCTGAAAAGATTCGGCAATAAAACTTTTTTTTTTTTTTTCTTTTTTAAAAGAAATCACTTGAACAGTCAAGTGCTAAAATGATTCTACCGTTTCTCTGTGAAGAAAGTTCTAAGATGTGAAAACGTAAATGATCACACTGATAAGCAAAGAGGGGAAAAAAAAAATCTTTTGTGTTGTGGTTTCAGAGCATTAGAAACAAATGTCTGAAGCAGCAACAATCCACAATATTTGCAGTGCATGAAGTTGAACCCAGCTCGACTCCTGCACGCATCTGCAATTTCTGTTAGCATACAGCGGTTGGGAGTTTATCATATAGAAAACAAAAATAGATTTTCTTCTTACACTTCAGTGTCGCATATAGTTGGCCAGAATACATTCAGAATATAATTGGATACCTTTTTTATATTGTGGCATTGGCCAGCACTAATCTTTAAAAATCACTACTCTAAATAACTTTCTAAGAGTTAAATCATTTTCTGTTTATATTACAGCTCACAAGAAGTCCAACTGACCATAACTGCAGTCTCCAGTCCAGCATGATGGTGAAGGTTTGTGGTTCATCATCAGTTTTACCTGTATAATAATCTCCACTCAAAGAGCGCTGATTACCATAGTAACAACATTTCTTAGTTTCTTAACTTACTCCTCCGGTGCAGAACATTGTATCAGCCGGCAATCTTTTCTCCTCGGGGCTGAAAGCTTTCTGAAGCAGCATGTAAACCACAAAAACGCCTTTTGAAATGAATGTGCAGCAAAATGCAAATGATCACTTCATGGAGACACAAAATAACTGCAGAAAATGTTCTAAGTGTAATTATTTATAGCTGTTATGTTCTTCTTTGGGATCACAAAAAAAAACAGGAGCACTTTGTCACCTGTGATTAATTTCTCTCTTTTAACGCTGATAAAAAACTAGTAAAATGATCTAAATCTATTTGACTTTTCAGCTGCACACTGTACGTAACAGACTGTACAAACACTGGCCATACAGTATTAAGTGCTGATCTTTGCCCTAAACAACTAACATGTATTCTATTATGTAAAGATGTTTCTTTTTAGTAGCTTAACAGCTGCTGTAGGTAGTGCTGCCTGCTGTGATTATGGCAAGGCAAACATTCAGTATGTAAACAGTATTGTAGAACATTTTCTTTTCTCCATTGAAAGCTGAATATGTGTATGCGTTTCAAACGAAATGTTCTCAACTTTTGTTACAGACACAAATCTAAAAATCAGCTCACAAAACAGCCACAGACAGTATCAGTCAAACACTTCTCGTCCCTGTGAGGCTATAAGGCGAGACTCCCCGTGATGCAAGGTGAAGAAGGATTCTGGTTTCAGTCCTTTCTGTTCCAAGGCCTCTCTGAGACGAACCGGCGGCTCCAGGTAGTACTGGGTGAAGCAGGGACAGGAGGAGAGAGAGTTGAAGGCTATCTGTACATGACCATACTTTCAACAAGTTTATTTTAGCTCAGTGCTACAGTTTTTTTTTTTGACTGTTCACGACAGACTTTTGTTAGCTCATCTAACTTTTCCGAGCGCGGCAGCGAGCCAGAGGGCTACATTAAGCCGTGTTAGCTGCAGAAATAGTCATGCAGCTTAACAAACAATGAAACTTTTGTTTGGTTTGTGTTGCCAGAACATAATAGAGTGTCAAAGCACTTTTTTTTTTTTTTTTTTTTTACCTCCCATAACACTCTCTTTGGCTTTTATGTCTCCATCTCTGAAACCAGTGACAAACAGAACTCTCTGAACTACTGGGATTTATAATACTAACCCACAAACCACTGCAGTTTTAAACAGACATTTTTCTGCATTGCACAGAAAAAAATTCCCAATAAAACTTGTTGTTGATACACCAAAACAGACTTTCCTTATTTGATCTTGTATGTTAATCCATGGCATGCGCACAAAGCATAAGCTAGTCATTAACCAAATGACTACATGTTTGCTGCTACAGACACACCTACCTCATAGGCGAGGGCAAAGGTTCCCCAGTGAATAGCAACAGACTGTTTGGCCTGAAGGTCTTGGTGAATCTGAACAGCCTCCTCTGGGTCTACGTGCTGCCCCTGCATCACATCCCTGAACAACCAAAAGAATATTCTTACAAGTCTGTCTCTTGTGCGTGGACTTTTAAAATGTTCAGTGATAATTATAACAGAATTTATACAGCATTAAGTAACTAAATTTTATAGTTTAGAGATTGCATTTCCGCTGGTTTATTATTTTTTTTTAAGTGTTGATGTGTCATGTGAGGTGTGTAAATTTCATACAGTACCTGGGCAGGTAAGCTCCAATAGGAATTGCTGCGAGGTCGAATGGGCCAAAGCGTCGCCCAATCTCCTGGAAAGATGGGCAGTAACCAGTATCACCAGCGAAGAAGAAGCGATGTTCTGGACCTAAAACAGACCAGCTGCCCCATAAAGACTGAGAGGAAACGGGAGAAGAGGAACAATGTGTTTTTTATTAAAAGAATCTGCTTTGATCTCAATTTAAAACTGCTGTTTTGTGCTTGATTGAAAGTGACTGAATTAAAGACTTATTTCATCACCAAGTTCTACAAGAAGTGGTTCAGTTTTGGATGCTTTCAAGATTCATATGATGAATTTGACTTGACGTTTGTATGTACATATTTTTTGCAAAATGTATTCTAAAAAAGGTATGAATTAATACACAAAGTCACAATCTTATCAATAATTTATCATTTGAATCAATTACCTTGTTATCATCCAGCGCGGTGCGTTTGCTCCAGTGCTGAGAGGGTGTGCAGACAAATGTGACATCATCGTGACCCGGCACACAGTTCTCCTCCCACCAATCCAGCTCCATCACGTTCTCACAGCCCACCTTCACCAGCCAGTCCATTAAACCAAGGGGCACGAACCTATGAAACACACACATGCACGCTTGGAATTAATATTAAAAGTGTGATTTTTGCTTACTAGCATCAAAGGCACATTGGTTGTTGACTGCTATCTTTCAATGCATCACACACACCAGCGTAGCTCCCCTCCAAAGCGTTCGTTAAGGCTGGCCACAGATCCAGCATCCAGGTGATCATAATGAGAGTGACTAATGACGACAGCATCGATCCTGGGCAGCTAGAGGGAGGGAGGGGAAATAAGACAACAGAGATATGAAAATAGTGCGATGGTGAGAAATCATTGCAATAATGAAGACTAAAAAAATACCAAACCTGTTCCACAGTGCAGGGGGGCCCTCTGAACCTTTTAGGCCCCATGAACTGGAACGGTGAGGCCCTCTGGCTGAAAATCGGGTCTGTCAGAATGTTCAGCCCGTCCATTTCAACCAGAACTGTGGCGTGACCCAGCCAGGTGACTCTCAGACCTGGACTGGAGTCACAGTGGCTTGGGTTCTGCACAAAGTACGGTTCCATCACTGGGAGCTCACTGTCTAGGGCCTGCAGGTGGAGGATAGAGAGTAATGGCAACACAGAGGAATTAACAAAAGGGAGGATCGGTTATAGGAAGAGACAGTGAAACAGACAGAGAAGGCAGTGAGAGACTGCATCAGAGATGTCTAAATGAAAAAACTAAATTAACCATAATCCCATAATCTCATCAGCATGGTTTTGTTGCTGCTTGCAGGACTGATTTATCCTCAATTTTAAAATGTTTGGCAACATCACAAGGATAAACAGCTGAGGTGGGATTCTGCTTTTTTTGTTTGTTTTAATGGATCACACTGGCCATACAGCTGAAAAGCTCTGAGTTTTCTCTCTGTCTGGCCAATATTTATGCATATAATTTAAAAAGCTGCATCCTAACTCACTGTTAGCACTGTGAACTACCCTTCCATCATCAAACATTTGACCTATGACCTCTCTGGTTGTTGATTTTTCTTTAACACCTATTCTTGTAAGTTCTCATACAACAAAACACTGATCAGCAAAAGCAATTAATGGGTTAAATTCTTTTCTATTGCTGTGTGAAAGCAGCCTTTGAAGCCCGTTAAGCCGTTACTGAGCTCAGCAACGTTTCCACTAGGTGCTATAAATAGTGTGTGGGTTGAGTCGACAAAGGGCAACGTTTCTACCAGCAGAGGTAGGAAATATAACCTCTAATACTGATCACTGTAAAGATAATACAAGTAAAATCGTATATATTATAGAAAGTGTTACATTTAAAACAACATCCATGACCAATCTGATACTAATCATAGAGTAAAGCCCTGTTTTTTTTTAACATAATCCCTAATAATTACCCACCTCTTTACTAGTTGGTACATTGCTGTGATTTTTGTCCAGCAACAGGAACCTGAGCAGGGTGGGGTAAGAAGGGAACCGCCATGTGGACCAGGGGTTGATCCAGCGGCCATGTTTGTCTCGAGAAGACTTGGTCACGTCCTCCTGCAATAAAGTTAAACAATTATATTTTAGTCACTTATATCAAGCTTGAAAATGTCTGCTGTTTCTGTACATAAACCTAAGCAGGAAAGGGCGTATATGGAAATGAGGAGGTTTGAGGTGGAGGCTGAAAAGGAGGTGTGTCTGTGTCTCAGGTAGAAGAGGGAGGTTTTAGACTGCAGGATGTGTGACGGGGAGGTGGGGTTTTTTACCTCCAGCCGATAGTCCAGGCGGAAGCTTTTGCGGGAGGAGCGAGAGGAGCTGCTCTTCCTCTGGGTCGGCACCTGAGGATCCGCTTCTCCGCCCTCAGCCCCTCTAAGCACTCCACCATCCTGGAGTACGCATACAAACACAAATACACACACACAGAATGATGGAGTCTGTTTGCAATCCCTAAGACATCTGAAACAAGGTGGGAAATTAGAACCCTTAACCACATAACCAACAATCCTTCCTGTTGTACCTTAAAGATTTAGCTGTAGCTGGTAAAATGCCATTTTTAAATGTTGCTGCTGACTGTTTCTGTCTGGATTCCTGAGTATTATTTGCTGTCAAATAAACAAAGTTTGCAAAAAATGAGGAAATGAGGAAATTCAGGGTGTTTTCAACATTAAATCATTTATTATTTGATCTCTGATGATTTTAACAGGTATCCCCTGTCACAAAAATCAACAGATAACACTGAAAGTGAAAATTTCAGCTCTCAGGTATCAAATTTACAACCACATTTCGACAGCTAGCGACCATGGAAACACACATCCCATGACAAAATTTGTTTAGAAATATTTCTTTCAATGAAAAACTACATCTTGTTAACAAATAACAATAAGCAAATGAGAAGCCTGAATTACCTCCACCAGGCCTTTTCTCTCCTCCAGCGCTGCTCTGTCTGAAGACGATGGCTTCTCCATAGGCTCACCACCACACCTATCACACACACACACACACACACACAAAACACACACACCTTTAACTATGAAAGTTCTTCACAGTCAGTAAAATCGCAGCTTTCTCCTGTGGTGCTATCCTAAAGGAACTGGGGTTCACTTGCCTCGCTCGACAGCACACCAGAAACTCCTGAGGATGGTGACAACGTTACACATTCAAACTGACCCAGTTATAAGCAGGATGCATTCACTAACCTTAACGCCACTGTGACAACAGCCGACAGTTAAACGGTACTAGTTTGCATGAGGCAGAAAGAGGAATAATCAGACACAGATAACGATTAACTGCGCTGTATTCAAATGAATCCAAAACTAACCTAGTGGCTAATACGATGTCTCTTTTCTTTTTTTTTCCTTTTATCTATTAACTTTTGCTGGCAGGACACATTAAAAAAACAAGTTTCCTCCTCCTTAGTGTGACAGATAACAAACACAGAGCTCAGTTTTTACTCATGTGTAATGCTGATTGGGTGTGTGGGCTGATGCATGCATGGTACAAATATTTCAGACGTGTAAACAGGCTGTGTTAACTATCAAAACAAATGTTCAAATCTTTGACTCATATTGTTACATCAGTGCAGTTACAGTGCAGCAGCTTGCTACTTCCTTCTTGTACATTATCCAACTGAAACATGGTGCAATGATTCTTTAACTATGAGTTGAGCCCTAAATTGAACAAAAGACCTGCCCTTGATAAAAAAAAAACAAAACATACTTCCTCAATGAGTTCTGGGTAAATATGTGTGACAAAAAAAGAACGAAAGAGAGTTGCAAACATGAGAGTGAATTTGACATTTTAGTTTAGGGCCATGAAAACAAACACCTACATTTACATGGTGCATAAACTGATGTTGGCACCTACACACTCCTGTGCCAGCAAGTCTATTATAACACCTCTTCCTTATCCTGCCATTATCCACAGCAATTACAGTGCAGGACACACCCTTAATAACTACTATCTACTCATGAATATCTTCTTCATGCACTTATATGAACAAATGCACTTGATGATGGCCTTCATTGCTATCAAATATCAATTATAATGGTCCCTTAATTTGTATAAGAGAAATTTATGACTACCAAGTGTACGTGCCGTTGCATGAATGCTGTATGAAAGCCCACAGTGCATTTGCTGTCTTCGGGGAACCCCATACATTGAAGTTATGGCGTGCTGATGATGCACTCAGCCTCATGAATGGACTTTTAACTGCACACTACACACAGACACTGGGACAACAATGGAGCTCTGTGGTTGACAACCAAAACAAAGATCTGTGTAAGCCAGCCAGCGTGCCCTGATGTGGTCATATGAACGACAAAACGCTGCAGCCTGCCGTCTGTCTTTCTCTGTTCCTCTGTTGTGTAGTTAAATTAAATTGAGACAAGCTGTTTCAACACATGACACAATACCCGCGTTTAGCAAAGGGAAAATCAATCACATATTGTCACATTTTGCAGGCCAGATTCCTCTCACGATGTAACTTTCAAGAGTGAACATGCTGTTATAACACACTAGTCTAAACATGAATGAGTCTAGTCCCTGTGATACTGACTGCCACAACATATGATAAACAAAGTCTTAACAACTTAAGACATCTTCTATTATTTCCTGTTTAAAATGTGTGCACAGACACTGACACACAGGAAAGACAACACTGACAAACTGACTACAACACCTGCAACATAAATACTTACTACAATACAATTAAAGTACATTTTAGCAGAATACTAGCCTTGCAAAAAATGTGTCCCTTTGGTAAAAACATAGTGATATAACAGATATTAAAATGCCACTGGATACAAGGCCACCACACAGTCATTATCCGAGTATCACGAGCGTTGTTACAGGCTTCAAAACAAACTATTTTCGGATCAACTTACCTGAAACGTGAACGCAACAGAAATAGCACCAGTTGTTTTCTTAGCGAGGAGACATTGTTGTGTGTACGTTAGCCATACGCTGCGTTAATGCGAGCTAGGTAACATTATCGGTAACTACACGGTTCACTGTGCATTTCCAATACCGTTTGCATTACTGTGACGAGTCTCTTAATGAGTGGCGACGGAAAACTTCAAAGACAAACAGTGAATGCTGCTGGTTAGGACGTCGTTCAGAGGTAAGTTTCTTTAAACGCAGCCGGACGGTGAGGATCATTAGTCGGTACCAGCTCTGTTTCTCTGACGTCAGTGCTAAACCCTCTGATCATGTGACCGCCCGAGAAACTCCCGCTTTGACTGCAGCAGTCCAAACATATATAATGATGCTGTACGCCTTCCTTCTAATGCTGAAGATTGTGTGGAAAATATTTATATTGGTGAAACTAATATATTGAAAGAGAAGTGCTCTAATAAAAATATTAGGAAAACATTCAGTTGAGTTACTGTCCCATCATAGATGTTTGTGGTCCTTATTTTAAGGACCAGTGTGAAGGATTTAGGGTGATCAATTGGCAGAAATGGAATATAATATTCATAATAGAGCCTGACCGATACTGGATTTTTGGGGCCGATGCCGATAGCAATATTAGGGAGTAAAAAAATTCCGATATTGATATATCGGCCAATAATCTTATACATACAGAATGTATACACACACATTTTTTTGCAATGATCCTTCAAATGTGGTTATAAAACATTTGTGACAAAGCTATGCAATGGAGCCAGGATATTTTACAGTTTATTAATAAACTTCATTGTATCAGCGCACTGAAACAGTAAACTTCACTGGGAATTTAATAATTATAAAAAACTATAAATAAAAGAAACACAGAACAGAAAAAACATGTAGAAATGGAATATAACATTCATAAGCATGTTTTAATTGGTGTATAATCCCATGAAAATAAGAATTTTGTTTTTGTTACCTTAGAATGAGCCCTTTATATCTACATAGGGAGTGGGTCCTCTTCCACAGAGGCTGCCATGTTTCACCGCTATGTTTCTACAGTAGCCCAGAATGGACAAACCAAACACTACTAGAGAGGGCCTTTTGCATTTTTTGCCTTTTTTGTGAGTTTTGCGGCCAATGTAGGTTCTCCTACACGCTTGAAAGGGAGGGGGGGGGGGGTATTTAGTTGGTTGCAATTTGCAACCAACTGCTAGTGTTTGAAGGATGCTGTTCATCCCTCCAGAAGAGTTCAACAGACTTGTAGAATCAATGTCAAGGTTGAGGAACACCATTCTTCCAAAAGATATTCCCTTATTTGGTGTTTTGATGATGATGATGGAGAGTGCTGTTAAACACATCGGTCCAAAATCTCCCATAGGTGTTCAATCAGGTTGAGATCTGGTGACTGCGAAGGCTGTAGCATATGATTCACATCATTTTCATACCCATCAAACTATTCAGTGACCCCTCGTGTCCTATGAATTGGGGCATTGTCATCCTGGAAGAGACCACTCCCATCAGGATAGAAATGTTTCATCATAGGATAAAGGTGATCACTCAGAACAACTTTGTATTGATTTGCAGTGACCCTTCCCTCTAAGGGGACAAGTGGACCCAAACCATGCCAGCAAAATGCTCCCCAAAGCATAACAGAGCCACCAGATCCCCTCACTGTAGGGGTCAAGCATTCAGGCCTGTAACAGTTTTTCCTTTAATTTGTCACCCAAAAAATGTAATCTTTTTTTGTTTGTTTTTGTTTTCTATTGTTTATCTGTCTATTTGTACCTCTGTATATGAATATCTGTACAAGAAATGAAATAAGAAATAAAAAGATATATAAATGACTAAAATCTGACTAAAATAGAAACAAAAGAAAAGGCATATTTAGTTAAAAGTAATACAATTTTCTTAAAAAATATTTTTAATATTTATTTTTACTTATTTTAGTATGACCACTACTAGTACGGGTAAGGTAAGTTTTCTAAGGAAAATTAACAATATTAATAACACAGTGAAGAAAAGCAGCCGAGTAACTCATTTATTTTCTTGAATATAAATTGAATTGTTTATTTGTTTATTTCATTTTTTCCTGATAGGGAGATATACATTTTTTAATTTATTATTTATATATTTAATTTCTTACTTTTAAGCACCTGTTTAATCATATATCTAAGGGCTGCAAGTAACGATTATTTTCACTATCGATTAATTGTTTGGTCTATATATCAGAAAATGTTGAAAAATGTCATCACTGTTGCCCAAAGCTCAAGGTGCAACTTCAAATGTCTTGTTTTGTCCCGACCAACAGTCCAACCCAAATATTTACTATCATAAAGGACGAAAGGAACCAGAAAATATTAACATTTGATATTTTCATATATTATTTATTAATACAACCCTGACCCATTCCTCAACAGTTACTTGCAAATAAAACAAAATATGTAGCCTATACCTATATTAAATATTTAAAAGTTTAAATTAAAATTTGATCCCATAACGTATAACACAATTATCGATGACGATGATTCTTTAAAAATGTCATATTAACTGACATTGTTGACTGATTGTTGAACGTCATACCAAAACTTTGCTTTCACTTACTGCAAAAGTCCTTTTATATTTAAGTATTATCAGCACTGGCCATATATATGAATCATTTCTGGCTCTACTTAGATAAGTAAGTTCAATTTGAATACTTTTAGATATAGTATAAACATAGTATAAGTGAAATAAAGTGTGAAATATCGGCTCAAACCCTGGACAAGCACACCACAGAGCTCCTATCAGGACGTTTTGTCAAATTATAAAACCTATTTCTGCAGACTTACCTTGAATTCAGCCTCCTGAGGAAGGACAGCTGGAGAGATTTTAACCCTACATTCAGTCGCGCTGTATATTTGTTAAACTTACAGCTACACGCCATTAACAACTGTTCAGACTTACATAACAATGATTGCTCTCTATCTTGTTGTATCTGACCATATCTGTGTCTGAAAAATGACACAGAACAGCTGGAGGACACAAACTTCCAAGTGTGTACACAGGGAAGTTATTCAATGTCTGAACTTCCTGCGAGCTGCCTTCAAGGACTGTCGGAAATCTGATAATTTTACAGTTAGGCTTTTACGAAAAGTGTTCAATAACCTCTTTGCAAATGTACATGCTAAATGTTTTAGATGCGCACATATTTTCTACTTACTTAAAATATATTTAAAAAGTATATACCAAAAGCCAGACATATAATCAAACTTTTTTGGGTGTAGAAAATATGGAGTTGCTTAACAGAAAACACATCATGCACACACAGCATCTTTGCTTGAGATAAAGTCTATGATGGTGCATCAAGTCAAACCTTAAAAAAAACTAATCATATTTCACATAATTATGTTTCACAAGTCTATTGATTGTGAGCAACTATGCCAAACTTAATTTCAGCAGGTACAAATTTCATGGCTACATGAATGAAAAGAGTAATGATACAACCACTCAACAGCTGACAGGTCATGAAACCCTGAAACCCCTTCTGCTTGCTTGAGCCATTTCACACCCAGTGAGTTATTCAGTATATGTATGTATGCATTGTCAAGGTAAAGGATGGATTGTACATGGACGTCAGAATCTGCTCTACTTGAAATAAAGGGTCAGTGTTTGACCTGCTTTGCTCTAGCATATCATGTGATGTTGAACACATAATGTAAGCACCTGCTTTTAACCCTCCTATTGTGTTAGGGTCAAATTTGACCCGTTTTCAACTTTAGATGTGTGAAACATAATTTTTTCTGATCAAAACAAGGCTTCATTACATCCTCTACAATGGCCAACTGAATACAATAAAACACATTTTGATCATTTTTCTTTTTTTTTTTTAAATGCCCACAAAAAGAAAGTTACATCTGTTGTGTTATGGGTCAAATTTGACCCGGTATAATTATGGGTTGTTTATGCAGAGAAATACATAGTAGATGTTGCCAAACCATCTGTTTGCAGGTCAAATTTGATCCAAGAACACTAAAAGTGTTAACCCTTTTCTAACGCATAAGGGAGGGTTAATGACATTACAATGCGACAGACCAGTTGGCGTGAATTTCCTCCCACACATGCAACTACTGCTCTCTGTGCATCACCTGTATTCCATCATGTTTTATGAATAAGCTTTCACAATTACAACAGAAAAACTCAAATGCTGTAAACACAATTACTTTATGTAGGAAATTGTACGATCAGTAAAAAAAAAAACAAATGAGCTATTCACATTGAGAACTGTTCACACAAACATCAGTGTTTCATCAGGCAGGCACACATACTACAGGGATGTTTCACTGTAAAGGATAAGCCCAGGATCAACACAGGGAAGTGCCTTCCAGTAGAATACACTATAGTTATACTGGAACCAGGATTACACAAAGACTTTTTGACAATGGCTTGACTAAAACATTGAACAAACAAATTTGAAAATGACAGGGAATGTTTTGTCATTCTACCTCACAGCCAACTAATCTAGAAATGGGAGGGCAGAAAAGAGAAGGGAAAAAAAACAAAACAACAAATCACAAACTCTGTTTGTACTTGCCCCCGGAAAGACAGCTGAGAACACTTACAAAGTTCAGATTTTTATTTAATCAAGTCTTTTCTGGGTTATGCAATAACGAGATGAAATGATCACAAAACCTATCACAAAATGTGTTGTTTTATAAACCATGGATGAGGTCAGGAGCACAGAAAAATGCAGGTTGTGCCCTGGCAAATAATCATGTCCAAGTGTGTGTTGCGTGTGTGTTTGTCTGTCTCTCAGTGATCCTTGTGGTCTCCGTCCTCCTCCAGTTTCCTGATCTCTGCCTTCAGGTGGTTGATGTTTTCTCTGCTGGCTTTTAATTTATCTTTCAGCTCTGTGATCTCCTGGCTGGTTCTCTTCTTTGCTGCTTCCATTTTCTCCTTGGTCCTCTGCTCCAGCTCACTGACTGCACAAACAGGAAGGTATGCACATGACCATAACTGCAGCAAATCATATTAAAAAAGGAACAGTTTGGGGAAAATACTCTTATTCATTTATTACTACCAGACTATTTCTTGGCTGGAACCAGTTGCCAGGCAACCAGCGGAGCCAAGAAATAGTCAAAGTTCTCCTTTGAGCTCCCTTTGTGTATACGTACACTCTGTCTCATGCTTGTATGCTCCCAGGGTGAGTTGTCTTGATGTGGTCAGTAGCTGCTGCATCATGGCTGTAGGATCCTGGAAGATCTGAGAATTAAAAAGAAAACACAGCAGTCAGGTAGATCTCTATTCACAGCCAAACTTTCCTGACACATGTCCTGTATTATATTAAAACAAAGATGATATGTTAGACAACAGACATATACAATTTAACACCATGGGGTTATGGGAGTTACAGATGTGTGAAAACTCTATGAAAAGCAGCACTTGGAAACAATATCATTTTAGTGGAGTCATTACTGAGATAATAAGATGTAGCACAAGGACAATCATACCATTTCATCATAGAATTCAGAGACAACTGTCTTCTTAGGCATGGCACTGGAGTCGGACTGGAACAGCTTCAACAGATGGTACAGAGTCACCTAACAAACAGACAAAGAAATCCATAAGAATTAACAACACATACCAGCAGGTAAACCAAATGCCAATACATCTGTTTAGTATTTCAACATAGGATAAAAGACAAATTATGTACTTTTAGATGCAGAGCGACTTGTTGAATATAATGTCCAAAACATTCCCTGCATTACTCTCTCTTTCAGTACATAATAATACTGTACATTTCTGTAACATACTGCAAAAAGCACACTTTGAAGGATTTAGTATGGAGCTGGAACATTTTCATGATACTGTATGTGTGTTTACTAATGGTGGCTCTCACCGGTCTCTCATTGGGGTCAATGAAGAAGATCTTGACGATGATCTCAAACTCCCCCCAGCCGGTCTCTGTAATCTCGTAGGGAGGCTTGGTCACCACTGGAAGAAACAAGGCGAGATGGACACACAGATGACCAAACTAGGTTATTTCACATTGAAACGAGATAAAACTCCATAACAGGTACAGATGCCTATATGACGTGTAACCAAACTTCACTCAATTTTCTGTTTAGTTACACTCTATTTGACATAATATAGGTAGTACAATCAACAAGACACAAAAAGTTTCAGGCACACAGTTTTCCTCACCCCATACTTGAAATGTAAAGGTCTACTCACCTCTCAGTGGGTTACCATAGCTCTCATGTAGCTTGAACTGGATCTTCTTCACATAAGCAGACATATCCTGGAAGAACAATGTAATTCATCATATATAATGATAATCTTGTGTCTTCTAAACACATACGGGCTGGACACCATTCAATGTGGGACACTAAAATAAACAAATCAGTCAAATCCATAGACTTGACGCTATTCTGGATGTCTAACCTCATTTCTATAAGGCTTCACATAGACAGACCACTGGTGTGTGTGTCCATCCTCCTCTCTCTTCTTCCCAAAATATCGTGCAACATTTCCAAACACAATAGGCTTCACAATTGTCACTCCCTGCAGCCAACAGAGAGGAAACACAAAGAATTACAAGAATGAATATCAAAACACTAATAAATACAAGACCGGTGAGACAAAATATATATTTAAAAGCATCAACTCCTTGAGTGAATATTCAAACTACTCTAGTGCTAGCGTTACCTTAACCCGCCCCCCGGAATCTGGACCAAATTCAGTCATCTTTTTGAACATAGTACGGCAAAAGGAGCGTTAAGTTGGTCCCGTAGATCAAGCTAAATAGTTGTTCTTTCACTGTGTGTTTCCACATCTAATAAACCTGCCATTCAAGCATTAAAAGTCCACTTTCTGCAACCAGCGGTTTCATTTTTAAAACGGCAAGCTGAACAAGCACCGGAAGTGCAACGTTTTTACTTGTTCGGTATGTGTGAGACTTCCAGACACAAGGTTCCGGCCAAAGGAAGGATCAAGAATAGTTGTGTTACTTACATCGACTATAAAAATATTACTTTCTAGAATTGTCCACACAAACTGCAAAAGAAAGTTTAGCTTCTGTAAAATGTTTTAAGATTATTTACACAAATAACACCTATCAGTAAAATCCCTTTATAGTTGTGTATTAACATAAGTAAAAGCCGTGCATTTGCAATTACGATCCGTTGAACACATTTTCCATATTCAGCTCCCTTATATGTGATTATACTAGACAATGTGGCATTTCAGTAATTAGGTGAGCATAATCATTGTTTAGTTATGGTGCAGGTGTTTACAGCCATTTAGAAAAAAAAATGTAGTTAATATGCCTTAACGAAGCTACCTAGGTAAATTGTTAAAGTCGCTTCCTTTAATAGTATTTGGCATTAAGTTAATTTTACACACACAATACTTGAGTTGTCTTCAGAAGATTACTGCATGTCTATTTCACATTTTATTCACCTCTATTAAACCTTTCCTAATTCCTGCTCAGACAATATTAGACGACACGTAAATCAAACGAACTTAATTACGAATTGGCATCAAATAATTATCAATGACCACTCTTCAGACCAATTACATGAACTACATAGAAAAGAAAGCCATTAAACCAAACTGAATTTAGAAATGTTTTTATTTTTGGAGTCCAATGACCATGTTTGTTTTAGCTACTGTGTACCTTTCCCTTATGACATCTGTAATCAGCACAAAACATTGCATCATTACTTAACTCCTGACTGAGAATAAATGAAAATAGGGCAATTAATCTTTAAACACAGTTCACACTAATAGGATACCAACAAGAACATAAATTACTTTAACTCAGTTGTAAAGTCCCTGTGCTGCTTTTCACTGGTCCAGTGTGCACAACTATGCTGATCAATTATATTCAAAGACAATAAATAAATAAAAATCATTACAAACAACCTTTGATATGTTATTCCCATTTTAAACAGTAAGTTAAAAGTTGAGTTGAACTTTCTTAGATTTCAAAGTGTTATGATGGAAAACCGGGAATGACTAGTAAAAACACATGCTTCTATTAAGACTATTCATGTAAAATAATACTGACAGTTCCTGTATGAGTGTTGCTCTAGCTTGATGCCAGACTTCCTCTGGACTGGACTCTTTCTTCTTCTGCAGTGCATGTGGACCTGTAAACACTTACCTTCAGCACTGTGGAGAGAAGTCAGCACAAAGCAACTACAAAGTCACACATACATTTGTTTAACCAGCTAACATTTTTTTAGTGAAAGCCCTGCACACCTGTTCCTATTCTGGCTGATTTGCACTCTGCTCATGGTTATTTTGGATGGAGGCGTACTGTGTGTTTGAAGTTTGCTGAAGTCACCAAATTCATCAATGTGGAATTTTCTTGCAGTACTAAGTCATTGTACCTTTATAGGTGCAAAAAAACAAGCAAAACTTCAAACAAACATGATCTTGAAACAGAGGTCCGATCAGCCAAAATATTTAAAACACAACTTTTTAAGGAATTGTTAACGAGATTCAAAAATTAGGGTGTGGCATAATTTGTTTCATAACTCTTTTACAGAGTTGGTAAAAAATGATCAAACATTTGTTAACATAAAACACTCTTAAGTATATTGTTAGAACAAGAGTACAGTTCAACAGTATCATGGGGGTTCTGAAAATGTTATAATCTGTTCAGCGGCTTTACCACTGAGCCATTGCTTTGTGGGAAATAATAGTTCAGTAATTCCTGTAGCAATGACGTCCACAATGTCCACATATATCAAATACCTTCTGAGATGAAATATTTCAGGTGATGAACATGGAGATTTAACCTGACATGACTGATTAAAAAAAAAAAAAAAAAAAAAAAAAAAGACAAACATGCATCTTGAGAAGAAAACCAATCAGCTCAAAATATATTTTCCAGCACATTTTCTGTCAAAAATTCTAAAGTAGAAGGTGACAATTAAATTTAATCAATAAAAGGAGGTATTGTGGACAAACAAAACAGGAAGTCTAACCAGTTGATATCAGTGTTAGTGTTTTGGTCTTTGCTGCATTCATACAAGATAACAATGTTAGCTTTCAGTCTTATTTGATCCATAAGCTTTTGTTTCAATCATTTTCACTATCTTGATCTGACAGAGTAAAAAACATGTAAATTCATGCTTATTTTCAATACCTATCATCTTGAGACAAAGTGTTGACAATCACAGTCTATACCAACAAAAATGCAACATGATGGATGGTGTAAAAAAAAAAAGACATGTTGCATGGCATTTGACAGTGTTAGTGTCATGGTTACAAATTGCATATAAATAACCACTTAAATCTGTTCATTATGTTGTGGTCAACAGTTAATTCATGATGTGACCTACGGGGTGTATTAAAAACAAAAACATGTTTGGTGTGGAACATGGGAGCAATTTTTTTTTTTTTTTTTACAATTACTTTACTTGGATTTACAAATTTCCAACAAATAGAATTCACCGATATTTGAAGAACCAATTCATGAGAGCTGTAACTACAATGGCTGAGTGAGCATGGACTGTTTAAGCCAGTAATGAACTCATCCCACATCAACAAAACAAAAAGATGTCAAAGACAATTTGGTTTGGCAATGGTGGTGGTGATTCAGTGCAAATACATGCAGATCAAACATCAAAAACCAAAGCATGATTACGTTTTTTTTTTTTTTTTTTTTTTGGTTTACTGTGTGCTGCTTATAGACTTTCAAATCGCTAAAGATCTATAAATGTTCTTATCCACCAATCAGCACATTACAAAATAGTACATTCAACTTATCTGTCTTACCTTGTAAAAGATTGTATCCATTTGAGAAAAGGAAGAAAATAAAAAAGGTACTAAATAACAGACATCTACTTTTAAAACATCTAGAACACAAAGCCACTCACCAATAAAAAGCTAAAAAAATCATCTAAAAGCAGACCAATTCAATATGAAAAACATTTTGCTGTCCAAAATATACATTTAATATAAATGAGCCAACCATATAGAGGAATTCACCAAATGCAAAGTGTACCTCAGTAAACATTTTTTATTACAACACCATCTAATTTTTAATCAAAAGCAGAAAGACATTTACAAACATACTAACCATGAAAAGAATAAATGAGAGGGAGGGGTGGGGAGAAAACATCAAACATGTACCCTATAAAAACTGGTCTCTAAACTGAATGTACACGGTACAGCGAGCCAAGGAAAAAAGAAAAAAAAAAAAGATGTAATGTTTGTGTCTTCTATTTGAGGGTCGTGCGGGCCATTTTATTGTTTGTTTGCGAATGAAGCATCACACATACTCATCTTCATGTCAAATAAAACATAAAAATAAAAGAGCTGGTTGGAAAGTTTCTTTTTCCTTTCATCTTTAGTTACCATGAGTATAAGCTGCTTGGATAACATAGCCTTACACAGGGTCAGGGTCTTCCATCCACTGCTCTTAGTCAGGCAGACAAGATGAACAGACAGAGAGAAGGATGGGTGGAGAAGGAGAGGAGAGATGGAGGGGTGGAGGAAGAGGTGGCGGCTGTGGTTGTAATCCTGTCCGGTCATGCAGGGTGGGGAGGTGGTGGCGCACTGAAGTCCTTCCTCCTTTCCATCCATCCTTGATCCTTGTTAGCTGAAAGGTGTCAAAACGAAGGGTGGAGTTTGGTTTCGAGGCAGCCCAACAGTGAACACTCCCTCCCCCTTTACCATTAAACCTCTAGACTACACATACATAGTCACACCGGGGCTGGGGTCAATTCACCATCACTTTGAGCCACAAAATTAGAGGTCGTCCAAATCCAACTAGTGAACACTGTCTGGTGACAAGAGGTGTGTCATCAGGAAAAATTACAAAGGACAAAAAACTGAAAAAACCAGGCACATAAACGACCAAACTCCTTTTTCAGGACACTTGACTTCTGTTTCTGTTTAAAGGCTCAGTTGATTGTGTGTTGTCCCCAACCCCAGCACAGACACAGAGAAAAAACATGTCATGCAAACTTGAACAGGAAATATCCAAGAAGCAAAAGTGAAATCTATCAGTATGTACACACAACAAATATACACCAATATTCAGGGGAGTCTATGCCTAGATGCAATTTATCACTGTTGCAGAAACATGAGTAAATTCATCTATTGATGCTTACAATATGCTTTCTCTGACTTCTAAAAAGAATCAACTAATTTATTTATGTGAGGGTAACAATAATTAGAATGTAATTTTCAAATCAAAAGTCTTTCTGAGGTCTTTTAAATTTAGGCTTTAAATTAACCCAAAATCCTATAGCTCTTTATTGTTGAAGTCACAGGTCATTGGCAGTATTATTTTAATACCTTGACATACTTAACTAACCTATTTTAATAATTTTTCCCTGTTAGGCCTTGTTCACATCTGGCATTACAATGCATCTTGGGTGGACCGATCACAACTGGACAGCTCTAGGTACAGATGTGAATTCACTCAAGATGCACTGAGGATGCAGTGAGGTCCGAGCGCTCAGACCACATACGGAGGTGATCTGGGCCGAATATGGCCACATTCTTTTAGCAGTGTGTATGTGAATGTGTCCTGGGCCACACTGAAGGACTGTCTACTCTACTGACGTCCTCTTCGTAAGCAGAAGTACATATTCATTCGGGGCGATAGTTGGTCCACCTTAACGGTCAGTCTACCTTAACTCTGTGCAGATATCTGCATACCTCCGATTTGTTGTGTGTGCACTGGTTGACGCTGTCTTCCTGGCCGTGTATGTGTTGGCTGAGAAGTATATTTATGTGGCTTAAGGTGGACCAGCTATTCTCATTTAGTGACCATCTCAGTCGCCCCTAAACAGTTAACGGAGAAACATTGGCTGCTGAGTCTCTCTCCCAAGTGAGGCTCAAATGATTTCCATTTGAGCAGAAGAGTCAGTATAAAAAAAATAACAAAAACCCCCCAAAATACATTTAGTTTTTGCAAACGGAAACTATTTGCATATAGAGCGGGGAAATGAGATCCAATCACAAGTGATCACTAGACACACATTCTAATGCCAGGTGTGAACAGATGTACCAAGAGCTGTCCATTTGTGATTAGATCACCCAAGACGCATGTTAATGCCAGATGTGAACAGGGTCTTAGTCACTCCTCACAACCCAAGCAAAATGGACCCTATAGTCGTCATTCAGCAACTTCAAGAACACCTTGTTCATGTTTTCCTTTACAACCAACTGGTAATGGTGGGCATGACACACTGACAGCTAAAAAAAACACTGACAAATATCATAGAAACAGTGCATGATTGGTTGTGACACAACCAATTAGTTTTCAGGAATTGGGCATATAGGAGTAATAGACACAGAAAGGACAAAAAGAGCTGTATATTAAAAACACAAAACTACAAAGAGAAAGGCACGCATCTGACTTAGACACAGTAGGTGATACTTTGACACAACCGCCCATTTGATTGCAAAAGCAGACCAAGATTTTTACATATAACTGAAAAAAAACAATGTAAATGTGATTCAGTATATGGTCTGGTAAACCCAATACCAGTGAAAAAGCAATATTTTGTACTCACTGAGGAAGTCCAGCATGCGAGTTACAGGTAACTGGAAAGGCAACTTCTTTATCATAAAAGGCTTTGGCTAATTAAATTGCTAACAACAGTCCCCTCGCCCGAGTAAGTTCCTCCCCATTTAAAACTACTCACAAAAGAAAGTTTCAGCAGAAATTACAACAGTTCTGATACAGAAAGTCATGTCAAATTATAAATGTATTCCTATTAATTTTATATCAAATTTATGAAGCTTGATAACTTGATTTTACTGGCTTTACAAGGTGCAGAAATGTCAAATTAGAACTGGTATCTGCACTACAAGCACCAGGTCAAATGAGTACAGGTGATTTTATATGGCTCAAAAGGTTCAAATGCATACTGAAACTCGAAAAGTTTTTGCTGTAGAAAGGGTTTTGTTTTACATGGTGCATGGCGGCAGACAAAAACAGTTATCCGACAATAACATTTTATACAACACAGTAGTTAAACTCTGGTGTTTCTTGTCACACTATTATTTAAATGGGCTATAACATCGAGTACAAGTGGGAATGGGCAATACTGAACGTCTGTCAATGGTCAAATTACATCCAGATATCAGACTAATAAATCATTTGCCGTATTAAAAATATGCCATATTGTTTAACCTAGGTTCATTGTAGAATAATAAAGTTCATAGAAAACATGAAAGTGTGTAGCATTTTATCAGCCAATACAGCATGCAAACTGAACAGGTCAAAGCCAAACCAGGGTCAAACAGTGCATGAAATACTGACCTCTGACAAAAGGTACTCCACAAAAAAGCCTGAGATATGATACTTACCATTTAACAATTCCTACCTTACAGATCATATTTAAATATTGTAGCAGGCTTGTCGTGTGTGTATCACTTTTGCTTCCACTGTAATTAATCACAATGTCTTCAGAGAGGCTTGCAGGTCTGTCAGAAAAGAGTTACCTAATGCAGGCAGTGTGGAAAGTCTACACCTTTACAATTCCACCCACTGAAAACTACATAGCAGATTAGTTCAACATTATCTGGGATCATAATATTATCTTTGTATTACAATTACCTTAAATTGCTTTAGCTGAGCCAAATGAAGTCATTTTTCATTTATTTGATAGCTTGACCATCTCCTCCAGTCACAAGTATAGATTTTATTTTTCACCCTGTGATTAAATGGGCATTGATGCTCACTGCTGACCTGTTTGACCCTGGTTTGACATGAGCAAATAGTATGCTTGTTTGAAAGGACATCAGCGATTTAATCCCCAGCACACAAACACCTACAGACAGACTGAAGAAATAATAAAACGTCATTTCTGCCTGGTACAAACACTGCACCCCACCATGGCTGTATGAACCAACAAAACAGTGTTAGAGCACATCTGTGGACACAAGAAATATCTACACTACTATCAGGAATAAAAGCAGTATGTTTGGCAATTAATTCTCAATTGTTTTCCTGATGAACAAACTCTTTTATATCTGACAGATTGTGGACATGGACAAATGGAAAATGGACATATTTGGCCTTATTACAAAAAACATTTTTGCCCACTTCCTTTTGTTATTTTCATTTATACTGCAAAAAACATTTTTGCAAAAATATACTCAACAATCTACATATTACCAAAAGATGTTAGGCCTTGTGTCCACTGGGGATCTCTCCGATACTGGCGGTTAAAAATCAAAGATACAGTTGAAAAGATGTATTGCTATTGAAAATTAAATGCTCTTTCAAGAATTAAGTTTTTTACATTTAGCTTCTGCAATTGTGAAAATTTACAAATGCTATACTGTAAGCACACAGTAACTCAAAACGCTGTATACTTCCTATTAAACAATTAGGAAGCGTAATATTTTGCAAAGAGGTTCCCGGTGGACACAAAGTCTTACTGTTCAGTCAAACTATTATGTAGGAATTGCAGAATTGGGTGGAAAAAAGTTTAGAGCAACCTAACTAGCACTGACAGCTAGAGATTAGCATGACTCTACACTAATCAGATCACATGACAGGTTTCTATGACAGTCACTGAGTTACATTCTTTTGGCATGGTTCGACCTGTCTTCGCAGTTCAGCAACTCCATACACAAAGACAACACCCCAGGTAATATTCCTCAGTATGAAGCAGGCAAGAACATGGGGAGAAAAGTTCATACATACATAATTTGATGTATAGAAAATATTTTTGCTGGATTAAGATACTGAGGTAGACTGACAAGAGAGGGTGAGGCTTATGTGTAAAACCTCGTTTAAAATTATGACAAATATTATTTGGGGTTATGCGCCACTGTACAGAGATGCTGAAGGGCAAATGTACGCTACAGGGTGGATGTGAGGAGGCGGGTCTGCGCTATCAGAACTAGTTTATACAGAACATCTTAGTGCTTTGGCAGAAAAGGACCATCAGAACAACACAAAAACGTTCAAAACCGATATTTCAACTGCAGTTCCAAAAATTGACAATATTTATGTTTTTCAACACGCAAGTGACGCAATGGAAGACAACAGCTTCATACAAAGATTACAAAATGATTTGTGAAACCCTGACACCGAGAATCCATGACAAACACCAGCAAGTCTCAGAAATTTAGTCTAAAAAGTATTATACTACAATCATTTGCAACCGACTAAAATCAATCATATACAAACTAGTGTCAAATTATTTCAGATGATGTAATCTATAACTCATCCATAACATCCAAAAGCCAGGAAGAACACATGGAGCTTTCACAATGCTATGAGCCAAGTTATTCAGAAATACTTGCGTGATCTTTTGCCAACCTAGGGTCAATTTATCACTTAAAAAAATCATTACTTTTACATTAATTCATAAGATACAAATACAATAAGCACATAAAAACTTCGTTTAGCATATAACAATTGTTATTACATTAATTGGCTGCATACTGTATACATTAAATGTTATTTACAAGGTCTCACAGATAAAAATGTTTGGGTTTCTTTTGTATGTTTTTCAGTTTTATTGAGTCAGGAACCTCTGATGGCCTGGTGACAGGCACAAAAAGTTGGGAATCGGAAAACACTGATATTCTGATTCTAGCTTTCAATTTACAAACTTTCTATTCCATGTTTACATGTAATTTACTCTTGCCAATAACATACGAGTAAGATACTGGGAGTAATTATGCATGAATCCTTAATGTGAAGCATTCTGAAAATCAACAAATTACAAACAATATCGATTCAATGCCACAAATCAATTAGGGCAGAGCATCAAAACTTTTTTTCCCCTGACCTTTACCTCTAACAATCTATGTGACATGATTATGTGACTTAAGGGCATCAGCATTTCGACACCACGCACATATCCTGGTTGTCAAAAACATGTTATCAAATAACATTTGCATGAATATTTTTTAAACTTCACCCCAATGCCTTAAATTGAGGTGTAGTGACTGCAAAGTGAGCAACACTCTGCTATAAAACACTTGACATAAAAATACAATGTCAGGCAATATTACTGACATGCATGATGCAAATATAGAACAATCACATTGTCAAAATGTTTATGTGTCCAAAAAGTCATCCAATGCTGACACTGTTTTAAAAATTTTCAATTTCTTAACAATATAACATGACAATGATATATGTTCCATGTGTTTCAAATTGAAATGGTAGCATGTATACATCATTGCTTTTTTATAAACTGTTGCTCTACTATTGACATGTATATATTGCCATATATTTTCTCAAAATACAATCCAATTTGGAGAAAAAAAACAAACCACGCATTACAAAAAAAAAGCTAAATCTGTACTAAATATTGTAAAAAAAAAATGATGGGAAATACTTTGACATCTGTGAAACCTACCCATGACTCAAGGAACCAGTATTTCAAACCAACTCAGTCTCAAAACATTTCAATAATCTGTAAACTCATACATTCAATCTAGAGAAAACTTTTGGTCCACTGGCCATAGTTGCTGGTAAAATTCAAAATTCAGATAATTTTACGAGCCAAACAGATAAGAAAAGATGTTGTCTACGTAGATTATTTGAAGAAATAGAGCAAAACTTTACCCACCACAGCCAAACATGTATTATCTGTTAGATTATTCATTCTGTTTTAACTATTATATTCTGAATTTAACTGAATTTATTCAGCTGAATACACAAAGTGGCTGCTGAATTTTGTAATTTACTAGCCTCAAATGGCTGTAGACCAAAAAGTAACAATGCATCCATGAAGTAAATTTCCAGTGACTATCAGTGTATTTTCAGGGAGAATTACTGTATTCTGGGAGAGTTACTATAAAAAAAACCAAAGGACAGAATCAACTCTTACAAACAAGTGTGTATTACACACATTTTCCTGAGACACATCTTACACAATAATACAGCTGTGATCACCAATTATGAAATTTGAAGGAAAGAACACTTACCTCACACCTACCTGAAACC
Organism: Thunnus maccoyii; assembly: GCF_910596095.1. Lineage (NCBI taxonomy): Eukaryota > Metazoa > Chordata > Actinopteri > Scombriformes > Scombridae > Thunnus > Thunnus maccoyii. The sequence continues at coordinate 13,684,353 of NC_056555.1, forward strand.
AAAGAACTGAGTAGTAAAAAGGTTTTTCCTTGCTTACCTCTTCTCTCCACATCCTCCTCCTCACGATTTCAAAAGGTTTAAAATATTTCAAAGCCAGTCAACAGTTTTTTCTATGTGACTTTGTTGTTATTCTGGATGATTTTTTTTTTTTTTTTTTTTTTTACACCCTCTGTAGATAAAATTTGACCAAATAAGTACAGCAATTTTAACTACAGCCTACGAATCCAATGCAGAAGAGAAAAGGTGAGCAATCAAAAAGGACTTTTTAAAACTCAACACTGGTGTTCTCTTCTCTTGCCATGTAGTTCAGGCTGGCTGAGCCTGAACTGCTCCAGCTCAGTCCACTTTCAGACAAATATACTAATGAAGAAGACACAGACAGCTTATGACAGAAGAACGTAAGAAGGGAGAAGTTGTACCCACCTCCCCTCTCGCCTAGCGGTGTCTGTACTCCCTCTCCCTCTCTCTTTCCCGGTCTCGGTCCCTGTCCCTCTCACGATGGCGGTCACGCTCTCGGCTGCGTTCTCGGTAATAGTCCTCATGCCGATCCCGACTGCGGGACTTGTGGCGTCTGCTCTTTTCCCTTGAGCGGCTGTGGTCACGTTCCCTGGAACGCTCTCGCCTAGCAGACACAAAGAGAAGCATCATTGGACCGTGTACCAGGGTTTAAAAAGTTACAAAAGTAGTATAATCAGGTGCCAAACTCTCAATTTTAAAGCATCTTCCACACTATCAACATACATGCCAGTCCATATCCCTTAATCTTTTTTTTTTTTAGGCTTTATTTAAAATATTCTGTTTGACGACTAGTTGGACGTGTCTCTTTAGTATAGCCCAGCTTCACTGTCATGTTTAGTGGCAACTCAACTAGATTCAGTATTTACCTGGAGGCAGAGCCGTAGCTTTTTGATTCGATGCCGTGAAGACAGTCCTGCAGAGAACTGATGAGGACCTTGCAGCGGTCGTCTGCTGACACTTTGGACTGCTTAATCAGACTGATGGCTGTCACCAAGGTCTCTATAGCGCTGCCATAGTCAGCTAGACACAAAAAGAGAACACAGAATTAGGCTTTGTTTAATGTTGGGTCCCAGTTATTGTCTTGTTGACACAACATCTGATCAAACACCCACATGCATGCAATTGTATGATATGTTTCTGGAATAACTATGCATTACCTGCGCTGGCGTCAGACACCGCTCTAGATATGGCACTGGAGGAGATGGCTCTGTTCCTGTTCATGATCTCCTCAAACTCGGCCTCGCTCAGAGGGGTCCGTGACGCCTCCATCTCCCTATAAATACATACACACGGGTTACGTCACAAATAATGCCAAGGAAGAGTGAGCAAATTTCAGCCAGAATCTATTTTGTCAAACGTAATAAATTCATTTTCAGAGAGTGAAAATAGATACCAGTTCCTAGCATCTGTAATCTTGGTCACCAATGCAAATTATCTTTAACAAAAAAACTCTGAACTGCAGGTTGTTACAAAAACAGCACAATACTATGTTAAGTTCATATTTCTACTGCTTAATACTGTAGATATTTGTAATAATATATAATAATAATAATAATATGTAATAATATTTGTTCCCAGTGGACTGATAACGTTATGCTAAGAGAACATGATATACTGCCGTATCAATTATTTGTTCCACCCCCACCACCCATCCTCACCGGCCTCCGGGACCATAGTCTCCTCTCTCATAAGGTGGAGGGCGTCCGTATGGGTCGTTTGGTCCTGGGGGTCCTCGGCTGTCGTTGGGGGGCATGCTGTTGTTGCCAGGTGGAGGGAAGAAGGCAGGATTGACATGCGGTGCTGGTGGTGGGCCACCTGGTGGAGGACCTGGCATGTGAGGAGGTGGAGCCAAAGCCATGGGGGGCCCAATGGGGCCTGGGGGACGAGGAGGGAATGGTCCTGGGGGTGGGGGGCCCTGTTGGGGGGGTGGGGGGCCAGGGGGAGGGCCGTAACCTGGAGGAGGGGGGCCTGGCGGTAGGGGTCCCATTGGTGGCTGGCCAAACTGACCAGGGAAGAGAACAGGGGGAGGAGGCCTGTCGCCGCGATTTGGAGGACCAGCAAGGGGAGGGGGAAGACCCTGGCCAGGAGGTGGAGGTCCTGGAGGGCCTGGTGGACCAGGTGGACCGGGAGGGGGCCGTGGGGGACCCTGCATCCCACCTAAAAGACAAAACAAGAGACAAAACAGAAGAATGCATGAAACATAAGGCCTAATGAACTGTCTTTTTTATGATATAGAAGGCAGGGCTCCCCCCAACATTTCTGAGTATGATGGAGAAAGTAAGTGTTCTTGTAAAATGATGTAGAGGACCTTTTCTACTAATGTAATATAAAAAAAAAAAAAAAAAAAAAAAAAAAAACATCAGCCCTGCTGATTTATTGGCCTAGCTCTAATTTTAGCGTCTTGTAATATCCTGTATCTTTCAAGTTTTCCTTTCATATGTAAATACCCTTTGGTACTGATTAAGGCAGTTCAAAGCAGATACAATGACACAGACAGATAAGGAAGAGCAGCCATAGCTACAGGAAACAACACATGTCAAAAGGCCAACAAATAATGCTGCAAATGAAATCAGAAGGCAACCAAACAGATGAGGTGCTGGCTTTTATCAAGTCTGCTTTGTTTCAATCGGAGCTCTCCCAATTAGTTCTGCATTCTTTTTCCACAGCACTAAATGGAAAGAATGCACTGCTGCAAGTTGCCAAGGGCACCAACAGTTCAGCATGACATACTCCTGCATTTCATATCGTATACATTAGCAAATAATCTAGCAAAAAAAATGTCCCATGTGAGATTACTCCACTGCGATATTGCACAAGCTTAGAGAATCGAGGAGCATAACAGCTACAGAAGCACTGTGTAGTCTGATAGGACTTGATAAATTCAAGTGTAAAAGGCTTTTTGCCATTAGGCAGTATAAATGTGATTGAGTAGGTGGAAAGCAGTGTGGTCTTAAAAGAAACTTGCTGTGTGCTTCTGCCGCTTCACTCTTCTTCAGCACATCACTAAGTGGTGCGCTTCTCTAAAATGTTTCAGTGTCAACACATTGAAATATTTATTCTTGCCTCATGTAGGGCCAACAGCATTTTGTGGAAACTGTCTATTTAGGGACGTAAGAGTGTTCAGTGTTCAGCTGTTTTTGGAGCAGTCTGACAATGTCAATGGCAAAACTTCTACCAACAAACAGCTGAGGGTTAGGATAAAAAGGCGATCGATCAAATCAATCAGATCAATCGAGGTGTTTCACCTCTGCCACGCCAGCTCCCGTTCCTGCCCCCCGGCGGGAAGGGACTGAAATTCATATCCATCAGAGGGCCATCTTGGTGCCTAATCAGATCTGGTCTCATCCCCGAGCCTAATGGGGGGAGAAAGCAAACCAATCACAACCCTTCCCTTTATTCACTTCTGCCTACCAACTGAAGGCCTTTCACAGCCCAGCAGCACGGGGCACCAGCCACTAAGCGAAAGAAGAGATGTGAAAAAGGTGGGATGGATGGCAAGAGACGCAAAAATGGGAAAAAGAGAAAAGCTGGCAACTCCATTCTCTCCTACTAGGGGTGTGAGGCGGCCAATCTAAGATTTGTAAAGAGTTTAAGATTGGTAGCTTGCCAAGTGTAGCCTTGGGCAAACTGCTTGTCAAGGAATGGTGTTGGAAATTGTCAGTGAGCAGAAAATTGCAGCCAGGGAAGGATTATTTGTTCAACTGGAGGTGAAGAGGGACAACGAAAGAACAAACCATATGGGGAGGGAGACATGCACAGACACAGCCCTGCCAGGAGAGACTTAAAGGGTGAAAGATCCAAAAGAAACACACGCTAAAACAGACTAGCCTTGGCTCCATGCGGGTGTGAGTATTAGCAAAGCCTGGACTGTGCTAACAAAGCAGCACGGCCAGACAGAAAGCAGAATATTTAATTCATCCCATGTTCAATTTTCATGGTTCTTGTCACACTGTGGTGTTTATTTGAATCTTTTGCACTCCTATATTATTGTGAAAAAAAATGACCACATAAAATGACACAACCCTGAAAACAAAAACATAAAATTCACAATATCAAGGCATTTTATAAAAAGTGTCAACACCAGGTCTAAATTGTAAATCCAGCGACCCATAAACCTCAACAGGTGGGGAAGCACAACCACCGTCAAGGCTGATTCCCAACACATCCATACATACACGTCACAGATCACAAATACTGCAGTGAGCTAACAGTGTGATTCATGACAGTCATGGATGAATGCACTGGGAGCCCATCCATGAATTCATTTATATTACTAAAACTAAAAAAAAATACTTTAGTGTGATTACAAAAACAAAAAAAAAACAACCATATTTTCTGCTATGGACTCACCTTGTTTGGTACAGCAAGACCAATGTAACATTCGTCACAGGCAGAATAATCAGATATTCTTTTTCAATAGATGACTGACATATGATATGTCGTGTCAGTGACTGAACTAACCTGTTAACTTGCTGAAATGCTATCCAATAAAAGCAGAGGCTTAAGTTGTTTAAGTAAATCTCAAGAGTTGATTGCTGGCCTTTCAGACCTGATATAGAGTAAACTGTGCTTAATTTACTTATTAACACTTTCAACTGATTTGTGCATGTTTTAAATATCATCCTTCAACTGATAGGGGGAACGGTCCCCACCCTACTGGCAGAAACACTTGTTACCAAACTAACCAGGGAAGTGTGGTGGTGGCCCTCCAGGCCCAACGGGACCAGGAAAGCGGTCTCCTCCAGGGCCAGGTGGTCCAGGAAACCTTCCTCTGCCTCTACCCATGGGAAAACCTCCACGAGGGCCAGCGCCAGGGGGACCGGCTTTACCTTCCCCAGACATCTGGCCTGACTGGGTACCTGTGCAAAGGGTGAGACAAGACTAATTCACTTTTCCATTTAATATGTAATAAATAATAAATGTCTGTGCAGTGCATGCACATTCAGACATGGAGCTGAGTGAATTTTGTCTAAAATCTTGTGACTGGATGAATAACTGTAGCAAAACACACTTCTGTGATTGACTGTACATAAATTATGTATGTAGCCTATCAGCAGACAAAGTGGTGCAGTATTTCCCTTGCAAGACTTCTTTCAACCAGCACTGTGACAAGTGTGCATATTAAATTAACTTTTGCTGGCTGCATCTGGTTTCTGCCATGTGTGCACTTGCCCTACTTACTTTTGCGTGACTGCATCTCAAACTGGCTGAGGGACTGTTTGTTGCATGGTGTGACGATGGGATTCTGGCCATGGAGCTCCCTCTTTGACAGAAGCTCCATTAACTTCCTGGATGATGCCTCTGAGCCCACACACACCAGAGCAAACCTGGGAGACACATGCAGATGACACATGCGATCACATTCATGGTAACAATTAGAGTTAGCACACCAGGGATACATTTTTTTTTATCATCGAGTTTCATAATGACCTTCTTGCCTTGATCTGGGTGGCAAGGATTAAAAAAACAACAACTTTGATAATATAAATAATTCAGCTTTAATTCTTGATGGCCAAATTTTCATCAAATTACAAGGTCTGTCATCTCAGGATGCACAGACTAGTATAGCCCTGCAGCACATCAGAGAGGGTTTCAAATCAAATTAAAATTAATTGAAATAAAAAAAAAAAAAGTAAAAGTTTGGACACACTTTCTAAGGCTCTGGCTCTTTTCTGAGTGCCAGCATCTTTTTTCGATTGTTCTCAATGAGGAGAGAGCATATTCAACAGCACGCCGCATGCTTTTCTCAGAGCACTCCATCTTTTTTGTGCAACCGCTCCAAGCACTTCTATTTGAAAATCTCTGAACTTTTCAGAAAGGTGCTGGACTTGTCACCCTGGTAACCAAGAAAATTGAGGAGGAGCTCGTTCCAGTTGTGTCTATCCTGAGCTTTATGATATGTCAGACAGAAACTATCATGACAAAGACAGAAAAGCCAATTTGTGGGAGCAGATCAGCTGGACAATGAATGTTGCTGGTGAGTGTTAAAGAAATTGTCAAGATATTGTTGTCATAGAAACAAAACCCACACACAGCTGTTTTTTTCTCTCTCACTGCACAAGTGCTTCATCCCACCACTCTCCAGCACCCTGCCAGCATTTTTCTGCCAGAGAAAAACACTATATGCATACAAGCCCTCATTCAAGTAAACTGGAAGGTGTCCAAACTTTTGACTGGTACTATAGTAATTTCGCATTTTTGATTCAGAAATAAATAAAATTGCCCTGTTCAACATGGAAATTCAATCACTTCTCACATTAAATGTAACATCAAGTAATTACAATCTTTAACAGGCTTTGATTAAGTCTAATCACATCACAGAAAAGCTCACCCTTTGGACTGTCCATTGGCTCTGTTTTCAAAGAATTTGATCTCCAGCACATCTGTGATCCCTATTGATCGGATTGCTTCTGTCAGGTCCTCATCTGTCGTCCACTGCATAAGAGAAGACAGAAATATCAGTATATAAATTTACTGATTTGGTTAATTAAAGAATTGTGTAACATTTTAGAGCAACTTGTAGATTAGTTTGTGAGTCTAGATCTGGCACAGCACAAGAATGCCTCATTTAGAGGGCAGTCTAAAATGTCTTCCCTTACAAGAAAATGTATTCAGCAAGCATGAATTTTTCATATTTTTCCTCTAAGTGGCCTGAAAATAAATCTAACACTCACCCATGTGAGGTTTCCAATGTATAGGGCAATCCTTTTGCCTGTGTAGGTGTATACCACATTGGGTGGGGCGCTTTTCCCTCCTTCTGTGCCACCTGGCGCAGGGAGTGTGTCCAGGTAGTCACGGTCTTCTGGCGCATCACCATTATTGGCCGATGGGGATATTACATCATCGTACAGGTCGATCTGCTCATGAACCGGGTAGTCAGCTTCCTGTAAAGGACAATAACAACAGTTCAGTTCAAAATCTCTGGAGTTCTGAGAAGTTGCACTGTGACCCTCAGTGTCAAAATGTGTAGAACAACACACTCTCAATTAATGCAATTTTACAGCAATGAGAGGACATAAAATATTGTAAATTTTATCACAATGTTTGAGAAAAGCTGCAGCAAAACCAAATTTTTTGGTCGAAATAATCACCCCCCCCCCCAAAAAAAACAAAAACTCTGCAAAATCCTGGAGAGACTACCAGATTCATACAAAAGCCAATGCAAACATCAATGCGTGGTGAAAAACTGAGAAAGCGACTGAGAATGAATGCATGTTTGAAGAACATGTTTTTGGAGAAATCACAGTCACTGTGTAAATGTTTTCATAGTATTGCAGAAGCTCTCAATAATTGCAGCATTGGAGTGCATGTAAACATGCTCATTGATGATGTCACGTCAGGATAGCTGGTCCCTTTTTACCGTGTAATATCTTACACTGCATTATAACTTATCTGTCTTATTCTATTTTAGCTTATTTTTATTTCCTATCTAACTCTTTTTAAAATGTATTTCAATGTCATTTTGCCTTTATCTTACAGTGCTGTCAGTAAAATGTCCAATATAAGTTTCCGAACACATACCTGTAGTAATAATTGAACAAGAATAATAAAAGTGATGCCTTTATTACCATTTGACAATTAAATTTACACTTTTGTTTACTTTATATCGTTGAGCAATGGAGCATTTCTTTAAACTACTTCTCTATTTAACAAATCAGCTCTGTCGTTATGTTTTCTTATTTCCACCACCAGTGAAAAACTCCTGAATGAACCTCCAAGTTAAATTTCAGAGCGCACAATTAGGTTTATCAACAGTTTCGTTAAGATGTTGATGTAGATAACGTGTCTAGATTAAATACAAGGACAACATAGGAAATACCAGACTTGACTGTGTTTTTCAGCTATACAGGAAAGGGGCGTGTGAGAAGAGCGAGAACAACATCTACCGAGCACAAACATTGATGCTATATCGAGCTAACAATCAAAAGCTAACAATTCATACGTCCCTTAATGCATTCATATTTCATACGTTAAACAATAACCTCACCAGTTGCCCACATTTTATTTACTTCGCTCCGACCTCAGCTTAGCTTGTAAAAACAGCAACACGGTGAACTTAAAGTATTAAACAGCATTGTATAAAGCTGCAATGGGTTAGCTAGCTAGCTAGCTGGCTGGCTAACGCAACTGCGTTTATTTGGCGGCCACGCCAAGGCCCGAAGCTGTGCGACTTCTAAACAATGAAAGCAGTTACTTTTAGTGTTTATCGAAATTAATAGACTGGATTCATCGATTGGTACATGCAACAGAAGTTGTGTTAAATGTCGTCAAAAGTATTAATGCAACATTTCGGGCCGATAATGCTAGCCGAGGCTGCAGACTTGCAGCATGGTGAAGCGGGGGCCTGTATGCGAGGGAAGCTTGTTTGACCAGCCCAGCGTGTAATTCTCCAACCATAATAACAACCACATGTTACACGAATATACACAACATTGCACCGTTATTCGAAGTATGGCGAATGTGGATTTATTACCTGGTTGAATTCCTCCTCGACGTCGGCGTAGATGTCGATGTGATCCACACCGTCCGCCATTTTCCTCTGACCCGTTACTGTCTCCGCCTGGCGGTGCAGAACAGCGGCGAAACACAAACACTGAGAGAGAGAGAGAGAGAGAGAGAGAGACAGAGAGAGAGAGAGAGAGAGAGAGAGAGAGAGAGAGAGAGAGAGAGAGAGAGACGCACAAATACATACATAGGATATACTGTAAATATATATACATAGATATACTATATATAATTCATATCAATCTCAATGTTGTGTTAAATGTTATTTTCATTGACTCTTCATGCTTTGGAAATGTTGTTGTGTTTTGACGTTCATGCTAATAAAGCAAATTTGAATTTGAAATTTGAATTTGAGAGAGAGAGCACTAAGTAAGTCGTAAGTAGTAGTTTTTTCTGCTCACCAGGCATATAAAATGGTATTTCATTCCTGCCAGAGAAAACAAAACATGGTAAAATTTTGTGTGTTTTTATGAATTCGACAGAGAAAGTAAACATTTCGACTGAGTATCTCATAAATAGGACTTAACAGCATAAGACAACTCCATTTTTTTCTGACAGTAATGGGCTTTATACTCTGAATGCCATCAGAAACCTTGAGCAGGGTAGGCTATGTCAAATAAAAAGCAAACCTGTTGGTTTATTGTTTGCTGTCTGTGGTTTCTCATCATCATAAACTAGTTTGTCATCAGAAATATATAGATAATAATATATAAACTATATAGGCTTACTGGTTGACACCTCTGGATGAGTAATTTATTATTTAGACTACAGCTTCAGACATTCCAAAAAATCTGATGTGCATTGTTTACCTTTTTTATACCTTAAAGATGCCCTCCAGGCATGTTTTAAGATGTGCATAACATACTCTACCTTGAATAAGAATTTATGTCTATGTTTTTTCCACAAAAAAAGTGAAATTGTCTTGTTAAAATCCTTAAAATGACATATACTCCTTCTCCCCCATTAAAAATTCCTGAATCTATAAATATGCAAATATCTATAATTTCAAAAGTTTAACTAGTAGACACAAGATGTTACCTACTTCACTGAAAAGTCCATTATCAGTGTATGTGCACATCACACTTGTATAAGTTGCATACTGGACCATAATTGGCTTCCAAACTATTTGTGATGTCACAAATCATGCCCGTAGGCCCATCCCTTAAAATTGTATTTTCAGTGAGCACAGAGAAACTTTCCAATTTTAGCAGATGATTGTGAAAACAACCTTCTAGTGTCAAACTCTGCACATATATAATTCTGCATAGTGAAGTTCAAACATTCAACTGTAGGAACAAGAAGAAAAACATATTCTTGACTGGAGGCGGACTTTAACATGGAGGAAATTAAAGAAGTAAAACATTATATGGTTGCAGTATTGTTCATAGTAGTGGTAGGCAAATTGCGGCCCCGGGGGCTAGATCAAGCACAAGCTGAAGTTTTCCCTCTTATAGATAAACAACCCTTCATAAATCTACAGTAGATAAGCTCATGTAAATCCCAATAAATATGACATTGTAACATGTTATAAATTTACCAGATGAATAACACAGGTAAATTACATGATGTGGCCAATCTGAGCAGAACAGATTAATACAGAGGATATGTTCATGTTTATGAGTCATTTTTTGCCAGATGAGAATTAACATAAGCTGCTGTCACTCTATTAGCCCTCACTTACTGAGGGAATTATGACAAATGCCCTCATATACAACCAACAACAAACTGTTTCTTGTATGAATTACAAGAAACAAAGAAACAAAACATATTAACAACTGACCCCTGGTTTATGGTCTTTGGATTATGTCTGTTGGTTTATATCTGTTGTTGCAACAAACAAAATCTCACTCACTAGCTCACCTTCAGTACAATGTCAATGATGCCGATCTGAGGTTTTGTTTAATAATTGCTCAACTCTTGTTTCATGTTTCAGAATTTGCGAGGAAGCGGTCCAATGTTATAAATATCCATCTTTTTGTTTCTGAAATTGAGGCGCACAAAACAACGCAAACACTGACAACAAAAACAGTACAAAAAACATATGGATACTTTAATTTACTTATTATAAATCATGGTTCATTCATCAATATACAATATGGACACATGTCAACCATACAATAGACAGAATATTGTATAGTGTCAATGAAAAACAAAAATGAAAGAAATGAATAAACATACTGTAATGATGCACACCCATACACACAATATGTATCTATTACATAAACAGGCAAAATCTCAGGCAATTTTTCATCAGAATTAGTTAAACTTAAACACATGCTTTAGAAGATGATTCAAAAAAAATATAGAAAAAGCTACAGGGACACTCACAGCCCACAATATGCTGAGCAAAACAGTTCAACATATGAAACACACAAGCAGATGTATACAAAAATACCTTATGCAAATAGATTTACACTTTTAATTTACATTGCAATTACATAGGTAGCGTGTCTCACTGCTGCTGTGCATTATTAAAAGTGTTACATACTTATTTGCGAGTGCTCACAACTTCATTTGCTATAATTACATGTGTATCAACATGACATTTTGCTTTTACAGTACAGTAGGCTTTTACAGTACATATGACAAGTTTGTTATCTTGCATTTATCATGAAATTATAAAATCATATTTTTATTTATGTCAATAAATAGCAGTTACATGGCGTTGGAGCCCAATAAAAGTATTCCAAAACCATCTGCACCATCAAATGCATCAAAATTGTTTTAAAAATCAACATTTTGTGATGAAAGTGCAAATAATCTTTGTGGTAAACACATTCCAGATACATCTCAAAACTATGTATGTTTTTCATCTAAAAAAAAAATCTAATCTAAAGTCATTTTGAATTTTAGCCTATCATAGTGTAATCAATGTTGATTGCAGACCTACACCCAGTGAGAGTCTACAGCACTATTCCAGTTTCTACAGTGACGTCGAGCCAAACAGACAGACATGATTACATACAGTATGTACAAACACACATAAAGACACAGCTGATGAAGACAGAAAGGCAGACAGACATTTTTAAAACAACTGTCAGAAATACAAACGCTTTTGGGAAGTAATCAAAATAAAAAAAACCCTCAAAAATAAGATCCTGAAGAAGCTGAAAATTCTGATTGATTATCTTTATTATACTTTAAGCTCTTTATAACCCCATTGCAATGACTTTCTAGATAATCTTTCTAGATCCATTTTCCATGTAAAACATGACTCCCAGCAGCAGTACTGCAACACCATCCCTCTTCTGTCAATGGCTATCTTTCAACAAAAAAGCACATATTGTATGATAGTCTGTCAATGAAGCATTCAGGGTGATAAAGTATTGGATGTGCGTAATGTAGGTGTGCGTGCTTGCAGCTGCATATATAATATGCATGTGTGTCTGCAATGAGATATGAGAAACATAATTCTTCCCCCCTGGACTTTATGTTGCATCTTGTGACACATAATCCCCTTTTTTCAATGCGAGTCATAGCTACCACCTGCATATCTTTAGTTCTTTTCATTTCGAGATGCAAAGTGGTGTATGAGAAAGTAACTAACGGAAAAAGTATCCATGGCAACAAGAGCCCATTAATTTTCTTTCTTTGCAGTTTTCAGTTCAGATGCAGTCATTTTCAGGAGTTAACCAACAAATGCTCGTAAACCACTTCAAAGGTCCTTAAAGAGCGAATAGGTTTTGTGGTTGTCATGAGCAAATTGTAAGAATTAGACATGTAAAAAAATCCACTTGTGGTGTCCAGTATCCAAACCAAGTCTTTGGATTTTGTGTGTTTTCCAATCTCCTCCTTTATATGAGAATGGTTGAAACAGCAAAGTTGTCCATCATCATGAGACAAGTGCCGATAAGGAGAGACAGAGGAGGAAGAGAGAGGCTGAGAGAGATATAACAGACGCTCCTCCACAGTCATTGGCGTTCTCCTAGAAGGACAAATCAGAAAAAGGTTTAATTTTGAGTTTCTGCTATGATTTTAACCACTGACACCAATATGATGTGATCAAACAGCACAGAAATAAAATAGGTATGAATAATAAGAACAGTACACACTCTCAGCTAAAAAATAATTTGGCACACAAAACCAATGTAGTAAGACAATGAGAGGAAGTGTGTTTTATCACGATGTATGCTGTGAAAAAAGTAGCTGCATTTCAGTCTGAAGAGTTAAGTATTTATTCAAATTTTCACAAATATCTACAAAGCTGTTGCACACTGGCTGCAGTGAGTTATGGACTGAACCAAGCTGACCTGAGGGTGATAAGCGTGGCAGGACTCTGGGCGTCTACGAATCTTCTGCGACCTCATCCTGTCACACTTTACTGAGGCGTTATGTACAGCGGAGTCGAGGAGCAACAACAGGGACAGGAAAGTTTTCTCTTCCATTCTCATTCAAATAGAGAAAGGTTTTTATTGAAATGTACCATAGCAGGACCTGAGTTTGTACCAATTCAGTTCAATACAGTTACTATAGACAGTTAAAGTAATGAGCATGAGAAAAAAATGATCAAAACATGATTATAGTGTTCACAGGTGGGAAGCCAGTGAGGGATTATCTCCATGTTGCAACATTAGTGACATCAGAATTAAATTGTGGAGAAAGGCAGCAAACAGATTATGTTTATACATACATTTTGGTCACTTGGGGTACATGATTATACTATACTTTTAAACGTACAATGGTAAGGTACAGCTCTATTCTACCTTTTTTTTCTGTGAGTGCGTTACTAACATGCCAGAGAGTGATGCACTGAAATAGCAACTTCTATACCAAAACTGAAAAGTGCGCTTGTGCTCATGACCTCTCAGTATAAATGTCTCACTGAATGTAAAAACCCCCTCTAACAATATCTAATTCAGTCTGTGTGTTAGGGTGATTCAGTTTTTCCAGACGAACCAGCTATGAATACCAAAATATCAAAGGATATATCTGACTTCCTTGGGCTCCATGGTGATGGGTCCATACTGTCTGGAGCAGTCACAGTCTGCCTGTACCACCAGCATCAGCAGGTTGCTCTCTGGTATCTGCTGCACTACAAACATCCTGAAACACACCATAGCATACAAATGGAAAGTGTGAAAATGAGCACACCAACAAAAACACAGAAAACCTCTCATATAATGGATGACATTAATACTTTGTCCAGTAGAGGAAGCCCAGTCAGTGCAGGTACAATCCAGCAATGCAGGCTTGAATGAATAACACACAGCATTTTTGTTGCTGTTGTTGTTGTTGTGTTGACCCCCAAAAAGGGAAAAAATATAATAGTAATATTTCATCTACTCATATATTGTGTTACTTTTATGGAAACAAATAATCCCTCTTGACTGCACGAGTTAGTTGCACTGCATGAACATTGCAACTAAACACTGAAATGTAAGAATCTTGTCCAGCAGTCGTACTCTAAGCAGTGATTGTGATGTGTTATGCCACTTTTGGCCTCATGAGGGTGTTCACACTCAAGCTATGATCACGAACCTGCTGAAAAAATACAGATGAACTACAAAACTATAATGTTTCTCTCCCTGTTTCTCTCTTTGTCAGACACACACACACACACACACACACACACACATACACACACATATACTGTGATGCTCTTCCCCCTCCTTTTGCCTCCCAGTTTTTCCATCTCTGTCTTTGTTCCCTTAGTACTCTCTCTTAGTTTTTCAGTCTCTCATTCACTCTCCATATGTACCCTGATCTAATACATTCCCCTTTCTACTTATTTCCTTCTTCCTGATATTCTTGTATAAACACACGCTGCTCTCAGTATGCAGAGCAGCGCAGAGCAAAGCTGTGGAAAATGGATTTTGGAAAGGACAATTTAATATTACTGGTCTAGGGCTTAGAGAGGGCTGCACTGCAGATTTGTGTGTGTGTGTGTGTGTGTGTGCATGAGCGTGCATGAGCGTGTGCTTACTTCTGGCAGCGTCCGCACTTAATAATGCTGTTGGTCTCTTTGACTGACGGCTCGTAGACGAAGCTGGGGTACTCTGTGTCACACGGCTGCAGGATGTCCCCTTTTTTCTTATGAGCTGAGGCAGATAGAGAATAAATAAGGGTTATGTCACAAGGTTGTGATTATGTGTGTGTGTGTGTGTGTGTGTGCGTGACATTTTGGTGGTGACTGACAAGCTGAGAGTCTGTGACAGGAGCTGGCTACTATCTAAATGCTTCACACTTCAGCCATTTATTGCTCTACCATGACTCAAGGTACTCTGTCTCTCTGTGTGCCTCAAACACAGTTGAATCTGGTGTCTGTGTATGACAGGTTTGAAACAAGAAGGAAGAGCCATAATGGCTTGTCAAAATTTCTGCACTTACTCTGTCTCTGCAGCTGGTCAACACAGTCTGACGGCTTGGCTGTGGGTAATGTCTTTTGCCTGACTTCCTTAAAATAACATTAGTTTCAGTGTAACTCTATGCTTAGGTCTTGTTTTGAAGAATTTGCCAGTTGTGTCTGCTCCCACTGAGAGCTACTTATGTAATCAGACACACAAAATAGTATTTTGTTTGAAGTGTACTACAAACACTATGCCACACATAAAACACAAAAATGCAGGAAGGTAGATTTACAAAACACTTATCCTCCTCAAAAACACACTCCGAGACAGATACTCACACAGGCCGACAGATGGCTTGGCTGAATGGAGGGATGACAATGATGATGATACGGAGTAGGAGGAAGGGTGGATGATCGGCAGGTGGAGTAATGAGGAGGGCGAATGTGTGAGCAATCGTAGGACGGTGGCAAATGAAAGGTGAGAGGATCATAAGACAAGATGTTATTTCATAATGACCTCCAGACTGGTGATCAATGTCACATGCAAATTGAAATTAAACACTCCTGGTATTGAGCTGTGTGTCATGACTGTAACCTGTCTGTGGTAACAGGTAGCACAGACTGGTATGGTGAAGATACATGCATGTTTATTGTGATATAATTTGTGATACCTTAAAGTTTTAATTGAAATCCATGCAAATGTTGATGATTTATAAAGACTTGGTTTATAAAGCAAATATTGTAATATAGTTAATATAATAATATATATATATATATATAATAATAATAATTGACAGGATGTACATGATTCACACATACAGCATAGAATGACATTTATGACAAAGATGAGGGAGTTTGACCTTAACCGGACACATTTTTTTCTGTGTGAGCTCACCGTCAGCAAAATGCTCCGTGTGCCAGAAGCCACAGAAATTAAACTCCAGGAGAAACCTTATGAAGAGGAGAGAAGAGGGGAGTGGACAGAGAGAGGGAGTCAATTAGGTGGCCTATCATTATAGACCAAAGCAGATTGCAAGCAGATTGCATGCAGCTTTCAAAAACTGGGCCAGGACCCAAAGTTGTGTCATGGGAACATTAAAATGGGTCTTTGCGTTATTCAGAGGTAATTGGTAGCTTTGGTAGCTGTTTTTTTTTTTTTTTTTGGAAACTGGATAACCAGCCTGTTTTTTTGTGAAGGTACTGGATGTATCGACTGGCTTTAGCCTTACAATGTCACTTAATTGTTGTTATAGAGGTCACTCTTGCATTATCCACTGAGTTGATGACTAATGATTTTGATAATTTTAGTAAGCACTGTATTTCTTATATAAAAATACTAATAATGGTGTAATTGTAAGGATAAGATAGTATGGATAAGTTAATGATCTTTTGCTCCAGGTTCTAGATCAAATGACTGATTAGATTTGAAAAGTTAGACCCTATCATTTGTTTCACTACCTATGATGTTCTGGGATTTGTTGTGCACGTAACAGTGTTATAAGGGGAAAAAGTTCATTGCTACAAAAGAAGAAAACAGTTGTGATATGTAGTAGAAAAAAAAGTACAATTGAATTTATAGAATAGTGACACATAGTAGCAAATTGCAATAAAAATCCCCTTCATGGATTATGGATTTTGGAGACACTGTAACAAAAACTGCAACAGTCAATTCTGGTTGCCCTTAGCAACACTTACAGTAGGAAGTTGGAGAGGAACCACTTGAGGGCTGAAGCCAAACCATAGAACGGCTGAAGAGACAGACAGACAGATTGAAGTAGAAAATCACAATTACTGCATAATTGATTGTGTGTGTGTGACTATGATAACAATAATGCATAGAGACAGAGTTTACTGTACATACACTGAGAAGTGGACGGGCGCTGCTGACAGAGTGCGGGTTCATCTTACACATGGCCTGGTAGTCAAACAAGGACACCCTGAGGAAACATACACACACACACACACACACACACGAAAGCTCACAGTGTTGCTCTTCTGGCAGCATTTCATTGACTTACATTGATCCCTTGACCCCCTCCAGACTGCTACATGCAGTGTTGTATGGCTGAACTTAACCTTTATAGAAACCAGGAAGAAAATCACCTCCCTGCTAGATGTCTGTGAAGATTCTCAGTCATCTAGGTCATGGTCTTCCCAGAAGGTCTAAGTGAAGGGCAAGTGGGCAACTCAAGTCCAATTGCCTTCATTCCTGCTAGAACTACCCTCCGTTCTAAAGTATGGACTGTTATGTACTACTGAGCATATTCAGGTAATGCATGCTCAACCCCAGTTATGTAATATCCTTTGGCAAATGAAGCATGACGAAATCTTTTAGCTGTTTTAAAAATAGCACATCACTCATGAGATTTCAAACATAAAAGACAGGGGTGGGGTGGGGGTTGGGGGGTAAAAGGGAAGAAAAAAATCCAGAGCAGTCAAAGAAGCTCAAAGGGGAGCAGAGGGGAAAAGCAGAGATAGATACCAGAAATGGCAGTAAATAGTGATGGCAGTAAATAACACCCTCCAGGCTATGGGGTTCATATGCATACTAATGAATTGGTGTTGGCTGAAAAGAAGGTGCATAAGAACTTAAAACAGTAAAATCTGCTGTTTGAACTCGGAGATTCAAGGGTGAGACATCAGGACACTACAGATTATCACCACAGAGATGTGACATTTAACAAATTCAGATAAGTTTAAATGAAGTTTAACATGCTTGGCCTGCATCACTGCCTGTTATCAGCTAACAGGCAAGACAAATACACAACTACTGTATCTTGTCAACTAACTTGTCAATTACCTTTTGAACATGCCCATCCTGATCAATGTGGCCATCACTGATCCATCAATCTCGCCAAAGAACCTCCCTGCCTGTGAGGAGAGAGAAGAGGCAGATGAACACTGTGTGTGAGGATCTGTGTGGTTGAACGTATCCAATTTATGTCGTGATAAACTGAAAATCAACCCTCCTTCTTGGTCTTCTTCCTTCCCACTTTTACCTCAATATGAACTTCATGATCAATTATTCATCCAACTATGTTATGTTATGTGTTGGTTTTATAGCAATGCATTTTACCACACATGATTTTGTGGTAGTGTCTCATTTATATGCACTAAGTAGAGCTGTAGTACTGCAATAGAGTATTTTTTCTCAAACCTTCAAAAAACAAATAATTGGCCAATTATATGAATGTTTTAACTAGGAATTATCGCTTTTTTGGGATATGTCTGTTGCTGATTTGTCTGCTTAAACATATTAAATGAAATAATGCAACACATTACACATAATTTTCGGTTTGGTGCTGTTTCCTGCTCCATTTGATTTTTAAAGAACAGAATAAAAAGTGACGACCAACAAACAATCACTGACAAACAATAAACTATCACTGCCTCGGCAAAATTACAGAGCTTACTGGTTGCTCTGTACTTTTTGTTGTGTTGCATAATTGTAGGCTGGGAATTGTTGTTGCTGGTGCCTCTCTACTGCTGCGCTACTTAGACAGTGGTTGTGATTCATGATCACTGACTCATTCTACTGCTTACGCTTGTCATTGATAGTTACTGTGGTTAAAGGCTGATATTTTGAAAATGTGAATATGTAAATGTAAAAAATTTTGCGTCTCTACTGTTGGGCAAAAAATAAAAGTTTTGCAGGTGTTCAGTTCCAAGTAAACTCATATAAGGCAACAGAAAGTAGCATTTATGTGGATATCTAGTTTGCATGTTGGCCAGACAGGTTATCTGTACTACTGGATAATAGCGGTTCACAGACTAAGATACCTGGGAGAATCACAGGTATCTATATATATATATATATATATATGTATTTCTAAATTATAGGCACAGAACAATTTGGATCTTTTTTCTGAGTGTGTTTCTTTTCTTGCTGGGTCATGGATATTACTAGGCGTAAGAGCTCTCAAACAATCAAGTCAATGACAAAAAAACACTCCAGTTATGTGTGTGTGTGTGTGTGTGTGTGAACTCACATCATTGCGTTGTTTAGAAATTAGGACAAAGCCATTATTATCAATCACGTAGCACTCAATATCCTGAGACGAGAGAAAAAGACAGCAAAAGAGAAAGCAATTACTTACGTAAGGAGTTACTATTTCACTCAGAATATACACAAGTCAGTTTCTCATTTTTGTGGTTCCGAAAAAGGAGCTTAAGATAAAGCTTTTTGTATTTTGGGGGCTTGAATTCCCACATATTGTGTAGTAAAATTCCCGATAGCTTGAGAATTTCTATACCTATCAGTCAAACAGTGGGATATACTCACAATGCTGTCACACCGAAGAGGACAAATCCCCTCCACATCGGAGCACTGACAGATATACACAAGCAGACAGAAAAGAAAGAAAAGAAAATGTTTGCAAAATGTGTCACAATAACAAAACTGAGGAAGGATTTTCACAGTAAAAATATGGGTGAAAACGATGATTGTGAGTATGTGTTATTATCTGATGGGTATGTTTTTTTTTTCTGAAGTGGGCATGTTTGTGTATGTGAGGAGATGATATGAACACACACTCTGTGTTTGAGTCTGTGAGGGTGTTATGTTGGTGTTTGTATGAACATGTGTCAATGTCAGTGTGTGTGAAAATGTGCCTGAGTTAGTGAGAAGGTGTTAATTTGTGTGATATGTCTCGTCAACCTGTGATAGGCTTGTGAATCTTGTTTGCAAGTTTGCGCATATTTAATTCCTGCATGTCTGTGACTGTGTATGTGTGTGTGTGTAATCGGTCTAACTTGGGTGTGAAGCTGATTTCACAGAGCTCAGCAGGTGCTGAAGATGTTAATTTTGGTTTGTTACAAAAAGTATGTTCAAAAGAGATGAAGAGAGAAGGAGGATTATGCATACTTACATCTGTGTCATTTGGCTGAGAGGACAGGAGAGAGGAGCAAAGAGAGATAAAAAGAGAGCATGAAGAAGTGAGAGAAACATTACTTCGGTTAATGATGTGGAAGTCAATGCACTGACTGTGAGAATAGACTGTCTCTACTCTCACTCTGCTCACTGTTGACAAAGCCACACATCCTCTCAAAGCCCATGGTCCAGGAAAAGATAAAAGACTGCAGATTTAATTTGCATGAAAGCCCGATTTTAAACATTCCCATTATGATTTTCAAGCAGACAGGAACAAATTCAACAAACTAATAAACATTTTAATTAAAGTACTGTGGGTAAATTGAAAAATGAAAAACTTGCAGTAAACTGTTTGATGCCACCTTGTCCACAACAACATGATTTTTTTATTATGTACTTGACTTGCTCTTCCACCCCGTAACAGTTCTGTCCCTTTGACCGTGGACTGGTCATGAGTCAAAATGTCAATAGTTTTCTTCATGACTTTACGGTCACATTGTATGTCTACAGTATGTGAGGAGATGTGTCTATGGGCAATACATCTTTGGAATCATGGTCAGGCTATATAGAGCGTGTCGAAGTGTGAATGAGACAATCTATCATCCTTTTCAATCCTATTACAGCAAAGTGTCAGTCTTTCTCCCTGCTTCCCATCACTGCCATCTGAAATAAACTACAATTCAGAAATTGACAGATGTGATGAGTTCTTCCCCACACACTATGGGCAAATAGCATTGCCTGAAAGGGACGGAATTAGTAGGAAACTGTGTTGCCTCTTTCTGCTAATTAAAGTGTATCATAAAAGTCTAAAACCTCACTAATGAACAGCAGGGCAAACGACAGTAAGGATTTTTGAAAAGTCTTATAGTGTCCAAAATGGGAATGGTTTATCCTCAGGAGAGCATGAATGTGCTCATCAAATTTCATGATAATGTTAACCTGTTATATTTTTTGATTTTCTGTGTATAAGTGGATATTTAAATGTGATGGTGACGAACTGTGAAAAAATGCAACCCTCTCATTCATTTGAATGGGACGAAATGCAGCATTTTTGAGCAAAATAGTATAACCTGGCTAAACTTTTGTGACATCATCTAGCAAGGTTATGCAATGGCCAATCGAATATGTGCAAGCAGACATTCCTGGTAGAATAACGTAAACGCTGCATATCTACAGTTACCTTTGTGATTATTGTAACAAAAGATAAAATATCTGCTGCTCTGGTAGCTTTCCAGGGCAGTAAAATCCTTCCTTTTAACATTATAAATGGCTGTGCAGTGTTTGCAGTGAAGTTTTATGGATCATATTTCATCCTCACACCGGTACCTGAAGCAACACGCCCCCACCAACACAACCTGCTTTTGGTCTGAACACCCACTAAAGAAAAGGTTTGTAGACGGCTGAAAATAAACAGCAACAACCCTTATTTTGTTTTATCTAATATATTTATAGAACATGTATGTTCCCTCCTGTATAAGCAACACTTCTTTATCTCATCCAACCTTTCTGTTCTGCTGTAGGCAGCACTTAACCCTCCTATTATCTTCAAATTTACATCTTCTAACATCTTTTATCTTTGGGGGTCAATTTGAACCAAGCAATTTAACCTTTATTTACAAAAAATACCTATAAAAAGTACATTTGAGCATTGTGTCAGGGATTGTTCTATGCTACTGTAAGTGCTATGTATGCAAATATGTATGTGTGAGTTAGTAAAAAACAAAGATACATAATCACCAAAATGAGTTTGACAGAATACAAAAAAGCATAGACAGAATATGAACAGCATATTATTTTTCCTACAGGACACCAGAAGGTACAGTCCAGCCTTTCGTCTGCACAACTGTGCACATGATGTGCAGAGAACGTGTGTGCTCCTTACAGACATATTTCTTGCATTTCACACAGGTGTTGCTGGTCTTGGGGTCATTTCTGGCTCCTGCCACATTTCCTGCCTGCAGTTTGAGCCACTGGAGGAGTTGGGGTGTGTGTCTCTGTTTCTGTTTGGATGCCCTTCACAACAGTTGCAGCAGCTGTTGATGCTCTTGGAAGGCACCATCCTCTCTTGATATGAGGTTTCACCAGCACATAACGCAGCTGCTCCAGTGAAATCCTCCTTCGACTCAGTTTTCCACTGTTACAGTCCTTGTTTATTTTGCTCCATATTGCAAAGTCATTGAAGGCGCTCTCAATGATGTTGAAGAAAATGACAAGGGGCCAACGAGCAGTCATGCTTTGGCTGTATGTGGCTGTGACCTTGTCCAGGTTATGAACCCCTCCCTTTGTCTTGTTGTAGTCCAAGACCATTTGTGGTTTTCTGCTTTCTCTGGTGCTCAGAACAGCATCTTTGTGCTCATCAGCAGGATATTTTCCCCTTTCTTGGGGTAATAAGAGATGATGCTGGCTCTGTCAGTGAAGGCAAACACTGAAAATGTTACCTTCCTGTTCTTCATTGCAAGAAGCTCAGAGGGAAGCTTCAGCTTGTTTATTCTCATTGTCCCCAACATGGTAATCTTCCTTTTCAGCAGTTCTTCACCCAGGGCGTATGATGTGAAAAAATGATCACATGTAATGTTATGACCATTCAGTCCTTCAGCCATGTCCAGTACCACCCTCATGCCCTGATTTTTTTCAGGTGCTTCCCAGGAGATTTACCAGTGTACACCTGCATATTCCAGGCATAGATGGATTGTGCATCACATGCTGCCCATATTTTGGTACCGTATTTGGCTGGTTTGCTTGGTATGTATTTTCTGAAGGGACAGCGGCAATGAAATGCAATAAGGACCTGGACTGTAAGGAAAGGGTACTTGCTGAATCAACTTGTCCCATACATCCCATATTGCTGCGAGTTTGTCACGCTCTCGTTGGCCCTGCCTTGTTTCTCTGTCATCAAAGCTTATGACACAGGAGAAAACATGGAATGTCTGTAGAGACATGGTGACTGGAAATGTTGCCCTTCCAGTATCAGCATTCCAAAGGCTTGCCGTTGCTTCTCCTTTTCACTTGTACACTCCAAGTCTTTTCGACACCATTCACGTGTCTCCCCTCTAAATTTGTCATCTCAAGTATATCCTTTTCGATTGATGGTTTTACGATTGCTAATTTTACGTCTTGGACATGGCTGACAGCGTATCTGGTGGAGCCTAGAACCATTTTGATGACATTTGCAGCACTAAGGCTACCCTGTCGTTCAAATGGGGAGAGGGACCATTATAACTTTCCATTTTTGGAAGGTAACGTGTCTGCTGGTGGTTGAGAGACAACAGGAGGGTCAACACGAAGGATCATCCTTCTCGTCAGAGGAGAGTACCGCATAATCAGCGTCCTCCTCAACATTATCCTCTGTGTCAGACACATTCTCCTCTATGTCACTTTCAATGTCAAAGAGCTGTGACAAAACCTAATTAGCAGAAAACCTTTGCTTAGAGGTCATTTTCTATTGAGAGAGAGCATAAAGAAATGGTTTAGAAGGCTGCTGTGCAAGCTTTTATATGTTTGCTCCTCCTCTACGTTGTGTGAACTATCAGTGGTTCTCACACTACTACATGTTATGGTTATGTTAGGGCCCTAAAGCAGGGGGATGTTTTTTTGAAGATTATGAAATTGCATGTTATAATGACCTCAATATCATCCAAAACAATCAAAACAAATGTGTGTAAAATGTTGATATTTCTTATATGTTTTATACAGCTAAAAAAGCCTGGGGTCAAATTGAGCCCAAAGAACACTGATGCGTACAAAATGTGTACAGGATGTTGAAAATATATCATTTTATGTTTACCCAGTTGTCCCCATTAAATTAGGAAAAAGTAAATATGAAGCAAAAAAAAAAAAAGATGTCAACCATTTATTTAGAGACATTAAACATTGAATGGGGTCAAATTGACCACAACGATAATAGGAGGGTTGGGAGGCTGTTCCCCCAGATCCTGTGTTGGTAAATATGTCTCCTCAGGGAGCTGCAGGAGGAGTCAAGGCATTGGTGAGAGAGCATCAATTAACACCCTCATATCCTGGAATCAAACAGTTTCTTACTGCAACTGATGATCCTGCCTGCTCACAAACACACTGGAAGTGAGGAACATGCAGACATGCTACAGTATTATAACTGTAATCTACTATTCTATACTGAGTTTTGCAATGATATGATAAACCTTGATTTTACTATTATTAAATTGCATAAATACACTCTGAAGAAAGCCCCTCAGTTCCTTAAGATAGACCTTTTTATAAAACCATAAAATAATCTTGTTTGCAAAAAAAAAAAAAAAAGATTTCTGCTTCTATAATTGCTCTAATGTATCTTCATTTCATAATTTAAACGCTGTGGTGCAGTGCCTTTATAAACACAGACACAATATGCTATTAAATAGCCCACAAACATGGGATTATAGACAAAGGAAGAACAGCTGAGTCTTGTCCATGAGATAAAGAGCATGCCAAGATGTGAATGGCAAAAAATCTATCATCTTTTGATCCCCATTACTATCCCTTCACAGCCTTTCACTGCATCTCCACTCACTGTCTAACAAAATATAGCAGCAAAGAACTGTGAGAGACATCTGGCTTTTTATGCTGAGGGATTCACGCTGTATATTTTAATGTGATGTAACTATATATACATCACATATGGGTTCGCAGATTTAACCAAAGTGGAGCGGGGGCCATAAGCACACATGTGTTTCACCTCTTATTCCATCCTATTTACATCCTTTAATTTCTTTCTCTTCCACTGTTTCTCTCTCTCTCTCTCTCTCTCACACACACACACACACAACCTTTCAACACCATATGAACGGACAGTCAGACACACGCAGTGGAAGACAGAGCAGAGCGTACTGTACAGTGATGTCAGAACATTTTCCGATTAACATTCTGACTGATTCCCATTAGATGGTAACTCCCGCTTTATTCTTATCCTCAGTAATTCATAATTCATCAACTAATAACATCTTATTTTAAGTTATAGTCAACCTTATACTGTAGCTATAAAGTCAGATGGGGATTCCCTCACTTATGTAATTCTTCCACTAACATATGCGGACTGTGTGCAGGGTTCTTTCAAATATATCAAGATGAAGCTAACTGCAGATATTTCAGAATTTCTGCAATTCAATACTCATTCTTTATTTCTAATCAAATTTTTACTTGCAATATAAGTGCAACCATCAGTGAAAATACATTTTCTTTATTCTCATGCATGCATGAATCACTATGAATGTATAAGAAGAGTTGATTCAATACTTGTTGTAAATTCACCTGCACTGAAACTCGATGCATCTGCTGCAGAATTAAATGTCATTCTCTCATGTAAAATTAATTAAGATCCAAAGCTTAAATTTAGCGTTATGTGTTTTTTTCTCTGAAAAACGCAGTCACACACATAGAACAGTCAAATGTATGTCTTAATCAACTGGACCACCCATGTTTTTTTTCGGTACCATGTGACCTGTTATTATACCTCCCCCTGACATGAATTTCGTTCAGGATTTACAGTAGGTACAGTATCGTCACCCCCAAGAGAGCTGAACACTTATAAATAGACCGCCGAGAGGATTTCACGCATATAAATACACCACATCCATGCGGGTACACACGTACACAAACATGAACTGCACAGTCAGGTCGAGCACATACTGTGAGTGCATGCACACACAAACTCTATGAAATAAAGATGCTTGACAGTTAGTACATGACGGGATGATAAGATGGTTATGTAAGCTATATGACGAGAGGAGGGAGGGTTGAGGAGAGGAAATAAGGAAAACATGGGAGTTTAGGAGATGAAAACAGAGAGGGAGCACTGAGGAAAAGAAAGAAAAAGAGGAGAGGAGACCAAAGAAAATTAAGAATTGAGGCACAATAGAGGGTTTAATTGAACAAAGTAAATGAGAATGACTTTCTGTACAGCATTTATCTAGTAGATAACAAGACTAATGAGCTCCTCGTTGATGAATATGGACATAACAACACACTTATGCACAGATGGTTACGCATATGGTCCCTGTCAACATGGCACACATTAACATTAACAGACACATACACATATATAGTACTCTCTTCTTCACACCTCTACAAACAGAAACACGCACACACACACACACACATTTGGGAGCTGCTGAGCCTAGCTGTCGTAGCTATCCATCATTTAATGGCTAGCCAGAAGCCTTAATGCTCTTTTAACTGCTGTCATTTACAGCCATGGGAGCAGAGAGGGAGAACGGCCAAGCTATCAGACACCTGCTACAGTAAAAATGTTACGCTAAATTAGGCAAAGTTTTCCCTGAATAAAATGTTTTCTTGAAGGTGTGGAAGAACAGAGAAGACATTGAGATTCTCTTCTGAAACCACACAGATGAAATTCTCTGAGCAGCACACAAAATATCCACTGAAAAGAATTCTAATGATGACATTTAATCTCTTAAAATAATATTTAATGCAGTGTAAGCGCTCCTTTAATGGTGGGTGCAGTGGTACAGAAAACACTGCATTAAGCTTTGAATTAGACAAAGTTTAAATGCTGTAATTAGAAACTAATGGAGCAGAAAAGGGAATCATCCTTGACTCCTTGTCATACAGTAATAAATTTTGTGAGAAGGGCCTGGTGGTTTAAATAGATATTCCTGAAACTATAACACCGTGGCGGAGGGTTAAAGCCACGATAGCCACTTCTCCTGTTCACTTAAGATAATGTGCTGGATCAGTGTGTTTGGTTAAAGCCTTCAATTTAAATGTAAAATCTTAATGTTAAACTGGGACATAGCCTTTGATAAATATTAATATTAAAGAATCAATCCTATAAGCTAATCAGTAAACAGGTATGTGCTTTTGTCCACTTAATCAGAAATCAGAGCACGTTAATGTAATTCTTTTATCTGAACTGAAAAAAATAAGCTATTGAGGGTTGCTGTGTGAGAGAGTAAGGATTAAATCTGACATGAATTAAAATTTTCTTTGGATTGGAGAGAAGAAAATAGTTGGATGCATAGATGCAAATAATTTTACATGTATCACCTCACAAGATACAGTACAGAGTAATTTTTGGAGTCATTTTTCAATGTAAATGCTACAATATCAGTGATAGTATAGAAATACAATAAGCCTATTTTATGGACAACATTAAAAATAAAGCATAAATCTAAAATGGAAAAAACAGATCAATGAGATGAGGTTTACAAGGTTTCATTCCCAGAAAGTACACATCTTAAACATTCAAGACATTCACAATTCGATATATTTAATGGAAATAGTAAACAACTTAGCTAGAAGTCTGCAGACATACTGCATAATATTTAGGAAAGTGTTTTTTATGCATCCTTCATGTCAAATTCAAGTTTTAAGTTTGTTATCATAAATATGAAGGATTCATTTAGTTCAAGGTTCAAGGGTTGAAGAACTGTCTCTGTTATAGAAATTCACCAAAACTTGTGGGAAGCTTTACAGTGAGAAACATCATCAATATTAGTTTGCTCCCGTTTGTACTGACCTGAGCTGCAATGGCCCAAAATCTGGACTCAATCACCTCCAGAGTCATCTGAACACCAGTGGCTGCAGAGAGAGAAAGAGGTCAGTTAGGTAGGACAGTAAAATAAACCAGCATAACAATGTATAGACAGAGAAGGAAGAAAAGAGGATAAGCACGGGGAAAGAGAAAAGTAAGTTGAATTAAGAGGAGGATGAGGAGAAGTATAAGTGAAAACAGGACAAAAACTGAATGGATTGGCAAACAGACTGAAGGGGCATGACAAAAAGATGAGCAAAAAGAAGAAGAGCAGGGACAGAAAAATCAAGAGGAAGAGTACAACTTGTTTAGCAGTTGGGGTTCTTGTAGTTGGGGTTGTGGCAGATGTACTTCGGGTAACACTGCTGCTAGACCAATGCCTGGCAACTGAGACAGGGGCTTTGAAAATGCCTCTCTTCAGTAACATCTAGCACATGTCCACTGTAAACATTATTAGTACATGGTGTCATGGCAACAACATGGAAGCAGGAAGAAAACAATGTACACTGCCTGTGGATAAACAGAATGATCTTTCTAACTTTTACTGCACTTTACCTGTGTACCTATGCATCTGTTGTCTATTCTTGGAAATGCAAGGTTTGTACCGTACTTCTTATAAAAAAGCAGTACATTGACTTAATTAACAACACTAAGAAAAGTATATATTATATCAGGTATGTGTTGGTCAAATGTCAGGTGACATCAGAAGCGTCTATGTGCTTCTATTACAAATTCCTGTCCAGCAAACATCGATTGCACACTGAAGCGTTAACTTAAGTGGCTAGGTTTTTTAGCCAAGATTCCTAATTTGACAGAAAAAAAAAATCCCAACTCAAGGTCCACTTGCTTTTCTAGGGCTTTCAACCATATCACACAGTCTTCATCAACTGATGGAGCTGCTCAGCTGTCATGAAGATGGATCTGTTGACTTGTACTTTTAAGACTTCAAGTTAGGCAGAGTTAAGCAAGCAAGGTCAAGAATGAACTCTCACTCCCTTCTCTCTCATATAAAGACTGTAAAGCAGTACTGTGACAATTGTTTTCATACTGTAGTAATAGCAATAATAGCAGTAGCAGTAGCAGTAATATAAGTAACAGCACTGGTGGTCATACATACCACTGCTGAGATAATATTTTCAGTTTAAGTGGTAGTGGTGCGTCGTTTAGTAGTAATGGTCGTAGCAGCAATAGTAGACCTGCCAGCAGTAAATGGAGAGCAAAACTTTAATTCCAGCAGTTTAGAAGAAAGGGCATTAATGAGCTGATTAATGTCCCAGGGTGAGAGTCTATATCTCTCTCTTGGCTCTCAGGCTGGAGGAGTAGAAGAGGACCTGCTGTGCAGATCGGCACTGCCTTCAGAACTTAACTTATGAAAATCCTTTTACAATAACTGGCCTTTTGAGCCACAGTACTGCTGTGTGAACTGACTATTCTTAGACAGTGTGTGTTTGTGTGTGTGCACGCTCACACATCCGTCCAACCCCTGCCTACAACGTAGCACTCTCCGTCACAAAACATTAAGCCTACAATTAGTGTGTGTTGGTACATGTTTCACACACACACATGGCGTCGGAGTTATTGCTTGTGTCAGCTTAGGGCTGTACGTCCGTCAGCATTGCAGTCAGCGTGGTAATGCAAAATGGAACGGTAATTGCATAAGTTCTCAGAGCAAACACACACATGCACACATACTGTATACGCCCACGCACACACAACAAATGGACACACACTGCGAGGGATGATATGACACTTCATATTAGCATCAAAGACTCAGCGTTTTTTTTTTTTTTTTTTTCTCGCAGCGTGCTTTGTACAGCCACTCTGGGAAAGCCTCCGCAATGCTCACAATACACTAAAGACGCATTAACACACGTGCACACACACACACACACACACACCGTCCTTCACATATTAATGCACATATACTGTATAAGTACACACTGTATACAGTATGACAGCATGCACAAATGCACAGCATGCACCCATTTACACACATACACATCATCATGTACAGTAATACACATACACAGGCCAGAATAATTGATGAAATGGAGTCAGGTTGCTTTATTATGAGAAAAAATTAGCTATGGGTGGGTTACTTTTTAGGTCTGGTTGCAGGATGAGAGACAAGTGAAGTGTGAGAGAAAAAGAGAGCAGACAGGAAGGGCTGGCTTGTTGTTTATTTGTTAATAATAATTTGGATACTTTAAATATGATCAGAAAAAAACATCAGTAATCAGTTAAAGGATCATAGAAAAACAGCTGATCACCATGCAAGATATCAGGGGCTGGAGCAAGGATTTTTGAAATCCTGACTAAGAAACACTAAGAAAATATGGTTCTTTTTTTTAAAATTGCAAAATTTTACTTTTTGTATATTCTGTTAACTTTTTGGTTATATCTTCTGCATTTTCTTCTCTACATTAAGGTCCGATGCCAGTTAACTCTGGTTTAGAATACCAAACACATTTTATTTCGGTGTATTTGTTTATTTAGTTTTTGCCTCAAAGAGTCAAATTAAATCTAAAAGAATACAATCAGCTTTAAAGAGTGTGTAATATGTGTCTAATTGTAGAATGCAAACTCCTCCCTATGTCATTACATCTCCCAAATTTGCAACAATATTGCAGAGGATAAGACCTCTGTGTCCTCAATGGTAGCTACAGCCTGGTAAACCATGTATTTTATTAATTGACTATACTTTTTCCTCAATCAGACTTTCCATTCTTTTCTGTATTAAAATCAAATTACCAGACTCAAATCTACAGTGAACATCAAGCCTGCCACACAGTCATTTTACCAAAGTTGTATTATTCAGTGGAAACTAATAGCTGTCTGGAGCAGATGGTGAAACACATCCAAATATTCCAAACTGTGTGGCATGCCTTTGAAAATACTCAGCAAAAGAGTAGAAAATAATTTATCTTAGCCCATGGCCATAGTCTAAAAAGTTAAACATAACTCACTCAATTATGCTTGTAAAATGCAATTAGCTCATGAATTATGGTAAGAATAAACCACGAGCTGTGTGTCCTCAAGGGGTTGAGTCCACATATTGTAGGAAAACAGCTCCGACACGCTCTGTCAGCTGTCCTTGGGTGTGTGTTTCAGTGTGTGTGTGTGTGTTTCAGTGTGTGTGTGTGTATACGTGTTTGGTTTACGTGTGTCATGTATTTCGTTCAATCTCTTAAAAATCAGTCATGATTTTGGACCGTGGCTCTAATCAGCCTGTAATCAGTTATGTACACTGAAAAGTTTGTTTAGCCAATTGGGGAGATGTTTATCAGTTCATAAATTGATGAACTTGGCTCCAGGACAGCTGTTGAAAAACGTTCTTAATTGTAAAACTGACTGACTGGTTTTCATCCTCTTTGTTGGTTTTCCAGCAACAGATTTTCACATGTGGTTTGCGATTTTGTCACCCATGGAGAAAAAACATAATTTGTACTAAAAATATAATCTTTACTAAAAGCGCATTAGAGTTTCTCTCTCACATCCTCCCCCCACCCTCCGCCCCCCCCCCAATATTGCAACTGACCTTGAAGTCGTCCCCTTCCACCATAATCTCAGATGAAGTGTTGGAAGGCCATTATGGAGGGCAGCAGTAATCTGCCTTCTTTCCCTCTCTGAGTTGGAGGCTGATAGGCCAAATCTAATTAAAACCATCACAATGATCCGTGTGTGTGTGTGTGTGTGTGTGTGTGTGTGTGTGTGTGTATGTGTGTGTGTGTGTGTGTGCTGTAATAGATGTTTTTTTCTATAATGTGTGCACACAGCTAGCATTTCTCAATGTGTGTTCACTTAACATACAGCAGTGTAGACAAGGATATGCATGAACTTGCATGCATGCAATTTAAAGTGTGTGTGTGTGTGTGTGTGTGTGCTCATGAGCTTGAAACTGTGTGCATGTTTGTGTGTCTTGTGCCACTCTCATTCTGAGTTGCAATTAGTGCGAGCTGCCAATCACAGTGGAGTGCGCTTTCAACAGGAAATGAATTAATGAAGAAATAAATAAAAAATTTAAGCAACCAAGACCCAGAGTTAATTGGTTATTACACTAACGAGATAGAGGGATGAGAGACGGAGGGATGTGAACTGTGAACAATGGCAAAAAAGAATGTGTGAGAGAGACCAGGCAGAGTGAAAATGAGTAAAGAGTCTCACTGCCTTGTTGTCTCATCATATTTCACCCTACAATATATACATATTTACATATATTTCTATATTTACACTTTCTGTGTGTGTGTGTTGTAGAGTGAGACAAGTAGTCAGGAAGACAGAAAGAAAGATGGAGAGGTAAGAAGACAGAGGGAAGCAGAAAAGGTGACAAGACAAGAACATGATGGACACAGAGTGAAGGGGAAGACAAAGACATAATCATGCATATATGCACAAACAGTGTACACATCTTAACAGAACCTTTGCTGCTTTTGCAACACTGTATATTAATTTTCTGTGTCCTTAAAATATCTACTAACAACAGTAAATATGTTTTTGAAAGAATTGTAATGCTGCCTGGATTACAGTTCAAAATAATAGGGAAACATTTTTAACAAGCAAATCTGCTAAATGCTCAGTGACAACAGATTTTATTACATTGTTTTCCCCAAAATATCCTCTTTTAGCAGCTAAATGATTCATGTTTTTATGGTTTGGTTTAGGCAACTCCACAAAATAACATTGCTATAATCTATGCAGCAATTACATCACCCCAAAATGAATTAGACAAAACCATTTAGTAGCATATAAACACAATTTTGAGAAGCTATGGTTGCCTAGTTATGCCACTAACGCTTACCATAATTGAACAGTGAGACAGAGAAAGGTGACCAGCTTGCTGGCCTTTTGCTAAATGCAGCAGCGAGAGTGTCGAGTGTCTGACAGACTGTGAAGAAAGAAAGAGAGGGACGGTGGAATGGAACAGAGGAAGGCAAAATTTTGACATTGTTTAGCGTGTTTGTGTGTCTGCGTGAGTGTGTGTGTGTTGTGCTGAGGTGGCACAGGGGGTCAGGCTGTGTTAAATGACCAGTGAATAGAGCAGGTTTTGATGGTTCCCTTAGCAAGACCCTGGAGTCCACACGCACACATGCACGCACGCACGCACGCACGCACACACGCACACATGCACACACACACAAACACACGCACACACACACACACAAACACACGCACCCAGAGTCAATAAATTAAACTGACACAATGGCTGAGTCTCTGGGCACAGAGAGGACACTGAAAATAAGGCCACTATAGTGAGGAGGTCATTTCATGCCTTTCTGTCTCTCACACACGTACACAAACACACACACACACACATCAGCATGCTTTTATAATGGATGATGCATATATAATATACACAAAGGGGGAAAAGAGGTCAAGGAACTAAGAGGGAAAGAGAGAGAGTCCAAGATCAAAGGTGTGAAGGGCACATGCATAAATACACACAAACACACACACACACACGCACAATAGGCCAAAAAAGGACAGAATGTGGACTGCAGGAAGGACACACACACACACACACACACACACACACACACACACACACACACACACACACACACACACACACACACACACACACACATACACACACACACAGATATCACATCAACAGAGCATCAGCAGAGACATTGAAATCAAAGGAACAGATTAATTGATGTAATGGCGTCAGGTGGCACAGGTGGAGGGAGAATGATGGAGGGATGAAGAGGGACAGGAGGGAGGACAGGAAAAGGATAAGACGAAAGGCAGAGGGGATGAAAGAGGATGAATTGATTTTTAATAATGTTATGAGTTGGAAACCCTTTTCATTTCAACCAAGCGTGGCTATTAATAATAGAGCGCATGAGATCAAATGGTGTGTGTGTCCATGAGCGTATGTGTGTGTGTTTCTCATTCTTTCACATGTATGTGTGTTTGTGTGTGTGTGTGTGTGTGTGTGTGTGAGTGTGTGTGTGTGTGTCTGGGTGTAGAGACAGTAAAGAAAGTGGAGGAGGGAGGTGAGGAGAGGAAAACAAGGATTAACGGTGTGTGTGTGTGTGTATGTGTATTTGTGTTTTTTAATATAGTGTGAGCATTTGTTCTTAATTTAAAATTCACACCTACTTTTGAAAGATAATTCTTGTTTATTAAAGCGGAGTCCTATTTTTGTAGTTTTGGAAATCATCCCTATTGGCAATAACAACATTGCACTAACTATGTTAAACAGTAACTTAACAGTAACACAGTAACACTTAAAAGCAGTGTTACTGCCCTCAGGTTGAAATTTG